>NC_057393.1:61138847-61738847 GCF_019320065.1 Cervus canadensis | reverse complement strand
CTGTCCAAGGACTTCAGCTGGGACATTTGTTTTGACGCCTCCTCCGCTTTAAGTGGCATCCAAACAGCTATTTAGAACGTTGACTCTGGCTCCCATCACAAAGGGGACCTGAAGGGTAGTATTTTATGTGTTTGGGGCTTCTGTTTTTCCTCCGTCACAAGCACAGAAATCTGTCCCCTCCACCTCTCCAGTGACTCCCCTAACAACGCGTGTTTCTACCTCAGCTGACCCTGGCCTCTTAACACACTGGGCTGTGAATAAAATACTACGGCTGTCATAACACAAGGTTAAATGAAGTCTTCAAAACCTGTCCATTAAACGGATTTGTGCATGTGTGTTGTTCTCGCAGCCTCCCTCTGGATATAGCTTGTCTTGTTTCATGGACAGCCAAGCTCTGGGTCTTTGTCTTTGTTCACTGTTGTGTTTAATTCCCCCCTCATTCATTAATCATCCTTTGCCTATTTATACCAGTGGCAAGTATAGCGAACACAGTCAATGCCTGCTTTTGTTTTGGTGGCACCCTTTGTGGGGACAAAGGCAGAGCTAATTATTAACTGTGAAATGACGTTAAAACTCTTAGATCAGCGCCAAATGCTGCATCCACTGAGACAGTTTTGTTTTCACCTTTAAGAGCTTATGGGCAAAGCAACTGGGGTGGCTGTATTTAGCTGTGAGTCTGGAGAAGCAATGCCAGCTCTCAGATAATTAATAGAGGCGCTCCATTAAAGTTCAGCCAGGCAGCTGGAATCAGGTGCTCTGTGTATGCCTCTCTACAGCCCATACCTAGCGGGGCCTCCAGACCTTATGGGGGCTGACCAGGAAGAGAGCACTTTCAGCCATGGGGCCACATGAATAGCTCCAGCCTTTCCATTTATATTTCCCATGGTCTGAAGACGGTGGTTGTCAGCTCAGAATAACTTTTATATCTTCCAGGCTGACTCTGATTTTCCTTTGCTATTAGGCATTTTATGGAACCAATTTTTCATTATAGTTATTTCAGGTGGTTACAATGGCACAGGGATTGTTATGCTCACCTTCTTGGAGAGCCTTTCCCTGACCACCTTTTCTAAAGTAATCCCCTAAGCCCACAACCATCCCCAGTCACCTTCTATTCCATTACCCAGTTTTATTTTTTTCCATGACCTTTGCCACTATTTGAAATAATTTTATGTGTTTATGTATTTCTTGTCTGTTTGACTACTTGAAGAATGTAAGTGCCTGTATCCTTAGCACGTAGAATGGTGCCTGGCATGTACCGTGAGCCAGGTAAATAATTATGTGACTTGGTGATTGAATAAATGAGTGAATGGATAGAAAGACTTTTTTTCCCTAGGAAAGTGATTGGTTAGCTTTATGTAATCATAGGCACAAGACTTTAAATTTCGCCCTCTGTCTGATCAGCCATGTCTTCATGACATGAGCATTTCCCACTATCCTGGAGCCAGTCCTCTGACTTCAATCCTCTGTCCCTGTTCCCAAGGATCAGTGGGTCTTTACTTAGCTTTTGGATAAAGTAATTCAAATCTTGTGGGCTTTGTTTCTAGAGTGTTCACTCTGTATTCTCCCCTGAACCTGCCCTTTACCTGCGCATTATTTTTCATGTGGACGATTACTTATTTCTAAGACGTATATTAGATGATTCTTTGTCACTGAGCTATGGGTCCCTTCTTTGTGTTATCTATGGTTTCCATCCATGAGTGGATCTGTTTCTGACTTCTTTATTCTGTCCTTGGGCTGTTTTCGATTTCTGAACCAAAGTCATAACTTTTGTTTTAATTGAAGTAGAGTTCATTTACAAAGCTGTGTTAGTTTTGAGTATACAGCAAAGTGATTCATTTATATATTAATATATGTATGTGTGTGTGTATTTATTTTTTTCAGATTCTTTTCCATTATAGGTTATTATAAGATACTGAGTATAGTTATCTGTGCTATGTAGTATGTCCTTGCTGTTTACCTATTTTATACATAGTAGTGTGTACATGTTAATCCCAAACTCCTAATTTATCTCTCCCTCACTTCCCACCATCTCCTTGGATAACCATGTTGATTTTCTATGTCTGTAAGTCTATTTATGTTTTATAAATAAGTTTATTTGTGTATTTTTTTAGAGTCCACATATAAGTGGATATGATATTTGTCTTTGTCTGACTTACCTCACTTAATATGATAATCTTTTGGTCCATACATGTTGCTGCATTTGGCACTATTTCTTTTTTATGGCTGAGTAATATTCCATTGTATATATGTACCACATCTTCTTTATCCATTTATCTGTCAGTGGACATTGAGGTTGCTTCCATATCTTGGTTGTTGTATATAGTACTGCTATGAACATTGGAGTGCATGTATCTTTTTTAAATTAGAGTTTTTTTTGAAATCTATGCCCAGGAGTGGAATTGCAGGATCATGTGGTAACTCTATTTTTCGTTTTTAAGGAACCTCCATACTGTTTTCCATAGTAACTGTACTGGTTTACATTCCCACTAACAGCATAGGAGGGTTTCTTCATTACAGTAACTTTATAATATCTTTATATATCTTAGGGTAAATTCCAATATTTTTCTCTTCTCTAGAATGATTTGGTTTTTTCTAGTCCTTGGGTTTTTCATGTAAAATGCAGAACCAACTTATAGTTCACTAAAAATCAAAGTTTTCATTGGAACTACATATAATATATAGACCATACTGAGAAGAACTGAATCTTCCCATTTATAGGCTCAGATAGTAAAGAATCTGCCTGCAATGCAGAAGACCCAGGTTTGATCCCTGGGTGGGGAAGATCCCCTGGAGCAGGGAATAACTGCCTACTCCAGTACTCTTGCCTGGAGAATTCCATTGACAGATGATTCTGGAGGGTGACAGTCCATGGATTCACAAAGAGTTGGAAATGGCTGAGCAACTAACACACACATTTTATAAAGTGCATCCTTATTTGTATAGATTTTTAAAAATCTATAACTTGATGGTATTTATATTCACAGACTTGTACAGCCATCATCACTGTCTAATTTTAGAACATTTTTATCACCCCAGTAAGAAACCTTGTACCCATTAATAGTCACTCCCCATTCATCCTGCCAGCACCTGATGAATACCAATCTCCTTTCTATCTCTATGGATTTGCCTATCCTAGGCATTACATGTAAATATTTGGTCTTTTATGACTAGCTTCTTCTGTTTCATATATTTTTAAAGTTTATCCATATTGGATCATATACCAGAAGCTCATTGTTTTCCATGGCTAAGTGATATTCCGCTGTATATATCTTCTGTTTTATTCATTCATCCAATGATGCTTGGTTGCCACTTTGGGTTGTTTTCATTTTTTGGCTATTGAGAGTAATACTGTTATAAACATTCCTGTATTTAGGTTTTCCTTGTTTTATTTTTACATAAAATCTTGCATTTTCTTTGTTAGTTTCTCACCAGGTACTTATATTTTGTTGATGTTACAAACTGTTTACTTTATTTATTAATTTATTTATTTTATTAGTTGGAGGCTAATTACTTCACAACATTTCAGTGGGTTTTGTCATACATTGATATGAATCAGCCATAGAGTTACACGTATTCCCCATCCCGATCCCCCCTCCCACCTCCCTCTCCACCTGATTCCTCTGGGTCTTCCCAGTGCACCAGGCCCGAGCACTTGTCTCATGCATCCCACCTGGGCTGGTGATCTGTTTCACCATAGATAATATACATGCTGTTCTTTCAAAACATCCCACCCTCACCTTCTCCCACAGAGTTCAAAAGTCTGTTCTGTACTTCTGTGTCTCTTTTTCTGTTTTGCATATAGGGTTATCATTATCATCTTTCTAAATTCCATATATATGTGTTAGTATGCTGTAATGTTCTTTAACTGTTTACTTTAAATTGCACTTTTCTGTTTCTTGTTTATATATTAAAAGGCTTTTGTTTTTGTTTGTTTGTTTGTTTGTTTTTTTATTTTTTTAAATTTTTTATTAGTTGGAGGCTAATTACTTCACAACATTTCAGTGGGTTTTGTCATACATTGATATGAATCAGCCATAGATTTACACGTATTCCCCATCCCGATCCCCCCTCCCACCTCCCTCTCCACCCGATTCCTCTGGGTCTTCAGTGCACCAGGCCTGAGCACTTGTCTCATGCATCCCACCTGGGCTGGGGATCTGTTTCACCATAGATAGTATACATGCTGTTCTTTTGAAATATCCCACCCTCACATTCTCCCACATAGTTCAATAGTCTGTTCTGTATTTCTGTGTCTCTTTTTCTGTTTTGCATATAGGGTTATCGTTACCATCTTTCTAAATTCCATATATATGTGTTAGTATGCTGTAATGTTCTTTATCTTTCTGGCTTACTTCACTCTGTATAATGGGCTCCAGTTTCATCCATCTCATTAGAACTGATTCAAATGAATTCTTTTTAATGGCTGAGTAATATTCCATGGTGTATATGTACCACAGCTTCCTTATCCATTCATCTGCTGATGGGCATCTAGGTTGCTTCCATGTCCTGGCTATTATAAACAGTGCTGCAATGAACATTGGGGTGCACGTGTCTCTTTCAGATCTGGTTTCCTCAGTGTGTATGCCCAGAAGTGGGATTGCTGGGTCATATGGCAGTTCTATTTCCAGTTTTTTAAGAAATCTCCACACTGTTTTCCATAGCGGCTGTACTAGTTTGCATTCCCACCAACAGTGTAAGAGGGTTCCCTTTTCTCCACACCCTCTCCAGCATTTATTGCTTGTAGACTTTTGGATAGCAGCCATCCTGACTGGCGTGTAATGGTACCTCATTGTGGTTTTTGATTTGCATTTCTCTAATAATGAGTGATGTTGAGCATCTTTTCATGTGTTTGTTAGCCATCTGTATGTCTTCTTTGGAGAAATGGCTATTAAAAGGCTTTTGTTAGTATGCTGTAATGTTCTTTAACTATTTACTTTAAATTGCATTTTTCTGTTTCTTGTTTATATATTAAAAAAGTTTATATATTAAAAGGCTTTTGTATTGACCTTTTTTTTAATATACAATATCCAAACTGAAGTTTTGTTTTCTAAGTAGACAGTCATAGTATTAAAAAAAAAAAAAAAAGTCAATACATGTTTGTTTCTTTCTTTCCATTCCTTATAGCTTTATTTCTTTTTCTTGTATTATTGCACTGTATAGGGCCTCCAGTGCAATGTAAGTGTGATATGAGAGGGTCATTTTGCAGTTTTTTTGAGATACAGTTCACAAAATTTTCTCAAAACAAAGGTCACTATTTTAAAGTGTCAAATTCTTTGTGTTTTTTTTTAAATATATTTATAAGATTGTACAACCATCAACACTATCCAGTTCTAGAATAGTTCCATTATCTCAAAAAGCAACCCTATAACCATTTACATTCACTCCCCAACTTCCCCCTTCCTTCAGGCCCTAACAACTATAATCTACTTGCTGTTTCTATGGATCTGCCTTTTCTAGTCACTTAACAAAAATGGAATCATACAGTATTTATCCTTCTGTATCACACTTCTTTCACTTAGCGTAATGTTTTCAAGGTTTATCCATGCTGTATCATGAATCAGAACTTCATTACTTTTATGGCTAAATAATATTCCAGTGTATGGATGTACCATATTTGCTTATCTATATGTCAGTTGATGGACACCAGTTATTTACACTTTTTGGCTATTAAAAGAATGCTGCTATGAATATTTTTGTATAAGCTTTTATGTGAATGTGTTTTTCATTCTCTTGGGTATACACTTAAGTGTCTGTGTTATATGTTAACTCTATGCTTACTTTTTTGAGGAACCACAAAATTATTTTCCACAGGGATAGCACCATTTTATATTAACATTGGCAATGTATGAGAGTTTTAGTTTATCCACATCCTTGCCAATACTTATTTTTCATTTTTTAAAGCTTGTCTTGGTTTTGATTTGCATTTCTCTGATGGCTAATGATGTTGATCATCTTTTCATCTGCATATTGGTCATTGTATATATTCTTTACATAACTATTCAAATCCTTTGCCCATTTTTAGATTGAGTTATTTATATTTTGGCCTTCCCTGGTGACTCAGTGGTAAAGAACCCACCTGCCAATGCAGGAGACACAAGTTTGATCCCTGGTTCAGGAAGATTCCGCTTTAGAAGGAACCGGCAACCCACTCTAATATTTTTGCCTGGGAAATCGCATGGACAGAGAAGCCTGGAGTCCATGGAGTTGCTAAAGAGTTGGACATGACTTAACATCTAAATGAAAACAATATTTTTATTGTTGAATTATGAGTTCTTAATATATTCTAGATATTAAAACTTTATGAAATACATGATTTGCAAGTATCAATATTTTCTTCTAGAGGTTGTATTTTCACTTGATAGTATCCTTATTGAAAAATATTTTAATTTTGATTGTGTCCAGTTTATCAATTTTTTGTGCTTTTGGTGTCAGGTCTAAGAAACCATTGCCTAACCCAAGGTCATGAAGACTTAGACATAAGTGCCCTTCTAAAAATTTTAGTTTTAGCTCTTATAAGTCTTTGACCCATTTTGAGTTAACTTTTATATGTGGTTTGAAGTAGGAGGTCAATTTCATTCTTTTAATGTGGCTGGCAAGCACTATATTTGTAAAAAACTAGAGAGTAGATGATCTTGTCTGGTTCCTGGATTTAAAAGCATTCTGTACTGCTAGGTTTTTGTTTTTATTCCCTAACCTGGTATATATCAAGTTGATTCTAATTCTGATAATCTAAGAGTTTAAATTTCATAGTAGATTCTTCACTGGACTATGAGGACTCTCTAGGACCAATGCCATCCTTTTCATTAGAAATATTTCCTTTTTTTTAATTTTGATACTCAGATTTTGGGATTTCTTATTACTGTAGCATAACCTAGTCTGTTCAAACTATTTCATTTGACAAGTATTTATCAGTTTCCAGGTATGAACAGAGCCATCAATTATGGTCTCCTAGAATGAACTGGATGGAGAAGGAAATGACAGCCCACTCCAGTGTTCTTGCCTGAATCTCAGGGATGGTGGAACAGTGTGGGCTGCCGTCTATGGTGTCGCACAGAGTCAGACACGACTAAAGTGACTTAGCAGCAGCAGCAGCAGAATGAACTGGAAATAGGAAATGTCTCTGCTCTCAGATACCTTATAATATAGCTAAATTGTCTGATTATGGCAACTCAGGATAATTATAAGCCAAGTCTAATATAGAACTGTGTCTTTAAAACAAAAGAGTGGTTAGTTTTGGATGTGTTTCATCTGTGAAGACTTCCTCTAAGAGAGAGAGAGAGAAAAAAAATCACTTTTTCCATCTGTGCTGGAGGAAAGTAACTCAAACACAGTCAGGAAAAGTGGATTTATGCAACATAAATGGCTAAACGTGACAGCCTCTGGCTGATTGAAAGTGTCAATGTTATGGTGCTTAGGTTAATGGGACCCTTTAACTTCTTTTCTGAGCTTTTCCTCTCAGCACAGCAACCAGCCCCCTCCATAGGCTTAGAAGCCCTGGAGGGCATTTCTTTGTGCCCTGATATCTTACCGCTCGTGGGTGATGGTAACTCGTAGTTATGCATCTCATTTCTCTAATATGGACAAAGCAGACTGTTCCCTTCATGAATCAGAGTGAACAGAAGACCTTTCCCACTTCTTCCTACTAAAATCTATTTCCTATATAAAGCCTACTAAAACAGGCCCCAGTGACCTCCCTTCTTGTGGATTAATTGCAGACCTAAACTCTACTCATGACTTTCTGTAAACCACATTCAATTGTTATGTATTTTCTTAGGCATCTATTCTATTTCTCCAAATTTAAGGTCAAGATGTTCCTGGCCTTGTGTTATTTAACTTGAGTCCTTAGCTCAGGGCCTTGCGAAATGAAAATTGATATTTTTTAAAGAGACAATGCTTCTAAGAAGTAATAGAAAACATTATTAGAAATGGTAAAATCAGTAACATGTCACCATGATTAATATTATTAAAGATGCAACCATTTAAAAATTGGTTCAATGAATTGACTCACTGAATATCAGAGCTACAAGAAACCTTGAAGATTGTGTTGAATTTGCATCTACTATTGCTGGATGTACAACACAGAGACAATTGGTTTTGTTGTGGTTGTTCACTCACTCAGTTCAGTTCAGTTCAGTCCAGTCGCTCAGTTGTGTCCAACTCTTTGCGACCCCATGAATTGTAGCACGCCAGGCCTCCCTGTCCATCACAAGCTCCTGGAGTTTACTCAAACACATGCCCATCGAGTTGGTGATGCCATCCAGCCATCTCATCCTCTGTCGTCCCCTTCTCCTCCTGCCCCCAATCCCTCCCAGCATCAGGGTCTTTTCCAATGAGTCAACTCTTCGCATGAGGTGGCCAAAGTATTGGAGTTTCAGCTTCAACATCAGTCCTTCCAATGAACACCCAGGACTGATCTCCTTCAGGATGGACTGGTTGGATCTCCTTTCAGTCCAAGAGACTCTCAAGAGTCTTCTCCAACACCACAATTCAAAAGCATCAATTTTTCAGTGCTCAGCTTTCTTCACAGTCCAACTCTCACATCCATACATGACCACTGGAAAAACCATAGCCTTGACCAGATGGACCTTTGTTGGCAAAGTAATGTTTCTGCTTTTTAATATGCTATCTAGGTTGGTCATAACTTTCCTTCCAGGGAGTAAGCATCTTTTAATTTCATGGCTGCAGTCACCATCTGCAGTGACTTTGGAGTCCCCCCAAAATAGTCTTTCACTGTTTCCCTTGGTATCTCTAATTTTCTTGAAGAGATCTCTAGTCTTTCCCATTCTGTTGTTTTCCTCTATTTCTTTGCATTGATCGCTGAGGAAGGCTTTCTTATCTCTCCTGGCTATTCTGTGGAACTCTGCATTCAAATTTGAAATTTTTCATTTCAAATCTTTCATTTTTTCCTTTGCTTTTTGCTTCTCTTCTTTTCACAGCTATTTGTAAGGCCTCCTCAGACAACGATTTTGCCTTTTTGCATTTCTTTTCCATGGGGATGGTCTTGATCCCTGTCTCCTGTACAATGTCATGAACCTCTGTCCATAGTTCATCAGGCTCTCTATCAGATCTTGTCCCTTAAATCTGTTTCTCACGTCCACTGTATATTCATAAGGGATTTGATTTAGGTTATACCTGAATGGTCTAGTGGTTATCCCTACTCTCTTCAGTTTAAGTCTGAATTTGGCAATAAGGAGTTCATGATCTGAGCCACAGTCAGCTCCAGGTCTTGTTTTTGCTGACTGTATAGAGCTTCTCCATCTTTGGCTGCAAAGAATACAATCAATCTGATTTCAGTGTTGACCATCTGGTAATGTCCATGTGTAGAGTCTTCTCTTGTGTTGTTGGAAGAGGGAGTTTGCTATGACCAGTGCATTCTCTTGGCAAAACTCTATTAGTCTTTGCCCTGCTTCATTCCGTACTCCAAGGCCAAATTTGCCTGTTACTCCAGGTGTTTCTTGACTTCCTACTTTTGCATTCCAGTCCCCTATAATGAAAAGGACATCTTTTTTGGGTGTTAGTTCTAAAAGGTCTTATAGGTCTTCATAGAACCGTTCAACTTTGGCTTCTTCAGCATTACTGGTTGGGGCATAGGCTTGGATTACCGTGATATTGAATGGTTTGCCTTGGAAATGAACAGAGATCATTCTGTCGTTTTTGAGATTGCATCCAAGTACTGCATTTCGGACTATTTTGTTTACTATGATGGCTACTCCATTTCTTCTAAGGGATTCCTGCCCACAGTAGTAGATATAATGGTCATCTGAGTTAAATTCACCCATTCCAGTCCATTTTAGTTTGCTGATTCTTAGAATGTCGACATTCACTCTTGCCATCTCCTGTTTGACCACTTTCAATTTGCCTTGATTCATGGACCTAACATTCCAGGTTCCTATGCAATATTGCTCTTTACAGCATTGGACCTTGCTTCTATCACCAGTCCCATCCACAGCTGGGTATTGTTTTTGCTTTGGCTCCATCCCTTCATTCTTTCTGGAGTTATTTCTCCACTGATCTCCAGTAGCATATTGGGCATCTACCGACCTGGGGAGTTCCTCTTTCAGTATCCTATCAATTTGCCTTTTCCTACTGTTCATGGGGTTCTCAAGGCAAGAACACTGAAGTGGTTTGCCATTCCCTTCTCCAGTGGACCACATTCTGTCAGACCTCTCCACCATGACCTGACCGTCTTGGGTGGCCCCACATGGCATGGCTTAGTTTCATTGAGTTAGACAAGACTGTGGTCCTGTGATCAAGTTGGCTAGTTTTCTGTGGTTATGGTTTTAGTGTGTCTGCCCTCTGATGCCCTCTTGCAACACCTGCCGTCTTACTTGGGTTTCTCTTACCTTGGACATGGGGTGTCTCTTCACGGCTGCTCCAGCAAAGCGCAGCCACTGCTCCTTACTTTGGACCAGGAGTATCTTCTCACAGCCGCCCCTCCTGACCTTGAACGTGGAGTAGCTCCTCTCGGCCCTCCTGCGCCCATGCAGCAGCTGCTCCTTGGAGGTGGGGAGTCACTCAGTTGTGTCCAATTCTTTGCAACCCCATGGACTCCAGCACACCAGGCTTCCCTGTCCTTTACCATCTCCAGGAGCTTGCTCAAACTTATGTACATTGAGTTGGTGAGGCCATCCAACCATCTCGTCCTTTGTTGTCCCCTTCTCTTGCTGCCTTCCATCTTTCCCAGGATCAGGGTCTTTTCTAATGAGTTGGCCCTTCGCATCAGGTGACCAAAGTATTGGGGTTTCAGAATCAGTCCTTCCAATGAACATTCATGATTGATTTCTCTAGGATTGACTGGTTTAATCTCCTTGCAGTCCAAGGAACTCTCAAGAGTCTTCTCCAACACAACAGTTAAAAATCGTGAATTTGTCAGCACTTAGCCTTCTTTATGGGTTCAGTTCAGTTCAGTCACTCAGTCGTGCCCAACTCTTTGCAACCCCATGGACTACAACATGCCAGGTTTCCCTGTCCATCACCATCCCTGGAGCTTGCTCAAACTTAGGTCCATCAAGTTGGTGATGCCATCCAACCATCTCATCCTCTGTCTTCCCTTCTCCTCCTGCCTTCAATCTTTCCCAGCATCAAGGTCTTTTCTAATGAATCAGTTCTTTCCATCAGGTGACCAAAGTATTGGAACTTCAGCATCAGTCCTTTCAGTGAATATTCAGGACTGATTTCCTTTTTAATTGACTCTTTTAATCTCCTTACAGTCCACGGGACTCTCAAGAGTCTTTTCCAACACTACAGTTCAAAAGCATCAATTCTTCAGTGCTCAGCTTTCTTTGTAGTCCAACTCTCACATCCATACATGACTAATGGAAAAACCATAGCTTTGACTAGACAGACATTTGTTGGCAAAGTAATGTCTTCTGCTTTTTAATATGCTGTCTAGGTTGGTCATAGCTTTTCTTTCAAGGAGCAAGCATCTTTTAATTTCATGGCTGCAGTCACCATCTGTGGTGATTTTGGAGCCCAAGAAAATAAAAGTCTGTCACTGTTTCCATTGTTTTCCCATCTATTTGCCATGCAGTGGTGGGACTGGATGCCATGATCCTCATATTTTGAATGTTGAGTTTTAAGCCAACTTTTTCACTCTCCTCTTTCACTTTCCTCAAGAGACTCTTCAGTTTCGCTTTCTGCCATAAGGGTGGTATCATCTGCATATCTGAGGTTATTGATATTTTTCCTGGAAATCTTGATTTCCAGCTTTTGCTTCATCCAGCCCAACATTTTGCATGATGTATTCTGCATAAAAGTTAAATAATTTTTTTTTTTTTAAAAGTAAAATTTTACATGCTTTATTCAAAATTATTTTGTCATATAAAACTTGGCTGTGTTTTATAAAGTTGTCTTAAGGAAAGCAAATGTAGTGATGCTTTTAATATATTTTTAATATACTAAATTTTTTTTTTTTTTGCTTTTATTTATTTATTTATTTATTTTTTATTTTTTTTTTATTTTTATTTTTTTTTTCCAGTGGGTTTTGTCATACATTGATATGAATCAGCCATGGATTTACATGTATTCCCAATCCCGATCCCCCTCCCACCTCCCTCTCCACCCGATTCCTCTGGGTCTTCCCAGTGCACCAGGCCGAAGCACTTGTCTCATGCATCCCACCTGGGCTGGTGATCTGTTTCACCATAGATAGTATACATGCTGTTCTTTTGAAATATCCCACCCTCACCTTCTCCCACAGAGTTCAAAAGTCTGTTCTGTATTTCTGTGTCTCTTTTTCTGTTTTGCATATAGGGTTATCGTTACCATCTTTCTAAATTCCATATATATGTGTTAGTATGCTGTAATGTTCTTTATCTTTCTGGCTTACTTCACTCTGTATAAGGGGCTCCAGTTTCATCCATCTCATTAGGACTGGTTCAAATGAATTCTTTTTAATGGCTGAGTAATATTCCATGGTGTATATGTACCACAGCTTCCTTATCCATTCATCTGCTGATGGGCATCTAGGTTGCTTCCATGTCCTGGCTATTATAAACAGTGCTGCAATGAACATTGGGGTGCACGTGTCTCTTTCAGATCTGGTTTCCTCAGTGTGTATGCCCAGAAGTGGGATTGCTGGGTCATATGGCAGTTCTATTTCCAGTTTTTTAAGGAATCTCCACACTGTTTTCCATAGCGGCTGTACTAGTTTGCATTCCCACCAACAGTGTAAGAGGGTTCCCTTTTCTCCACACCCTCTCCAGCATTTATTGCTTGTAGACTTTTGGATAGCAGCCATCCTGACTGGCGTGTAATGGTACCTCATTGTGGTTTTGATTTGCATTTCTCTAATAATGAGTGATGTTGAGCATCTTTTCATGTGTTTGTTAGCCATCTGTATGTCTTCTTTGGAGAAATGTCTGTTTAGTTCTTTAGATCTAAATGTAAGACCAGAAACTATAAAACTCCTAGAGGAGAACATAGGCAAAACACTCTCCGACATAAATCACAGCAAGATCCTCTATGACCCACCTCCCAGAATATTGGAAATAAAAGCAAAACTAAACAAATGGGACCTAATGAAACTTAAAAGCTTTTGCACTACAAAGGAAACTATAAGCAAGGTGAAAAGACAGCCCTCAGATTGGGAGAAAATAATAGCAAATGAAGAAACAGACAAAGGATTAATCTCAAAAATATACAAGCAACTCCTGCAGCTCAATTCCAGAAAAATAAATGACCCAATCAAAAAATGGGCCAAAAAAAGTTAAATAATTAGGGTGACAATATACAGCGTTGATGTACTCCTTTCCCAATTTGGAACCAGTCCATTGTTCCATGTCTGGTTCTAACTATTGCTTCTTGACCTGCATACAGATTTCTGGAGACAGGTAAGGTGGTCTGGTAGTCTCATCACTTTAAGAATTTTCTGCAGTTTGTTCTGATCCACACAGTCAAAGGCTTTGGCGTAGTCAATAAAGCGGAAGTAGATGTTTTTCTGGAACTCTCTTGCTTTTTCTATGATCCAGCAGATGTTGGCAATTTGCTCTCTGGTTCCTCTGCCTTTTCTAAATCTAGTTTGAACACTTGGAAGTTCTCGATTCATGTATTGTTGAAGCCTAGAATTGGAGAATTTTCAGCATTACTTTGCTAGATTGTGAGATGAGTGAAACTGTGTGGTAGTTTGGACATTCTTTGGCATTGCCTTTCTTTGGGATTGGAATGAAAACTAATCTCTTCCAGTCCTGTGGCCACTGCTGAGTTTTCCAAATTTGCTGGCATATTGAGTGCAGCACTTTTAACAGCATCATCTTTTAGGATTTGAAATAGCTCAACTGGAATTCCATCACCTCCACTAGCTTTGTTCATACTGATGCTTCCTAAGACCCACTTGACTTCCCATTCCAGGATGTCTGACTCTAGGTGGGTGATCACATCATCATGGTTATCTGTGTCATTAAGATCTTTTTTATATAGTTCTTATGTGTATTCTTGCCACTTCTTAATATCTTCTGCTTCTCTTAGGTCCATACTGTTTCTGTCCTTTACTGTGCCCATCTTTGCATGAAAATTCCCTTGGTATCTCTAATTTTCTTGAAGCAATCTCTAGTCTTTCTCATTTTATTTTTTTCCTCTGTTTCTTTGCATTGATCACTTAGGAAAACTTTCTTATCTCTCCTTGCTATTTCTTGGAACTCTGTATTCAGATGGGTTAAGAGTAATTAAAAATGCTATTCTTTCCAGTAATCCAGCGATTCCAACACACAGCTCTATGTCCTAAAGACTCTTGCATCTATGCATAAAGTAATGTTTATAAGGATGTCCATTATAACACTGTTCTTCGGAAAACTGGAAACAAAATAGATGTCTATTAATAAAGGTTTAGATAAAATACACCCAATGCATGAGGTAGAATTCTAGATGGAAGTTAAAATGGATTGATAGGAAGAGATCTTAAAGTCACATGGTAAATAGAAAATATATGAGTATCATATCATTTTTTATGGAAACAATTATCTTGTTTCTGGATAAATATACATGGTGATAATTTAAAAATTAATTTTTATACTTTTAATTTGGAAGAAAATGTTTTAAAGTGTTTATGCTAAAACCTAAACCATTTAATATTCTTATTTTCAAAGGAAGAAAATAACATCAAGAGTTGTGCATGATGTGTGGACAGTGATTAGGCCCTATATTTAGGAAAAGAAGTATTAAAATTCTTCTGAGGTTATCAGGGAAGTTTGAACACTGACTAAATATTTGATATCAGAAATTGTAAATTTTATAGGTGTCATAATTATGTTGTGGTTATATGTCTAAAATTTAAAAGTCCTTATCTGTTAGAGATACCCAGCCATATATATGGGAAAAATTATATGATATCTGGGATTTTTTAAAAAGGAATATGCTTGAGAGAAAAGGAAATGGATGGAGTTGTGTTCAGTAGAAAGAAGATTAGCTGTGTGTTCACTTATGAACACATGGAGGTTCATTCTGTTAATACTATAATCCCTATGCTTATGAATACAATTTTTTTGGGAAATGTCCCAAAGAAAAAGTTTTAAAGATTGGCCTAAAAAAACAGAACTAGGTTCTAGAAGGAGTACTTTTCATCCCAGTGAGCCCAACTGGTTGGACTCCCTCAATTATTCAGAATAAGCAAAGGTGAATAATCAGGTTTTGCTTAAAATTATCTTCCTGTTAGATAAAGTTTCACACAAAGAATAATGTGTATATATCAAAAATAGTCCACAGTTGAGCCATCAGTTCTGGTTGATGTGTATCTGGGATTTCTTTTTCTTTCTAAACAAGCCGTAGTAACAAAGCCTTGTGATTGAGAGTGTGGGGCCTGAAATATCTGTAAGCAACCACCAAAGGGTGGGAGGTTCCTCATTCCAACTTTATGATGTCCTGAGAAACTGTTGAGATAAGCAAAAAGGCTGAAAAATAAATGAGAGATAACTGAGATAATGGGAAAAACAGAAGGAAACAAGACAACCCTCCACTCTTTGGCTTGAGAAATTTATTATGCCAAGGAAGATAAATTGGAGAAACATGAAGAGGGAAGGAGATCTTGTCTCTGCTTCATGCATTTCCCTTTAAGTGACTGAGCAATAATACAGAAATAAAAGAGTTCAAAACAGAGCCGTGTGCTCAGCCAAATTCATGGTTCCTAATGATTTTCAACTTTGGCAGAAGCCTCACATGTTGTACTTGAGTAGTTTTCTTGATTTCGAGTTATGCATGTAATTCATCCTGATCAGAATGCAGCTGATGAGCCAGGATCCGTTTGCCAGTTGGAAATGAGGACACGAGTCCCATGCTGACACCAGCCTTCCTTCTACACATCAAAAATGTCTACAGTGTCATCAGTTTGGACAGTTTTGGGAAGCAAACAAACAAAACTTGTGAAATCAGTTTTTTGGAGTAATCTTGGCCAATTAATTGTCGTATTACCTATTTTCTTTTCCTACCATGCTGTCCACATATTAGAAAGACACAGTCCAAGATTATCAAACTAAAACCCATGAAACAGATGATATTGGGCAGAGGGGGCACTGATGTCTTGTAATAAGACAGAGGAAGATGAGGGGGAATGAGATAGGACAAGAGTTAGTGCCTTAGATGATTTAACCAAAAGAAGAGCCCTTGTTGCTAATTCTACTCAGTGAATGCCACGGGAGGAGAATCAGATTCCAGTGCACTTTGTTTTTAAATAGTAGCTGAGTTTTAGTTCAAGATGAAGAGAGCTAGTTTTTTTTTCAGTTCAGTTCAGTCGCTTAGTCCTGTCTGACTCTTTGCAACCCCATGGACTGCAGCACACCAGGCTTCCCTGTCCATCACCAAATATTCTTCGATGTTGATCAATTCATTCACAGCCTTAGTTCACTGTTTTTTTGACTTCTAAATAAACCCAACTGACAGGTCATTCCTGCCAATTAATCACTTGTGGATTTTCTTAATATAACCCAAAATATTTGTCAATCTGGTGTGTGTTGCTTACATGTTCATAAGTTTTGTTAAGGTACTCAGTGTTGTGCGTGTACTTTGGGATAGAACTAAATTGTTGTGGGATGATGCTTTCAAGAAACAGCTTTTTATAGAAACAGGTTGTTTGTTTAGGAAGGTATATAGATATTTACAGAGAAGGCAATGGCACCCCACTGTAGTACTCTTGCCTGGAAAATCCCATGGACAGAGGAGCCTGGTGGGCTGCAGTCCATGGGGTCGCTAGGAGTCAGACACAACTGAGCGACTTCACTTTCACTTTTCACTTTCATGCATTAGAGAAGGAAATGGCAACCCAATCCAGTGTTCTTGCCTGGAGAATCCCAGGGACACAACTGAAGTGACTTAGCAGCAGTGGCAGCGTAGATATGTAGGTAGGTAAGTGGATGGATGAATAGGGGCTGGGCGGGAGAAAGAAAGGGAGGGGATGGAGGGAGGGAAGCAGGGAGGGAGGGAGAGAGGGAAAAGTGGTAGAAAGAGAAAGGACAGGATCAGCGGCAGAACCAGGCACACCCGAGGGTTCTGATTCTGAATCCATCATTCACTAGCCCTATCAATTTGGGCAGTTTAGTTAACAAACCTCTTTGAGCCTTACATTACTTACTTATGTAGAAAATGCAGATAATAGTATCTGCCCTGCTGGGTTGTTATGAGGATTATAGATAATGGTACTTTTGTTGAAAATAAGAAAATGAAAGGGAAAAATAGTATATTTTTTAAAATGAAAAAAATTTCCTCCAAAGCATTATGTTCTGTCATTATAATTCCAGGTGTTAGTTCAGAAAAAGACCAAAAGACAGTTCCCAGTCTCAAACACATGGGAAATTATGTTAATAACAAACTGTGAGCTTCTTATGACAATAGTGACATTTTTGGAACATAAATGGCAGCTCAGTCAGCATCTCCTTGTAACTATATCAAAGAAAGACAGTTGTAGCTTTGTTCTCAGTGTGACCCACTTGGGGTTTAGCTTCTTGTTGATGGATATTATCATTTTTAATGTCAGTAAATAATGTGATGTCAGATAAATGACCTGTTTCCTTTCTGTGGATAAAGCTCATTTATCTTTAGGGAGCTCGAGTGAGTAGAGAAATTTGAGCGGGATCAAGTGTTTCCGAATGTGCAGGATTGGAAATATCTTATTAATCCTACTTAACATGAGTCCCAGCCAGTTGGGTTCAATTCTAAATATACGTCTGGTAAATCAATGAAAGTGTGTACTTTTACCATTGACTGTGTCCTACTGATTGGAGAGAAACAGAAAGAAAATATTTTCAAGTTGAAGAAAATGATCTTTCTATAAAGCTTACTCCTAATCTATCACTACTTTGAGAAATCATAATGGTGTGAAATTAAAGATCAAAAAGTTGTGTTTTAATTGACTCTACTGTTAATATCTTTGGGGATCACAAAAATAAATACAGTGGAGTAAAAGAGGTTCTGGAATCATAAGATTCTCATGATTTTGATTCCTGGGCTAAAGTGTCGGATTCCTCCTTAAGATACCCACTGAAAATCCTATATGTTTTATTTCTGAGGATGAGACTCTTGAATCTATTGTCTGTATTGTGATGTAAATGACTATACATTTAGCTAAAACTACACTGATGCTGTTTTCTATGATGAGAGATTTGGTCAAGGCAAAATGAGAACATATTTCTTTTCTGGAGACTATCAAAATAGGATGGCAACCATCCCACTGAATTTTTTCTTAATGAAGTAAAGATCACTTTGGGCACTTCTTTAAACAGCCCTCTAGAGGTTTCTCGGGCCATCCATGGAATCTCAGAGAACCAAGCCTGGATGTTTCTTGAGGGATCACATAATACAAATGCCTACTTTTTTTTTTTTTTTAAATAATGAGAAATCAGAGGTAAGGTATTTGTTCTAGGTCATATGGTGGGTTTGGAGTGTAGGAAATTGAATACGAAGACTCTTTGTCTTTACTAAACAGAGTGATGTTTTGTCAGATACCGAAATATCTGCTGATTTGATGATTTAAAAATCTGTTTGAAAATTTTACAGATTTACCTGTGTCAGTTCCATCAAGTTAGAGAGTTGGCAGGGAGGGTAGGGTCATATTTATTTTACTCTCCAATGAGCAGTGTCCACAAAGACAGTCTGTCCACCTATCTAGAATTAGGGAGTCAGCAAACTAAAGCCCATGGGCCACATATGACTAGTGGCCTGTTTTTGTAGATCTGACCTAAGAATGGTTTTTATATTTTTAAAATATTGTTTAAAAAATAAAACAGCAGAGAAGAGTATGTGGTTAAAAGACTATATGGCTTTTGAAGCCTCAGGTATTTACTCTCTGGCCTTTTGTTTGCTCATCCTCAGCTGGAATATTCAGAGAAGGAGGCTCTGTGACCTTCCTTGTTGATAACACAATACTCTTTTGTTTGTTATTTTATATTTTTAAAATTAGCATCATAGGTTGCAGGAAAAGAGAGGACCCAGTTTGAAAGAATATCTGTGTAGGGCCAGTTTAAGGAAAAGTTTTTTTTGTCCTCAGAAGTAATCCACCTGCTTTATGAATTATAAATTCAATACTGACCTGAAACATGTGCAGATTCCTCTCTATTCTTCCACAAAATTTTGCTGATTTTTTAGCCACAAGATTTTGTGTTACATAGTTTCTCAACAAACCACATCTATTTCCTGAACTACCTCAAAATAGTTTGTGCTCCAGGAAAATCTGGTTAAGGAGCTCATATACTACATTACTGGGAACCCATCTGGGTCATGCTGAGTTTCCCATGTTGATCAGGAGACCATACTTTGGTGTCTGCACAGAAAATGTGCCTACAGGTAGAATTATGTCCTGAAGTCCTTGTGACTTCAGTTTTCAGATCTGGGCAGTGGCTGTCTTCAGCTTCCTTGCCTTCCTTCCTTCTTTAGTATTTGAACAACTTTGTTCAAATGTAATCATTGTTCTGGAACTTGGTGAACCTGACAATGGTATTTGGCAGTTTGTTTTTTTAAAGGATTTTTAACATATTTATTTGGACTGAAAATGGAAATATGGCATCAGAAATTCCTTTAGGGAAGGATAACAGACAATTATCAAAAAAAATAAAAATATTCACCTATATATAACTTACTATAATCATGTTTTACTAAAAAAATTCTATGTAGCTTTGCATGGTGTCTGTATTGTAGCCAATGAGGTTTATCCAAGGCATGATTATTGCTAATCATGTGAAAAACTTTTTAAAATTGTAGAGTACTAGAGAATGTAAAGAATTTTTCATTCAGTTAAAAAAAAAATTAGCGTAAAGTGATCAGATCAGTTTCCATATCCCTCATCTCCACATTCTTCTGCTCACATTCTTAAATTTAGATCTTATTTTAACATTGGCTTGGAATTCTAAAATACATACGCATTCCATGAGACTCACTATTTTTTTTTTCTTGGAGCCAAGACATAATGTAGAACAAAATTAACTGAAATTGGAAAGGCATTCACTATAAAGATACTTTATGAACTGTGAATGACAAGGTAGGGAGGAAAGAAAGAAGTACAAGGAGGGAAAAAATAGTATGTATCACAGAAGTCATTTATATGAGGAGTTAAAAACTGCTAATAGTCTATCTCCCATTCCTTAGAGTAGCTCTTTCCAGCCTGTGCCATAGTAATCCCAAAATAATTGGCAGGAAAATTTGCTACAGGTATGGGCTTCTCTCATTCCTCGGTTGACAAAGAATCTGCCTGCAATGCAGGAGACCTGCGTTCGATTCTTGGGTGGGGAAGATCCCCTGGAGCAGGAAATGGCAACCCACTCCAGTATTCTTGCCTGGAAAATCCCATGGAAAGAGGAGCCTGGTGGGCTACAGTCCATGGTGTCGCAAGAGTCGGACACGACTTAGCGAATAAACCACCACCACCACCACTGCAATTGAGTAAAAATCTGTTGCTGATATGATTCTGTAGCATAAAAGTAGATCTTGTTCCTACAACTAACCATTCCTCAACTGGTTGTAGTTCCCAGAATAATTCAACTCAAGTAAGTATTGACATTTATGTCTGATCTTTGTCCCATGAGAGAAATTTCTTTAATCCTCTTTCGGCCACAGTCTTTGGCACGTCTAAAGTGTTCTCCCCCTCAGAGATGGAAATGGTTTTCCCTGCTGCTTGGCCCATTGAAGCTTCTCTTCTTTATCCCACTGTTGGAGAAGCTCTGCCATTCTTCTCATACTAGCAGAGAGGAAACTTGTATTAGGATTGATGGTTAAATAACTGAGGCTCTGGATTAGCATTGTTGAGGAAAAAGGATGTAAGTCTGTGCCCTCCTGGGAATTTTCCTCAGCAATCATTTGAGGAGACTCAGAAGCAAGGATGGTTTAATCTTGGTGGATGGTCTATGGAGATCTAGTCTTAGCCAGAAATTCCTCTTGGCGCATGGATCTTGAAAGTAAGCAACCACAAGGTTTGGTCAAGTTCAAGTGCTCAAGGTTTTAGAAGTTAGTGAACAAAGACTATAGCCCAGTTTTACTAGTAGAACTGGTAGACTCACCAGTGGTTTGTAGTAAGAAACTCTTACTTGTCATTTCTGGTGGGACAGTTCTCCTATGAGTGAAGCTGGCCCATACATTTTAAGCTTCCCATTCTTGATCATTGACTGTCAGTAGTGCTCCATAGCCATTGGAACCACCACCACCAACAAAACTCCACAAATGTTTACTAATAGTCACCTCTTAGTGGGAAAATAATGCCTCTGGTTGAAAACCATGCAACAGCCTCACCTCTGGATGGTAGCCATTTTTTCAATGTAGCTTACTATAACCTGTGCCTGAGGATATCCAGAGAAGAAGCTGAAAGGTAAAATAATCACGAGTTGGGCCACATACTTTCAATCATTTGTCCAATTGATTCTGGTCCTCATACAAATTTCAGGTCATTTTATTGCTATTCAGAGCTCAACAGGGAACTGGGGCTAGAAGACAAAGAGCAGTACCCTCACCATGGAGTCCAGGAAGGTAGGGGCTAGGCTGGCTAATGTTTTAGACTCAGAGAAACTCTGAATTTGAAAAAAACTGAAACTGATTTGTCCAACCTATCATGCAGTAGAAGAATGCCTTGGTAAACAAGGACATCCTTAATAATGGCCATATATTGATCTTCAAGTCTAGGCCAGGGGACTTTATTAATAAATAAGATCCTAAAGATTCTTATGTTGGGCCTCTGGGACAGCCTCTTGGAGAGACGATTTTATTCATGTTCAATCAGTTCAGTTCAGTCACTCAGTCATGTTCTACTCTTTGTGACCCCATGGACTGCAGCACACCAGGCCTCTCTGATTGTCACCAACTCTCAGAGCTTGCTCAAACTCATGCCCATTGAGTCAGTGATGCCACTGGACATTGGTTTATTAATTATGAGTCAGACTGTTAGAGTTCAGTTCCTGCCTCCACTACTAACTACCTCTTTCTTGAGCAAGTTCTTTGCTTCTCTGGGCCTGCCTGTTTCCTACCTATAAAGTGGAGATAATATTATTACCAGTCTCACAGGTGTTTTTGGCATTCAGTGAGTTAAAACATAGGAAGTGCTTAGAAAAGTACCTGGGACTTAGTAAACATAAAATAAATATTAGCTATTATTAGTGTATGTACTAAATTCAAGACAGATTAATATTTAGTTTTGTCTTATAGTTAGATGTGCATTTGCTTCCTATAAGGTGGCAAATAGTTTGTGTTGATTTGTGCAGCTACATCTGTCTCTAAAGAGAAGATGGTTTAAGACCTTTTGTCCCTAAATTTTACTTGACTTTCTTTCTCTTTTGTTTAATGAAATATTTTCTTCACATTAATAAGATATAATTGATATAACTGACTTACTGAATAATCTTAATGTGTACAACATGTTCGTTTGATGGATATGCAGAATGATGACCACCTTAGCATTAGTTAACCTCTCCAATATGTGACAAAATTATTTCTTTTTGTGGCGAGAACATTTAGGATCTCTCTTAACAACTTTCAAGTATCCAATATGTTATCATTAAATATGATCACAGTGCAGTACAGTTGATCCCTAGAACTTTTTCATCTTTGAAATGGAAGTTTGTACTCTGACCAATGTCTTCCCATTTTCCCTACCCAACACTTTCTGGTAACCACCATTCTACTCTCTGTTTCTTGGAGTTCACCTTTTTTAGTGTCAACATATGAATGATCTAATGTGGTATTTGTCTTTCCCTGTCTGACTTCTTTCACTTAGCATAATGCTCTCATGTGCAAATGGCATGATTTCCTTCTTTCCCGTGGATGAATAATATACTGTGTGTGTGTGTGTGTGTGTGTTTGTGCACGCGTGTACGTGCCACCTTTATCCATTCATCTGTTGATGGATATTTAGATTGTTTCTATATCTTGGCTATTGTTAATAGTGCTGCAGTGAACATGGGAGTGCATATATCTCTTTGATATCATGTTTTCATTTCCTTTGGATATATACCCAGAAGTGGGATTACCAAATAATATAGTAATTCCATTTTAAATTTTTTGAGGAACACTCGTACCATTTTCCATAGTGGCTGAACCAATTTACATTCCCACTAATAGTGTACAGGTTTCCCTTTTAGTATCCTTATCAACACTTGTTATCTCTTGTGTTTTTGATACAGCCATTCTAACAGGTGTGAGGTGATATTTTATTGTGGTTTTAAATTTGCATTTTCCTGACAATTGGTGATGCTGAGCATTGTTTCAGTATTTGTTGGCCATTTGTGTGTCTTCTTTGGGGAAAAAAAATCTTTTTAGTTCCTCTGCCCATTTTTAAATTGGATTATTTGGGCAGGGGGTTGTTGTGATATACCACATTAATATAGTGGAAAGTAAAAATCATATGATGATTTCAATAGATAAAGAAAAAGCACTTGACAAAATTATAACATCCTCTCTTGATTAAAAAAATACCCAACAAATTGAGTATAGAAGGAATATCTGAACATGATAAAGGTCACATGTGGCAAACCTATAGCTAACATCATGTACTATGCTGTGCTTAGTCACTCAGTTGAGTCTGACTTTTTGCGACCCCATGGACTGTAGCCCACCAGGCTCCTCTGTCCATGGGGATTCTTCAGGCAAGAATACTGGAGTGCATTGCCATGCCCTCCCCCAGGGGATCTTCCCAACCCAGGGATCAAAAGCAGGTCTCCCACATTGCAGGTGGATTCTTTACCATCTGAGCCACCATGGAAGCCCACAGCTAATATAATGCTCAGTGGTAAAAGATTCAAAGCGTTTCCTCTAATATAAGGAACAAGATGAAGTTGCCCACTCACACTACCCTTATTCAACATAGTACTGAAAGTCTTAGGCAGAGCAATCAGGTGATACAATGAAATAAAAGGCATCCAAGTCAGAAATGAAGAAATAACATTGTCTTTGCAGATGATATGCTCTTATATGTAGAAAATTCTAAAGACTACCAAAAACTTGAAACTATTCAATGAAATCAATAAAGTTGCAGGTGACAAAATCAACATACAGACATCAATTGTGTTTCTGAAGATTATAGCTTTAAAAGAAATAAAAGAAATAATCCTATTTATAATAGAATCAAAACTAATAAAATACTTAGGAATAAATTTAATCAAGGAGGTAAATGATCTGTGAACTGCAAACTTAAAAGACTATGATGAAAGAAATTAAAGAAGACATAGATTAATGTAGAGATATCCCACATTCATGGATTAAAACAATTAATACTGTTTAAATGCCCATGCCATGTCTATCAAAATTCCATTGACATTTTCCACAAAAATAGGAAACACAATCCTAAAATTAGTATGGAAGCACATGGAAGACTCTGAATAGCCATCACATTCTGAGAAAGGACAAAGCTGGAGGCATCACATTTCCTGATTGATTTCAAACTATATTGCAAAGCTATAGTTATCAAAACAGAACAGCACTGGCATAAAAATAGACACATACACCAGGGAAACAGAATTGAGAAAGTGGAAATAAATGCTCACATATACAATCAACTAATATTTGACAAGAGAATCAAAAATACAATGGCAAAAGATAGTTTCTTCAAGAAATGGTGTTGGGAAAATGAGATAACCACACACAGAAAAATGAAATTGAACCCTCATCTTACACCATTAACAAAAGCTAACTGAAGATGGATTAAAGAC
The DNA here is from genome assembly GCF_019320065.1 of Cervus canadensis. Lineage (NCBI taxonomy): Eukaryota > Metazoa > Chordata > Mammalia > Artiodactyla > Cervidae > Cervus > Cervus canadensis. Next base: position 61,714,245 of record NC_057393.1, on the reverse strand, counting down.
TTGAGCATACAACCTGAAACAGTGAAACTCTTAGAAGAAAACAGGGAGCAAGCTCCTTGTCATCAGTCTTGGCAATGATTTTTTTTGGATATGATACCAGAAAACCCAACCAACCAGAGAAAAAACGAATAAGTAAGATTACATGAAACTAAAAAGGTTCTGCACAACAGAAGAAACTCCTGCTTTCTTAAGGTAGTTACCCTAGAGTTAATAGAGAAAGTTTGTCAAATTCATGATCATTCCTCTACTCTGCTTATTGCTCTGCCACTTCCAAACTAGTCAGCAAGTGGAAAAAATGAATGGGAAGGATTTGAAATGTGACCACAAGCAGTGAGTTCTGGAGGCAGAGTGTGATCCTTCAAGGAGGTGCTTCCCTAGGGTATGGAGCCAAAGTCTCCTTAGTTAAGTATATCTTAAAAAGTGAGCAATAAGATGTATATTGGTGGTCATGAAGTAGTAACAGCAACTAGATCCACCCTCCTGCACTGGACAAAATATGTGAAACAACAAATGGCAAACATTGGACAGTCAGCAGCACAGAACATTGATCCCCATGAGAAAGTACAGAGTGAGCCCTACGCTTGCCTCAGCCTGCTCTCTAAAGAGTAGATCTAGGCTAGAGCACAGGGATGGGAAAATCAAACAGAGGCTGCTGGTCTCCCTGTGTTGAGTAGACGATTAAGAATTAGGGGAAACCAAAATGACTAGAATCCTTAGAGAACAGGAGAAAGGAGAGAGTCAATGGAAAGGAGAGAGCTCTATAGAAAGGAAGTGCTGGAGATTTTTATAAGAGATTCCTCTCTTGGTCACAGCTGACTACTTACTGATCAATGTGTGGTGTGAAGAAATTACTGGAAATTAGGGAAAGAACAGACAGAACAGCCCTTGGATCTCTCACAAGACCTGATATATACTGTTCCCAGTAACTAGGATGGAAAAATAATATACAGGGCACCCAGTAGAGCATGTGGAGGGTATTGCCTGCATACCAGGGCAGAATGAAGGACAGCTTTGGTCTCTCCTCACAAAAACTGAAAGGCAACCTCAAAATGACCAAACTGTTTACAGGTAACTAAACTGTGTCCCAGAGGAGGAGAAGGGGTAGGGAACTCAAAAATATTTAAATAAATACTAAAATACCCAGCCCCCAGCCCAATCAACTTTGTGATATAGGAATTATCATCCCTAATAGGGAGAAAAATCTGTCAATAGGAGCAGACATAGGTGATATGATTGGCAAACAAAGGCATTAAAATAGTTATAGCTGTTTTGTGTTCTTAATGAGTGAGTGAGTGAAGTCACTCAGTCGTGTCTGACTCTTTGCGACCCCATGGACTGTAGCCTACCATGCTGCTCCATCCTTGGGATTTTCCAGGCAAGAGTACTGGAGTGGGTTGCCATTTCCTTCTCCAGAGCATAAGGTAAAGGAAAGCATCAACATCCAATGAAGTGATATAGAATTAGGAAGTAGGAGCCAAAGTAAACTTTTAGAGATAAAAATGCAATGTCAAAATGAAAAATACATTGGGTAAGATTAACAGCAGAATAGACAATAGCAGAAGAAAAGATTAGTGAACCTGATGATATAACAATAGAATCTATTCAAAAGGAAACAGAAAGAAAAATCACTGAAGAAAAGGAACAGACACCTTGAGCTATGGAACAACTTCAAGCAGATTAATATGCCTGTAATTAGAGTTCCAAATTATCAGGAGGAAGAAAGTAATAAAGGTATATGCAGAAATCAATGAAATAGAAAAGAGGAAAGCAAAAGAGAAAAATCAGTGAAAACAGAAGCTTGCTTTTCTTGAGAAGATTAATAAAATTAATAAACCTCTGACAGACTTACTAAGAAAATAAGAAAGATTACTCTGATTATCAGTATCAGAAATTAAAAAAGAAACATGACTAATGTTGAAAATACAATAAGGAAATATTATGAACAACTTTATGCTAGTGAACTTGTTAACTTGGATGAAATGAACAAATTCCTTCAAAGACACACATTTCTGAAGCTCTCTCAAGAAGACATAAGCTGAGTAGCCATATATTCTTTTAGTTGAATTTGTAGATAAGAACCTTTCCCACAAAGAAAACTTCAGATGTAAGAAAGCTTTCCTGGTGAATTCCACTAAACATTTAATGAAGATCTAGTGCCAATTCCTTAAAGATGTTTCTAGAAAACTGAAGCAGAATGAACACTTTCTATTCATGTGTTAATAATTAGCACTATTCTTATACCAAATCCAGAACAGAATATTATCAGAAGAGAAAACTCTGAACCCTCATGAACAAAGATGTAAAAATTCTTTAAAAATTTTTATAAGTCAAATCCAACAATACATAGTATCAATAATAATACATCATGACCAAGTGGGTTTACTTTTTGGAATGCAAAGTTGTTTTGACATTCTCAGGGTAGGCAGGGATCCTTGAGTAAAGGGGAGATTTTTCTTCATCCTGTTCTCATACTTGAAGAACACTGAATGTTCTTTCTCACTGTGATGGATGGGGAAAGGCCTCAAGTCCCTGAAGACCTTCTAATGGTCTTAGCAGAACAAAGGTCTTCTCATGGCCAAAACTTTTTAACAGTAGAGTAGCAGGATGACAACATTCTAGCACCCATCAACCCTCAGCTGGTGTCTGAGATTTGAGGCTCATGAGAAGAGCATATATTTTGGAATCCCAGAGACCTTGGATCAAATCCAGGCTTCACTAGTACTTAGTATTTCTGTGCTCTAGAGATAGTATGATGGTTAAGATTGTTGTGAGGCTTAGATGTAAAATGCATAAAGCACTTAGTCCATAGCAAGCACACAGTATGTGTGGTTGGGGAGATGATTCCTTTTGTTGAGACACTGTATTATGATAGTTAAGAGTTATGGCTCTGGGTGAAGAAGACTTGGACTCTAACACTAGCTCTGTGACATATCTCTTTGTAAGCTCTTGCCTAATTTCCTAGTCTTTGAAACAGACTCACAGTACTACCTATCTCCAAGGGATGTTGGAAGGTTTTTTTGAGTTAATGGGATTCCCAGGTGGCTCAGATGGTCAAGAATCTGCCTGCAATGCAGGAGACCCAGATTTGATCCCTGAGTCGGGAATATCCCCTAGTGAAGGGAATGGCTACTCACTCTAGTATCTGTGCCTGAGGAATCCCATGGACAGGTGGGCTATAGTCCATGGAGTCACAAAGAGTTGGACATTACTGAGCGACTAACACTTTTTGAGTTAATACATGTATAGTTCTTGGAATAGTGTCCTGCAAACAGTAAGTGTTTGGTAAGCATTAGCTGTTATTATTAAAGGTATTTTTGTTTCTTTGGCCATTGCTGCTGTCACTCTTGTTATTGACCAGGTAGTTAAGGCTTTGAAACCCTACTAAGAAATACCTGGCAAGAAAGATTCACAAATGAGGTAAGGACTGCAGGTAACAGTCATGGAACCCTTGAGTTCGTTCAGGCTCCAATCGAAGACAGGCCCTCCTGGCCTTGACATAGCAAGGACAGGTGAATAGTTGCACCAGGGGAATGAACCTTGCGGTGCCGGGAGTAGGGTGGGCCCTGACAACAGTCTCTCTTGGAGACAGGGATATTTTGTTTAGAGACATGCCTGGTTGGTGTTGGATCATCCTGAATGATGATGGATGCAGTGTGAATGGAGACCTGGGCAATAATTGAGAACTAGGTGGCCCCGTTAGCAGGTGACGGCACCTGCATGACAGTCTGACAGGGAGCAGAAACAGGGCTGCTGCTAGCCGCTCTGCTTGCCACAGTGACAGGCCCCGTGCGTATTTCCATCCACTGAGAATGAGCCTGGTCTGGGGAGACCTGCCAGACGGTGTGCTATGTGCTACTGACTTCTTTCAGCACTTCCTGTTTTCCCATTCATAGCGTCTTGCTATTAGGCAGACAGAACAGCTCATATCCTGTGGACAGATGATAGATCTGTCATCTTTCTGAGAAATTGTTTGTCTTCCACAGGTGTATGGGCTTCCTTCTAAAGCTGGCGGGTCACATAACACTTTTCAACACTCTCTTCTGTACCAGCTTGGCATCCAGCATCTATCAAAAGGGAAATCTTTCACATGCAATTATGACAGAAAATAAAGGTGATGAAGTGTGTGTACCAAGAAGGGATGAGATCAAAGGGCGGTAATGAAAACTGATTACAATAGAAGGGCAGCTTCAACTCTAGAAAGTTGTGTGGGACTGCTTAGGACCTGACACGGCTTGGGGGTGCACACAACCCCTGAGCAGTGCAGAGGCTACAGATAAAATCACAGGCATGCGTGCTTGTAACATAATAAATTGCTGGGCTGACTGTAACCCAAGAGGGGTTATGGCTCATGTGCAATTTCATCAAAGCAATGCTAAGGTATCTCCTTCCCGATAATCTACACAATACACGTTTCTTCCACTGCCATCCGTTTAGTGGCACCATTTCAGACTTTTCTAGGAATCTAATTTATATATTAAGGCTGATTTTCCAATAGGATCTTCCAGAACTCAGGGCCTGCACATCCAAAGGCTTATGTTTTTATTGAACTCTGAGAGGTCACAGGGAAAAGCACAGCCTGTTGAAGTTTATGAGTGAGAATCCTTATCGTAGGAGCCTTTATGGTCATGCACTATGCCCATCTCAGCGGCACCCTTCTTAATTGGAGAAGAATTTCTTTACCTGCCAAGCACATTTCCTAGTAGCAACAATGTTATCATCTTGAAAGCATATATCACATGCCAGCATTTCCAATCCCAGAGAATGGCTTATCCAGGTCAAGCAAGCAGAGGTTTTAGACTTTATAACCAATCTTGTTTTGGAAGACTACAGAAAAAGCCAAACATTTTCAACTAATTGTGGGTAAACTAGTCCAAGTTGGTTAAAAAAAAAAACAACGAAAACAAACTCTTAATTATAGATTACCTAAAAGGAAATATAATTGTATCAGTCTCAGTAATGGTAAGTGCAGTAATTCAAAGGAAGCTAACAAATTTTTGTCAAATACCTTTCTGTGTTTTTGTTTTAATGGGAAATTGTGTATGGTTTATTAGTTGTAGTGAATAGAAGAAGTTCACCTATTTGAAAATTGCACATTTTTCTAAGTAGGTTAAACATTCTTCCTATTCTCTTATTTTTAATAATGGGTAGATTAGTAACCCTTTGCCCCTTTTGCAAATGTAAAGACAGTTGAGAGTGCCCAATTTCACAAGTAATAAGTCCTGTATCAGTGAAGATGAGGGGACAAAGAAAGGAAACGAGCATTTGTCAAATGTCTTCCATCTGATTTAACTTCAACTTCACCAAATAAAAAATCATTTGGTGGAGGTGATATAACCATTCTCCAGATGAGGAAACCAAAAGAAGTAAGTTGGCCGATGTTTGGCAGATGGTGATAGAACTGGCATAGGATTCTTGTTTTTACTAGCCACCCCCCGCCCTGCCCCCCATTGGTACTATCTCAGTGGGTGAAGAATCTGCCTGCAATGCAGGAAACACAGGAGATGCGGGTTTGATGCCTTCTCCAGGAAGATCCCCTGGAGAAGGAAATGGTAACCCACTCCAGTATTCTTGCCTAAAAAAATCTCATGGACAGAGAAGCCTGGTGGGCTACAGTCCATGGGTTTGCGAAGAGTCAGACACGACTGAACAACTAAGCCCACAAGCATGCCATTGGTACTGGCTCCCTTCATTTTCTCATAATGCTTAACTCACTTGCACTGTTTGTCATAGACTGCCTGTCTCTAACCAAAGACTACTGGTCTAGTAGCACCAGATGTTCATGCAGATGCATTCTGTTAGCATAATGGAGATGTCTGAGTGAAATGGCAGTCTGTTCCCTAGAGGAATGGTGGCCCTTGGCACCTGTGTGTTTACAGCCCCCAAGAACTCACTGGGTTTGAGTGAGTAATGTATCTTTAGAAGACTCTGTGTTGAGCCAGACTGACCATGTTGAGGACTGTCTGGCTACCTTTCATTAAACTGGGATAGGAGAGGGTCAGAAAGGCTTCCTGGTGTAGATTCTTAGTCTCATTGGTGTTATAAGCCTTAATTGTCCCCAGTGTCCCCATTGTGTCTTGATAAATACAGTACCCAGCTATGATTGGGTTAAGTGAATTCTGAGGCATTTCTACACATTAGTACTTGAGCATGAAATAAATAATTGGAATAGAGCAGGGGGCTCAGGAAAGATGAATTCCAAAAGGAAAAGAGCACCATCAGCAGCCAAGGGAAATCCCAGAGGGTTCTGGATAATAGTGGGAAGAGAGGGTCCTATGAACTTGGGGAGGGCAAAAGAGGACAGTAAAGAAGCCTCCTTTGCTTGACAGTTATGCCTTAGGCCAGCATTGCTTGGTAAACTCAAAGGATCATCTTGCTTACTTCAAAGGGTCTTGGCCACCAGAAGAACAAAGCAGTCTTTCCCTCGGTGGCAACTTGGTATTGCAACTGTCATCACAACTATATCCAGAAAAGAAACTTATTCAAGTGGCAGCTTGTTCCTTGAGGCTTGTCTCATCTTCAAGAAATGCCCAGTGACACCTCTCACAGAAACCCTCTCATTCCAGCAATACTTAATGTTTTCTGCAGGCAGTGAGTGCTTTGGGAATGCATTCTTGGGTGTAATGAACCTTAGCATGGTATCCACTAGTGTCTCTCCACAAGAGAACCTAGCCTGGTCTCTCTGTTGGAGACAAGATGGAATTTCCAAGCACAGCTTCAGGCACCAAAGAATTTCTGGTTGTTTCATTAGGCTTCCAGGAGCTGCTGACTGAGGACTTCATTAAAACCTACCTTTATATCCCCACCTTTTCCATTTTTTTTTTCCATTTAACCCACAGATTGCTGTTTACTGTTGTAGAATGGAAGTGGTGATGGATTTTTAAAAACATTTCTGCGGTCTTTGGTTTCATAAAGAAAATAGGGTGGTATCCAGGAAGAAGAAGTTGGTTAGTAGAGAGAATATTTCCAGTTCTCTCTGGTCTCCTGAGATTTGTAGAATCTTAGACCTGGCAGGGGCTTTATTAGAGCAAGTGGACTGCCTAATGGTGATGATCAGCAGATGAGGAAACCAAAGCTTAGAGAAATCTCACAGCTGGTCAATGGATAATTCCATAATTGAAATTATGTTGTTCAGGTCGGCAGAAAATAGTTTTAAAAGATGGGTATACACTAAAGCAGGGTGACTGGGTAATCAGGGGTCATATGTGGATATTTTGAAGAACCTAGGGGTGTTTTGGCTGCAAGGAAGAAAATGCATCCAGAAGTCCTAAAAACCACCCTTGAGTATCTGAAGGGCCGCCCCACAGGATGTAAGGAGATTTATTCTTTGTAATGGAAGAGGGTATGAAATAGTTACTAGGAGATCAAGTTTGGCTCCATATGAGGAAGCTGTGGGATTACTTGAAAGGATAGTGAGCTGCTGCCTTGGAAGAAGGGACTGTCTATTAAAAAAACATGTTCAAGAGGGTTTCCATGCTGGGAATATTCTTTTCAGAGCTAAGTTTAATGGACAAGTTTCCCATCAGAATCCTCAAGAATCCCCATCCAGTATACAAAGCAGTAGAATTAAAGTAGACCCTTCACATGTCAGTTTCTGGTCAAAAAAAAAAAAAAAAAAATCATCTGCTGAGAAATTTATTATTCTAGGCCTGCCATGGACATTGGGTTCATGTAGCTTTAGCTGTTGTAGGACCCAAGGGGAGAAGCTTTGAAAAGAGGGCCTGCTCTGTGGATATTTTTTAGGGTAAAAGTAGAAATGTATTTATTCTAAGGTAAACCTGATGATAGGAGAGAAAAAAAGCAGTGGCACCCATGACTGGGGTACTTATGTTAGTACAAATGTGGCAAGTCATTCCTAGAACTGAAAGATTCCTGTGAGCCCAGCGGAGATCAGACCTCAGAGAGAGCCAAGGATACTGGAAGGGACTATTTAAAGAGACCTTTATAGGTACCTCTGAAATTTAAGGGCCAACAAAAAGGGGATTCAAATCTCTCTAAGGGAGCCATTTGGGTTCTTGTGTTAATTAAAGCAATAAAGAAATGTGGAAGGAAGGCAAAGCTAAATGCACACAGAGAGAATGTGATGTACGGTTTCTTAGGAATGAAGCTGGAGAGGAAAGGCTGGAGACGAAGGGGATGTGGATATGGTGGTCCCAGAAGAGAATAATGCACAACTTCAAGCTCAGTCAAAGCTGAACTCAAGAAGGCCAAGCAAGTTCCAAAATATATCAACTGGGACGGCTCCACCCTTCCTCCTAGTCAGACACTGGAACCCACAGCCCAGATTTTCCCTGGTTTAAAGGGACCAGAGGAGAGCATGGGACAGATCTGCCCATCTTAAGACAGGAATTCTCTCTCCTTTTTCTTGCAGACACTGTCTATGGAGCTCGGCCCTCAACTTTCTTCACCATACAAACTTGCCATCATCTTTTCTTGTGTGCCTTATAATAGTGCATCAGCTCAAGTAGCACTAATTTTTGAAAATACAGAAATTGTTCTTGTTATAGCAATCTGTTCCCAAAGGGACAAAGGCCACAACAGACTGGAATTATCTGATTTTTTTTCCATGGCCCTCTCTTCAAAAATAATATTTCAAATTGGTTGTAGTGCAGTTAATGAGATATTTTACAATGCAGATTATCATAAGTGGAGAGGCCTAGACATTTACACTAGTTGACTGGCAAGATTAACTCGATGCCCTTTGACACACCTTTTGAGCAAAAAAGACCTCTGTAAATTTCAAAGGAAAAAGCATAGTTTATTTGCATCTGGATGCCATTTTTAAATTCAGAAAACTGAAATCAGCCTCACACACAGGACCCAGACCACTACTAGGAGGAGAGTGAGATGGACCAGATTTGCATTTATAAATGCTGTGATGGCGGTAAATGGGCAAAGATCCACATGGGTGTGGGAGGTCTAAATATGCTACATTTGTGAAACTCATTTGCATAAAGAAGCAAATTACATATTTTTTCACATTGAGTTGACTGTTCTTAGGACTGAAACGCTGGGTCTTGATTCCTTAATCTGGTCAAGCAATGATCAATTCCTTTCAACCGAGTGGGGGATAAAATGTGTCAGACACAGCAACTCTTCTCTAAAAGCAGAGTGACAACTCATGATTTTCCTGTGTATTTCACAGAAATATTTTGAAAGTCTCAGGAAAATAAGAGGAAAAATAAGGTTCTATGAAGAGTTGTGGAAGAAGAGAGTAAAGGTGCTAGAACAGTGGTTCTGGGTATAGAGGTCACACTGTTCCACTCTTAAATCTTCCCCATTGCTAGTTCTCAAGTCAATGCGTTGCCATTCTCAAGACAGAACCCTATTCCCTCTTCTAATATCCCCACTGGATTTCTCCTTTTCAGCTTTCCAGTATGTGTACTAATGACCCAATCAAGAAAGAATTAATGATGAATGGCGCTCATTTAATTGGCCGAAATTGAGTGATCTGCACTCTCTGAATCCCGTTAATTCTTGATACTAATCTTCATATTGGCAACTTGTCATAAGAGATGGGTTGCAAATGCTGAATCAAAACTTTTCAGCTCTTGGCAGTAGTAAAATGGCAATGTATTAAATACTTTCTAAGGAGACTGGAGAGGAACTTTTGTCTAAGTATAGTGCAGTCATGGTAAGATAATGGATTAAGTGGCCTTCTTTAAGATATTGGCTTCTTGTGTCTTGTGTATTAAAAAAAGAACCCTTTCTAATGAAGCTCTTTAGGCTCAAGCAAAGTAGACAAGGGTCAGTGATGAGTTACTGTGTTAGAATGTGGGGATATTAGCAACCTCTTTTATGCATCCAGATAGCAACCTGCTCTGGGGTTTCTTCCTGGGCTTCACAAGGCTTAGTGCCTCAATTTCCCACTGAAATCAGGACAGAAATTTTTCCCAGGAGACCACACAGGGATTTGGAAGCAGAAGAGCTGAGTTTTCATCTGATCTTGCCCATCTACCATTTGTAAGATATTGGGAAAGCCACTGAAATTTGTACCTAAAACTGTGGATCATAACACTTTGTGTTTTACTCAAGGAGCTTCTGAGGACTGGACAAAATGGTGGTTTGAAAATAGTTCATATACTGCAAAACTATGCACAAATCCTGTTGTCATGACTATAAGAGCTCTTCCTAGTCTGTAAGCAGCCATCTTACCTCATCTTCCCCTCTTTTCCATCAGCTATAGTGAATACCTGTTGATCCTCAGCATATTTATGCCAGGAATAAGGGAAAGTCCCAGTGCCCTTTTGTCCCCCTGCTGGGGACCCAGACTGGATTGTTATCTGGGCACATTGTTATCCAGGCATCCCTCAGATGTTCTTAAATGGGTCTGGTAAGAAGCAAAGCTGTGTTTTCAGTTAATTTTCTAAGTACACAATTTGCTCAAAGTACATTTTTTAAAAAAAAGAATTCAATAATTAAATATGGCTTGCTGCTGTTTGACTGCCAGAAATTTGAGATCTCTCTTGGTTTCACCAATATCAAAGGCTTCTGTTTAATATGACTCTGTATTAAAGTGGGCCTTACTGTCAGCTTAGCAAAAATGTCTTGTTTAATCTGAAGTTTTATGTAGTTTTTATTAATCCAATGTGCATCTGTTAAAAATAACTCCAGATAATGCAACATTTGATTAAGTGGAATGTCTTAATACAACCATTAGTTGGAGGGATTTTTTTTTTTTCATTTATGCATTCCAAACTGAGTCTGATAAGATGGCACTAACATTTAGCCTGAGGTGTGGAATGTTAATAGTGAGATCTTGAACAGTTTGTTTATTTTTTTTTCCCCCTGAATGTGCCATTCACAGCAATGTGCCAGATGAGGGTCCTGGAAAGCAGAAGTTCTCTGTTTAGCCTCAGAACCCCCAAGAAGCTGGCAGATTACTCCCACGCCAGGGGCAGCCCCAGCCTGGTGGGAAAGGCAGAGGAGTAACATTAAACCAGAGCTGAGAGTATATTGCTTTTCTGTCAAAGTGACTTTTCAGGGAGATGTGAGTAACATGTCAGGTGACTCTTTATCCACCACCTTTTCTCTTCAGCTACAAAGAAGGCTTAGCAGATGCTCTAGTCCTTGTGAGTACCTTGTACCTAGACACCCCTCTTTGCATTAATTTTCCTTTGCTAAGAGGTCCTGCGGCTCTTGTGATTTAGGACCAGCTGGTACCTGACAGAGAACAGGTATTAAGTCACTTTTCCTTCCCTTGTTATGCTAACCAGCATTCAGGGAACACAAACATTCCCTGAGTGCATGCTTCTTGGGCACCTCCTGCATGGAAGGCTCCATGTTAAAGTTTGGGATAGACAGTAAACAGGACAGACTTAGTCCCTGCTTACATGGGCCTTGCATTCAAGCTGATACCTAGCCACTAATTAAGGAGGCTGTCTGTCTGTCTGTAGGTTTTATGATTTGATCTCCACTCTTGATTTGAGCTTCAGCTCATGGAATTGAGTTTATGCTCTGTTGACCACTATTTGGCCTTTCCAGTGATTCTTATAAGGTTATTTTTCTGCTTTTATGTTAGTTTTAATTCCTAGAAGATAAGGAATTGGATTCTGTTTGATACATATCTACTAACTGCCTATCATGTGAAAGAATCTGCATTTTTCACTATTCTTCATGCCTTCCCTGAAATGATTAATTGTAAAATTCCCCTCCTTTAAGCCTAGCCCACCTGAAGTCATGAGGGAAGGTAAGGCAGATTGTACACAGTGTGATGGGGCTACGTCTTGAAGAACACTGCGCCACATCATGGAGACAGTGGATTCATACACTTGTAATGGTGGTCTCTAGGCAGATGACAGTACCAGTTCAGGCAAAATCATTGTATATTAAATGTATTAAGAAAATTAGTGTTGTCAGAGACCTGTTTTAACTTCACATAAAGTCATTTTGTAAAACAGTGGACCCATTGCTGCTTTCTTGGTTGTGTTGGAGACCAGGACGACTTGTTAACTAGGGCAATAGAGGAAAAGAGACTAGAGTCAGAGTGGATTTCATTTCTAACTCTGCTGCTTCGAGCACATCCCATAACCATTTTGAGCTTCAATTTCCTCATCAGTAAAATGGGGATTATCTCCATACCTCATGGAGTAAAGTATTTTAGGGAATATGCCTTGTTCCATGTGCTTTGACTCAATAAATGTTATTTCAGTCTGCGGCTGGGGTGGGGACAGCGATAAGAAAGGGAAGGGGGCCGTGAACGTGCCGAGAGGCTTTGTGAAAGGCAGATTTTTACTTCTGTGTCCTCTGGGTGACTGTGGGCTAAGGTCAGGGGACTGTTTTGTCCCGGGAAGGATCACCACCGAAGACTTGAAACTCACTTCGTGTTTAGCAGCCCAGAGAAAGGCATTCAATTTTCCTTATTTCCGTCCTGGGGATTGCAATCTACATTTGCAAGAAAATGAGGGTGTCATTTTCCTAGTTTCAAGGCACCTAGGCTGATTCATTGCAGCATTAGAAGTGGTTAATGGCAATTGAGGTAGCAGTAGTTTGGGGAAGCAAACAGGGCTCTTCTAGGGACCCTGGGTACCTCTCAGGTGTTATTACAACCTCTCTTGCTTTCTGTTGCCCTCACTGGTTTTTCCATCAAGTCATCTGTCAGTCTCCCCCTTTCATTTCCTGGGCAGAGATTCCAAGGTCAGCTGGAAACCCCTTCACATTGCTGCAGAAGAGCTGCTGCATTGATTCTTGTGTTTGGTTCTGATCACAGATTGAAATTAGATTGCTTCCTCTCCTGGCGTGGGTTATGATAGCACTCTGTAGTTGAAGAAAATTTATTTACTGTGCAGTGTGTTTCTTGAAAAGCCTGGTAATTTGTTTCTGTCCTCTACTCAAAAGAAAGTAGGTGAAGTCCTGGCCAGGATCCAGAGGTAATGAGGTGTTGGTGAGGAAAACACCATCCAGAGAAATGGATCTTTATTAGACCCTTCCTGTGACGATGGTGGCAGTATGGCTATGCTTGAAGTGATGGGTCTCTATTTCCTTATGGCTTGACTGGGGTTGGCTGATTCCCTCTTGGGGACCTCTCCATCCCAGAAGGTGGGATGTGTCTGTGTTTGGCAGCCCACATTCACCTGATGAAATAACACTTCAGAAGTGTGCCTGCAACCTCTGAGAAAATTGAGTTAGCTTAGCACTCCATTGTGGGCCGTGTGTAGATTTGTGTGTTCATTTTCAAGCTGTCTTCAAGCTCCTCCAAGGAGGATGAGTGGATGGAGGAATAGGCTTTATCTGTATTTGTAAGGAGCTTCCTGAGGCTCCAAGGCCAGAATCCTGTGACTGAAACTTGTCACACACACACGCACACACACACGCGCACACACACACACACACACACACACACACACAGTTCCTTTTGTTGACTAGGTAGATGGATCCAAGTAAGTTGATAAGTATTTATGTCCTACAACTTAGTGGTCATTTGGGAAAAGTACACAGAAATTGAAAGAAAATGTTTTATATTCATTTATTTATAAATAACCATGGTTAATGCTGCTGGGATGTGTGTATCTGTTGTGTGCTGCAGAACACAAATCTCAAAACCACATTGGACACTGCCACCCTCATGTCCATTTCCACATGAATTTTCATGCTGTACTTGCTTTTTATCAAGCAACTGCTAAAACTTTCTCAAAGATGGTACTTGATGAATAGAATATGGTGTGATCTATTGTTGAAACTGAAGTCCACCTTGAGCTAGCAATTTGCCAGGGTATTTGACACTGTTGAGTTTTGCTTTGCTTAAATTTAAAATATTTACAAATTAATTTTGAATCTAAATTAATTTCAATTCATTTTCATGTGCGTATCCTCAGTGCCCTCTGGGTTTGCTGCAGTGACTCGGGGGTGCCCCTCACACAGTTTGGGAGCCTGGGACCTGGGCACAGGAAGCTCTCAGATAATTAATTCACAGCTGTGAGGGAGGGACCCTGGGGTGGTCCAATTGGCTCTCCTTGTAAGCACTTCTGACCCTACCTCTGACCCACTGCTGAAGGAAGGTATTGGAACCCTACCGCTCATGTAGTGCATTAAGATTTTATGATGCTTGAGGGTGAAATAAGCATAGGCTGCTCATTGCACCTAATAACCCTGCACAGAGTTCCTCCTTGGCAGTCAGCTCTTCCAGATACTGTGGGGTTTTCTTCTTTTAATAAGGTAACTTTGCCCTCAAGGAGAATGCAGTCTTACTGAGATTCTCCCAAGCTTAAGGTAGGCACCAATTCTAGTCCAAATGCTTACAAATCAATTTTGATATTTTGCAGGATGATGTTTCCCTTTCCTTGGAAGAGGTTGAAGGAATTAAATTGAATTAAATAATTATTGGACTTAGTCATTAAAAACTTTTTTTTTTAAGTCTCCACTTGGATCTTGCTAAAGTGGCACCATTTTCAAACCCAAAAGGAACATATTAGAAGTACAGAAAATCACTTCTGTGCAAATTGCTAATAGAATCCCTAAATGCAAATTCTTTATTCTGAGGGCTTAGGACCTAAATGAGGAGGATTTAAATGGAAAAAGTCCACTTTGCATCCAGAGAAATGCAATACTCTTTCTAGATTTCCATTTGTGACAGTTGTGGTAAATCTTCCTGTTACAATTTGGCTGCCCATGACTGGACACCTTCCTCTGGAAGTCTGGGTCTGAACACATTCTGTCAAGTATATTATCCAAGGAAGAGTCTCCTTTCAGTCCCAAATGGGTGTGCAGAAGCGGGTGGGAATTGCCATTGAAGAGTTGGGAGACCCGAAATCTCTTTTCATCACGTCTGAATGTTGGTGGCAATATAGAAATGCATTGAAGTGTTGCTAACAAAGCTGCCCCCCACCCCCTGCCTGGCATTCAGAGGGGAAAAGAGGGTATGTTGCACCATGACAACAGGTGACCTCTATTTGGAATTGTCAACAAACATTAATAGGCTTTTCTCAAACACATATGCTGTAAAGTAAGAGACTGGCTGCCTGAGGGAGGGCCCGGTGTTCAGCAGCACCGGGGCAGTGCTTACAGGATGTCAGCAGACATGGTTAATTGGTAATGATTAGGGCTGTCTGAAAGCTGATTCCCTGAGTTTGGCGAACACATAATTGTTGTATGTAACCCAGAGCGGCTTTACTCTTTCATCTCTATGAAGAGATCAGAAAAGAGAGATTTACGGCTTAGGTTGCCCCAAGCCACACATAGCAGGCTTAATTTTCCTTTCCAAGGGAGTTTGAAGACTGCTGTTGTGACTAGTTCTCTGTGGCTTATATGGCATGTTGAGGTCACCTGCAAGTTTTTTGTTAAATGATTGATTGACTGAAATTAATTATTCTGTCAGAGCTGTAATGGAGGTAAGATGGAGGACACTGATAAATGGAAAAGCTAAAGCGATCCTTATAAATGCACTTACGTCTCTTTCTATTTAAATAAATCAGACAGAATCTGTGTATCCTGGACGGTGTTGGGTGTCACCTCCCCATTTGCCTCTATAGCCCTAAGCTGTTTTCTTTCAAAATCTGAAGCTTTGAAATGAGTGGCCGTTTATTCAACTCCAACTGTAGGATATTTGAACCCTTTGTCACTTCATTCCTTCTAACTTTTCCCCAAACACCTCAGCCCCTGATAAGAGGCTGATTCTAGTCACTGCCTTAGATTAAATCAACCAAATTCAGAGAGTTGTGTTTGAGCAAATGGCTAAGCCACTTGGGGAATGTGGCTGGTGAGTTGAGGAGTGGGTGGAAGGCAGGTGTTTGCTTCTAAACGTCAGATTTCTGAGGCGTGGAAACCACCCTCTAAGGCCTTTTAGGAACGCAGTGAAAGCAGCTGTTTAGTGATAGACTGTCTGAAATTTGGGTTCTTAAATCCCATGAAGGGAATCTAGTGGCCAGTTAAGAAATGCCAAAATGACTCTTTAGATTACCTTTCAAAGGGTGAGAGATTGTTCAAGAGTGATTTATTCAGCTTACTCCCAAGTTACTGGCATCAAAGACTAAAAAGAGCCATTTCCCACATGGATTCTGAGCAGCACATGGGTAGCAGCACCTCTTCCTAATGTGGCACCAGGTTGAAAATTTGCAAGGACACATTGGAAGTGCAGAAAAGGGCTTACAAGGAAACTAACCAAGATATCAGAATTATAATCCAGCCCCTGAAAGTGCCTCTCTCATATTGTGTGCCCTTCAGTGAAAGTGTGTATGGATTAGTCCTTTGCATGAGTAGACAAGTCCACAGCAATGAGATGGGTTGATTTCCTTGCCAAAGCCATCACCAATAGCCCTAATAATAGAACTAGGAAATACACAGTAGTCACTTGGTTCACTGATTTTCTAATTCTAGTATGTCCTTTTCCAATCATCTAGGCTGCTTATTAAATATTCAGATTCCTGAAAATCATCCGTCTAGAGTCTATTCCCCTAAATAAGCCACAGAGCTTGGGGATCTTCATTTTTTTGACAAGTCCCAAAGTGATGTTGCAGGTTGTCCCCAGCTTCCAAATCCCTTGTTTAGCAAATGTTTAGACCACGGGCCAAGAGAAGAAACTGCAACTGCTCCATTTGACCAGAACCGCCATCTAAAAGTTCTGTGACTAGTCTATGGGCAGATTGTAGATGGAACTTCTTGGATTTGAACACTGGGTCTTTTTTTTAATTGAAATATAGTTGATTTGTAATGTTGTATTAGTTTCAGGTATACAACAAAGTGTTTCATATGTATGTGTGTGTGTGTGTGTGTATATATATATATATATATATAACTTTATATATAACATACATATGCACTTTTTAGGAGACCTGGGTTTGATCCCTGGGTTGGGAAGATCCCCTGGAGAAGAAAATGGCAACCCACTCCAGTATTCTTGCCTGGAAGATCCCATGGATGGAGGAGCCTGGCAGGCTTCAGTCCATGTACTTTTTCAAATTATTTTCCCTTACAGGTTGTTACAAGATAGTGAATATAGTTCTCTGTGCTATACAATACGTCCTTGTTGATTATCTATTTTATATATAGTAGTGTGCATCTGTTAATCTCAAATTCCTAATTTATCCCTCCCCCTCTTTCCCATTTGGTAACCCTAAATTTGTTTTCTATATCTGTGAGTCTGTTTCTCTTTTGTAAATAAATTCACTTCTTATTTATAGATTCCATGTATAAGTGATATCATATGATTTTTGTCTTTCTCTGTCTGACTTACTTTGCTTAGTATGATAATCTCTAGGCCCATCCATATTGCTGCAAATGGCTTTATTTAATTCTTTTTAGGGCTGAGTAGTAGTCTCGTGTGTGTGTGTGTGTGTGTGTGTGTATCACATCTTCTTTATCCCTTCATCTGTCAATGGACACTTAGATTGCTTCCATGTCTTGGATGTTGTAATTAGTACTGCTGTAATAACACTGGGGTTCATGCATCTTTTTGAATTATAATTTTTTCTGAATATATCCCCAGGAATGGGCTTGCTAGATTATATGGTAACTGTCTTTTTATTGTACATATTAGCTGCACCAATTTACATTCCCACCAATAGTATAGGAAGAATTCTTTTTTCTTCATACCTTCTCCGGCATTTATTATTTGCAAACTTTTCCATGATAGCCATTCTGACTGGTGTGAGGTGATACCTCACTAATTCTTAGTGGTTTAGTTGCTAAGTCGTGTCTGACTCTTGGACTATATCCCATGGACTATAGCCCACCAGGCTCCTCTATCCATGAGATTCTCCGGGCAAGAATACTGGAATGAGTTGCCATTTCCTTCTCCAGGGGATCTTCTGACCCAGGAATCAAACCTGGGTCTCCTGCATTGCAGGCAGATTCTTTACCAACTGAGCTATAAGGGAAGCCCACTAATTCTTAGAGAAATGTAAATCAAAACCACAGTAGGGTTTGAGTAGTCTTGCTTGTCTTAAAATCAGCCTTCAGTTCAGTTTAGTCACTCAGTTGTGTCTGACTCTGTGACCCCATGGACTGTAGCACATCAGGCCTTCCTGTCCATCACCAACACCCGGAGCTTGCTCAAACTCATGTCCATAGAATCGGTGATGCCATGCAACTATTTCACTCTCTGCCATCCCCTTCTCCTCCTGCTTTCAGCCTTTTCCAGCATCAGGGTCTTTTCCATGAGTCAGTTCTTCGCATCAGGTAGCCAAAGAATTGGAGCTTCAGCTTCAGCATCTGTCCTTCCAAGGAATATGCAGGACTGATTTCCTTTAGGAGCTACTGGTTGGATCTCCTTGCAGTCCAAGGGACTTGCAGGAGTCTTCTGCAACACCATAGTTCAAAAAGCATCAATTCTTTGACACTCAGCTTTCTTTATGGCCCAACTCTCACGTCCGTCCATGACTACTGGAAAGCCACAGCTTTCACTAGACAGACCTTTGTCTGCAGAAATGAATGGCAAACAGCTTCAGTATTCTTGCCATGAGAACCCCATGAACAGTATGAAAAGGCAAAAAAAAGTAAGCCATGGCTATTTCAATACTAATCATCTTAAGGTATCCCAGCTATTGAAAACCTCCCTCCTGCATATCTTAGAAAATGAAATAATAAAAATAGGTGGGGCCTTGAAAATTGCTATTTCTTGATGATGATTAAAATTTTGTTGACTAGACATAATTGAAGGAACAAAGCAATAACCATGTAAACTGTCATAAACTGAGTTAAGATGTTACCTTATGGAGGGAAATTTTCAGTATTTGTTCCCCTAGCAGTCTCGAAAAGGAGGACTAACTCAAAATACTTTATAGTCATTCCTACTAGGAGATGAAAAATGGTATCTGCTCTCTAATTTATGAACCTGTGGTTTAATTAGGTAGAGCTGAAACTTACACTGCTCCAGTGTGTTTTATGGGGTTAAATTTAAGGCCTGAAAAATCTATGTATTTGTCCTTTCACTTCATGAATGTTATGATACTTAGTGCTTTACAGTCTATCTGAAAGCAAATTGACTTTATAAAATCTTTTTTTTTTTTTTAATGTACCCTTCTCCTCTTTTTAAATATGTGTGGCTTCTCTTTGTGCCCTATAAAATGCTTTGGAAAGTGGTCATCACCACACCAGGGCTGGGTTGCATAAATATTTAGTTATAGATAGGAGCGTGTTTCTTGAAGTTGCACATGTGTCAGCGTTTCCTTAGCTGTTACTACAAAGCCAGGCCTCTCAGCAGTGCAGTGGAGATAAAGAGGGAGCCAAGAGAGAGATGCAGGCTTGCATTGCCAGGGATAATGCTGCATTAAATCATCGCTGTTTTGATTCTGTTCTTAACAAAGCTAAACAAGTCTTTGATTGGAGCCTGTTTTCAGTTGTCATTTTAAATAATAATTAGACCCCCCTGTTCCAATCAGTCTCTCTTAAGGTGGTTTTAAAAAGTTCGTGACTGGGAAGCTAAGAGGAGAGGCACTTAGTAGGCCATGATTTGGTTGGTTTCATGTGGCCAAGCATTTTCCCAGAAATTCAACTGGGCGTCCTTTAACCCTTTCAGAATATTGAGTATGGATTTGTTTTGTTTTTAATCCTACATATTACTGATTGCATTATCTTTTCTGGGAGGAGGGACGGGTAAGATTAATGTACCATATTTTTTATGTACTTTTAGTAGTTGTGCAACATTCATGGTCATATGAATAAACTATATGACCATGAAACTTACTCAGAGAAAGGGGAGCATTTGTAATCTTTGGAAGAAAAAAAAAAAAAAAGATCTACAGTGTGCTAGGCATGGAAGTAAGCACTAGACTTCAAAATTGAATAAAATGTGGCCCTAAGGACTGACATGTCTAAGCGGACAATTACAGTGAAATGTAATACAGTACATGTATAAAAGGAGTCCCAAAGAAGGACAAGCTAAATTCTCACTGGGAAAATTTCAGAGAAGCAGTGACTCTCAATTTGAGAGAAGCAATGAGGAGGAAGAACCTATGAGTTCAATGTTTAGTTTGAGCACTCTAACTTGCATCAGTCCATACATGATATTTTAGTGGTAAACAAATGAGGATGGTCTTTCAGGCAGAGAGTGGTGCCTTTTCAAAGGTATGGGGATTTGAGAGGACCTGGCATGTTGGAAAATTGTATGTATGCAGTATAGCTAGAGCATCATTTACAAGGAGGGTAGGGTTACTGCTAAATAGGATTATGAACTTGACTTTGACATAAACTCATATGTCCTGGCAGTGTCATGCATCTTCAAGAGTTTCAATATTGTTTAATGGAGAGGTATAGACTCTGAAAAGTGCAAGGCCTCATGGTAAATCTAGGAGACTTAGTTTCTTATGAGGCAGTTGGAAAACATGAAGCTTCATTCTCTCAAATGCTCTCATTGGAGGTGATCTAGCTTCCAGGTCAGTCTGCCCATATAGGTCAACAATGGGTCAAACACCTGGATGAAAAGCTTAATATGTGCTTTAACATCCATGAATGCTCCATCATCCTAGCTTCATTCATGCTAGGTCCCTGATCAGTGTTTTATGAAAAAGGAGATCCTTAGCAGAAGGTTTTATGAAATGTTTGGTTACATAAACTGAAGCAACCTTCCTTTATATTGGGTTTCCTAAGCCCTTAGAGTGCTACAGTCCAATATGAGTTTCCAAGAGGATGATGGGATAGGATTTCATTTCCTAAAATTGTTTGTGAAAAAGCCTTTTGTGAAACAAGTGTTCCCTGGAATGCTCTTTGGGCCAAGTCACTCTTCAAATTTGTTCAAATAGACCTCTTAATTGTACATTGAGTGTAATTTCCTTCATCAAACGTTCTGCCTTTTCATTGCCTAAAAGAGGGGGTAAAAACCAGTCCATTCAGCAAACACAAAATATACCCTCTACTAATTATTTGGCATCATGTTGGTGAAATCAAGAGTTGCATTCTCCCCCTTCTAACAGGTCATTTTTGCAGAGACTCAGCTCTGGTGGGCACTGTGGGGTCTGCTGGGAAGGTTCCAGCAAAATGCAACTCTTCTTGACCTTGTAGCTTTTAACGTCACAGAGCTATTAAAGCAGCTACCAAGGCATTTAGAAGAGCTGTGACTGGGCATAATGTGCCTTTTGAGGGTGACCATTCATTTGTCCATCTAATTAGCACTCAACACCTTTGGCTGCCCTACACATCTTTTTAAAAAATCTCAAGCATGTGGGCCTTTGGTGCTTGGATGGCAGGGCTCAGATGAAAATCAAGGCCTGCCCTTGTATTTATGGAGGTTTCTTCTTTCCACTGCATCTTACCTATTTCCTTAGCCCGGTTCTCAGTAATGCCTGCCACAAAGAAGCCCATAAATTTAGCATTTGCAGCTATAAGTTTGTCATTCTTTTCTTGAAATAAGATCAGGGCACTATTATAAAACAGCAGAAGGCTGAATGTGAGAACAGCTAACATATTGTTGACTGATTCATCTGGGGCATTTAGTTCTTCAGAATGGAAACACAAAATAGGGTCTAAGAAGCAAACACAGTAAACTAAAAAAATGTTATTCTATGCATAGAGCAGCTGTTTTAATGCTTGCTCAGTGGGGTCATATGACTGACCCACTTCTTTTAGGATAAAATATGTCTTCCTTTAGGGTTATTATTAAAGACACATGGAGACATTTACTTTGGTCTTCTTGTCAGCATCATGCCACATTAAAAAAAAAATTTGAATTTGGTTTAGATCCATTATTTGCATGAAAATTATAGTTAATTGTGACTATGTGATATTAGTGTTTTGCTAAGAGGAACTGAACTGAACTGAAGAGGGCCTTGCCATTGTTAGACCAAGATGGGCTAGAAGTTACAAAAATTGTACTGGTGGGCTGGTGGTAGCTGTTTTCTTTTAAGTAACTGTATAGGTCTGTTTTGCCAACTAAGAAAATGAATTATAAGAAAGTGGACAATTTAGTGTCTGTAAGAGGTGGGATATTGTTATCCTCCATTACTGGATAAAGCTCCACATTTGGGCTCTCTTTGCATGTTAGATGATCATCATCTCATTTCTTCATCAAACATTGAATGCCTGCTCTGTGTTATGGTCTGGACTGTTCATTACATAATCAGAAGTGCTAAGAGGACAGAGACCCCACAATAGTGTAACTGAAATCTCTATTAACTTTAAATTCTGAACCACAAGTTTTCCACCCCACCTGAGGCTTGTCCCAAAGCTGCTAAGTGGCAGAAAAAAAGTCCAAATCTTGTACTCCATCTCCAACTTTCTCCATGGGCTACTGCCTCACTTTGCTTTGCGTGATACCCATCACAAGTACGTTTTCTCTAGAGACTAGTTACAGCAGAGGAGGATGCTGGTCCAGATGCCCCTCGTATCCCACTGACTGTGTCCTAGTCATTGAGGATTCTCCAGTCAGTTGTCCTCTCTCTGAACTCTTCAAAGGCCAAGACCAGTTCATTTTTTAAAAATTTATTTGTTTAATTATTTTTGGCTGTATTGGGGCTTCATTGCTGTGCAAGGGCTTTCTCTAGTTGCGGCGAGCAGGGGCTACTCTGTAGTCGCAGTGCATGAACTTCTCATTGCGGTGGCTTTTCTCGTGGAGCACAGAGTCTGGAGTGTGTGGGCTTCAGTAGTTTTGGCACAAGGACTTGGTTCTCTGGCAGCATGTGGAATTTTCCCAGACCAGGATTTGAACCCATGTCCCCTGAGTTGTGCAGCAGATTCTTAATTATTGGACCACCAGGGAAGACCAATTTTAGTTTGTCTTAGAACATGTGATTCTGCTTTGAATTACTTGCATATGGTTATTTTATATCAGACATGTAATAAATATGTGTTGAAAGCATGAATGATAAAATGAATAAATGATGTTGTCTTATTCCAACCAGGGCAGGGTCCATTATGCTACCTGTGTAGCAAGTGATTATCCAGCTACATCTTACATCGTCCCCTAGTGATAGGGCCCTGGTTACTTTATTGTTTTTGTTGTTTAGTTGCTCAGTCATGTCTGACTCTTTGCAGCCCCATAAACTGCAGCACACTAGGCTTCCCTGTCCTTTACTATCTCCTGGAGTTTGCTCAAACTCATGTCCATTGAGTCAGTGATGCTATCCAACCATCTCGTCCTCTGTTGCCCCCTTCTATTGCCCTCAGTCTTTCCCAGCATTAGGGTCTTTTCCAATGAGTTGGTTCTTCACATCAGGTGGTCAAAGTATTGGAGCTTCAGCTTCAACATCAGTCCTTCCAATGAATATTCAGGGTTGATCTCCTTCAGGATTGACTGGTTTGATCTCCTTGCAGTCCAAGGGACTCTCAAGAGTCTTCTCCAGCACCACAATTCAAAAGCATCAACCCTTCAACACTCAGCCTTCTTTATGGTCCAACTCTCACATCCATAATGATTGCTGGAAAAACCATAGCTTTGACTAGACAGAGTCTGCAAAGTGATGTCTCTGCAGATGTTGTCTAGGTTTGTCATAGCTTTTCTTCCAAGGAGCAAGTGTCTTTTAATTTTGTGGCTGCAGTCACTACCCACAGTGATTTTGGAGCCCAAGAAAATAAAATCTGTCACTGCTTCCACTTTTCCCCCTTCTTTTTGCTATGAAGTGATGGGACTGGATGCCATGATCTTAGTTTTTTGAATGTTGAGTTTTAAGTCAGCTTTTTCACTCTCCTCTGTCACCTTCAACAAGAAACTCTTTAGTTCCTCTTTGCTTTCTCCACAAGGATGGAGTCATCTTCATATCTAAGGTTATTGATATTTCTCCTGGCAATCTTGATTCCAGCTTGTAATTCATCCAGCCCGGCATTTCATATAATATACTCTGCATGTAAGTTAAATAAGCAGAGTGACAATATACAGCTTTGATTTACTCCTTTTTCAATTTTGAACCAGTCTGTTGTTCCATGTCTGGTTCTAACTGTTGCTCTTGACCTGTATACACATTTCTCAGGAGGCAGGTAAGATTGTCTGGTACTCCCATCTCTTTAAGAATTTTCCATAGTTTGTTGTGATCCATATAGTCAAAGGCTTTAGCACGGTCAATGAAGCAGAAGTAGATGTTTTTTCTGGAATTCCCTTGCTTTTTCTATGATCCAAAGAATGTTGGCAATTTGATCTCTGGTTTCTCTGCCTTTTCTAAATCCAGCTTATACATCTGGAAGTATATCTGGAATGGGTTATAGTACAACCCATTTCTCTATGGGCAGTTCTGCCCATTGACTGGTTCTTCCCCTTCTTAATCCTCAATCCACTCTTAATATCTCTGCCTTTGCCTGTAGAAGCCACACAGAATATACCTTTGTTTTTCTTTCACATGGTTCTTCAGATATTGCAAGACACCTGGCACATGATTCTCATCTCTGAATTTAACATAACAATTGCCTGAGTTATCTTCATATGACATAATTCCCTGATGTATCTCCACCTTGAATGCTTTCATAGCAACATAGTTAATGTAGCCAATGTTTTTTTGTTTGTTTTTTTGTTTTGTTTGCTTATTATTTGTAAATTTGGGACTAGAACGTAACATAGTATAACAGGAAGGAATGACCAGAGCAGAATAGGACCAGAACATTGCCTTCCTTTATCTGGACTTCTGCCTAGATTGTTTTTATAATTAAAGATTGTATTATTCATTATTTTATTACTTTTTTTGTTTTTAGTAGTCATGCCACTACTTTGATTCATATGAGCTAATGGACATCTAAACCAACAGTTTCCAACTAGGGGTGATTTTTTGTCTCCCTGGGGAGAGCTGGCAATGACTGGAGGCCTTATTGATTTTCTTTACTTGGGTTTGGAGTGATATGAACATCTGGTGGATAGCTGCCAGGGATGCTGCTAAGATCCTACAATGCACAGGACAGCATTCCACAGTAAAGAATTATTTGGTTTAAAATGTCAGTAACGGGCTGGAACTCTGGTCTAAACTACCTAGTCCTTGTCTTTGGTGTTTCATTGAACTCACCTTGATTTTGAGCTCTCTCAAATCTTTGAATGTGACGCGGTAAGACCTCTTCTCTCCAAGTGAAGCCTTCCCAGGTCTGCTGTCAGCCATTTCTAAGACTTCCAGTTTCCTAACCTGCTATTACATCCACCATCTTGCTTCCAGAGCCAAACAATGCTTTGGTCAGCATCTGAAACCTAGGATAGAGCTTCTCAAACTTTACTGTGGCTGAAAATCATCTGGGAACTTTGTTAAATGCAGGCTCTGATTCATGACATCTGGGGTAGGGCTGAGACTCTGCCATTCTACCAAGCTCCCAGGTGATGATGATGTAGAAACCCAGTGGAGCAAGACACTTAGCAAGTTTCCTATTGGCTTTGTTTGGGCAATGGCTTCTTCTGGCCCCTTGGAGCAGTATACAAGTGTCTGTAGCTGGGAATCTTTGGCTGGTACACTCAGCCCTGGCCACATGGCAGAATAGAGCCTACCAAGCACTACGATGCTAAAATGCAAAGGAAGACTAATGGCTTGCTAATTGTGAGTAATACTTAGAAGTCCTTGCTGTGCCATGTTCCAGGCTCAGGAGAAGCAATAAGGAAGCAATAGTCTTTCCTAATTGAGAGCTAGAGGTAGGAGTGAGGGGGAAGAAATGGACTGGGCATTCACAGTCCCCCAGTCACAGACTTGGAGGAATGTAATATCCCATTGTGATTTGGTTTCTCCAGATTATGCATATGTTTATAAATTATCCTAGAAGTTCCTTTTCTTCATTCCCTTTATTGTAGAGTGTATTTCTTTAAAGTGACAGGTTTAATTTTTTTCCCCACTCTGTGTAGATTTCATGGATGATGTAGCTTAATAAATCAAACCAATTTCCACCATTGTATCAAGACTCTTTAATCAGTTCTTTGAATTAATGCAATCAAACGGTTGAATTCTTACATTCATCTCTATATTTACGGCTCTGTTGTGCTTTTTTATTGAATTGGAAGAGGAATATCTTCATTCACTGCCAAAATAAAATAAATCTAGGCAGGTTATCTAGTAAACTGACTGGAGTATAGGGGGTGGTGTGTATTAGTGTTTGCACATGTGTGTGAATAAACTATAGCAGTCATCAGCATAGTTCTAATATTAAATTTTGTGCTGGAACTTCATATTCAAAAAGCCAGCATTGTGTCAAGTTCTGTGATAATGGTTCTATTTTACCAGGTCATTAACCCAGGGGTTCTCAAACAGTGAGCAGAGTGTTTGGAGGTCATGGTGCTGTTTGAGGAAGGCCCTGGATTTCATTTGTGTTCTAGTTAAGATAGAATCTGGAATCAGATTGCTCAAAGAAAACCCCAGTTCCTCCCTGATCTGGCAGTGTGACTTCGTGCATGTTACTTAACTTCTCTGTACTTCCTTTACTTTAAAATAGAAATAATATTAGTATCTGTCTCATGGAAAAATGTGAGAATTAGAACCACAGGCAATGATGTGCATGACACGCACAAGGCAAATATTCACTCTCTGGAGACTATTAATAATATCACCCTAAACTTAAGGCAGCTAAACATGTCATTGTCTGCCAAACCAGAAGTGCTATATTTTGGTATATTATCTCAAAGGTAACAGTAAAGGGCAATAAGACTATAATAAAATGATTAGAGGATGATCATAAAATGGAATAAATTCTATCTTTTTATTATGGCCATTTCCTTCCCACAAATTGAAAAGCTAACTCTCCTACTGAGTTTGATTCCATGAACCCAGGAAACAGAGAACCCGGGTTCTGCCATGATAGAGTTTGTCCCTCAGTCCTACACCTACTTATTTTCTTATTTGTTTTGAAATACTTCAAGTCTGTAAAATATAACGCACATGGAAACCTCTTTCTTTCTGATTTTGCAAGATCAGTACTATACACAGCTCAATTAAAAATGCTTTATGAGGATATAACAAGACCCTGCTTTTCAGAACATAATGTGCATGCATGTGAAATGTGTGTGTGTGTTTAATGGAACTAATGGTAGATACATTAGGGAGTGATTATTCTAATTATGAAAACAATTCAGAATAGGGTTTCTTAAAAGAGCAGATGCCTTCCATTTCTACTCTTTTGCCAGTTTGTTAGATGATTCATAAACACAAAATCTCCATTTCTTAAGATTCTGATGGTATTCCTCAGTCAAGATGGATGAGTCTTTGTTATTTGTACAAGAGACCATGGGTTGGGATGACCAGATGGTATATAGACACATGGAAACAGAAGAGTGTTTTCAACCTTATTTTCTAAATTTGGGCAGTAGCAGCAGCCTTATTACTGATCAACTTTGTCATAAAAGTTATACTTGATATTGTACAGCCTTCTACATATAAATAATCACTTTCATATGTATGTTTTTTCATTTATTCCTCACAAGAGGCCCTCACAGTGGCCCCTCTTAATTAATGAAACAACAGAGACAGAAAGGTGAAGCAACTTGTAACTGGTAAGTGCCAGAGCTAGGCCTCAAACCAAGCTCTTCTCCCAAGTTCTTCATCCATTGGCCAACGTGGGTATACCGCAGTGTGTGACAGCCACCTGCCACAATTGCCATATGTGTTCTTTGAATGGGACTCAGCACCTGAGGCCTTGTTTCCATATCTAATTCCCATTTCTTACCTGATGCATTCACATGATGTGCAAGCATGCTGGTGGAGCTTGTTCCAAAAACCTTTTCAGGGCAGAAACCTCTTAGGTCTTGGAAACCAGTCACTGATCCACATAAAACTGTTCTCACTGAGCACTTTTGAGCTGCTGAATCAATTAGCTTTTGCTGAGTAACTAACTGCCCTGCCCCACAGAAGTTGCACCAACAAATATGTAGTTATTTCCCAATTGTGCAAATGGGCAATTTGGCCTGGACTCACTTGGATAGTCCTCTGGATCCAAAGTAGTCTCAACTTGTCTTCAGTGGTCTCCTTCCTAGTTCTCAGCTGAGACCACAGGTTGGTTTTCATGACTGGGCCTCTTTTCATGTGATCTTTCAGGAGGCTAATCCCAGTCTTATTCACATGGTGGTTACAGAGTTCCATGAGCAGCAAAAGAGCACAATCCCCAAAGCAGAGCATATTTCAAGTCTTTGTTTGTGTCTTATTTGCTACCATCTTACTTGTCAAAGCAAGTCCCATGGTGGCCAAGCCCAGAGTAAGTAGAAGGAACTTCTCAGTGACATGGATGCAGCGGTGCTTGAACAGATTGCAAGCCTTTACTGTGACTGTCTACTGCATACTGCCTTATTAAGTTTTTCTTTACTTCCAAACTTTTTGAGTAAGAGTTAAAATGCCCTGAGAAACCAGGAGTTTGTTTTCACTGAGGTTTTTCCTTATTGTTACTCCCTTGAAACTCTGTTGACTCAGTAAACCTGGCCCTTTACAAAACCCTGGCTTCTTTCAGTGACTCATGGGCTGGCTTGGCGTTAACGAATTGAAAGATTGTTCTTAGTCAGGGCTTTTCTGACTTTTTAATGGTGTGCATGTAACTTCTCCTTGTCAGCTTTCCTTTTAGAAATGCATATGTTTATTTTGAATCTGGATGCTGGAGTTTTCTGTTTGGGAAAGAATTTTAATGAAGCTTTATCAGGTGTTAACCAAAATGAAGGGGAGTCTTTTGTGCCCAGAGAAAGCTATCTGGCAGTCAGAATTCCTTTAGACAGAGGAGTGCAGAAGGAAGGAAAACAAAGCCCTTCTTTAATGATTTTTCTCTTCTTAAAACACACTACTTTGCATGAGAGTTTGTGTCAAGGAGTTTAGCTCGTGGAAGGGGAATGTAATGATGTGGGATGTGGAAGAAGGAGCGGACACTGGATGATAATTCCCAAGCAGATGAAAGAGAATATTTCACATTGCTGAGACACATGTGACTTCTTTGGATGCAAATAACAGAAAAGATGATGACAGTTATACCCGTTCCCCACTTTGGGGAGAAATCACCAACTTAGCAACACTAAATGGCAAAGCATATGTGGCTGAGTTTTTTCCCTGACTAATTGGAAACACATCTCTGTATTTTCCTGTCTTTGAGAAAGAACTACTCTTTGGTAAATAGTATTCATTAGTGTACTTTTGGAAAAGCCCAGGTGCTGGGCTCTTGGTCAGAAGGGAGTGAAAATGCTCTCTAGTATCAGAGAGCCTGGGTATTTTTGGTAGTGTCAGTAGGACACTGGAAAGTGATTGGTAGGTTTGGAGTCACAAACTGGTAGAATCTCACCAGCTCTGCTCTTAGGAGTTTATCAACTTGAATAAATTTTTTATCCTTCCAACCTCAGTTCCTTTACTTGCAAAATAAGAAGAATGGAACAAATAATTCCAAAGTTTTCATCTCATTTCTGTCAGAAAATCCTATAATTTAGAAATAAAGACAATTGCTTTTTGGTTTGAAGTTTGGTTTAGAGAAGGCTATGTGAAATTCTCAGTGGATTTATGGCTGGAGACACTTTACAAAGCAAAGCAAAACAAACCCTGACTCTGGTACAGATTGCTCCACCCATCTATCCATGGACACGTCTGCATCTTGTCCACCCATCTATCCATATTCCTGTCCACCAACCCGTCCATGGACCCATCCACCCATCTCTACCACTCTTATTTCCTTCATTTGTTCCAGACATTAGTGCTGAAAGTTCTTTGTGTTTACCTTCTTTGAAGTTTCTAGCCCCTGTGAAGAAATCAGATGTAATTTTCAAATATATATTTAATAGATGAGGAAAGTTAGGCCACAAAAGCTATGTCACACATCCAATGTTATTCAGCTGGAATGGAGAAAAACAAAGACTAATCCCAAACTCTAGACTCAGGCTCTTTCACCATTAGGCTTTATCCTTTTTGTATATCTTTAAAACCACCTAGAAAATCCAGTACCTGGGATTTGTTTCCTAAGGTTGGGGTAGCTTAAGGTCATTTCTAGGGATTAATTTTCAAGGGAAAAAAAAGAATCTTTTCCTTTCCATAGGAATCTTATTTGAGCTGCCATTCTCCAAGATGAATCAATATGATAGATGATTTTGAGGAACCTTTGGCTAGAAGAGTGCTGAACATTGTGGGGGATTCAGAAAAACTGGGAAAAATCCCATCTCCTGTAGGCTTCCCTGGTAGCTCAGACAGTTAAGAATCCATCCGCCAATGCAGGTTCAATCCCTGGGTCAAGAAGATCCCCTGAAGAAGCCCTGACTACCCTCTCCAGTATTCTTACCTGGAGAATTCCATGGACAGAGGAGCCTAGTGGGCCACAGTCCATGGGGTCATAAAGAGTCAGACACGACTGAGTGACTAACACGCACACATAATGCCTTTATAAAAGAGGTTTTACTCCAGACTTGGCGAAAAAATTTTGGGGAGCTTCCCTGGTGGCTCAGATGGTAAAGAACCTGCCCACAATGTGGGAGACCCTGGTTCGATCCCTGGGTCAGGAAGATCTTCCCACATGGTGCTAGTGGAACCCACCTGCCAATGCGAGAAACAGAAGAGATATCCAATCCCTGAATTGGGAAGCTTCCCCTGAAGGAGGGCGCTGCAGTCCACTCCAGTATTCCTGCCTAGAGAATCCTATGGACAGAGGAGCCTGGTGGGTTACAGTCTGTAGGATCTCAAAGAATCAGACATAACTGAAGTGACTTTACATGCAAGCACTATCCTCAGCAGTTTACTGGCAGAGTCTAACATGCTTTAGATATCCTTGAAAGTGATGTATTGACAAATGTGGTCCTCACATGATAGATAGTGGTTTCCATAGGACTTAAGAAAAGAGAGACAGGCCCATAGCAACCCTGACATCTTTGAACTTCCAACTGACCTTAGCACCCAAGAGAAGGCTAACGAGAGAAGAAAAGCCAGCTTCTCGTGGGAACTTCCCTGGAAAGCTGTGATGTCCTTCTGTTGGAGCTTTTGGAAAGGGGTTGTTAAAGCTAGGAGAGCATATTTCATGTAAATCTTGGGGTGAGAAGGCAGGTCAGTGGGAGTGCTTCTCTTGTCTGTTTTCAGATAAAGATATATCCTGGGTTTTGAGGTAGATTCAATTCTTTAAACAAATCCTATCATGCACCCCAGGCAGTTTTGTTTGATCCCAAGTTCAGTAATGTGAAGTAAAGTTTCCCAGACTTTAATGGCTTAAAATGAAAGAGAATCATGTTTTTCTGTCTGAAACTTGAAATCCAAAGAGTTGCTTGGTAAGAATGTTCTGGCTTTTACATTGTGGCTCAGCTACAGGAAATTGGGAAATTTGGGTCAGATGCTTCATTCACATTCCAAGTTGATAAAGGGTGGGAAAGTCTAAAGAATTGTCTGAAGCATAATGCTACTGGGAAAGTTAGAAAATACAGGATTATTTCTCCTTAAATTACTTTTGGAAAGTGGCGGGGGGGGGGGGCGGGAGGTGCGGTCAGTGGAGAAGAAATTGTCAGTATGCTCTAGATGGCTTAGTATGTGTGCTTTATGATATTTTATTCACCTGTGGTTCCAGTAGGTGAATTACACAAGTACATAGATACTGGTCCTCATTGTCACAAAGTAATTCTGAGGGGAAATTGAATGACGGTAGGATATCCAGGTCTTTGCTACTTAAAATGGGGTCCATAGACCAGCAATATCAGTATCACTGGGGTGTTTCTTAGAAATATGGAATTGTAGAGGTCCCAATTACAGCCCTATTGAGTCAGAATCCACGTTTTAATAAGACCCTAAGGTGTCTCATACACCCTGGGAATTTTGAGAAGCTCTGTCTAGATAATAAGTTCATTGGGATGATGCAAGGCACAGATCCTTCCCATATTCTAGTTGGTTAAAAGACACATTTCTAGATCAGTTTCTTGATTTTATTGTTGGTAGCCTAGAAAAAAGTCATTGTAATCTCTAGCAACTGGACTTAGTAGTGGAACACCTCAGATTACCCCTTTGGTCTCACCTGCCAGATACCACCCATCCCAGTCATCCTGACTTTCTCACTGCTCCCTGAGTTTCTCACTGCTCCCTGACTTGTTAGAACCTTTCAGGGATCTCTGTATTGGCATATGCTCTTCCCACTGCCTGAAATGCTTTTTCTCTCTCTCCTCAATTATCAAACTCACCCTTTGCAATCTTGTTCACATTTCATCTTTTCTGGGGAAAAGTCTGCATTTCCCCCAGGTATGATTAGAGACCCTATCCTCTGTGTATTGACTTCCCTGATAAATTACAGTAGAATAGGAAAATGTAAATGCTCATGCGCTTTTGCTGACCATAAACTCCTGAGGATCTTCAAGTCCTTGTTTTCAACCCTATGTCCTCAGCACATGATACAAAATAGGCACTCAATCCATACTTTTATAACTAAAAGAAAATACAGGTGATCTGGTGGGGAATGACCTCTGGGGTGTTCTGGGAATTTCACATTCCTCCAGGGAGACACTTGGACTGTTTTGGTAACAAGTATCTGACTACCTAAGCCTCCTGGATCAGCATTGAGCAGAATCATCAGGTGGGCCAAGACCATCCCAAGGTCTCTGTGTGCCTACTTTCTCCATTCATACACAGCATCTTTATAATGCCCCCGATCACCCTAGACTCTCATTTATTCCATGCCTTGGGGCCTGGACAACATCCCAGGTCACCAATTTCCACTCCTACCAAATCAGAACTTCCTTATGTCCTTAAGGGCCAGCTACCATTTCTGCAGGGCTTACTATGTGCCAAATGCTCTCCACTAAATGCTTTACATGTGTGACCACATTTAGTCCCCAATACACTTCTGTAAACATCAGTTCAGTTCAGTTCAGTCGCTCAGTCGTGTCCTACTCTTTGCAACCCCATGAATCGCAGCACGCCAGGCCTCCCTGTCCATCACAAACTCCCGGAGTTTACTCAAACTCATGCCCATCGAGTCGGTGATGCCATCCAGCCATCTCATCCTCTGTTGTCCCCTTCTCCTCCTGCCCCCAATCCCTCCCAGCATCAGGGTCTTTTCCAATGAGTCAACTCTTTGCATGAGGTGGCCAAAGTATTGGAGTTTCAGCTTTAGCATCAGTCCTTCCAATGAATACCCAGGACTGATCTCCTTTAGGATGGACTGGTTGGATCTCCTTGCAGTCCAAGGGATTCTCAAGAGTCGTCTTCAACACCACAGTTCAAAAGCATAATTCTTCGGCGTTCAGCTTTCTTCACAGTTCAACTCTCACATCCATATATGACCACTGGAAAAACCATAGCCTTGACCAGATAGACCTTTGTTGGCAAAGTAATGTCTCTGCTTTTTAATATGCTGTCTAGGTTGGTCATAACTTTCCTTCCAAGGAGTAAGCGTCTTTTAATTTCATGGCTGCAATCACCATCTGCAGTGACACTGTTTCCACTGTCTCCCCATCTATTTCCCATGAGGTGATGGGACCAGAAGCCATGATCTTAGTTTTCTAAATGTTGAGCTTTAAGCCAACTTTTTCACTCTCCTCTTTCACTTTCATCAAGAGGCTTTTTAGTTCTTCTTCACTTTCTGCCATAAGGGTGGTGTCATCTACATATCTGAGGTTATTGATATTTCTCCTGCAATCTTGATTCCAGCTTGTGCTTCTTCCAGCCCAGCATTTCTCATGATGTACTCTGCATATAAGTTAAATAAGCAGGGTGACAATACACAGCCTTGACGTACTCCTTTTCCTATTTGAACCAGCCTGTTGGTCCATGTCCAGTTCTAACTGTTGCTTCCTGACCTGCATACAGGTTTCTCAAGAGGCAGGTCAGGTGGCATGGTATTCGCATCTCCTTCAGAATTTTCCACAGTTTATTGTGATCCACACAGTCAAAGGCTTTGGCGTAGTCAATAAAGCAGAAATAGATGTTTATAGGTTCTGTCATTTCCATTTCATCTTGAGGAAACCACAGCTCACAGCAGTTAAATAATTTGCTCAAAGCAAGGCAGTAAGGCAGAGCTGGGATTCAAACTCAAGCTTGTCTGACTTATTAGTTGGCGCTTTGAAATGCTGCTCTCTGCCACAACGGGGGTAATGAATCAGCCAGAGTAACCTATGAAGGTGCTAACCTACCATCGAATGTAATTGATCAAAACACCTACCCTGAATGGTGCACTGTTTTAGATACACTTCACCAGCAGGAACAGAATAATTAAAAGTGACCATAGTAGATTCCTCTACCTGGTCAATTTTAACTTTCTCAAGCTCAGATCAGTCTTTAGGGTACTTTGTTTCCAAGTTTGAGGGCAACTGCCACCAAATTTTGCAAGTTCAGGTGTCCCTCCAGGGGATGGGTCTGCCATTTTGCCTTAACTCTGTCCTATGGATTGAGAACCATGTACTGCCTTTATTAGTTTATGTATTTATTTTTGGTTGGGGGATGGAATGATCACTTAAAAAACAATGTCAAGAATGTATGTTACTCCTTCCAGAGGCATGCAAGTTATTTCATGTTTAGTAGAAGAAGCTCTCTTTACCCCTCCTCCCAAAACCTATCCAACTTCCTCCATTTTTTCACCTTCCCCATCTTCTTCCTTCCCTCCATGAGATATACTAACTGGTGTCCACACTCCGGTGAGGAGACCACTTCCACCTACTGTGTCCATATACTTTTGCTCTCACCAAGAAGCAATTGTTTTTCCTCCCAACTGCTTTATGCCAGTTTTTCTTGTATTTGTAGACATAATTTAACTGAATATTATGTAAATCAGTGAACCATGAGCAAAGACAGAAACAGTTGCTATTTCTGTGAACACCAACTTAAGGACTTTGGGGAAGAGTTCATAAAAGAAATGTAACTCAGTGGGGCGGGGGGGAAGGCAAATTTATGAGGGTGGGCAAGAGCGCTAAGAAAAAAGAAATCCTAAAGAAACCCATGCTCAGTTTGCTTTTCAAGGGTCTCTAAGCTTCACTTCATTTTGAAGAAACCCAAACTTACAGGTGGCATTTTAAAACTATTTTGTGTCAGATGAAGTGGGACTAATTGAGGGCAGCCATGGTGGGAAACAGGGACCTCAGTCCTAGAGCCAATGGGACTTGATCCTGGCCTAGGAACAGATTCTCCACTGGGTGCTTCAGAAGGGAACTGGCCTAGCCAACACCTTAACTTTGACCTTGGGAGACTAGACACAAAGAAACCACTTGAGCCCTCTGAACTTTTGATTTACAGAACTATGAGATAATAAGTTTGTGCTGTTTTGAGTCATCTAGTCTGTAATAATTTGTTAGGGCAGCAATAGAACATGAACACAGCAACCATCCACTCCACCTACCTATGCATATATTGGGATCATCATTCCTATTTTTTCCTCAGATCTTCTTCCTTAACACACACCTCAGCCTTCCTTTCAAACTCACCTCCCAGATAAACCCTCAGCCTCAGTCATGGTCCTGGTTTCATAACTGCCCGTGTAAGTCCATCTCGTCTTTGAAGGCCCGTCTTGAGAGAGATGCAGGTCACTTCCTTCTGTGACTGCTGCAGCCTTCCGAGGACCCCCTCTCTGTGTTGTTTATTTGACCTTTGTCCTGTCTGATAGTGCTGGCTCTTCCCTCTGTTTTCCTCTTTTCTGTCCGAATTGATGGCAACATTTTAAAGGCAGGAGCATGTGCATTTTGTTTCCTCCCTGTGTCCAGCACAAGAGTGAATACATGCTACATGATCCATGTGCTTCCTTGAGAGATAGGATTTTATCTCAGAGAGCCACATTCTTTATGTGAATGCCCGCAGAACTCTTTTGTGGATGCTGCTTAATTTAGGGGCCCTTGCTTCTGAGTGATGATTCCTTTGATATCAAGACAGTTATTTGATCTCTCCTTAAAGTGTCTTGTAAGTGAGTTCTTTCAATGATCTTGGTACCCTCATAGTTTGGGTTCCAAAGGCAGGTCTCTCCTTGAACACAGAGCCTAGTCCTAGGGTTTGTGGCTGGTTCCAATGCTGACCTGTAATCTGTAATGCTTTATGAGTTTGCCTTGGGAATGCTCTGAGCAAGAACACCCCTGCAGCCCCAGCACAAGAGGATATCACCCAGAGAGAGTTGGCAGGATGTTGAGGTGTGGAGGAGTAGCCAGGCAATGTGTTGAAAATATTTGATTTTTTTCACCGTAGCTATCTATTCTTCATTCCTTTCTAATGGGATAATTTGATCGATGAATGCACTGGAAAAAGGCAAGAGATGCATAAAAAGTGTGAAAGCTCACAGCTACAAATGAGTGGGCAGATTTACCACCTTCTCTCTAGAATCAAATCTGTCTGCCATCCGCACTGGGTATGAGACAGGCAGATCCAAGCTTTGGCTTAATTACACATAATTTGGGTGACAGCTGAAATGCAAACCTAAACATTCAATCAGTTAAAGATACACAAAATTAAGCATTTCACACAGTGTCCAACCCCTTCAATCTTTATTAATACTTTAATTATGTTAATTATACCACGGTTTCAAGCCCTGCTACTACAATAAGCAGGGAGTGGAGGTGGGGGAAGAGGCAGGCCTCCTCTGAGCAATACAGCTAAGTAATGAGTGAATTCAAATTGAATGTATGAATGGGAGGCAAAGTAGCAAAGACTCATAAATACATTATTCAGCGGTTTACCCACCCTGTTCCCACTCATTCCCTACATAGTGACTGACAGTGTTTCTGGAGGGTAGACCCAAGTCTGACTCCTTCTGAGTTCAGTGTTCATAGTAAGTGCTCAGTAAACATCTGTGAATTAATCTGGAATGGAAGATGGTGAGAGTGTATCCATAGAGATAACAGGGAGTGAGAAGATTTGGGGAGTGTATTTTTAAAGTGGCAGAGACCAGAATTATTGCTGACAGTTGTTTGTGGGGTGAAGGTGGTGGTGGAAGGGTGGGGATGGGAGGAAGAGAGAGAGGAATAGAAGAACAGAAAACAACCATGGGACAGAAAACGATCATGTGATGGAAGTTCACCATGACTTCATCCAAACCACTTCAGTTCTCTGGGCTAATTTTTGTCCCCTCTGCCTGTGATAAATGAAGAAGAGAAGATGGGGCCTTAGTGGCTTTCAAATTCTCTTCTCTTAAATGCCTCAGAAGTGTTATTTATCAGGGACTGCTGTGTATGTACAATAGGGGGTAGGGAAATGTAGGGGAATAACTCAGATTTTATTGCTGTATCTTATGTGTTGAATGTCTAACATTTTCCTTCTAAGAGTTGCTAGAAAGTGGTGTGAAAACTCCCAGATGTGATGACCTTTTCAAGCTCCAGTCCACTCACTCACAAAGCAGCCTCCTTGCCCCCTGTGTGTTTGGGGTCTTCATCATTGATCTCACTCTCCACCTGTTCTTCCCTTCATCCTGGGTATGTAGGTCCCCCTGGCTCATCTGCTTTTCTTGCCCCCATATAACCATTTAATTTTAAGTCTCATCTTTCCTGTCTTTGCCATCTTGGACAACCTGCCTAAAATCTCCTTCCTCACTCCCTGAACCTATCGACATCACAGGTCACTAAGCCAGAGTCAGAGCTGCTTCCTCTGGGAAGCCCTCCCAGACTGCATTAGTCAATGGTACATTCTCCTTTCTATGAATTTCTGTGACTCTGTGTCTAATCCATATTCCTGCCTCTTCTTTTTTGTTCATATGTGTATCTCTTATTCTCCTGACTAGATTGTCAGTTTCTCAAGTTAGGAACCATTCAGTCCTCTTTTGTGGTTTTTATTCTATTTTGCCTCAGACAACTACTTAATAAGTCTTACTTACCTTATACATCTAAAGAGTATTCTGAAGAAGGTTAACCACGTAAAATCAAGTGACACTCTAGCCAGAGAGAATTCAGTTGCCCAAACTTCAACAATCAATAACTGTGTGCAAGGTTTTTGATTTTATGGTTTGCTGAGCTGAAACAAAACTGTCATTTGAGTCACTTGTATAAGATAGGTTTTTAGACTTTGATAAGCTGACATATACAGAAGTTTCAGTTATTGGGAGTGTCCATTCAATATCAGGGGACTCCAAGTCTATGCCCTGACCAGTAATGCTGAAGAAGCTAAAGTTGAACGGTTCTATGAAGACCTACAAGACGTTTTAGAACTAACACCCAAAAAAGATGTCCTTTTCATTATAGGGGACTGGAATGCAAAAGTAGGAAGTTTAGAAATATCTGGAGTAACAGGGAAATTTGGCCTTGTAGTACAGAATGAAGCAGGGCAAAGGCTAATAGAGTTCTGCCAAGAGAACGCACTGGTCATAGCAAACACCCTCTCCCAACAACACAAGAGAAGACTCTACACATGGACATCACCAGATGGTCAATATAATCAGATTGATTATATTCTTTGCAGCCAAAGACGGAGAAGCTCTATACAGTCAGCAAAAACAAGACTTGGAGCTGACTGTGGCTCAGATCATGAACTCCTTATTGCCAAATTCAGACTTAAATTGAATAAAGTGGGGAAAACCACTAGACCATTTAGGTATAACCTAAATCAAATCCCTTATGACTATACAGTGGAAGTGAGAAATAGGTTTAAGGGACTAGATCTGATAGACAGAGTGCCTGATGAACTATGGACAGAGGTTCATCACATTGTACAGGAGATAGGGTTCAAGACCATCCCCAAGAAAAAGAAATGCAAAAAAGCAAAATGGCTGCCTGAGGAGGCCTTACAAATAACTGTGAAAAGAAGAGAAGCAAAAAGCAAAGGAGAAAAGGAAAGATATACCCATTTGAATGCAGAGTTCCAAAGAATAGCAAGGAGAGATAAGAAAGCCTTCCTCAGCGATCAATGCAAAGAAATAGAGGAAAACAATAGAATAGGAATGACTAGAGATCTCTTCAAGAAAATTAGAGATACCAAGGGAACATTTCATTCAAAGATGGGCTCAATAAAGAACAGAAATGGTATGGACCTAACAGAAGCAGAAGGTATTAAGAAGAGGTGGCAAGAATACTAGAAAAACTATACATATTGAATGCAGCACTTTCATAGCATCATCTTTTAGGATTTGAAAAAGCTCAACTGGAATTCCATCACCTCCACTAGCTTTGTTCATAGTGATGCTTCCTAAGGCCCATTTGGCTTCACATTCCAGGATGTCTGGCTCTAGGTGAGTGATCACACCATCGTGATTATCTGGGTCGTGAAGAAGATCTTTTTTGTATAGTTTTTCTATACACGCTAGTAAAGTAATGCTCAAAATTCTCCAAGCCAGGCTTCAGCAATATGTGAACCTTGAATT
Organism: Cervus canadensis; assembly: GCF_019320065.1. NCBI lineage: Eukaryota > Metazoa > Chordata > Mammalia > Artiodactyla > Cervidae > Cervus > Cervus canadensis. The sequence goes on along the minus strand of NC_057393.1, from coordinate 61,675,260 downwards.
TCCAGATGTTCAAGCTGGTTTTAGAAAAGGCAGGGGAACCAGAGATTCAATTGCCAACATCCACTGGATCATCAAAAAAGCAAGAGAGTTCCAGAAAAACATCTATTTCTGCTTTATTGACTACGCCAAAGCCTTTGACTGTGTGGATCACAGTAAACTGTGGAAAATTCTCCAAGAGATGGGAATACCAGATCACCTGACCTGCCTCTTGAGAAACCTATATGCAGGTCAGGAAGCAACAGTTAGAACTGGGCATGGAACAACAGACTGGTTCCAAATAGGAAAAGGAGTACATCAAGGCTGTATATTGTCACCCTGCTTATTTAACTTCTATGCAGAGTTCATTATGAGAAACGCTGGGCTGGAGGAAGCACAAGCTGGAATCAAGATTGCTGGGAGAAATATTAATAACCTCAGATATGCAGAGGACACCACCCTTATGGCAGAAAGTGAAGAAGAACTAAAGAGTCTCTTTTTGAAAGTGAAAGAGGAGAGTGAACAAGTTGGCTTAAAGCTCAACATTCAGAAAACTAAGAGCATGGAATTGGGTCCCATCACTTCATGGCAAATAGATGGGGAAACAGTGGAACCAGTGGCTGACTTAATTTTGGGGGGCTCCTAAATCACTGCAGATGGTGATTGCAGCCATAAAATTAAAAGACGCTTACTCCTTGGAAGGAAAGTTGTGACCAACCTAGACAGCATATTAAACAGCAGAGCCATCACTTTGTCAAAAAAGGTCCGTCTAGTCAAAGCTATGGTTTTTCCATTAGTCATGTGTGGATGTGAGAGTTGGACTGTAAAGAAAGCTGAGCGCCAAAGAATTGATGGTTTTGAACTGTGGTGTTGGAGAAGACTCTTGAGAGTCCCTTGAACTGCAAGGAGTTCCAATCAGTCCATCCTAAAGGAGGTCAGTCCTGGGTATTCATTGGAAGGACTGATGTTGAAGCTGAAACTCCAATACTTTGGCCACCTGACTCACTTGAAAAGACACTGATGCTGGAAAGATTGAAGGCAGGAGGAGAAGGGGACGACAGAGGATGAGATGGTTGGATGGCATCACCAACTCATTGGACATGAGTTTGGGTGGACTCTGGGAATTGGTGATGGACAGGGATGCCTGGCCTGTTGTAGTTCATAGTGTTGCAGAGTCAGACACAACTGAGCAACTGAACTGAACTGTGAACTGCACCACAGAAAACTTTGGTAGTTGGTAAATCTGAAATAAAAATGCAGTACTTATTTCAGAGAAAAATTTCTGAGTTTTTTTCTTGGTGACAACTGGTTCTGTGACTAGCTCTATGACCCAGATAGCCTTATTGTTGTTCAGTCACCCAGTCATGTCTGACTCTTTGTGACCCCACGGACTGCAGCCTGCTAGGCCTTCCTATCCCTGACCATCTCCTGAAGTTTGCCCAAGTTCATGTCCATTGCATCAGTGATGCTATATAGCTTCTTATCCCCTGATGCCCTCTTCTCCTTCTACCGTCAATCTTTCCCAACATCAGGGACTTTTCCAGTGAGTTGACTGATCAGGTGACTAAAATACTGGCATTTTAGCATCAGTCTTTCCAATGAGTATTCAGGATTGATTTCCTTTAAAATTGACTGATTTGATCTCCTCACTGTCCAAGCCTTAACTAAGCTCAATATCTTCAGAGCTACACCGATCACTCTCAGGTTCTCTGATGATTGCCACTGTAAGTCTTCCTGGAGCACAGAACTGGCATTGAACCTCTCTGTGGAGGTCTTGGTGGCCAACCCAAGTTGCTATCTTAACAGTGAATCCTACAGGTCACTGATATAAGGGCTTATGTTAAAAGAAATGGGCACCTCCCTAGCATCTTAGTTTAGAAGCAGAAAACAGTTTTTACTATCGTAATACCTCATGGATTATCAAAAGGAAATGTGACCCAAGTCCGTTCATCAACAAATATTATTTCAAGCCAACCTTTGTGTTTGTTGGAGTGGCAAATACAGAAGTAACATGGTACTGTTTCTACTCTATACACTTTCCTTTTTGTATGGTACAGGATTTATAGCACAAACAACTGTAGAATAATGTAAAAAATGACCAAGTGCTAACTGTACTTCCCAAACACTATGGGAATTCAGAAAAGGGAAAGATCACGGAGGAAAATTAGAAAGGTTTAAGCTGTTGAATCCAAGTTTTTCACACTCAAAGCTTCTCTTTGAGAAGCTCCCAGGCCTTCATGTTTTGGGGGTAAAGTACACTTCCAAAGCTCATTGACTAAGCAATAATTCATGTACATGCCACTGAAAATGCGTATTGCCAATGAGCCCTTCTGGCACCAAAAAAGAGATAACCAGAATGAGCACACTGAACTAATGATCATTTCAGCCAAAATGCAGAGAAGCCTCATGTTTTCTTTAGCCTTTGTATCTTATTACAGGTGAATACAGTCTTCTCTGGTAGTTTAGATGATAAAGACTCAAGTGAATACATCATGGATGTACCAAGGTGGATCATCATTTTCTGAGTTGTGCTGCCTTTGCACCCCAAAAATGTACCATAAACTTAGCATACATGATCATCAGCAATATTCAAGAATTTCTCATCCATTTAATGTCTTTAGTTACAGTCACAGCCTTTAAAAACAAAATAGATGATGATGTGTCATTGGGTAATTTTAATACCCCTTTTGCATTGGCACCTATGCCACTGTTCATTACCGAAAGTACCTCCTGTCAGTGGTTTTTCAGACTGTCATAGGAGATCATGGTGTGTGTCTTGACCACATTGGGTTGTGAATGGAAGATTCTGTCCTGTGGTTTCACTGAAGAGCTTGGTTGTATGTTTAATAAAATTGGACCATGTATCACTTGAGAAGGATAAGTAATTACCTCCTTTAGCTGTTATCTCCTCAGATTCAAACACATGACATCAGGGTTTCTCCTCAATGGCAAAGTTACAGACTCAGTGTGGTTAATTAAATATCTTTTCTAATCAAATTAGCTTTCATTTTCTAAGTAGAGGTTTTTAACCTGAAAGTGGCTTTGAGACATTGTTCCTTTCAGCCATCATCTATGAAAGGAACGATAATGTCCCTTCAAAAGGCTTCTCTAACAGTGAATAATTATTCTTTGTTTGACTGCAAATGCACATTCCTAAAATAATATATTCGTAAAGTTTCATAAATTATTTCAAGATGTATTAAAGAGCATTGGAAATAGTTCTTCTCCCTACAGGAGGTTGCCAAGAATACGTTTTGTCCTTTAAAATTTGAAACAAATTATTATTCACTGGGGGAACATCATTGGAGCTTCCCCCAGCTCCAGCTGACAGGTACAATTTGAAATAACCTGTTAATGGCAATGCTTTCAAAATTTAGAGATACTCTAAGTACAGCAATTTTTAAAAATTAAAACCATATCTGGGGGTGGTGGCTTGCCTTTGGAGATCATGCAAAGTTTGGGACTACACATTTACCTGGATCACGGCCTGGGTTTTACCTGCCCATGTGGAGAGGGACATGGCCCTGTGGAGAGGGACAGCTATGTCTCTTGTGGAATTTCACCTAAATACTTCCAGGCGTAATTCTCCTGAGATGTTCAGCTTAGCCATAAAATGCAGCATTATATAGCATAAAGGCTACTGTACTGTACTTGAAGTGATGAAAATAGACTTCCAGTCCCAGAAGTCACATAACGTTAAAAAAAAAATCTCCTTATCTGTACAATGAAAAGGTTAGTTTAAATAATCTCTTATCCCTTCTAACATTAATGTTTGGTGTTTTACTGTAAGGTATCCCTTGAATCAAATATTTATGGAGTACTTGTTTAATGCAAGCCATTTATTCCATGTGTCTTCTACCAACCAAGGATCATTGCTATCTACTTGGCATATCATTTTTTTAATTTAATTTTTTACTTTATATTAAGATATAGTTAATTTGCAGTGTTGTATTAGTTCCTGGTGTACAGCAAAATGATTCAGTTATATATATACGTATATCCATTCTTTTCAGATTCATTTCCCATATTAGGTTATTACATAATATTGAGTAGGGTTCCCTTTGCTATAAAGTAGGTCTTTATTAATTATCTATTTTATACATAGTAGTGTATATAATGTGTGTATATATATGTATATATATATATATAGTGTATGTATATATATATAGTGTGTGTATATATATAGTGTATATATTATTGGGTTCCCTTGTGACTCAGATGGTAAAGAATCTGCCTGCAATACGGGAGACCTGGGTTCTATCCCTGGGTTCAGAAGATCCCCTAGAGGAGGAAATGGCAACCCACTCCAGTTCTTGCCTGTGAAATCCCATGGACTCCCAGAGGAACCTGGTGGGCTATAGTCCATGGGGTTGCAAAAAGTTGGACATGACTGAACGACCAAGCATAGTATAGTATATATATGTTTGGGATATCATTTCTTTATTAGCTCATTCTTTGTTTCACCTGATAAGAAATATTTGAATGTCTGAAGAATTGTTGAGTAGATGGTTGTGACATGGGGCAAACCTCACTTCCCCACCTAAACTGGAATCCTTTTGAGTAACACAAGAAAAAGAAAAGGCAAAGGAAAATAACACTTGCTTGGCACTCACGATGTGCTAGAAGCTGTTCCGGATGATTTTGTAGCTTTGATTTTCTGCCATTGGAGTTGAGTACGGTGCTGGGAACACCAGAGCTCTCAGTAAATTCCGCCTGGATTAAGCAGAACCACCTGCTGCATAACTAATGGAGCCAGAGTTGAGAAAGAAAATCAGTGTCTTTGCAGCTGTTCTTACAACTGACCCACTTTTCTTCTTCTGAAACCTAGTTCTAACATATCATCTCACAGCCAGTTAACATGGTAAATTAAAAGCATTTGGGTAAGTATGGTATATGTAAGGTGATGGTTGGGGGACATCAGCCAAGATTGGAAGACGTGGGCTTAAACTCTTTCTCTCATCAATTTCTTCTTTTGCTCCTTTGCTTGAGAAGGGACTAGAGTGTACAGGAGCCAATGTGTTTAATTTAAGCAGTGAGTCAAGCATAAAAGGATCTGGCCCTTCTTGTGCTCCTAGGAAGTGACAAAGTTTGTGTTGAGGGATGAAAGAAGGTGTACCTTACTCAAACGGAGGTGACGGTGCAAAGCATGCATGCTGCCGCTCCCAAGCCCCTGGCAGGGATTGCTAACTCCTCATGGCGCTCTTTCTTCCTGAGCTCAAACAGCATCAACGTTCCTTCAACAGAGCCCTCTAGATGCCCATTATCAAATGACTGTTGTTAGCACAGGAGATGAAATCTATCTGTCAAATGTGGGCTAAGTAGTAGATTCTTTAAAAAATGTGTGCATCCATCACATTTTGGGGATAAGTCAAAGTATTTTGTAAGAGTGTCAAAGGGCTTTATCAAGGTACAGAGTGGTGATCCTTCTTCTTCTACCTCAAAAGTTAGCCACATCCCAATTCTTCTTGATTACTTTGTTCCTGGGGAAAGGGATAATAGGAGGTGTTGTGAACTGATCACATTATAAATTTCCTGGCTTATAAAATGGGTGTGAGAGTAGGCTGATAAAATATGGTGTATCCACAGCAATTTGAGGTAGCAAAGGAGAAGTACATGTCACAGCACAATGAATCTTAGAAGCATAGGATTTCTGTAACAAAACACAGATAATACATATAACAGTATGACTTATGTAAATTAAAAATACATGAGCATGAAACAAGATTTTTTTAAAAAAAAGATGTAAAAGTGTTGACTATAAGAGAAAAGATTGTTAAATTCTGGTCTATTAAAATGAAGAAACATGTTATTCAAAAAGCATCTTTAAAAATGGAAAAGACAACTTATAAACTAGGAGAAGATATTTTCAGTATACACATTTGATAATGGATCAGTATTGACTATATCAAGAATGCCTATACATGAATAAAAAAATCTATCAACAACCTAGTGGGAAAGCGGACAAAAGACAGAGAAATTTTGCAGAGTAGGAAATATATATGGCAAGTTAACATAGGAAGAGAGATGCTTATTAGTGATTAGGGAGTTATAAAAAAAATCCAATAAGATTTTTCACATGTGACTGGCAAACATTTTTTTTAAGTTAAATGTTAGGATGTGAATCTATGGGAACTCTTTTATATTACTGTCAGGATTACAAATTGGTACTGTGCTTTGGAAAATAATTTACCTAACATTGAATATTAATATGCCCCATGACCCAGAAATTCCACTGTGACCCATGTGTAACAAGAAACATCTGAAGAAAGTCTTTGAAATTATTTTTTTAATAACAAAAGCCTGAAACCATCCTATATATTTTCAGTGGAACATTAAACAGCAGTAAGAACAAATGAAGTGACATGTAATAACATGGGTGTATCCTGCAATGTAGTAAAAGTGAATAGCATACTTTTTTCAAGAATTCGTATGACAGAGAACGTCCACACAGAACACATATAAACCTTTGAGAGGACAAATGAGAATAGGAAATGAGGATATAAACTAAGTGTTTTAAAATGTTAATTTATATATATGTAAATATAGCTTATGTACATTAATGAAGAGATATGTGTTATTAGACTATATTTTTGTCTTTCTCATGGCATAATTGTGTGGTTCATTTGAGATGTAGGAGTGCCTTTGTGACATAACTGAAGAGATTTCACAGAAGGTCCTTAAATTGCACCCCTTTTACATAGAAACTGTACCTTCAAATTAACATTACCAATGAATTCTTGGAAGCCAAGGCCTGTGTCTTCAGGAGTAGTCTCTTGATTTGTTCTTAGACTCAACTTTCACCAGGCCTTCTCTGGTGACGTGGGTTACTTGGTGACAGAATAGAAGCTGGAGGGCATGGAGATGAGAGTGATGCTTTCTGGAGTGGGGCAAATCCAGAACTACTTATGTAGTTGGAGAGCAGTGTTGGAACGGAGGACACGCGGCAACCCTGGGGTCCCAAGGGAACCACAAGGAGATTGACAGTGAATGGAGAAGAGGGAGCATTATCTTTCATTACTTTTCCTATTGCTTTACCATGAGTCAAGGAAAAATACATTGGGAAATGGATAAGGAAAGAGCAATGGGAAAATATGTAGAAGTAATTTTGAAGTAATTTTCATGTTTCCTGTAGACTTTCATGAGATTCACACCCTTACTAGAAAGCTCGTCTGTTTTTACTCCCTATTTTAGAATGCAAACTGTGCATTCCCCCTCTTTGCTCACTTCTCTTACCTGTTTCTGTAGGTTATGTTATGTGATGTCCATATCTCTTAGGAGGTACTTTGACTCTCATAAGATTGCTGTTTCAAAATACAAGAACTTCAAGCTTATGCCAGAATCTGTAAGCAACACCATCCAGGCGTAATAATTACAAGGAAGAGCCAAAGACATGGATCTGCTGCCATGTTTGATCCCTTCCCTTCTCCAGAGTCTCTCCCCGTGTGTTCTGGAGTTTTTTATCCTGATGGGATGCAATCCAGAGACATTCAGTGGCAATTGCTTCTGGAGTGAGGGGCCTGGCAGGCACTTAGAATGCTTGTATTTGGAGTGGAGTTGGCTATTGTAATACTTAGTGAATGGAATTTCATTAGGTCCTTATCTGTGTGCAGTGAGGAAAAGAGGTCCTTTTACACAGTTGCTTGTAATGGAGTGGAAAATTGCATTTCCCCCTCGCCCAAACACTGCCATTAGTGGGGAGGCAGACTGTCTGCAGAGAGTGGGAAGCCACCTCAGGCGGTGAAGGGCTGACAGCCCGAATGATGGCAGTGCTGAGAGACCCAGAAGATATTAAAATAAAAACAGGTTGTGTTGTTCTTTTTGTCCCGTAGCAGTTCTTCCCTGCAACGCAGGGAGTGATTGGATTTGAAGCACTGAGAAAAACATGTTAAGTAAGAAATTGTTTAAATAAAGTTGTTTGAGGTTGAAACTCTCCCCCAGGCGTGGAGTGGAATGTAGTTAGCTGCCTACAACTTACAGATATCCAAGAGGCAGTATGTTTTGAGCCAGGCGTGTACACAGGGAACTTAAAAAGTGAAATGTACAGTTGTGGTCTCTTCTTTGGTTGTCCAGGTGGATTCCAGCCCCACTGGTTGGTGGTGGACACAGAGATGGCCAGGCAGTGGATTCAAGTTCCCGTTTTTATTTTCCCGAGGTTCTGAGAATTGTGCGTGAGAAGAGCTGTGAGGCATAGTGCAAAAGATAGCAGGGAAATCCACTGGGGTCTGAGAAATCCTTATTCCTACACTGGGAGAGTTTCTTTTTTTTTCTCTTTAAAAAAAAATATTGGAGTACAGTTGATTTACAATCTTGTGTCACTTTCTGCTGTACAATGAAGTGAATCAGTTATACATACACATATATCCATTCTTTTTTAAGGTTATTTTTCCACATAGGCCATTACAGAATATTGAGTAGAGTTCCCTGTGCTATGCAGTAGGTCCTTATTACTTGTCTATTTTATATTTAATAGTATATATATGTCAATCCCAATCTCCCAGTTTATACACCCCACGTCCTTTTCCTCTGGTAACCATAAATTTGTTTTCTGTATATGTGACTCTACTACTACTAACATTAAGTCACTTCAGTCGTGTCCGACTCCGTGCGACCCCATAGACGGCAGCCCGCAAGGCTCCCCATCCCTGGGATTCTCCAGGCAAGAACACTGGAGTGGGTTGCCATTTCCTTCTCCAATGCATGAAAGTGAAAAGTGAAAGTGAAGTCACTCAGTTGTGTCTGACTCGTAGTGACCCCATGGACTGCAGCCTACCAGTCTCCTCCATCCATGGGATTTTCCAGGCAAGGGTACTGGAGTGGGTCGCCATTGCCTTCTCTGATATGTGACTCTACTTCTGTTTTATAAATAAGTTCATTTGTTTCTTCTTTTCTACAAGGACTGGTGTTAAACACAGTCCCTTGGGAGCTGTCAGAATAACACTGGGGAGGAGCACAACCTGTCCCAGGCAAAAGCAAAGACAGAACCTATACAGCTCCTGGGCTCAGGTGAACCCCAGATAAGAAATGGTGCATACCAGGGTGTTGGGAGGGATGGGGGGTATGAAAACCTTTTGTGAACATCCCAGGTCACTGGGAAAGTAGTTAGTAGAAAGAGACCCCTTAAAATTGAATCAGGAAACCATTAAGATATCTGATATTCAAACTGCACAAGACCTTCAGAATTATCAAGTCCAACTATTCGTAGAGGGATGGAGAATTTCTTTCTCTTGAGATATAAATATCAAAGCAGAGTCCCCTGGCACCCCTCCCACCAGCATTTACTGTCTATATACCTTCAAAGTCTTTTCTCTGTTTACTTGTCCACTCTCTACTCCAGCTTCCTTTGTTTCCTCTTTTGGGAAATTCTCTTGGGCATTCCTAACCTTAGCCTCTTGATTTTGCCTGTCAGACACTGAAGATTTAGGGGCATCAGCTGCCTGTAATTCTGTTCCCTTACATACCTGTCCTCTACTGTCCCTTATGTGTATGTAAATCAGAGTTTGAACTTACATGACCTATGCATGAGTAGGCCTATGCTCAGAGGTTGCTAAGCCCTGTCTTGAGGCATGGTCATAAAAAAATTCTTAAAATTAAAAAAATATGACTCAAATACTATATGAACACATACATCATTATTTTAAATCATTACTATATTTAAGTCAGTAATGAGAATACTAGTAATATGGTAGAGATGGTTCTAACAGCCTTTGTGGAGTTGGGTATTTATAGGCACTCCAAGAAAAAAAAGAGAAAAAAAGTTAAACTAGGATTGTTAGGTTAGATACAAAACTGACCAATGTCCTATAAAGCAGTAAGATCCTAATCTTGGAGGACCTTTTTTTTTTCTTTTTTTCTTTAAGTGTATGGAAAGCTATAATTTAATGTATAACTTCACTGTGTCTAGGCTCTAATGAAGTAGGGAGCAGTAACTCCAAACATCAGTATAATGTCCCAAGGAATTAAATAATCCTTGGGGGAGGACCTGTCAAACAGTGCCACAGCATGCCATGGAAAAGCTGTTCTGTCCTTCTCAGGCTCCCCACACCTTTATTTCCAAGTTTTGGATACTTTTTCTCAAAAACCTAATCCCAGAGTTTAAATTGGTATTTCTTTGAAGTGTACCAGAGTTTGGTGTAGCTGGTACTGATAAGACTCTACTGTGAAGTAAAGTCCCAACTAGTATGTTAAGTTTCCACCAATATATTTAACTTTTAGCACATTTATCGAGTTGTCTGTATGTGCTAGGCATCATGCCAGACTTTCATGTACACTGATGAACAAAACAAATAAAGCGTTGAGGTTCAAGATAAGAGAAATGCATGTGCTGACGGAAAAGAATTATAGAAAGCCCATCACATGCCTCTGCCTGGTGTCTGAGTCACAGGATGGGTGTGGATTCCTCAGGCCTTTGCCTGAATTTCTTCATATAAGCAAGAGTTGGTTATGTTCTATCAAATCCTGTGAGATGTGAATGGCAAAAAGGAATTTGGAATTCTGTGGGGGTGTGACTTTGCTTACCGTGTGGCCCCTTGGATTTAGACTATCCGATGAGTGGAGTAATGTTAAAAAACAAAATTCAAAAAAATTCCAGTGAATAAAATTTAAAGATCTTATTGGCTTTATTCAGCAATTTGAGAATCAGAGAGCATTCAGTCTAGCAGATAGAAAGGAGCTCCAAGTAATTGTGCAAAATGAGAGACATTTATGGTCAGAAGGGAGCAGAAACAAGTTATACTAGAAAAAAAGACATATTTGTTATTGTAAGGATACTTTTGATGGCAGGGGTCTGTCAGGCAGATTGTCTAACTAATGCTGATTAGGTGATTCCTGATTTGACATTTAGGATTACATTTCTGAAAGAGCCAAAACTGTGATTAAGTTACGTCATTTTGGTGATGTGGAGTTTTAGCATACTTGACTCCATTTTGGGCCTGTTTTCTTGTTTTTAACAGTAAAATATACTGAATCACTGCTCATGGATCTTTTAAATTTGTTTATTTATTTAAAGATTTAGTAGATAATAATTCCCAATCTATTCCTAGGCAAGAGTCTTAGAATAAAGTATATAGTTTCTCAGTTTTCTCCCTGCTTCCCCTGCTTCATCAATGTGACTAATAGCTGGCTCTATTGACAGGGACACACAGGAAAATGGGTATTTCTCCTTAAGTTGGAATCTTACTTCCATCACAGATCTTCAGTCTTTAGAAGGCAGGCTGGTCAGTAATAGTTTGTTTCCCAAGGCCCAGATAGGTTTAGGGTGGTTTTTGTTTTTCAAGAAGCTCCTGACCAAATTAAAAAGCTATCCTTATAATCAACTAAGACTCTTCTTTGAGATTACCCCCAAGAAGTGTGGTTATATTAGTGTGCTGGCCAAGGAATCCTTAGATATATCTGCCATTCTTCTAGTGAGACCTCATGATGGCTCTCTGAGAAGGAAGACTTGTTGACTTTACAGTCTGATCAATATATATGGTATTTCAGTTAAATATTGGCCAAGATTAAGACACTCTTAGGCTATGAGAGTTGTGCAAGAGAGGTATTTAGAGGTATAGAGAGAGATCGAGGAGACACGAGATAGCCACCGATCTCATAGCTACCAATGAAAGAACTTACGTGCTGAATACCAAGTGCATGTGCAGGCTCCCAGTGCTCCAAGAATTTGTTTCATCAGTATAGACTGATGGGCAGGAAAGGTTCTTACTAGCAGGAAAATGTTAGTTAAGATTGAATCCATGAAGGATAAATACCATCCAGTTTGCAAGAGGCAAGAGGTGTTGAACATTCTAAGGTGGGTGGAAAGGGGAAGCAAAGTTTTAGATAGTCACCTGCTAAGGGTCTTTGTTGGTAGGGGGCAGGAGTGCTGGGCTTTTGTGCAGCTCCTGTTCGGTAGCTGCTCTAGAGGCACCCAAACTGGGATGCCCTGTGTCATTACTGTTGACTTGGATGTCCATCAGTGGCCGGTCTTATAGCTACAGTTTTGGTTGGTTGTCCTGGATCTGAGTTACCTCAGAAGTCAAGCCACACCAGTCAGAAACAGGGAACTTGCTCCTTTCAAAATAGATGAAATGTTTCCCATTAGTGCAGTTGCTGCCACACAGATTAAAGCTCGTATCAGAAATTAAGCTGTTCAGCAATTTTTGAATTAGATCCTAAATATGGCATCCCTCACGTGAGGTAATTGTGTGTCTGTATGTAAATTCTTAGAGAATATACTTATTTGGGTATATTTCTAACTATAGTTCTTGGGGGAAAAGAAGTAGATAGAAATCTGGAAAAATGAATAAACACAATTAATTAGATGGGATATTTATCCTTGACTTAAATTAGAAAAATTGCCAAGAGAAGCTATGAAAATCTCAATTAAAATAACCAGACTGACTTTATATTTCAGTGTTAAGAGGGCCCCCAAAAATGCATGAGTGAAATAAATATATATTTGGGGATGACACCATCTTGGCATTTTCAGGCATTCTTTTCTAAATATATTCTTTATCTGAGCTGTCTTGCAATACTTTTAATATAATTAAAAGCACATAATGAGTGCCAGACTTGTCAATTTCAACAACAAAGTGCTGAAATTTGCAGTGAAACTGAGAGATCCATCTCCCACACATTGTAATGAATAGGTTCATAAAAGGAAAATAGTTTAATTACATTTTAGTTCATGGATTGTTAATAGGCTGGAGTATCTAAATTGAATAATGTGATTCTGGTAATAATTATGTGTAAATGAACTTGTTTAAATGATATTTTACAGCTTCTTTATAAAATTACAGCTAGAGGCAATCCAGTGATAGACAGACAAAGGCCATGCAAAAATTATCATAAACTATTAGCTTGTTTGCAAAGGGTTTTATGTTAATCTTTTAGTACTTAAAGCAATCTGCAATTAACATATCATGGGGAGCTGCCTCCGAGCAAAGGCATGCAAATTGAAGTGCTTAGATAAAAAGCCATTCACATTGGGGGGAAAAAGAGAAAGGAAAAAAAAAAGAAAAGGAAAAAAAATCAAAGAAAGGGTGGCAGAGTACTCAGAGGGTGCTGGTTTTATATTTGAGATTAAGGAGGTGTAATGATTGTGTTATCTAACTATGGCTGTAATTAAAGCTTTTCTCCTGCAGACATGACAATAGATACCGCATTGATTTCGGTGTTTTAATTGTGAAAGTCATTTTATTTCAGGGCAGAAGATATGAATAGCCTGAATCAAAGGGCTAGAAGATTGCTTTGTTGATAGTACTTGTTCAACAGCTGCCTAGCTGCTTAATACACAAGTGTGGAGAATGCAGAGAGACCCAGGGAGGTGCTGGGTATTGTAATTCTCCTGCTGGTTTCCTCTCCTTTTATGAAAAAGGCATCTAGGATCTGGGTACTGATTGTAAACAAACAGCCTTTTCATACCTCACTGATGTTTTTCCTCCCCAACTTCTCAGAACAAAAGAAGTCATAAAGGGCCTTGAACTAACTTTACTACTGCTCTTTTAAGCTACAGAAGTTTATGCAAAGTAATAAAACCATTCTTGCTAGCTGAGATATCACTCCTCTAATGGAGAACAAAGTCTCTAAATGGCTGCCGTAGTTGTTATCACAAATAGCCTTATGACAGAAACAGTTTGTTGGGGAGAGATTGTATTATTTACATTAAGGACATATCCACAGAATCTCACACACAGTTAGTTTGAGATTAGGACTTCCTTATCAGTTTCTATATACAAACTGCAGGCAGGAAATTAAGTGAAAGGAGAGACATGTACAATCCCAGAGCAAAGAGAATTCTAAAGGGAATTCTCATAAAATGAAGATGGTGTGGACTTTTTCAAAGTATCTCATTTTTGTATATTTCTTTTATAACAGTTTAAATAGAAGTGAAACCCAATGGTTGATAATTATTCCATTATTCTACTAATTTATCTCTATCTTTGTGTCTTGAAATATTGAATAACATTATTTAAAGGGTCTGAATAATAATAAATTTGGTTTGGAGGAAGTTTGTCCCTGTAAGTGATATAGTTCAAAATGACCAGATATCAATATATTTTAAACCTAACAAGAAAAACATCAATAATCATTAACTGAATGCTGCACTAATCTTTTTTTTTTTTTTTAAGTATATTGTTAATCTCTGTAACAGAGATGGGTTACAGAGAAATTGATGGGTTGATCCTCAGTTTGTAAAAGAAGAAACTTAGGCTCATAGCCGCAGGGCAAATTGGTCAAAGTCACCCAGCCAGTTAGGGGCAGATATAGACTAGCGCGCAGGAACCCTGGCTACAGAACCTGCAGACTTAACCACTGCATGAATAAGACTTAACTCAGAGAACAGAGTGCCGGCAGTATGGACTGCAAGTAACTGGAGGGATTGGCAGTCCTGTCCGGGTCCTCAAGCATTTTGGTACCCGATCCCTTTGACAGTCTGGTAAAAACACGTGGACTGCTTCTCAGACGAATCCTCAGACTAATGATTTTTAAATGCACAAAATCAAGTATATAGAATTATGAAGCAAACTAAGTATATGGAAACACTGTTGTCAAAATATTTAAAAATCAAATTTATAACAGTAATTTATCTGCTTCCTGCTTAACACAAATAAGATCCAAAAGCATGTCGAAAAGCTACTGTAATTTCATAACACTGGTGAATGTAAATAGTATTTCAGATTTCTGCAGTGATGTGACATGAAATTATCTTATTGATATTTTTGTTGCCTACATGTATAGTCAGAGAAAATGTTTTCTAAGAAGTTAATGGAAACAAAGCTATTTTATGTCTTTTTATATAATACCAAGTGTACATTATATAAATACTTACATAAATATAGTTTTATATATAAAAATAATTTCTTTTCCATCCAAGTTCATGGACCCTGAATTCTATAGGTGTGAAATGCTCAGGCTAAGAGTATTTTATACACAGGAGGAAACTGAGAGAAGGAATTCCTAGAGAAAGAATGAGTTATTTAAGGTTATCAGTAATTAGTGGTGAGTTGTAGATTAGAACTGATTATAGTTCAAAATTTAAGGAAACTTATAATACTGTTAGTTGGTTTCTGTTAGTTTTTTCTTCTGACTTTGGTAGCTTTCCCTTATATGCTCTTAGAATGTTGAGACTTTGTCTTTACAGCATTGTCTTTTCAAAGTGGGAGCACCAGGCGTTCCCATAGCCCCTTGGTCTTGTATTGTCTATGATGAGTGTCTGGTGCTGCTGCCAGGGAGCAGGGCTGGGTGGAGCCCAGAGAGTCCAGCCATAGGGACTCTGGGGGACACAATCTGGGAGGCCAACATAAATGTGAAAGCTTTGTACTTAGAGGAGCAAGAGTGCATACTTACTGTACATCTCTTTTTATAAATTTAGGCCATTATACCAAGATACCTTAGACTGGATGGCTTAAATAGAAGAATTTATTTCTCATGCTTCTGGAGGCAGGAAGTCCAAATTCAGAGTGTGAATGTGGCATGGTTCTGGTTGTGGACAAAAAATTATTGTCTGTCATTTTAATAAACAAAGGCTGTTGCCTGCTAGCCCATAAACAAGGATGGTAGCCATCACCAAGCCGTCAAGGAATGCAGCTGCCCTGATAGTGTGCCCTGAGGGGAATTCAGGAAGGAGAGAAATAGGATACTGGCCCTCACTAGTTAAGATGCATCTCAGATGAATAATTTCAGTGAGCCCAGAGATCTTCCCATACACAGAAAGGCACTAAAATTGTTAACTTGAGATACCTGTTTTTTGTGATTAGCAGCAATTCTTTGATTTTTTTTTTTTTAACATGTCTTCCCCTCCCCTCCCCCTGATTTCCCTCTTTACCTCTTTGGAACAGTTCCTCAGAGCTATCTGAGAGGTTGACCCCAAGGCTATAGTCCTCAGTCAGGTCCCCAAATAAAACATAACTCCTAACTTTTTTTAGGTGTGTATTTTTTTCAGTCAACATGGTGAGAATTCTCTTCCTGGATTCCTCACATGGTGGAGAGAGAAAAGCAAGCCATTTGGTCTCTTTAGTTCAGTTCAGTCACTCAGTCATGTCCAACTCTTTGCGACCCCATGGACTGTGGCATGCCAGTCCTCCCTGTCCATCACCAACTCCCAGAGCTTGCTGAAACCCATGTCCATTGTGTCAGTGATGCCATCCAACCATCTTATCCTCTGTCGTCCCCTTCTCCTGCCTTCAATCTTTCCCAGCATCAGGGTCTTTTCCAGTGAGTTACTTCTCATCAGGTGGCCAAAGTATTGCAGTTTCAGCTTCAGCATCAGTCCTCTCCAGTGAATATTCAGGACTGATTTCCTTTAGGATTCATTGGTTCAATCTCCTTGCAGTCCAAGGGACTCTCAAGAGTCTGCTCTAGCACCACAGTTGAAAAGCATCAATTCTTTGACGCTCAGCTTTCTTTATAGTCCAACTCTCACATCCATACATGACTACTGGAAAAACCATAGCTTTGACTAGATGGACCTTTGTTGGCAAAATAATGTCTCTGCTTTTTAATATGCTGTCTAGGTTGGTCATAGCTTTTCTTCCAAAGAGCAAATGTCTTTTAATTTCATGGCTGAAGTCACCATCTGCAGTGATTTTGGAATCTGTCACTGTTTCCATTGTTTCACCATCTATTTGCCATGAAGTGATGGGACTGGAAGCCATGATCTTAGTTTTCTGAATGTTGAGTTCTGGTCTCTTACATGAACACTAATAACACTCATGAGGGCTCCACCCTCATGACTGCATGACCTCTTAAAAGCCCCACCTCCAAATATCATCACACTGGAGTTAGGCTTCCCCCGTATGAATCTACAAACATTCAGTAGATAACAACATCAACTCTATGTGTGGTCTTTATATATCCTCTTGAAGTTAACACTTGGAGAGACCTACTTTGCAGGCTCTGTCCCCATTCTAGAGAGGAAGAGAGAGGCTCGTGGTGAGCCAGCAGCCATCTTGGAATTCATCTGTGTCCTCACAGCCTTTTGAGACACAGGTACTTTGGTCCCCATTTTACTTATTAGGAAACTGAGGCTCTAAGATGTTCAGCAAGATGACCAAACTCATTATCTATTAAGTGACAGCACCGGGAATTTAACTTTTAAAGCCCATTTTGTTCCTGTGCCCTGCATTGAAGGGATAAACACCACCAGCCTCCCCACCAGGTGCTTTTAAACAGGTATTTATTGCAAAACTTTTATGTATCTAATACTGTCCCAGGTAGATATGGAGGAGGGAAGGGTAGAGGTTAAAGAGACGTATATAAGGATATCCTTATCACTGAGCTTACGTTCCTAACTCTCCTGATAGAACAGTTAAAAGTAGCACAAAAGGAACCCACAGAAAATGTTCAATGACAAGCATCTACAACACCAACACTATATTAGTAACGATGATGATGATGGTGATGATATTGGTGATGATGATGGCTAATATTTTTTGAAAGTATGTTAAGTTTTTTTTCCACAAGTTATTTCATCTGACCACACATCCCAATAATAAGTATATGTAGTGGCAATACCACCCTTATGGTACTTACACTTGGCAAGAAGGACTCTGCCAAGGCCCCCACATGTCATGAATGCAGAAACATAGAGATGTATGTTTCCCTGATTGATTTTGTAGTAACATTTAGGGTAGTCTTGGTCATGAATTAACCAAACAGGTGTTATGGGAGAGGAGAGATATGCTCTGCCAATCAGATCAACTCTGCCAGGGTCTTTATAGGAATATTTTCCTTCTTCAAATCTCACTTTGCTGATAATAGAATTTTTAGGTAATTCTAAGCAGTTCTCCAAACGATACACCATGAGTAAAAAGAGTGTGGTCACCCCCTAGTCACTTTGGTTTATTTGGGGTGGCTTGCTTTCAACAAAAGCATCTGCTTGCTTGAGGCTCAGGGCAGAGGCCTTGATTTTTTATTCTTTCTTCTAATATAAGCCCAAATATCATGTTGTTGTGTCCTATATACTTCACTAAGCTTCTCTAATGGGTAAGGACCATTTCCTCCTTAAATAAAATCACTATGTCATTATCTCAACTAAAAAAATAACAATAATTCCATAATATTTTCTAATACCCAGTCTGTGTTCTGATTTTCCCAACTGTCTTAAAAATATCCTTTTGCATTGAGTTTGTTTGAATCAGGATTCAAACATGATTTACACATTGTATTTCGTTGCTCTGTCTCTTTGATCTCTTTTAGGTTCTAAAAGTTTCTTTTCTATTCCCCACCCCCACCCCCCGCATTTCTCTCTCCCCCTCTCTTTATCTTTGTGCATTGAAGTTTTTTGAGGAATGGACTCATTTGTCCTTGGAAATGAACTGCTTTGATTCTGACTGGTTGCTCCCTCATCATGTCATTTACCTCCTTTAACCTAGTGTACACCAGGGACTGCTTAGATTGAAGTGCATGCTTTTGCCCATGGTGCTGTATACTTCCTACTGCATCACATCATCAGACTCTTAATATCTGATCAGTACATTCAGATAGTATCAACTGGCTTCTTTCATTTTAAAGTTCCAAATGAACCTTTCACCTAATGTTCGAGTGTTTTTCCATGATGGTGACACAAGTCCATTATTTCATTATGGGTTACAGAATGGCAATTTTCAGAGTATGACATCCCTTCTGTATATATCATCTGGAGTTCTTCTATGGAGATAAATTTTATTCTATATAGCAATGGTTTTAAGACTTTTCTTCCAGCATAAAGAAACTTAGCTTAAACATCTCATGTGAGAACTGAGAATTTGAAACATGAACAGGGAATAGGGGGGATGAAGTGGAAGTGCTTGCTGAGTGACCCCTTCATCCTCTTCCCTTTATCCTCTACACTGTGGCACAGGAGCCCCTGGGATCTGGGCAACACAGTTGGGGGATACCCTGGTGAATCACACTGCCACCTCCCTGCTTTCATCAGGCTTATAGTGTGGTGTTTGGATTAATGAAATGTGTGCCCCAGTCAGTACCAGAGAGGCTTGCCACACCCCACTATGTAACTCTGGGGATGTTAACTTTGATTAGCCCTATTTCCCCATCTGTAAAGCAGTTCATCCTAAAGGGATCAGTCCTGGGTGTTCATTGGAAGGACTGATGCTGAAGCTGAAACTCCAGTACTTTGGCCACCTCGTGCGAAGAGTTGACTCATTGGAAAAGACCCTGATGCTGGGAGGGATTGGGGGCAGGAGGAGAAGGGGACGACAGAGGATGAGATGGCTGGATGGCATCACCGACTCGATGGACATGAGTTTGAGTAAACTCCGGGAGTTGGTGATGGACAAGGAGGACTGGCGTGCTGCGATTCATGGGGTTGCAAAGAGTCGGACATGACTGAGCGACTGAACTGAACTGAAATGAACTGAAAGCAGAAATAAGAGTACTAACTTCATAAGACAGTTGTGAAGATTCCATGTGTTTATGCCTATAACATGCTTGGTGTAGAACTTGCTGCCTCACAATGCTCGGATACATTACCTTGATTCTTTTTATTGTAATCAGTTATCATACTGTTTTTTTCTCAGGGCTGCCATAGCAAAGCACCACAAACTGGGTAGTTTAAAACAACAGAAATGTCTTCTGCCACACTTCTGGAAGCTAGAAGTGTGAAATCAAAGTTTCAGCGGGGCCATGCTCCCTCTAAGCCTTTGGGTAGAATCTGTTGCCTCTTCCTAACTTTTGGTGGTAACTGAAAAGTCTCGTTTTTAATTCACTGATAGATGCATCATCCTGAGTTCTCCTCCCCATGTGTCTCTTCACATGGCTTTCTCTTTGTGTCCTCACATCATCTTTGTCTAAGGACACCCGTCATATTGCGTTAAGGGGTCACCCTGCTCCATCATGACCTCAACTTAACTAATTACATCTGCAACCGCCCTGTTGCCCAGTAAGCTCCTGTTCTGAGGGACTGGGGTTTAGGACTTCAATATACCTTCTGGAGAGGATATAATTGAACTCCTAACAATTATGTAATCATTCAATGCAGAGTCCTGCATCTTGTAGGTACAAGGTTTCTTTTCCTTTACTGTTTGATACAGTGTTCACTTTTCATGCATTTTATGCCTTCCTACTGGTTTTCTTTCAGAGATGTGATGCTGTATAGGGCAGGGTAAGGCTAATTTGAGCAATTCTTCCACATTTAGACCCAGAAAAGACAAGTGAGTAAGTTATTCTCCAACTCCACAGAGAGGGTGGGAGCAAAAAACGACAGCGAGAACATCTCCTGTAAACAACAGCAGAAGAAAGGCCGCTTTCCAGAGCCTTGCACATCTCAGCACTCCCAGGCTGCCACTGCCCTGGCAGGCGCCCAGTGGTCCTCCCCTCCACATCAGGACAAGCGTCAGAGCGAACTGTTTATTTATCAATTCTTAATTGAGTTGATGTTTACTCATGATTGTGAGCAGATGATTAATTTATTGTAGAGTTCCAGGAGTCAGCTAGAGAGGAGATCATTATAAAGAGAGATTATAATAGAGTTCTCTGCACTTGTGGGTCTGGTAATAAAAGATTGACTGATATAATTAGATGGGGTTTGGTAACAAATACTATCACATTATATCTGAATCTTATTTGAATGTATTGGCCTTTTATCTTAAACTTATTAGGGGGTGGCTATAGGTTAAGTTGACACCTGATAGCTCTTTTACTCCTGCAAAGGAGAGCCGAACTTTATAAAAGAGTCAATTGTTCTGATGTTTAGAGGCAATAGAAAGGTATCTTTCAGGGGGCAGCTCTCTTCTTGGTTCCTAGAATATTGGCAGGATTGAGGGGAGCTTACATTTCAACACTGTCACTAACTTTCTATATAACTCTGGGCAGTTGAAAGGCTATGTGACTGCCACTACAGCATCTTTATCTTGGCCAAAGCTATCCTTGACAAAACAGATAACAGAAAAGACAGGAAATATCATGGCAGTGCCATGAGAAAATGGGCTGTAAGTGAGAAAGGCTTGACTTTAAAATTCAGATGTAGGGGGTTGAGTAGTGGTCCCCCTACCAAAACAAACAAACAGAAGATATATCCTCATTCTAACCGAAGGAAACTATGAATGTGACCTAATTTGGAAAAAAGTTTTTGCAGATATAATAAAGGACCCTGAAATTAAATCATCTTGGACTATCCTGGTGTATTATGCATCCAGTGACATGCAACCTTAAAGGAGACAAAGAGAAGAAAGACAGATGGACAAGAGGAGTTCCTGTGAAGACAGGGCCAGAGATTGAAGTTACGCAATCTGTGAAGCCAAGACCACCTGAAGTCACCAGAAGCTGGAAGATGGAAGCCAGAATTCTCCTTGAGAGCATCTGAAAGGAACTCAGGCTTGCTGACACCTTGATTTCAGACTTCTACCATGCAGAACTATGAGAGAATACATTTCTGTTGTTTAAGACACCAGGTTCATGGTTATTTGGTGTAACACCCCTAGGAAACTAATATACCAGCTGCACAACAAATACCTTGTATGCCCTTTGGACCAGTCTCTTAATCTTTCTAAGCCTCAGTTTTCTTATCTATACAATTTTGATTATTATACTCATCTCTCAGCATTGTGTGGGCCAGACACAATAAGCTATAAGAACTCGCCCAACCTGGTGCCTGGTGCGTGATAGGCATTCAGTACATATCAGATCCCTTCTCTGTCATGTCCCACTCCTTTCTGTACATGACATTCTAACTTAACATCTCTTTCATCTTCTCCTCCTCCTAAAACGTTTGCTAAACCAACAGCCCTCCCCTGAAGAATGTTCTATTCTTCAGGAGCTGTTCTTATGACTGTCAAATTAGAGGAGATAGCACGATACAGCTGGTATTCTTAAGGCACTTGGGTGAGAGCCATGTAGATATAAAAATTTTTCAGAAAATGCAATTCATTGAATGCAGCTCTATAATGGAGCAGCTGAAGTCTATACTGGAGTCCCAGTGTGGCTGGCCAGCTGTGATCTGTTTCCATCACATGAAGGGGGTCTCAGGGCACATTCTCAGCCTTGCAGAACAGACAGCACAAGGGAGAGGAGATAATATTTTGTACTGCAGAAAGAAGCTGATGGAAATGGTTTTTGCTGGATGCAATGATTTTAGATCTAGAGAGTCATGACTGATCACATCCCACCCAATACAGACTGGAGAAGTCAGTGCTGGAATTTAGAGCATGGTGGACTTGAATAAATATTTTCAGAGGCAAGTGTCCTTCTGAGGGGCATTCAGAGGATGCAAAATTAAAAAGAGCACTGGTCTAGATTTCACTTTTGTCCTTGATGAGCTATAGGACCTTAGACTAGCTATTCAGGTTCTCTGTGATTTCATCTTCATGGTGAGGTGGTTGGAGCAGCTTATCTCAGGACTAAAATTCTATTGTTCCATGAAAACTCGGGGTCAGGCTGTAGGGCCATCTAGCCCATATCTATTGTCTGGAATCTGGCTAAGGATATTATAGAATTGCAAGAAGGCAACAAGGGAAGAGAATTTTAGAGGGAAATAAAGGGTGTTCTCAGGCTTCTCAGTTGGTGCTAGTAGTAAAGAACCTGCCTGCCAATACAGGAAACATAAGAAATACAGGTTCAATCCCTGGGTCAGGAAGGTCCATTGGAGGAGGGCATGGCAACCCACTCCAGTATCCTTGCCTGGAGCATCCCATAGACAGAGGAGCCTGGCGGGCTAGGGTCCACAGGGTCACAAAGAGTTGGACATAACTGAAGCAATTTAGCACGCACGAATGCATGCAAAGTGTTTTCTCATATACTCCATCCAGAGCGTCCACAGTCATCAAGGGGAGAACAGGAGATTTCCTAAAGGCTTGGAGACCTCCAACCCCTGGTTCTCTTGAGGACCATGTGTCAGTGACAGCTTCACCATCTAAATGGCACTGAGAAAACACTTCCTGGGTGCTGAGAGGACCAGAGAATTCGTGGGTATGTGGCCCTGTTATGAGGTTGGTGGTGTTTGCCTTTGGGACATTGGTGCTCCTTCTTTTGCCTTTTCTGCATGAGCAGTTTCCTCATGTTTCTCCAGTCTGATCAGTTCATTAATGGTGAGTGGGAAGGAAAGGGAAGGAGATAAACATTTATTGAGAGTCCAGGATCACCCCCTACTGAGAAAGGTCTGTCTTCATAAGTACCTTATGAGGCAATAATTTTATTCCCATTTTATATATTATAAACCCGAGGCAAGGAAATGCTTGGTATGTTGGCCAAGTCACTATTAAAATTTTTTTTAATCTATCTAGCTGCTCTAGGTCTCAGTTGTGACACCCAGAATCTTTGATCTCTTTTGAGGCATGAAAGATCTTTAGTTGTGGCTTGTGGATCTAGTTCACCAGTCAAGGATTAAACCCAGGCTCCCTTCATTGAAAGTGTGGAGTCTTAGCCATTGGACCACCAGGAAAGTCTCTAAGTCACTAACTTTTAAGAGCAGGAATTGAACTCATGTCTGTTCTAGAGCCTGTGCTTTCTTCACTAGGGCATCCTAGTCATGCATTGTGATGTTAAGCTCCATCCACTGGCTCCTACCTCCCCCTGTGTATTGTATACAAGACACTGGACAATGTGCAGTGGTAGTTAGGGGTGGAGGAGAATGAGGATAAAGAAATATAAAAAGCAATAACTGAGTAATATTCCATTGTGTATATGTACCACAACTTCCTTATCCATTCAGCTGTCAGTGGACATCTAGGTTGCTCCCATATCCTAGCTATTGTAAATAGTGCTGCAGTGAATGTTGGAGTACATGCATCTTTTTTTCAATTCTGTTTTCCTTGGGGTATATTCCCAATAGTCGTGTTGCTGAGTCATATAGTAGTTTTATTCCAAGTTTTTTAAGGACTCTCCATACTGTTCTCCATAGTGGCTGTTCAGTTTGCATTCTCACCAACAATGCAAGTGTTCCCTTTTCTCCACACCCTCTTCAACATTTATTGTTTGTAAACTTTTTGATGATGGCCATTCTGACCAGTGTGAGATGCTACCTTATTGTAATTTTGATTTGCATTTCTCTAATAATGAGAGATGTTGAGTATCTTTTCATGTGTTTATTAGCTATCTGCATGTCTTCTTTGGAGAAATGTCTGTTTAGGTCTTCTGCCCACTTTTTGATTGGTTTGTTTTTCTGGTATTGAGCTGCATGACTGCTTGTATATTTTAGAAGATTGATCCTTTGTCAATTGTTTCATTTGTTATTATTTTCTCCCATTCTGAGGGTTGTCATTTCACCTTGCTTATAGTTTCCTTCATTGTGCAAAAGCTTTTCAGTTTAATTAAACCTCATTTTTTATTTTTGTTTTTATTCCATTACTCTAGGAGGTGGGTCATAGGGGATCTTGCAGTGACTTATGTTAGAGAGTGTTCTGCCAATGTTTTCCTCTAAGAGTTTTATAGTTTCTGGTCTAACGTTTAGGTCTTTAATCCATTTTGAATTTATTTTTTTTGTTTGGTGTTATGAAGTGTTCTAGTAAGGAAGTTGTGGTACATATATATGATGGAATAGTATTCACCTATAAAAGGGAACACCTTTGAATCAGTTCTAATGATGTGGATGAACCTAGAGATTGTTATATAGAGTGAAGTTAGAAAGAGAAAGACAAATGTTGTATATTAATGCATATATATGGAATCTAGAAAGATAGTACTGATAATCCTACTTGCATGACATCAAAGGAGACACAGACATAAAGAACAGACTTTTGGACATAGTTGGGGAAGGAGAGGGGCTGATTTGGGAGAAGAACATTGAAACATATACATGATAGCCAGGGGTAGTTTGCTGTATGAAGCAGGGAACCTAAAGCTGATACTCTGTGACAACCTAACAGGGTAGGATGGGGAAGGAGGTGGGAGGAAGTTTCAGGAGGGAGGGGATTTATGTATACCTATGGCTGATTCATGTTGATGTATGGCAGAAGCCATCACAATATTGTCAAGTAATTATCCTCTAATTAAAAATAAAATGCATGCTAAGTTGCTTCAGTTGTGTCGGATTCTTTGTGACCCCGTGGACTGTAGCTTGCCAGGGTCCTCTGTCCTTGGAATTTTTCAGGCAAGAATACTGGGGTTGGTTGCCATTCCCTTCTCCAGAGGATCTTCCCAACCTAGGGATTGAATCCGTGTCTCTTATGTCTGTATTGGTGGGTGGGTTCTTTTACCACTAGCACCACCTGGGAAGCCCAAAAATAAAAAAAAAATAGTGTGTGTGTGTGTGTGTGTGTGTGTGTATATATATATATAAAATGTATATCATCCTTGCTCTAAACCTTATTATTATACAAATATAGCAACCATAAAGGGAGTGCATTTTGTTGCTGTTTAGTCACTAAGTCATGTCTGACTCTTTGTGACCCCATGGACTGCAGCATGCCAGACTTCACAGTCCTTCACTATCTCTTGGAGTTTGTTCAGACTCATGCTTGTTGAGTTGATGATGCTATCTAACCATTGCCCCCTTCTCCTCCTGCCCTCAACCTTTCCCAGCATCAGAGTCCTTTCCAATGAGTCAGTTCTTCGCATCAGATGGCCAAAATATTGGAGCTTCAGCATCATTCCTTCCAATGAATATATAGGGTTGATTTCAGTTAGGATCAACTGGTTTGATCTCCTTTCTGTCCAAGGGACTCTCAAGAGTCTTCTTCAGCACCAAACTTTGAAAATATTAATTCTTTGGTGCTCAGCCTTCTTTATGGTCCAGCTCTTCCATCTGGACATGACTATTGGAAAAACCATGATTTTGACTATACAGACCTTTGTCCGCAACATAATGTCTCTGCTTTTTAATACTCTGTCTACATTTGTCATAACTTTCCTTCCAAAGAGCAAGCGTCTTTTAATTTCCTGGCTGCAGTCACTATCCACAGTGATTTTGGAGCCCAAGAAAATTGCCAGTGTTTCCACTTTTTCCCCTTCTATTTGCCGTGAAGTAATGGGATCAGATACCATGATCTTAATGTTTTTAGTGTTGAGTTTTAAGCCAGCTTTTTCACTCTCTTCTTTTACCCTTATCAAGGGGCTCTTAGTTCCTCTTCACTTTCTGCCCTTAGAGTAGTATCATCTCCATATTTATCAACAATATAATAATTAGAGACATGATGATAGCAGCTTACATTATTGCACAGTTACTATGTGCCATGTACTAAAGATTCTACAAGGACTTTTCTCATTGAATCATTACCACCACAACCCTATGTCAATTTTTTACAAATGAGGAAGCTGTGACCTAGCAAGATTCAGAAACATGACCAGAGTCCACAGTGTTTAGATTTCCTGTGTTGGAGCCAGGATTCAAATCTTCCCTTGCTTTCCTGCTAATATTATTATTCAGCAAGCGGGGGAATTGAGGCCCACTTGAAACTCACTGGTAGGAGAGATGAGTTTGGTCTGAAGAGATCATGGTGGGCTGCATGCAGGAAATGGAACTCTAAAGGCCTATTTGGAAGCAGCCATACATCATGTTGAAGAACACATTTCCTAATGAGGTATTTTGCTATCAGTTTAGAGTAGCACCCTGCAATAGTTATGGCCTTCTCCAGCTCCTCTAATCTCATACATGGTAGCAAACAACCCATCTTCTTTTTATTCTAACCTGAGAATTCCCTCTGAAATGATGGGATAGAAAGCAGATATTTTTGGAACATATCTCCTGTGAGGGAAACAGTGCTTGGAACCAGGGGCCTAGGGAATGTCATGCTAATCCCTAGCTGACTGTGAGACAGTGATAACATCTTAGAGTGTCAGGTCTTATAGCCTTTCCAGAAGCACAGATAGGAGTGAGTGTGGCAGAATTATGGACCTGGATCAGTCCAAATGGCATTACTTATGTAAAAGCACGAACCTTGTCAATTGCAGTCCTCCTTTAAGGCGTGTGTGAGATGGAAACAAGACGGTTTGAAGGAAGAGACTAATGGCTATGCTCTGCTTTTGGCAGAGCTTCCTTTTGGAAGGAAGCACCCCTCTACCCTGTCATAGACTCGATGACTCTTTGATGAGATGGGCACAGTTGAGGCAGCAGACAGCAGTGCCAGGTGAGTTCCTGGAGATAACCAAAAAGATATGTGTAGATTGCAGTCAGATCTAATATTTTAGCAAAAACACTGAACTTACTGGCATTAATGGGTCTGCACTGTCCAGTTTCATACACCCCTCACAAGAGTCATTTAATTCCCCAATTTTACAAATTAGGAAATTGTAACTTTGAGAGAAGAGACTTACCAATGTGATGTATGTAGATGGTTGGTTTCAGTTTTAGAATAGAAAAATTGGATTCCTTGTTTGACATTTCATCACAATATTATGCTCAAAGCTGGATTTTCCTTTCTTTAAGCCTAGAGAAAAGGAAAGGGGTCTTGGGACTTCTCTGAACTTGAGTTTGAATTTGAGGCAATATCTTTAACCTTGGTTGAGATGATTAATCATGAAACTCATGGAGTGGGCTTGGTTGAAGGGGTTTAAGGGAGCTGTTTCAGAGCCTAGTGCAACTGTGACAGCCAAAAACATTTGCTATTTGGAAAACACATATAAAATGTTCAGGTGTGGATAAAACTGAAATACTCTGGCTAGAAAAACACCTGCTAGGATATCTATTCACCTAGTGTTAAGTTCTTAAACTTTGCAGTGTGACTGTAATCTCTCTCCCAACAAGAGTGGAGGAGATTCTCTGTCTACCCCTTGCACCTGAACTTGACCTTGTGACTTGTTCTGGTCAGCAGGGCATTAGCAAACACAATGTAACAGAGGCTTAGAAAGCATTTGCACATTGGGGCTTGTTGTCTCTCTTAACACCCTGAGTCTGCCATGCTGAGAAATCAGGTGCCCACTGGAAGTTGAAAACAATTGGGTCTCCATCCCAGTAGAGACCTCTGGGACCAAACAGCCCGCAGCCAACGTGCCACCTCACTGTCTTCACATGAATGATGGCAGATGGAACATGAGAACCATCCAGCTGAGCCCATCCCAAATTTCTGACCAAAAGAATCATGAATAAATACAACAGTTGTTCTGTGATGGTTGGTTACAGCAGTTGGTGACTGATGAGTATACCATTTCTTCTATCAGTTGTCTTCTTAGGTATTAGCTCAGTTTCACAAGAGTGATTAAATAACAGTCTCAGACTCGGGCTCCCCCTTCTAAGTTTAATTTGATCTGGGAGGAGACAAAGTGGGAACTTTCTAAAGTTGTTTTTTTCTTTTTTGAGAAGCCTTTCCCTGAGTCTTTTTTTCTTCTTCTTCTCAGACTCCTCCAGTTTTCTTGCTGTCCCTGACTCATACATCTGAATTGTATTCGGTTGTCCTTACCATGAACTTGATCATTATATTTGTGATTTGTTTGTTTGCTTTCCAATCCATCCTCAAACCCCACTCTGCTCCCTACTGTGTAACCAGGAGCTGATCCTCCTAACCTGGGTTTCCCTGATGCTTTTACCCCCTGGATGACAGCCAGGTTCAGCCAGTGAGAGGCACTGGTGAGAGATTACTGGTGGGCAGAAGAGAGAAGAAAACTATGCTCTCTCTTTCCTGTGTTCTCTGTCTCAGATGGCCTTTGCTGACAATGGTTATGTGTCTCCAATGGCTCCCTCTCCTATGGGAAATGTTCCATCTGTTGTCCCAGTTCCCACTGCTGTCCCCACAGTGAGTCCAGCATCTGCCTTGGGGGTCTTGGCTCACAGATTCCAATAACACCCTCTTTCCTTTGACTCTAGTATAGAAGTGGCATTAGCTTCCTGAAGTTGCTATTCTCAGGGTAGCCTTCTCTTCTTTTATTTGTTATTTCAGCTCTTTTAAAACCTTTGAATTAATATACTATATTGAATACGCTCTTTTGGATTACCTGTCCTGAGTCCCCTCCCCACCCCACCTCCCCCAGGCATAATCTCTGGTTTACACAATAAGATGCAGGGTCTCTAAAATGTGAAGAGTATAACAAAACTCACCTCCTAGAGAAATGTGTAATGGAGATAGTGTTTTATCTGAACAGTGATTGATTTAAGCTTTAACCTTAAAGGAAAGGTACCTTCATTTTGGCTGAGAAGTTCAAACTGAAGCCTGTTACTACATGGGGTCCTCTAATGTTTCCTGAAATCATGGGGAAAAGATACACAAGGTGATATGGACTGGTGAATCCAGGCCTCTTTATTGGAAAACATGTGGCCCACAGAGATTCACTGGCTTGGTTTTACCCAAAGAGTCTGGGATAGCGTTTCTCAATAAGGGCAGCTTTTATCCCCAGGAGTCATTCATTTATGTGTGGAAATGTTTTTGATTTATACTCCCGGGATGGGAATGTGCTACTGCCATCTATGAGTATAGGTTAGGGATTCTGCTAAATATCCTAACATCCACAAGACAGTCCCCACAGCAAAGAAATAACTGGTCTAAAATATCAACAGTGGTAATTCTGAGATACCCTGGAAAGGAAATTGCTGACCACAAGTCTTTTTTTTTTTTCCAGAATTCCTTGATATATCTAGGCAATATTTTACCCCCACCACACCCCATTCTCATTTTCTTCAAGACTAAGTTCCTTCTTCAGAGTCTTCAAAATGTCTCACTGTTCCCTAAGAGATACCTCTTTGGGTTGGTCAGAGTAGATTGTTTTCTAATTGTAAAATGTCTTCCTGGCCCATCTTCTTATGCTTATAATTGCAGAGAAGTAGATTGAATCCCCAGGTGGGAAGGACATGAATCAGGATGGGAAGTCAAGACTCAACCAGGGCTAAATTTGAAGAAAGTAAGGTTTTAGTTTAGTTTTTGCTTGCGGGCTACAAAGGCAGCCATTCACCCCTCTCAACCTTTGGGAATTCTACTTGCTAACGTTATCCTGAGAGAAGAACATCTCTACCACATCTGCCATAGCCAAAGGCTTTGCCCAGGATAGTGTATCATTGGCTTGAGAACAGAGTGAGCATGTGCAGATGGGGCTGTAATTTTTAATATGACACTGATCATAATTTTTCATGTCATACCACCCACTCACAACAGGCCCCTCAAATGAAACACTAAATGCCTTTCTTATCAACACTTGATGGGAAAATGCTGTTCTGGCATCTTGCTCTAAGGGAAACAAAAGTCTAACCGTGTTCCTTGCAGCCGAGAGCTCAGCATACAGGATCAGATTTGTTTTTCCCCCTACCCCTTCCCAATTTATAGGCATTTATAAGGAAACACATCCTGTTTGGTATTTAGAAGACGGAGTGGAGCGAGAGAGAGTCAGTTTCTTTTTCTTGAAATTTGCTCAAGCTGTTTTATGACTTAAAAAGACTCATATCTTATTCCCATTTTTATGAGCAGCTTGTTCTTTTCTATTCTGATTTCCCCACTGACATTTTTGGCTGACTCATGGGCCACTTATTAGAATTCCTTGGGCAGTGGTTAGTTCCTCCATAAAATGGGTATCATCATAAAATTTTTACTCCAGAAAATGAGGGCTCTATTCTGTGGCCTGGGGTGAAGTCCATGTGTTACAGTCCTGTTGAATTAAAGACTCAGTCTTACCTGAGACTGCCAGGACTGGATCCTCATTGTCCCGTGCCTCTCAATACTGCAGACTTGTCTGCAGAATAGTGCACCCCTGTACTAAAGGCCTGGCAGAGTGGAAGGGCTGAAGGGGGGATCAGCTCTTGGGGCATTGGTGCTATATGGACCCTCTCTTAATGCTAGAACAGAGCCCTAGAGCCAAGAGAAAACTGCTTTTTGCATAATTCCTAAGCGGTCGATAATTAGAAGGAAAATCTTCAACTTTGAAAAGTTTTCAGGAAATGGAAATACTCCTTTTTAGACGTTTGCTTGGGCTTAACCATTTAGTAATTTTTGATAGGTCACGATACTGCATTTCAAGGTGAGAGCAACTAAAATACTTAGAGAATGGGTTCTGATTAATTTCCTACTTAGAGGGAAACTATAGATTCTTCTTGATTCGACTTAGGGAAATCTGATTTCTGTGACTTGGGTTCTCACTACTGAGTCATTGTTCTTGGGAGGATGACTGGGTGCACTGATCGCCAAATAATCCCTGGCATTCCATGACGCATACTTAAAAGATGCGTGCTGAAAAAATTCATTACCTTGGCTCTTTTTTTAAAGAAATTGCATTCCCATTAATTGAGGCTTTACTCATTGGAGGTGGGTGTGAAGATGAAGAGGACATAATGAATCACAGAGTCTGGTCCCCTGTTAGTAAATGGTTGTAAATTATGGATGTTATTATATGAATGCATTTTTATATTCAAGCAAAGATTGTTATAAAATATAATGGTACCTGTCTAGGCTGACCTTGAAAGAAAATACTGACATAACTTTGTAAAACCAAAATGTGCATGGAAAAGGAGCATCCGTTCCTCACCGTGAGTAGGTTTCAAATCTCTTATTTGGAAGATTTAAATGTAAGTTTGAAGAAGTAGGACCGAGGTCACATCTTCCCCTGTCGGACATTCTTTCTGATGAATAAGTATTAAAACTGCTTTGAATTTGGTTTCCCCCTCAGATAAGGATTTATTTTTTCCATACGGTCTTTTCTTTGCACCTGAAGGAGCATTGAGGGTGAAAAATAGAGGCCTGTTTCCTGTTCCTAACTGGAGCCCTCGGAAGGTTGTCAAACCAGAACAACAACTCTGTGGGATTTATGCCTGGGACCTGTCAAAGGAAAATTATCATAGCAAACCCTCTCTGCTATCAATCAAAGGGGTATTGGGGATGGCAAGGGCAGGCATTTTTCAAATTTCTTTACTGTGCATATTTAGTTTTGTGCCTGGGGGAGGAAGAGCTCCTTTGAACAGTTTTTGTAGATTTTTTTTCCATCAGATGGCAGCTCACAGAACTACTTAATCTTCTCCAAAGGGCGTCTCTTATTGGCCTGCTGAGAAAACAGCCAGGGAAGAAAGTTGGGTGGGAGGGTGGGAGGAGGGGGATGACAAAAACAATCCAATCACAAATCCTGGAGAAGAAGGACACACAGTGTGACTCTGATGTCTCGCATGCTGTCTGTGGCAGGCTATCCGCCCTCCCTGCTTTAAGGATCACGTGGACGTTTAGAAGCAGCACCACAGAGCGGCCTCTGCCGCCCCAGTGACTTGAGTTTTCTCCTGTCCTCTGCAGGCATTTCCCACATTTGTCAAGGCCAAGGTTGCAGGGGGACCGACAAGGGAACTGGGGCACCCATTCATTCCTGTCTGTCAGAGGTTCGCTTTGTCATGATAACATTCATGGAGAGTATTTATCTCTCTGGCTACTGGAGGTTAAGGCAAGGGTAACAAAAAGTGGAGAAGAAATCCTATTTGAAAAGTTTACAAACCCTGCCGTGAGGGCTGTAAACAGAATTCAGCTGGTGGTGGAATGTGTAAAATACTGCCACATTGAGAGGGACCCGATTCCCCAGCACTAGAAATCCACTCATGTAAACAGAGGAACGGTTGCTGAGAATCGGGTCTGTTTTGGCTTAAAGTCTGAGGAACACATTGCCTTCAAAGTGAATTCTTAGGTGTCACTTCCCATAAGTTATGGCAGAAGATTACAAAGCTACTGATATAACATATTAGTTTGATGGACAGAATTATACCCCCAGCGCTTCCTGCTCTCCCCGATGACGCACACTAACTTCGTGTGCTGTGACAGCGGTCGTGATTTACCACCCGTCCGGGAGGCCGACGGGAGGGAGAATGTTCACATGGACGCGGGGCCTGAGACTGGCCCAAAGCCTAGTTTATAAAGCTGCCCTGTAATTCACCACAAATGTGTCACCATTAAAAGAGGAAAAAAGGATTGCAGATAATAAATACTCTCTAATTTATTAGCTAACAACAAAGAGATCAGAGCCAGTTGTGATGTGATTGTTTGACATAATATTGTCAAGGAAAAAAAAGCGAAGTTGACCAGAGAGGTAAATTACACATTCAAGCAGATGTATCAACTCTTGGCTTGTCACAAGCCCAGCTAAACAAAACACCAAACGGAGGAGAGAACTGGCAAAGAGCAGAGTCATTTATCTCTGAAAGAGACATATTCAAGAGCGAGTGAAATAAGACATAGTTCTTTTGGACTTGGTCAGAGGCCAGGTTTTAACTGTTATAAATTAAATGTTTTGTGTATCGGATTTGGCAGTCCCGGTTGCTTTTGTCATGGTAGGGAGATGTTGGATTTTTCTGCCTGTCTTAAGACTCACGGTTTGGTCAGCTGAGTTGTATGTCTTTGCAGCTAGTTTATTGGAGGACCAGAGCATTCCAGTAATTAGAGCAAAGATCAGAAAGGCTTTTGTATGTGGCCTGTCATAAAATCCGTGGCTTTAGAAAACGTTTTAATCACCCCCTTTTTCTCTGATTTCCTCCTCTGCAGTTATGTAGGAATGATCCTACAGGACACCAGGCAAGGATTCACAGTCGTATTAGAGTCATGGGATTTTAGGATTGAAAGAAGTGTTTGGTCTCGCATCCCACCCAGGATATGCAGATAGCTATGTAGTCTGGGCTGGAGGACTGCCAGGGACACAGAGCATCTGCTGTGTGCTATTACAATAGAGCTCAGAGTCCACCAGTGCCCACTGGGCTTTTATTCTTACATAAGCTACTGCTCAAAAAAAAAAAAACCCTGCTTGTCTTGGGAAACTGAGTTTTCAAACCTAAATGGATACTTTTGTTTTATTTTTTCTTTATTTTATCTTTATTTTTAAAGATAAATTTGCTTTATTTATCTTCAGTTTTAGCCTATTGTAGATTTCTAGGTTTTATTCAATAGTTTGGAGAGAGGAATGGAATCCAGTGGATAGACTCAAGGAATCTCTGTTCTAGGGAGTCAACGGTTATTGTTTTTGCTATATGTGGTTCATCTACTGTGAATTAACTTGAATTATTTATCTATTTGATTGTTTAGTGATGGATTGCCATGCAATATAATTAGAGATTTTGTCAGCTGTCTTGCTGAAATCAATGTATTATGTCTGTGGTCTCACCGGTCTACCTGCTTAATAACTGTTTTTAAAAGATAGAGAGAAAGAAGAGGGGGAGAGTAAAAAAAAGAGGTTCCTTTGGCCTAGCTGAAAAGGCACTAGCTCTTACAAGTTGTTACTATCTTGCCAAAGTGCATATATATATTTAATATAATCTCTTACATTTTGAGTGAGACTCTATATCTCATTGTTTTCAGAATCTTCCATTCTGTCTTAAAAAGAGAGAGAGAGAGAGATTTGGCTGAATATGCTTTTCTGCTATAATTTTTGAAGTGTTAGTAATGTTATTTCTATGATCAGGTCTATAAAAATGTTTGTTGTTGCTGTTGTAAAATAAAATACTATTTTTCTGGGTCTGAACACCAGCCTCTTCATGTGTCTCATATACTCACTAAGGCTTCCTTCTTTATTCATTTGTCTTTGCAACTTAAAAGTATAATTTTAGGATGGACAAAATAATAAAGTAAGCACTTAGTCATTGTGCTTTTCCCCTGTCATTTGGGTTTTGCTTTCACCCTCTCTTCCAACAGTGAACTTGTTTTCTTCCTTTGGCATTACTGTTATAAAATCTGAGTTCATCAGTATTTTCCATGCAGTAATACTAGTTTGGTTTCTTTGGCTGTTTCTCCATCCTCCTTGCTCCTCAACCTTCTTTGTTGTCAATCTTCATTAGTTATATAGCCAGAGTTACAAAATTCTTATTTTCTCTGATTTCAAAAGAAAAATACTAATTAAATCAAGAGCATTTGGATGTTTCTGTTCCCATCTTTCTCAGTCATTATTAAATGATGTATGGTCACTTTCTCTAAGGGATCTCGTATCTTTCACACTAGCAAATCTGTTAATTTTGTGTGCTTGATAGTATTAGCCTTTGTTGTGCTCTCCAATCTGTACTCTGTAATGTTACTACTTTTCATAAGTTCAATAAATGCTTTCCTGCTTCATTTTTCTGATTTCCAAAGAAGACTTGCCTCTCTCCCCTCCTATGCTGTTTTCTTCGTTTTCTATTGGAAATTCCTTCCTTTGGAACAAGGTATCCTCTACCATCGTCACATTCTGGGCATGATCACCGCCATGATGTAATTATTTCACGTTCATTTTATTTTAGGAAGTTATGACCTGTTTTATAGGAGCAATGTGCTTTTATCATGTCAACTCTTCTCTTCAGGAATGTTCAGGAGCTTCTTTTTGCATCTGGAATTTGGCCCCAAACCCTTAGTCAGGCTTCCTAGATCTTGTTAACCTTACACTTCATGTACCTTTTCAACTTCAGCACTTAGGATTTCCCTGTATTACTTCTTTGGGCTTCTCCCCTCGACCTTTTGTAGTCATCTTAGTTAGAAGGCAAGTCACCAGAAAGGTCATGAAAATGTCATGTCTATCATTGCCTTTTGTTTTTTCTCTGTGAAGAAAATAATTTTATTGTGCAGAATGAACCTCTAAAGTCTTAGAACAGAAAGTCTGGGGCCAACTGGAATTAAAGGTGACTTATAATTAATACACTGAAACAGGTGGTCTTTATTTTTTTTTATTTTTAAGTTAATTTTTTTGAAGTATAGTTGATTTACAATGTTGTATTAACTTCTGCTGTACAGCAAAGTGAATCAGTTATACATATGCTTCCACTCTATTTTTAGATTCTTTTCCCAAATAGGCCTTATAGATTGTAGAGTTTCCTGTGCTATACAGATTATATCTATTATAACTAATAGATTCTTATTTATCATCTGTTTTATTTATAGTAGTATGTATATGTCAATTTCTATCTCTTAATTTATCTGCCCCTCCTTAAGTTTGTTTTCTTACATCTGAGACTCTATTTGTTTATATCAACAAGGATTTATGAGTGGAAGGTTAGTGATTGTGTATGGCTTTATAACTGTTGGCAACAGTATCTAGAATTTCAGAAGCATTGATTTAGAGAGATGACTTCATATTAAGAACATTAGAATCCTGTGGTTACTTACCTGAGCATTGACTACTTGAACTATACTGAAATTCCTACACATCCACAGTTACCAGTCTTACTATTCAGTTCACAATGATTGCTAGGATAAACAAACAGCAAGAGTCATTTCACATTAGACCAAGTTGCATCTTTCATCAACCAAGAAGATAGAGGGTGAACCAGATCACATGGCCCAGTGGATGGGACTGGTGAAGAAAGGGATAGGGCAGATAGTAGCTTTAAGGCAGCATGAAGAAAAATAGATTTAAATCATTCTGAAAGAAATAAATCCTAACAAAGGATACACTGTGCCAAAAGAAATGAAGCTCACAGAAGAATTGATTAGGAAGTATACCAAATGAAATAAAATGTAGCAGAAAGACATCTATTGGAAAAAATAGAATATTTCAGTTTGAAGAGTATTGAATTTATTGAGACCACTGACCAGCTATAAAGCAAATGAATATAATATGTAGCCAAGTCAGATGTATAGTCAATGTGAATAGATGAATATAGATCAGTGGTGTCATATGATCAGTTACATCATTACAGTTACATTATTTGTTGTGTGATTTCTTTAGATCTTCCAAGAAAAGCTGGAGCTTTAATTTATTCCTGATGGAGGGAACTCACTTTAAAGGGGGTATATGATTAATTGGAAATTAAGTAGAAATGAGATATTGTTTGTTGGCTTGGCTTGGTCCAGAGAACTTTAATGATTTTCTGGAATTAGAAGGGGATTTTACTATAAATTGAAAGGGTATTACGGTGCAGGCTATTTAATTAATTACTTGTTTATCCAAGGAAAAGTTAGTTCTACCTTGTCACTTGCTTGGAAGACCCAGAGCCATCAATTATCTTCATTTCTGTTTCTAGAAAATTTGAAAATTTTAAGTCAATATTGAATTCATCACGTCTGTCCCTGGGAATTTTCTCCTGCATGCAAGTATGCTCACTCAATACTTCTGATGTATTTCAATCAGGGTTGTTTGAGAATATTTATTTCATATGTAATTCTCAGCATTAATGGAATTTATTTCCAATGCTATTTGCAGTGGAGTATCAAGGACAGGATACCAAGAGTGGTCTGCTCCAGAGGCAGAAATTGAGAGGATACATTGTGTGTGGGGAGTTTTAAAATAATAATAAAGTCAACTAAAATTCACTCTGCATTTTTTTAATCATCAACATACACTGACAGTTCAAGTAATGAAAGTGATAAAAATGTTTCTCTCTGGAAAACACAATCATATTTTATCAATCTAACTTCTAAATATTTGCTATGAGTTCTGTTGTATTTGAATAATGTATGTTTTGAATTAATGTACTTTTGAAAATTACCTTTAAATATACATTGTATTCTAATTTGGAGAAATGCACATGTGATCTCACCTTTGTATCTGAGAGTAGGTTCATAGTGGTTCAAGATCATTGGAGATTACTTCAGGTAGTGAATTTCTTCAAAACCTCAGTAGTACATATTGCTGCATTTCAGCAATGGATTTGAAATAGGCATTTATAGTACAGTGATAGAAAATAAAGAAACAAGTCTTGAATTATTATAATTCTGTCATTCTTTGAGGCCACTTGAAGCATTTACTTGTGTTTAATACTTAAAACACTGGAGTACAAACCATGAAGTATGCTATTTTTCTTTGATAAATGCAAAATTTTGTTGTATATGAAATATTCTAATACATTTGAGTAATATCTTTAAAATTAATATTTATTTCTTACTGTTACTTTAAAACTGAAAAACAAATTCAAGAAAAATTATTATAATTGAGAATAATTTTATTATATGGAGGAAGCGATGTTAGTAATGATCTGCTCCAGGCATCAAATTTGCTAAGTATGGTGCTAGATATTTGTAACTTTGGGGTTATAAGTAATGCAAACTCAATTCAAATTGCTGAAGGGAAAAATACATATTTTAATAGTTGATCAATTAGCTTTCAGTTTGTAATAAACCATCTTGAAATTTAATGGCTTAACATGAGTTATTTATTAGGGCACCATTCTTGGGTTAACTAGATGGGTCTTATCTGGACTGGCTCATAGTGAAGGATAATCTCACTGTCTGGGGCTTCAACTAGGATGTCTGGAATAGCTGGACCCTGGAGAGTCCATGTGGTCTCTCTTTTTCCAGGAAGCTAGGCTGGATTTGTAGACTGGTGGCAGAAAGGTTCTTCTAATGGGAGAGGGCAAACTCTTATGTTCAGGTACTTTTCAAACATTTAACTCATATTAATTACATTTGCTAATCCAAGCAGGTCACGTTGTAAAGTGTAGTAAACATATAGAGAAAAGGAAATGTTGCAGTCATTTTTATGAACAGTTGATCACATACCCTCCAGAATTCCACATCAGCTCAGGTGTTCAGATGACTCAGTAATGTCTCTCTCCATGTTTCAGTTCTGCTTTCCTATGTAGATGCAGTAGGTTTTGTTTTTAACAAACTTTGGTAAGATAACCAACATCAGCTAAAGGATGACTCCTGGCCAGCTTAGCAACCCCCACTGGAAAGAGACTCTTTTTCAATGGTTCCAACAAAATTGGCTGGATTTGGGGTTGTATTCCAATCCATGAACCAACCACCATGGTCTGACCTATACCATGAACCAGGAGGTGGGGTCAGTGTCACCCAAACCACATGAAAAAAAAATTGTCCAAAGAAAATGGTCTTACTGGTTATTATTAGAGAAGAAAGAAAGAATGCTGGACAGTCAAACTAACAGCCTGTGACTACACTGAGGTGGTTACATTGCAGTGCCAAGGAAGGAATTAGAATTTTCCTATTGCTGTTTAAACTCACTTCTCATCTCATAAGCTTTGAAAAGCACTGCAAACACCTTCAGTAATAGGTCTGCAAGTTGGAAGTTAAATATTTGACTTGTATACTTTTCTAAAGTCATGCATGTAAATATTTTTATAACAGATTTACAAAGGGAACTAGTGTCTTTGCATGTAAACTACTGAAGCATCATCTGAGCACAATAAGAGGAATATGACCAAATACAGAACCTCAGTAATATTTGAGTAATGTACATAGATCTGGAGGGTTATTGAGGAAGGAAAAATGTGAATGGAGAGCAGAAATTTTGGTGACAGAATTAAAAAACGAACCATGAATACCTGACATTTAAGGAATATCTAAACTTCACTGTGATTGGGATCTCCATGCCAGTATTCATTCAGGCCAGCCTCATGCTCCCAGTCTAGTTGATGGCTGCTACCAGTTTCTTATTGACAGACTTTATTGTTTTGTGGGTGGTTCTCAGTGAAGGAGGCAAAGTGGAAGATGGAAAACATACTCACCTGTGTTCAGGTTTAAGTTCCGGCTCTACCCCTGGGTGGAGTTAATCAGTCCCTTCCTTTTCCTAGGCCTCAGTTTCATTATGTATCAAGTGAGTGACAAGGGTAACTGATCTTATAGAGCCCTTCTGGCACTTGCCTGCTTGGCACCTCCATCTTCTCTGCTTGGTCTTGGGTCATTATCTCTCCTCAGTACAACTGACTTGGCTTAGAGAATGTGCACTGACCTCTTCTGTCTGGATTCTCTCCCAGGCTTCCGAATCCATGGCTTTTGATTCTTAGATTCTGCCATTCCCCAGATTGCTCCCCAAAGAGAATCCACTTGACAAATTCATGCTTCCCAGCAAGTCCACAGGAAGAAGTATTGGCCAGTGTGACTTGTACTCCTCCATTGGCACAGGTGGCCTTGCCTTCCTTCAGCTGGCACTCTCTTGATGACAGTATTTAACTCTTCCTCAAACCCTTGATTCCCATTTTCTCTACAGTATATACAAATGTGCCCTCACAAAGTGTCCCTCGTAAATAGGACTGATCCAAATTCTTTGGAACTTTATGAAGATGTTAGCATTAGCATTTGGGGAAAAATCTTCTTTACAGTTGTTTTATAAACTCATTTTCAGAATTATAAGAAAAAAGTCCCATGTCCTTCTTCTGAAGGATACCTTCCAAACCTGGAATGATCAGTCTTTGGAAGGGAACTATAAGATCATATTTTCCTCTCTAGGAAGTTGATTTCAAACCAAACTTATTTGAATGATATGTTTCAATTTATTTTGATCTGGGACTACAGAAGGGACTTCCAAAAGTGGTAATTTTGTGCAGTCATTGATTTATCTCATGCTCTTGCAAAAAATTAGTTAAAAGCTTGGAATTCAAAGAAAACTCAAATCAAAACAAAAACTCATCAGTTTGAGAAATGGAGTTTATCTATTACCTGAATTCAGTGATGATTCTGCAAAGGAATTGTCTCCTCAGGTGTGTGTGATTGTCACTTTATCTGTTTTCTTTCAGACATCAATAAAATGTTCTTTCACAACCCACTGATCAAGCTTTTACATAACTCATCTCAGATATTTACAGTGTTTTCTCTCCCACTGGACTGTAAGTCCAGGCAGGGACTGTGCCTTGTCCATTCTTGAATGCTCCACACTCAGCACAGCACCTACTGTGTAGTACACACTCAATGTGGTAATACTCAATGTGTGCTCAGATGAAAAAATAGCTCAGATGGGGTGAGATGTATCTATTGAAGGGCAAAATATTGAAAGAAGATCTAAATTGATTTTGGTGATGAACAATCTTGACATTGTTAGGGTTGTAACTTAGAGGCCCTCCTTTGTTATAGTGGCAAAACCTCTATCAATGCTGATAATCCTACAGGTTTGAAAGAATTGAAAGCTGTGTAAAGTCTTATTTTATCATAATGATGGATTTGCTTTGATTATAACATACTCATAGGTAATCTTGTGAAGTCTGAACTTCTTCCTTCCATTTGGAAGGGGCCAGTTCACTCTAAAAGAAATCTGAGAATTTATCGTGATTCTCCCTTGGTTCCACCTTTTAGCAGTAATAAATACATTTACCTTTATTACTGAAAGAAAGCATATTGAAATATGTTTTTTCATTTGCAGGTGAGTTGGTCATTTTAGTTGAAGATGTATAGCTACAAAGATTTATATTGGCTAGGTTGCTTCTCATGACATCTGTCAGGTGGCAAATTTATTAATGGCACTTCAGATTATGATTTCTTGAATGGTAGAAGCTTTGACCCATCAGAGAGCTACAGATCCCCCTTATATCTGGTTTGTTTTTATTTCTGGGGAGAAGAGTCAGTACTGAAGAGAAAGGGATGTGTTGAAGAATGTAAAGCATATTTTCAGACACCTTTGAGAAACGAAAATTCAGTTGGACACTACAGTAATATGGGAAATGGAGAGAGATAAGAATCATGCCTCGTGCTTAACCTTTTGGTCTTATCCTTACCAATTTATATGTGTGGTTCAGTAAATTAAATAAGCTCTCCTTAGCCCAGAACAGTCTGTGATAGCATAACCCTTCACTGTGTATCACAGACAGACTTTCAGTGTTCAAAATAGGAACCTGACACCTTTCAAAAGTGAAGAAACCTGTGGCAGTTTTAAACATTCCAACCATATTAATTC
This sequence comes from Cervus canadensis, assembly GCF_019320065.1. Lineage (NCBI taxonomy): Eukaryota > Metazoa > Chordata > Mammalia > Artiodactyla > Cervidae > Cervus > Cervus canadensis. Next base: position 61,633,980 of record NC_057393.1, on the reverse strand, counting down.
CAGTGACAGTTATCCTTTAAGTCACTTGAAATGGATTCCCCCATTTTCAACTTTTGAAATTTGTATTTGATCTTCATGACCTCTGGGACTTGCATAGAGGCACTGTGTGTGTGTGTGTGTGTAGCAGGAGGCAGAAGCAGTCTTGTATCTCCCCATCCCTTACCTGTTTTCTGTACTTTATTCATGTTTTTGTGGAGAAAGCTTACATTTCCAAAAGAAAGGTTGAGGGCAATGTTTTTTATTACTGCTCTTCCAATAGGCTGAGAGTTGAGCCTCATCTGTCAAGCTTCGGCAACAGGACCTTCAGAATCAATACTGGGCTCTGTGATTTCGTCAAGCACCACAGACCACTGGTTAATAAAGTCACTCCTCTTCACCTTGCTCACAGTGAGGCAGCCAGCATCTGCCTCCTCTGTCTTGGGGGCACTCATTGCCAGCTGTGGGCTGTTCCAAGTAGTGCTCCTCATTTCCTACAAGGGCAGGAGATTTGATGTCTATGATAAAAAAAAAAAGAAAGAAAGAAACACACATGGAAGGATTGGTAAGGAGCCTCCTGTTTGTACTTGAAAGGTGGGTTGGGGAGAGGTCAGCGGAGACTCATCAGGCTCTTCTGGGCTGAGTCTCAAGGTGATGAACATCCATTACTGTGAGTGAAGGGTCATATCTTAAGCTTTGTGTGTGTTGGATTAGTTCATCTACAGGTTAGGAATGACTTTATTAGTTCATCCAAAAGAACCTGTATTATTTTGGTTGAACCTGCATACAAACCAAAAGACTAGTATGTTCTTTGCATTTGGACAAAGCATGGTGGTCAGGGAGCAACTAGACTCTGCACATCTGTTTTGTAGGGACTTCCTGTCCCAGTATCAATGTAATTGGAAAAGTACATTGGTCACCTGCAAAATTTCTAAGTTAGCATGGATGATGGCATCGTTGTTAAGATTATAGGCCAGACTGCCTGAGTTTTGAATGCTGACACTAATTCTTGATCTCTGATTTCACATCAGTTATTTTTCTTTAGCTTTGATTAACTGACCTGGAAAATCAGCTATTAAGAGTATTTACTTCAAGAGTTGTTGGGAAGATTTAGTAGGATAATCAAAACTCTGTCTCAAAATGTAAGGCACATAATAAGTACACAATAAATGCTAACACTGGTACTAGAAGTAGTAATAATAATGTTTTGTTTCAGAAACAAAACAATTGGATGTTTTTTTAGGCTAGTTTATCCTATAATGATAGAGTCTGAAGAACTGCATATGCTTCTCCATGGAATACTTGCTTACAGAGACAGGATTACCTGTTCCTTGCTAGAGGCACACTAGTAATTTCTTACTCACAGTAATTATTTTTTCTAGATTCTTTGTTTCTTTGTGTTTTATGAGTATTTAACTACCATTTACTGTACACTTGCTATGTACCAGCAATACTATGCTCTTCGTCATTTTATCTAATTTAGCTCTCACTAATGAGGAAAGACTCATTATCTCAATTTTCCAGTTTAGGAAACTATGGTACAGGTAAACAATAAAAGTTAGTATGTGGTAAAGCTGCCCTTAAACTTAGGTCTGTTTATTAAATTCCATTTTTATGATGCAAGACTGCACTGCCTCTTCACTTACAGCTCAGTATGTTGGGCCTTGAAATACCGACATGTATTTGGTACAGTATCATTATTAACATTATATTTGGTGGAATGTGACAATTTTTCTAAGTTTTGGGAAGTGCCCTCATGTCTTTATGCATGTCTTTATACATTGAGTGGATGACAACTGGAGACTTGATTCCAAATCCTAATGTGTCAAACAAGACAAGTTTGTTTTGATTCCAGAGAACGTTCGGTCTCTGGGTGATGATCCAAATTCATATAATATGGAACTTACCAGATACTTCCTATGAGACAGTGATACAGGAGGGAATTTCCAACTTTTCTTCGCTGACTTATTTTAGATGGATCTAAGATAGTCATGCCCCATTCTTTAAGGACTATTCAGCAACATAACGAAACAAATGATTTAATAGAGAATGACATTACCATAGTGAATAAGAGTTTTCATAGATCACTATACACAGCCTCCTCTCCCTGGGCAAGACTGTCCTTTATTTCATCTACATAATAGTCTTTGTTTTCTTACCAGTTTTACTGAGGTGTAATTCTCATACCATACAATTCACCCATTGTGAGTGTACCACGGTGGGTTTTGCTCTATTAAATTCTAATTTTTAAAATTAATTAAATATGTATAACATAAAATCTGCCATTTTAACAATTTAAGTGTATAGTTTAGTGGCATGGATCATATTCGCAGCATTATCCAACCACTACCACTATTTCCAACACTTTCTTCACTCCAACAGAAATTCTGTAACTATTAGCGATAACTCCCCATTGCCCCTTCCCTAAGCCCCTGGCAACCTCTACTCTACGTTCTCTCTCTCTGAATTTGACTATTCTAGATGTGTCATTTAGTTGAATCATGCAATCTACACCTTTTTATGTCTGAATTACTTCAGTTAGCATCATGTTTTCAAGGTTGGTCTATTTAAACCGTGTATCAGACTTTCATTATATACATTAGGACTGAATAATAACATTCTACTATACACATAATAGTTTTGAAAGTACAGATTCTGTCCATGGCTATCGATCTTGTGAGTAAAACAATCATGAGTAAAACAAATGACAAAATCAACTTGGAAAACCCATTCAGTATGTTTCTAGAATAATACTTCCAATCTATAGTCACCTGTACTATTATTTGCTTAATGTTTTTCTTTAACTTCACGTTTTTAAAACTTGAATACATATTACGTCTTGTCCTGAGTAATATTCATGAAAGCAGTTGACATATATACTATGTATTGCTGCTAATATATCTTATGCATAATTGTTTCTGTAGCTCAAACTCTCTCCTGTATCTCAGAGTAGTATATGATATGAGTCACATCCCGAATCCCCAAACCTGGAGGGAGGGTGGGCTTTTGTGTAAGTACTAAAATAAGTGTGGTATCTTCCCCCCTCCCCATCCATGGAGTCTGATACGAAGAGGAGAGGAGCTGTACAGGTGCAGCCTGGTGTGATGGCCCAGGGCTGGGCTAGGGGTTAATTAGAAGGTTCAAGTTCTGAGCTAAAATGACCTAATCAGCTGAGTAGTGTTGACCTCTTTCCTCCTGCTCCCTCACGTTTTCCTGCCCCTTCACTTGTGGGTGCTCTGCTTCTCTCATTTCTTACCTTCAGGAACGACAGGACTAGCACTCTGTAGCGGTTCTGTACTTCTGTTCCATGAGGCTGTACCATGGGATTTTCTTTTCTTGTATTCTTTGTATTTCACTTCCTTGTTTTTCCACCCTCTCCCCTTTTGCTTTCCCTCACCCCTATTAGGTTATATCAAATTCAATCTGATGTAACTCTTAATGATTTCATTTTTACGGAGGACATTAGGAGAGCCTATATCACAGACATCACTTACCTTCATTTAAAAGCGTGGGCATCTGCACTGTGTCCATTTCTAGCAGCGATAAGATGGCAGTAAATCAGGAAAAAATGCCATGCTCCTTAGAGCTTTGAGAATGAGCTTTGGAGCGTTGTGCTTACAGGGATGTCAGCCTGCCAGTGAGTAAATCAGCTCTGTCCTTATGCCCCCAGTGCATCAGGGAAACCTCTGACATTGTGGGATGGGCTTGATTAGTCAGTCAATCTCTCTCTCCCCACATCTGAGGTTGAGAGTGTATCTCTTCCTTGTTTTCTCCCAGCATGTTTAGTGAGCTTCTTGGCCCCCAGGTTTTATTGCCAACCACAGCTTAGCCCTTGTCAGAGAGATGATTATATGAACCCTCGGTGACTCATGACTTCTGAAGGGTCCTGGATTTACATTTTTGCATTCCAAAGTCAGGAATATAAATGACTAATGGAACACTGGGCCACCGAATATTTATATATCTATTTTGAAATTTACATTTCTCCCTTTCTTATGATGGGGTTTGCTGCTCGCAGGGTCACAGTTGATGGGCCAGTAGCATTGGTGGTGACATAAAGCAATCATCCGGGAGAGTGCTTCCTAGCCCGGGTGGTGCCCTGTGGTGCGCTGCTGGTTATTATGCTAGCAATTCAGCAGTCATCGAAACCCCCGTCTCCGTGGCCCTCTCCTCGCTTCCTTTTTATGATGCCCAATAAATTTTACATGCTCCGATTTGCCTCATCCACCATTAAGAGTCTCTTCCGTAGCTTTCAACAATGGAAACTTTGCTTTCTCCAACCAAATTATTCATAAGGGCTGCTCATGTGTATGCTAGAAAGGGGGCAGGACTCCGCAGACACGGACAGTGCAAATATACTGGTCCATCCAGAAGATGAGGTGGCCTGGCTGTTGAACTTGTCACTACGTGACATATTGAGATGGAAGAGAACATATATAGATTCACACTATTATCTTGGATGAATAGAGTGTGTTAGATCAGGAAGTTTTAAAAAAGCGATGCACATACTTGAAGGTTCCTCAACCCCTGATACTTTTCATGGTATATAGGAAGAACTAATTATAGCAATAACAACAATAATAGTAACAATCCTTAAGCATTTGCTACTTAAGTGTTGAATTGTTCTAAGCCTTTTGCATAGGTTTAAAAGAATTCTGACAGCAGTCCTGTGAGATTGGTCCTTTCCGTATACCCATTTACGGAGCGGGAAACTGAGTCCCAGAGAGGTTAAATCAGTTACTCAAAGTCACACAGCCGGTGCTGGGCTGAGTCTAGACGTCATATTATCTGGTGCATGTTTTGAACACTACACAATACCACCATGTGGGGTGGGCCAGAAGGAGAGGCCATGAGATGAATGCTAGTTAATTTCCCATTCACTCAGCCCATGGCCTGTTATTTTTTGCTGTCAGTGTTTACAGAGCATCTACTCTGTGGAGTGCTTATTCTGGATGCTGGGGATACAGCACTGAGGAGGGCAAACAGTTCCTGCTCTTGTGTGGGTACTCTATTAATAGGTACAGTCATGCAAAAACGTGCAAGTAAATAAAGCGAATATTGGGTAGTACTGTTGCAGGAAGGGGGATCCCTTCCAGGGCCTGAAACTGGGCTCTTGTCTAACACTTGGAAATGAATTGTCCGAGGAGACACATGTGCGGACAAAGCAAGGGATTTTATTGGGTAGGGCGCCCGGGTGGAGAGCAGGAGGGTGAGGGAACCCAGGAGAACTGCTCTGTCACATGGCTGGCAGTCTCTGGTTTTATGGTGATGGGATTAGTTTCCGGGTGGTCTTTGGCCAATCATTCTAATTCAGAGTCTTTCCTGGTGGCGCACGCATCGCTCAGCCAAGATGGATGCTAGCAAGAGGGATTCTGGGAAGTGGACGGACACGCGGTGTCTCCTTTTGACCTTTCCCGAACTCTTCCGGCTGGTGGTGGCTTATTAGTTCTGTATTCCTTATCAGGATCTCCTGTCATAAAACAACTCATGCAAATGGTTACTATGGTGCCTGGCCGGGGTGGGCGGTTTCAGTAGGTGTGCTTCCCCTAACAGTACCTCAGACAAAATGTGTTGCAGCAATGTGATGACAAATATCCAGACAGGGAGAGGGGTTACTTAGCTAGGATATCACAGAAGGGCCCCTCTGAGGAGAGAACATTTGAGCTGAGGCCTAAAATATAAGTGGCTTGGTGAGGATGGGGGTCAGGTAGAAGAAAGGCAAATGTGAACACCCACTGCAGGACCAGTGTCTTATATTAGAAAGCCAACATGTGGGTGAAGCATTAACAGCCATGGAGAAAGGGTAGATTACAAAGTCAGGAGGTTGGCCAGACTCAGATCATACAGAGCAGGGCAAGGAGTTTGGCTGCTGTGGTGTTTACAGTTTCTTTCAATCAATATTTTCCTGCCTGCAGCCTATTTTCTTTTATGGTCTGTCTTCTTTTCCTTCTCCTTGACTGGAATCTTAGCTCATAAAGGACATTTTAATCCTCTCTGTGATGCAACCCCCATGCTTCTTGCTGGGTTCCTTGCTTTGTTCCAGCTCTGGGCCGCATTTAAAAAGAACAGAGGAAGTCTCCAGCAGAGTATGGCTCAGGAGAGAGGGCAGGTTGCAGTCTAAAAGCTCTAATTAAATCAATGCCCCGTCCACAAGGCTTGGGGCAGTCTCGCACTCTTTACTGAACCATGATGTACACTTAAGAGTTGTGTGACTTCGCAGAAGCAGTTAAATTAGCCTGTTTGATTGGCCTGTTTAATCAGTGATAAGACCATCATCAATAATAATCATTATTTTATTGATTTGATAAGTGCAGTGGAAATAATCATAAAGAATGGCTGTTTCTTTTCCCCTTGTCCTTAGCTAAGTCTAGGCTATCAGGGCCAAGTCAAGACCGACTTCTTGAGCCATCTCCATGCAGATCTACATGCAATCAAGCATTCCCTTCTTATAAAAATTTCCACACTTTCCAGTTGAAGCAGAAGTTTTTAACATTCTGACATTCACCTGGTGGCAAAGGAATGCTCCCAATGTTAAGTGACTAAACATGCATTTTCTTTTTTAGCTTTATCAGTCATCTGTATCATTTTCCTGTAGGTAAGTCTGTGGTCTCCTTTTGGCCAGAACTGTAGGCTCAGTGAACATGAAATAGGCCTGGGACATCACTTAGTCGTGGATGTATACTCAACCACATGGATGCTGGAAAATCTAGAGGAACGTCTGAGACGAGTCAGCAGAATTTTAGAAGCTACTTTTACCTACAAACTGTTATTATGTTTGCCTGATTAATTCCATGTGTGTGTGTGACCAGGGGAGAGCCACAGCCTTAAAATGTCCCTAAAACAGGATTCAACCTTGGGAGACAGAATGGTGAACTTTAACTCAGGGGAAAGAATGGGCCCTAACCTGTGGCCTTCGTTGAAAGTTATTCAGTAGAAAAGCTAAGATACTTTGAAGGCTCCATCCCAGCCTGACAGAGCCATGGAGAAGAAGGGGGAATGGTTGGTTTTCCCTTATCCTCCCCTCAGATGCTAGTGTATCATCATTCCCACCTAACCTTTCTCAAGATCAAAGTCTTGAGGGTCCTGAGTGACAATCAGAGGCCCCTTTGGGTTTTTGGCCGGGAAGGTTTGCCCAGGAAATGAGGGTTACAATATGTCTGCTATCATTCAGTCCTCCTTGGTGGAAGATGAGCCTCCAAGTACCAGGATGGAACTTGTTCACCCATAGCTCTCATGGATGTTCATCTACAGATTACTTTGTTTCCAGATGTCTGTGCCTCTTCAGAGAACCTAGAAACCATGATCTGCAAGGAGAAACAACATCCCAGGTTGTGTCTGTACTATGATGAAAAGGTTTTGTTATCAAGAGGTTTGGGAAATGTTTTACATTTTTCCTTTTGGACCTTAATAATACATAAGAGCATAGAAAAGACTTTGCGATTCTAGAGTAATTTCTCAGCATTTTCCAAACATACTCAGTCAAGGAATTCTTTTTCATAGAAGGTCTGTGTCTAGAGCTCATTTTGAAAATGCTGGTTTAAGAATACTTTCTCCTGTGGGCTTGCATATATAACCATATATGAGGTAAATACCTTTTCTCTTATGACAGACTTCTTAGTGGGGGATTCCATGACAGTGTTATATAGTTTGTTTCTATGTAAGAGGTCTGTGCTGCTAAGTTTAAATATCTCAATATATATCCAGAAGTTCGTAATCTGGCTTCACAAAAGGATTTAAGTCTTTCAGGCAACAGTGCAACATTAGATCCAAGAACTATGTCATCCTAGAATTTCTTTTGTTGACTTTTATGTAAATATTTAGGATATGTGTGCCTTGATAGTCATCAGGTTTAAACTTTTAAAACTGATACTTAACTGATATTTATAGTTATTAATGTCACATTATATCTATTCAGGAATCATTATAATAATCAGAAACAAACTATTCGTTCAAAGTTTGTTTAAAGTGCACTGTCTTTATTATTTTTAAATGGAGCAATACCTAATCTGTCTGTTTTTTGTGTATTACTTTCATAAACATTTCCATATCCCCATACAACTTATACTCTTAAGCACTTAATACGTATGACAAAGCTCAGTGATAGCACTCTTCAAAGAAGTTAAAATTCGGGTATAAAGTCATGACGCCTAAATGCTTGTCATAATTATTCTCACACGGGAGGTGCAGGTTGAGATGGCATAGAACTTTCTGTCCAGAAGCAGGGAAGCAGAGGTGGAATTCCCTGTCCTCCAGCGTCTTCCCCGTTCAATAAACCTAGATCCCTGCGCTTGTGTGCTGAGTCGCTCATTGTATCCGACTCTTTGTGACCCCATGAACTGTAGCCTGCCAGGCTCCTCTGCCCGTGCAGATTCTCCAGGCAAGAATATCAGAGTGGGTTGCCATGCCCTCCTCCAGGGAATCTTCCCAACCTCGGGAGGGAACCCAGGTCTCCCACATTCCAGGCAGATTGTTTACCGTCTGAGTCTGAGCCAACAGGGATCCCTAGATCAGGTGAATGGAAAAGATACTAGGTAATGGGGACAATTCAGGATGAAATTAGATGATCTATGCAGAGTTCTTAGCAGAGTACCTGACATATAGGAAGCATCCAACAAGTACTTCTATTGTCGTAATTTGTATTATTTTCAAATATCTTTATCTTCTTTGATGGATTTTAATAAACTGCCTTTTTCAGGTAAAGCAAGATATACATTTGAAGTTTTAGGTAAAACAAGATATACATTTGAAGACATTTATCAATATGATTTGAGTCCCAATACATTCATAGTGTGCTATAAACTGCTTTGATATCTCAAGTCTCAGTTGTTAAAATAAGTCAATATATGAGTCTTTTATATAAGATACTAAAAGAAAAAAATGCCAGGAAGAGAAATCTAGTTTCACATATTTTCTCTCTTTAGTTGCTGTGTGTGCTCAGTCATGTCTGACTGCGACCCCGTGGACTGAAGCCCACCAGGCTTCTCTGTCCAAGGAATTTTTCATGGCAAGAATACTGTGGTGGGTTGCCATTTCCTACTCCAGGGGATCTTCCCAACCCAGGGATTGAACCCACGTCTCTTACATCTCCTTCATTGGCAACCTGGTTCTTTACCACTAGTGCCACCTGGAAAGCCCTCTCTTTAGTTAATCTGATATAAACTGACTACATATAATCAGGAGAATTAAAGAAATGAGTTAAGAAAATGCATTTCTAACACAAAAAGAAATCATCTGGCTGTAATGGGTCTGGAGCACAATCTGTATATATTCGTTTGAAAACAAATTGGGATATTTCTAAAGTGATCAGGTCTTTAGGAATATAACCATTTCTCAGGAGTAGGTAATCCATGGCCAAACATTAGACATGGATACTGTATATATTTTTTGTGTGTGTCCCTTTGCAGAGTCCAATGGAACACTTACTATTGTCCAAATGTGTTTATTCTTTCCAGAAGGTTATGTTGTTTATTTAGAACATAGCACTCTTTCAATTAAAACAGATTGTATTCGTGTGGGTGCTACTTTGCTATGTACAGACAGAAAGAAATAATGAAACATTTCTCCTTCCACAAAATTAGGACCAACAAGTACTCTACTTGTAGGTAAAGAGAATATATATATTTTGAGATTGGAGTGTTAGTATTTTTTAAAAATGTATGTCAATTTTAGGACCATTGACTCTTTGCTTTGAAGGATGAAGATCACAGCTTCTTCTACCACTCTGCAAATGCTCAATTTTCCTTAGTTTTATTATTATCTTTATATGTCAATGACAAGTGCTTTATCTTTTATTTATTTATTTTTTTTGCTTTATCTTTTATAATGATGATCTCCATCTTTGTTTATTATTGATTCTGTACTTAAATGAGCTCATTGTCATTAAGGGCTCATTACAAGTTCTTTTAAATATAGCTTTTTAATTCTTAAACTTGTTTTCAAACCCTGATTGGTTGAATTTTCTTCCCAGGATATTTTATTTTTCGTAAAGGGCTTATGAATCCTGGATTTGTTCAATGCTTTGTGTCCCTGGTGGCTCAGATGGTAAAGAGTCTGCCTATAATGCGGGAGACCCAGGTTTGATCCCTGGGTTGGGAAGATTCCCCTGGAGAAGGAAATGGCAACCGACTCCAGTATTCTTGCCTGGAAAATCCCATGGATGGAGGAGCCTGGCAGGCTATAGTCCATGGGGGTCACAAAGAGTTGTACATGACTGAACAACTTCACTTTCACTTTGTGTCTATTATATCTGAATGACATTTTAGTTGGGTATATTATTTTTATAATATATAATTTTAAGTTATTTTAAATGAAAAATAGTTCTTCATTGTCTCCTAGCATTGAATGTGATTCTGGGAAAGTATGAAGTCTGCTTGACTTCCCTTCCTTGTATATGATATATATATATATATATATGTATGTATGTATATGTATATATTTTTTTTCTATATGGATATCTGGAGAATTTTTTCCCTTGACTCTTAGTAGCTTCATTAAGATTTATCTAATAATTGTTCTTTCTGTGTAACATTTTCTTGAAACTTGGTAAACTCTTTTGACCTGAGATTTTTTCCTTTATTTTAGCGACTATTTTTGTAGCATATATTCAAGTATAATTTCTGTTCCATTTCTTGTAAGTATACTAATATTACCATCTTTATCTTTTATTTTCTTTGTCTTTTTTCCCCCTCTATGCATTTACTGTGACTATGTCAATCTTTTACTCTGTCAGTAATTTGATTTTAGCATGGTCCATCTGTTCTTTCATTTTCCCAGGTTTTTTTAGTTCTGAATGATACTGTTTTAGTTTTTGTTTCCTTAGGTTTTCTTTTTTAAACAATTCAGTGGATTTTGTTTGTTTGTTTATTTTGTTTTGTTGTTTTAGTTGAGTTTGAGATTGACTGAGCTTCTTAAATGTGTTAAACTTTGTTTTCCCTAAATTTGGTAAGTTTTTGCACATTATTTCTTCAAATACTTTTCCTGCAGGATGTTTTATTCTGTTCTATAAGTTACATCTATGACGCATATGTTAGACCCTATGTTATTGTCTTATAGGTACTTGAAACTTTGCTTTTCTTTTTTCATTTTTTTCTCTGTATTCTTCAAACTGGATAATTTATTTTCATCTATCTTCAAGTTTACTGAATCTTTCCTCTGTTATCTCCATTTAATATTGCTATTAATATCTCCATATTAATATCATCAGGGGAAATTTTCATTTTACATACTCTATTTTCAGTTTTTAAATATCTAAATTGTTTATATTTTCTATTTCTCTCCTGAGAACTTCTCCTTTTCCATTAATTTCAAATGTGTTCAACTTTACCTCATAAAGCATGTTTGTAATAGCTGCTTTAAAGTCCCTATATGGCAATTCTAGCATCAAGGTCATCTTGAAGTTGTTATCTATTGATTATTATTGCCCCTGAGCATTGATCACATTTTCCTACTTTATATATTGAGTAATATTTTTATCACAGACTATTTTGATCATTGTTTCTTTGATATAGGGTTATGTTATAATCCTAAGAAGAATGTTGATTTTTCTTTGTTTGAGTGGTCAGTCAACCTCATTACTTTCCGACCACAGATTCTCTCTTGCCTTCTGTGGATTCCAGTTTTACTTTAGTTTTCAAAGTCTTTTCCATCCTCCTTTAATCTGTCTTGTGCATGTACCACTCAAGACCTAATATGAATTTGGGTGAAAGATTACCTTTGGGTCTTAGTTCACTTTTCAGAGGCCTTGCTAAACTCTTCTGGATGTTCTCTCCCCTCACAGGAACAGCTCGGAGATGAACCAGAACCTTGTGTAGTTTTGTGTATAGAATTAGAAGATTCCTTTCTCTGCCTCTCTTCACTAGGGAATTCCCTCAGTACCCTCGAAAACTTAATGGCCTCTTTTCTCACCCATTCAGATGGGTTTTAACTTCTGTATGACTGCTATGTCACATAACTCTCTGATTAAACCCTCCAGTTGGGGAAAAGTCACAAGATAAAAGAGAAATAAACTTGGAAACCCACTTATTGGTAGCTAGCCTTTCCACAACATGCACTTACTTTTGTTTAGTTTTCAGCATCCTTGAGTAGTTGTCCTTTGTATGTTATTCAGGGTTTTAGTTGTAATCAGTGAAAGAGATAGTGTATAGTGGACTTATTCTATCTGGTTGGAACAGAATTCATTCACTTGAACTATTTGGGTTCAGTTCAGTTCAGGTGCTCAGTCGTCTCCAACTGTTTGCAACCCATGGACTGCAGCACACCAGGCTTCCTGTCCATCACCAACTTCCGGAACTTGTTCAAACTCATGTCCATCGAGTCTGTGATGCCATCCAACCATCTCATCCTCTGTCATCCCCTTCTCCTGCCTTCAATCTGTCCCAGCATCAGGGTCTTTTTCCAGTGAGTCAGTCCTTCACATCAGGTGGCCAAAGTATTGGAGCTTCAGCTTCAGCATCAGTCCTTCCAATGAATATGTAAGACTGATTTCCTTTAGGATTGACTGGTTTGACGTCTTTGCAGTCCAAGGGACTCTCAAGAGTCTTCTCCAACGCCACAGATCAAAAGTATCAATTCTTTAGCCCTCAGCTTTCTTTATGATCCAACTCTCACATCCATACACGAGTCCTTGAAAAAACATAGCTTTGACTAGACGGATTTTGTCAGCAAAGTTAACATCTCTGCTTTTTAATATGCTGTCTGGGTTGGCCATAGCTTTTCTTCCAAGGAGCAAGTATCTTTTAATTTCGTGGCTGCAGGTACCATCTGCAGTGATTTTGGAGCCCAATAAAGTAGTCTGTCAGTGTTTTCATTGTTTCTCCATCTATTTGCCATGAAGTGATGGGACTGGATGCCATGATCTTAGTTCTTTGAATGTTGAGTTTTAAGCCAACTTTTTCACTCTCCTCTTTCACTTTCATCAGGAGGCTCCTTAGTTCCTCTTTGCTTTCTGCCATAAGAGTGGTGTCATCTGCATATCTGAGGTTATTGATATTTCTCCCAGCAATCTTGATTCCAACTTGTGCTTCATCCAGTCTGGCATTTCACATGATGTACTCTGCATATAAGTTAAATAAGCAGAGTGATTATAGCCTTGATGTACTCCTTTCCCCATTTGAAAGTTGTTCCTTATCCATTTCTAACAGTTGCTTCTTGTCCTCCATGAAGGTTTCTCTGAAGACAGGTAAGGTGATTTGGTATTTCTATCTCATTAAAATTTTTCCACAGTTTATTGTGATCCTCACAGTCAAAGGCTTTTAATTTGTCAGTGAAGCACAAGTAGATGTCTTCTGGATTTCCCTTGGTGTAGGAAGAAGAATAGCTGCCCTGAAGAGAGTTGTGATCTTAAGAGAATACTCAGTTCCCTCATATGACATTCTGTTAAATATCCTTCATCAGAGGTTGCTTTTGGACTTAGGTCACTTCTCCAGTTCTCTGTGAAATCTAGGAATCCTCATACCCATTAGAATTTACCTACTTTAACTAGACTTCTGTGTTTTACCTGTTTTCCCAATAGTTATTTAGTTTATTATCCAGAAGAAGGAAAGGATAAGAATGCCTATATAAAAACCTTGTTTCACTTTAGATTTGAGGCTGTTAATGAGAATTCTTGAGATTTGTAGGCTCCTTTATGTATTTACAGGCAATGAACTGTACTTCTCGTCAACCCCAAACTTTTCTTTTTCACTGAATTCCAATCTCCAAACTTTATTGCATTAGCTCTGTCCCTTGCCTTCTTTGGTTTCTTCTTCTTCTTTTTTTTTTTTTTTGCTGGTTTTTACTATTTTGTTTTATTATGTGTAAGTGGAAAAAATTCTATCATGTAATTTTGTTTTAAGAAATTTAAGACTTTTTAAAGAACAAAAATTAATATACATAGGCTTATCTGTACATTAGCTCTCTATGTAATCTTACTTTTTCCTCCCAACTCTCTGAGTCTTAATGATTTTTCAAGGTCCAACTCAAATTCTTCATCTTCTGTGATACATTTCTTGAGCGTTCTTCCTAGCATTGATTTCTACCTCTCTGAAATTCAATACAATTACTGTCCCTCTCATTATCGCTCCCTGTGTGTTGTAGCAGTTGTGATATTTCACTGTGTATGTGTCCTCCTCCATCATCTAGCCCAAAGACTCTTTGGATGTAGAGACTCATGTTATTAATTTGTTTCCTCAAGATAGTGTCTGAGATGTGTACTTAATTAATAAATCAGTGTTTCCTGTGTTTATCTGCTGTCCTGTGGATTACTCAACTCAAAGTAGAGATCTTTTCTCAAACTAAATATGCTCCTGCAAGTGAAAATTCCCTTTGCAGGTTTGGCCATTACTGAATCTTACACAAGAAATTCTTAAAAACATAATGAGATAATGACTGTAAAAGTGTTTTATAAAGTGCCCTACACATGTAAGATCATAAAATGATCATGACTTATGTTACCTCTACCACTAATGGTCATCAGGTCAGCTGGGGGATCAGCTTTATTCACTGCTGCTTTGTTCCACCGTCTCATCCTGACCTTGATACTCTGGCAGCAGTGACCCTTACCGAGATAATTTGACAGTCAGTAGTGACTCACCATAGACTATTACCTGCCTTTGTTAGTTGCACTCAGACACCATTTAGGTAATTCCCGAAGTTTCCTGTCCATTGTCTCTGTGATAAAATGTTGTCTTTTACAGTAATTCTGACTCTTATTTCAGAGAACTTTTACTGTGGAACCTCCCCTGACCTATCTCCTCCTCCTAAAACCAGTACTGTGTGTTTTAAGTTTGAACCCAGAAGCTGATTGCACTTTCTTTGAATATTTTTTTATTTTGCCTAAAATCATTGAACAGTGACGTAGTGCTATGGTTATGAAAAGCATTGCTCAGTAGAGAAAAGCAAGTATGTTGAAGCTAGGTGGTTTTGAACAGGTTTGGATTTTTTTACTTTGGATGAGCTTTTCATGTGTGTTTATCCTGTTTCCTTGGTTTAACTTTAAGGTTCTTGAGAATAAGAATAATGATGAAATCTGTTGTGAATGATGGAGGATGAAAGAGGGCATGAGCAATACCGATACTATTATAAATGGAAGAAATATAGTCATAAGGAATTGCTGACCTAATATAGTAACACTAAATTGTAAGAGCGTGAACCTGGAGTTTGACCAATGATAGCTTGGTGATCTTGGATAAGTTAGTTAACCTTTCTAGGTCACATCTGTAATTTGGAGATAATAAGAATATTTGCCTTCTATAGGGCTGTTGATAATGAATATAAAGTGCTTAGGGCAGTGTGTGGGACATAATATAGGCAAACAAATTTTATATTCTATTATCATCACCATCATTTTATTAACTCTTTCTTGCACCGTTAATGAAGTAGGTACAGGACAAATAAAAAATAATAAAATTTGTATAAATTAAAGTAGGAATATATGAGGTTTACTGTACCAAAAGTTGATATAGGCTGAGAATTAAAAAAATAATAAGTACTTCTTATGGTCATTGTTTTAAAATGTTACATGTACTGTATAATTTAATACTCATAGCAACACTAGCTTAGCCTCTTTATAGACAAGGGAACTGAAGCACTGAGAGGTTAAGTAACTAGACCAGGGTCACATAACTAGTAATGGTTAAGCTAAGATTTAAATATGGCCAATGATGTATTTCACCATTATTTGGAAGTGTTAGGCAAGGGAGAAATATTTTCATGCATGGGAGATAGTGAATGGATTATTGGTAAAACTGTGATGTCTGGGCAATGTCCTTACAGTGAGGATCATTGTCAAGGGGGGAGTTTGGAAACACATTCTCTTATCAGAAAGAAAATTCAGAGATACATGGAGCCAAGTCCTAAGCCAGGGATGAGGAGCTTGTCATTTGATTCAAGGCATGTGGAATTAGCTAGGAAAAAATTGAAATGTGATTGTGTAGTGTGTTGGATAATGGATCTGGGTGTGATGGAATGAATGATAGACAACTGGTTAAGATAACTGGGTACCATTCCCCCTTTGCCACTATCTAGTTTGGTGACCATGGGCAGGCTATTTCAGGTTGTGGGGTGGAGATGCTTGGTTTCCACAGTGGTTGAATAAAAACTCTTATAGGATTTCCTCTGTTCACTTCACATTTTGAAACTCTTAAAACCCTTTTACATTGTCCACTCTCCCAGTAAAAATTATCCATTTAACATTTATTTTCTATCTCATTCTGTATTGTGCACAGTTGTCATTCATTCATCCTGTTTATTCAAGATATGCTACAGGCTCACCATGGGACTTGTTTCCTCGATTAAAATTGGTCTGGGAGAGACTGAATTCCGCCTCCTGGAATTCTCAGAATTCTAGCAAGATGCCCTAACATGGAGGATACACAGTCAGTGTCATTCATATGGATAATATTATAGTAATGTATAAAATTCCACATGAAATAAGGCAGCAGATATGAGAAAAACTCCATAAAATCAGCCCTAAGTAACTTTTTAGAGAATCTTCTTTAAAAAAATATGTATGGGCCTTGTGTTGAGAAAACTATATGCATGAGATTATCTCGGCCTTCAAGAAGTTTACTAACAAGGATGTAAATAACCATCATAGAATTTAGGCTCCTAGGGCTTCCCTGGTGGCCCAGTGGTAAAGAATCTGCCTATAGTGCAGGAGGTGCAGGTTCAATCCCTGGGTTAGGAAGATTCCTTGGAGAAGGAAATGGCAACCCACTCTAATATTATTGCCTGGGAAATCCCACGGACAGAGAAGCCTGGCGGGCTACAGTCCATAGGTCACAAAGAATCAGACATGACTGAACAACTAAACCACCACCATCACCACCACAGAGCTGAGAAAATATAACTGATACTGAGTCAAGTTCTCCCCCATGCACATTGGATCCCCATTACGACATCCCCACCAAGTGGTGGTTTGGCACCTTCTTGAACCTTTTCAGTGACTGTGAAATCGCTACAGCTCATTCTATTCAGGGTGGAACGATATGCTCTCAAACTTTGTGTGAAATGAAACGTCTTGACGAAGAGCAAAGGTCTTTTCCAGGCTGAGGAAACACCATAGCAGTGATCCTAGAGATGTGAAATTGGTTGTGTTGGCGGTATCTTGGAAAAGGATCTCAAGGATCCTTTGTAGGAGAAAAATTGTCAAAGAATCAAAGTGAAGGGCATGGGCATGTTGTAGGAACACCAAGTGGTCTAGCTTCACCATTTATCAACAATCGCTTGGGGGTAGAGAGCAATGATATTCTTAGATAGGCTAGAGGTTTTACTTGAAAGGAACTTGACTGTCTACCTTTGGGCTGGATAATGGCCCCAGTGGAAGTCATAATCCTATGTTCAGTGGGTGGCTGGGCTAGGAGCTAAATTGCTGTTAAAGGTCACATCTCATGTCCCCCAAATCCATATGCTTTATTCTCCCCTGGAGAACTACCTGCACCCATGGATTTTCTTCAGTTTTGAGGCATGGTTAGAGAGGAGTTATGAAGGGCCCTCTGCTGGCCTTATTTTCCTGTTTTAAATGCATAATAACTCTAAGAGGAAGCTGTGTTAGTCTGTCTCACCTGATGGAGCCTTAAATTCTCCCAATGCTGCCTCCACTGTTGGACATGTGCCGAGTGGCTTACTGCCTCAAAGAAAGAAAGCATCCTGATTTTGGGGGTGTGGGAGTTGGGGGACAGTGATAAACAGGTCTTTGCCT
Source organism: Cervus canadensis (assembly GCF_019320065.1). Classification (NCBI taxonomy): domain Eukaryota; kingdom Metazoa; phylum Chordata; class Mammalia; order Artiodactyla; family Cervidae; genus Cervus; species Cervus canadensis. Next base: position 61,616,327 of record NC_057393.1, on the reverse strand, counting down.
GTATTGTCTTCTCCTATGATAATGAACCCATCACCAGCACAGGAATTTAGTGCAGTGATTTTTCCAAGAGCCATCCAGTCCCATTGCAGTACTGCCTGAAAATATAAATACACTTCCTGTGGACAGATTTGCATTTTTTGGTGAAAGAAATTCATATATATGGCAAAGATGCCTCTGTAATTATAGAAAGTTTATTTCTGTCCCCAGATGTCAGCAATCAAATTCCACATAAATATATTTTGTGTAAATCTGTCGGCAGCTGGTCTCCATTCAGGTTTCTGGAGATATTAGCCTGTCTTTGAGTTTATGACAAAGTTAAAAATTATTCATTAAACTGACCTGCAGTATATTCAGTAACTGGAAAATTGCCTTGCAGTTCTATTTGGTTTGTAGATGTGATCACAAGTAAATTTTTAACTTAATTAATTGGCCGTTTCTGTTGACAAGAAATTTATGTGGTAATAATTTGCTCGAAATAGATGCCGACTGTAGGAAATGAGATATCCATCATAGGCTTGTGTTCCACCAGCTGCACAGTGGCTATTATGAAAGTATTTCAGCCTGCACCGACCCCAGTGTTTGTGCAGTCAAGATTATATATACCCACGATCCATAGCCTGCCAGAGAGGCGCTGGTGGAGGTCTATGATAACAAAGACTTTGTGATTTATGGCTTGCTGTGAAAGCAGAGCTTGATGAGATTAAACAATTTCATAGCACAAGTGTTTCTCAAGACCTGATTTGTAGTTGCAAGCTGATGGTAAATCACATTTATATATCTGCAAGCGTGCTCAGCAGAGGACTGCAATTACAGTTTAAGACAGCTACTTTTTATTTAATTTTTATCCTGGTTTTGTCTCTTTTATATCCCCTCCGTCTGCAAACCATTCACCTTCACAAGTCCTTTCCTGGTTAGAAGGCCAAAGATTGGAGTCAATGATGTTCTTCTTGTCTTTGTGCCAGCTTAGGAGAGAGGCGGGGAGGACTGCAGAGCAACACAGACTGGTTCAAACTGGCTTTGACTGGTGTGTGCTTTTTGTTCAATCCTTTGTCCAAAGAGAAGTCTGTTTCCTGTTTTCCATCCGTGTGCAGCTGATACTTCTTGGTGCACAGCTGGAGTCAGAGGGGTCTTCATCATCCTGGGATGTAGGGTGACTCTGGGTACATGATATAAATGGGGGATGAGGATTAAACTGATTTAGGAAGCTCCACTTCAAGGTTGCAGGATACCTCCGGGGCATACAGCTGGCTCCCCTTGAATGTGCAATTTGGAATTGTGTTTCCCCTGCAAATCTGTGAGGAATAAACTCTGTAATCAGTTTATTTAACCAGTTTATTGATTATGTACTGTGAACACATCTCTGTGCTAAGTAGTAGCATAGCAATCTCTGCCCTCAAGCAGTTTATAATCTACATATGGTACTTACAAAAAAAAAAAAAAAGCTAGAAGTGGCAAGATTTCACATGGTAGCCTTGAATGGGTGATACACACTCTGTTTGAGGGCAGAGAAGAGAAGAGTGAGAGGACTCCCAGCTGGGAAGGCAGAGAAGATGAATAAAATAAGCACCCATAGAATAAATAGGATTTCAAGGAGGAGGGGGAGAGCATTATGGGAGTTTCAGTGATCTAATCTACACCAGTGGAGCCCTCCAAAATAGCTGTAGGTTCAAGGACAGGCTGAGTGGCCAGTGATTTAATAATTATAATAGCAACAACTTTTTGGTGATGAGGGCTTACAAGCATGCCAAAATGAGTGCTTTATATGTATCATCTTGTTAATCCTCATAATAAACCTGTAAAGTGGGACTTTCTTGGTGATCCAGTGGTTAGCTCTCTGCACTCCTGCTCAGGGGTCATGGATTCCATCTCTGGTCAGGGAACTAAGATTCCACATGCTATGTGGTGTGGCCAGAAAGTGAAAAAAAGAAAAAACTGGAAAGTGAAAGCTGTTGCTGTCTCCATTTTGGGAATGAGGAAACTGAGGTTAAGCACAGTTAAGTAACTTGACTACGTTCATCCAGACATGGAGTTGAGCTGGTTCTGAAACCTTGGTGTATTTCAACCCCAAGTCTATGTTCTTAACCACTGTGTTTCAATGCATTTAGATAAGAAATATGAGTATTATTAGGGAAACCGTGTCATTGCAATGCCTGAAGGTCATAACCTTAAGATAATTCTTTTTCCCTCTAAAGTTTAGGATATAGGTATCACCCAATTTTTGAAAATTCACTTTATGTCATTTTGCTTTTTAAAAACCTACATTAGTATCTGTTTCCACTAGCTGAAGGAAGTCCAAAGAGAATTTTTGCTTTAAAAAAAAAATGGCGAAAAGCTCAGAGTTCATTCTTGGCTTTGCAGCCAGTGATTACAGAGGCAGTGCACACCCTGAGCAGAGAGTGGCACCACCAAGCTCCTTCCCCGGGAACTACACACAGCATCTCAGCGGCAAGCCACCAGAGCTTTGAACTCTGTCTGTGAGCATCTCTGCTTTATCTCCATTTATTCTGAGTGTCCTTTAGCAAAATGTGCCCGAAGAAAATTGCTTTTTTGCTTTACACTACTTTGAATTTTGAAAGGTTACTTAGGAGTGCTCTACTTTCAGATAATGGGGGAAACCTGTATTATATTTGATCTTTGTACTAGTCTAAATGATGGCCCCCCAAGCATGTCCACACCCTAATCCTCAGAACCTGTGATGTCACTTTATGTGGCAAAAGGGACTTTCTTAATGTGACTAAGTTATGGATCCTGTAATGGGGATATTATATTGAATTATCTGGGTCAGTCTGATGTAAACACAATGGTCTTTAGAAGATGAAGCAAGTGGTGTCAGTCAGAGGAGGAAATGGCGTGATAAAGGCAGCAGAGATTAATGTGCTTTGAATAATGAAGGAAGGGGACACGGGACAGTGAGCACAGCTCTTAGACAGACAGCCAAGAGAAGCTCAGAAAGTCAAGGAAATGGATTCTTCCCTCAGAGTAACCAGAAGGAACCAGCCTTGTTGACACCTCACTTTTACCCCTGTAGGGTTCATTTCAGACTTTTGACCTCCAGAACTTTAAGACAACAGAATCCTGTTGTTTAAGTGACTTAGTGGTAACTTGTTACAGCAGAAACAGAAAACTAATACAGCTTGGAAAAATTCTTCCAGCTCTGCAGAGAGTTGAACCCTGACTTTAATGAAATACTGTTTTATTTTCTGTTTATTTGTTTAATGTAGGGGTATTTTTTTATTTCTCTATTATTCCCTTTCTCTTCATTTTGTAGCTGAAAAGGCAGTGATTATTCACTTCATTCATCCGTGAATATCTAGTGTTTCGCATGACACAAGGCATGTGGTGGTGGTGGTGTTCGGTTGCTCAGTCGTGTCTGACCATTCACAATCCCACGGACTGCAGCACACCACGCTTCCCTGTCCTTCCCTATCTCTTAGAGTTTGCTCAAATTCATGTCCATTGAGTCAGCGATGGTATCGAACCATCTCATTTTCTCTGCTGCCCCCTTCTCCTCCTGCCTTCAATCTTTCCCAGCATCAGGGTCTTTTCCAGTGAGTCAGCTCCTCTGGAGGAGGGAATGGCAAACCACTCTAGTATCCTTACCATGAGAACCCCATGAACAGTATGAAAAGGCATATAGTAGATGCTCATAAATATTTATTAAATTAGTAAATGAGATGACTTCCTCTGCCTCCAGGATATAAGTATTCAGTCTATCTAGAATCTAGTTTTTTTTTTGTACAGCCTAACCTGCTGAAGTCATAGCTTGTCTTTATGAAGTCACAAAGGGAGTAGTGAGGGACCTTGCTTACTGTTGTCTACAAATTTGGAATGTATCAATGTAGTGATAGGAATAGTAAGACGTCTAGAAAAGCCAAGACTGGCTTAAGAATCTGTAGTAATATGAGTAGTTAATTGGGCCAAAAATTAAAAAAAAAAAAAAATAAGTGAATCTTTATGCTGATAGCAGAAAGATAGGAGAGCTTAATAAAAAGCATATGGTCTCTGCTCCCATCCCTGTGTTGGCTTTTTCTTTTACTTGATAGTTAGGTAGTGTTTTCTATTTGTTTGTTATTCCTGGTTTTATGCCCTGAGAGTATTTTAGCTGGAGACTTATGGGTAAGGTCCTAACCACTGAGTACAGATGTTAAACTCACCCATGAAGCTCTTTCAGAGGGGCTGAGCCAGTTCAGTGTCTTTAGCCTGGGTTTCAGAGACCTGGTATAAAAATCTTGAGAAAGCTGAGAGTTCCATTTCTCCCTCTAGGGTACTGGTGTATTAGCCTCCCAATAAAAGTTAATTGAATTTAATTTTATGTTTTAAGTGTGATGCATTTTAAAGTTCTCCCCAGTGCTAGAGTTCCTCTTGAAAAGGCAGTAAATTCATATTATTAAACTACCAAATGTAATTCAGCTCAAATAAGCATATTCGGCAATCTGTATTCTGGATATGTGGGACTGACCTTGTGTTAAGACTAAATCATTCCATCCCGGACGAAGTCTGTTTGGAGTTAATTGGGGAAGCAACATAGATGTGCAGTAGGTCACTTGAAGCTTTTTATTCTCTTGCTGGCCCTCATTCAAGGAGTCACCATAGCATAAATTTTCTGATGCCAGTTCTTCCATCATTTTATAAATTTTAGTGTTTGACACAGTATGGAAGTTGAAAAAGACAATGAACATCTTCTCACTGGGGATTCTTTACCAGACTCCCTGCTTCATCATGTTATGTTAGAATGCATAATTTGTCAGCTCCAGTATTAAAAGGTAGTGTGGGGCAGGAGAACACATTGGTCTGGGGAATCATATGGATTCTAACCCCTGCCTCTTCACTAACCAACCTACTGATGTTGGACATATCTTGTCTTTGAGCCTCAGTTTTTCCACATTTTTAATGTGAGAGTTGAAAGACAAGAGTCATTTTCAGACTGTATTCTCAGAGGTATAAATATGTTTCAGACGGCATTCAAAGACACACAAGAAGCTTTGCTGAGAGACCAGAATGAAAGTGGACTGAGTGTCAGATATGACCAGTCATGGGCTTTAGGCCCATAGCTTCCCCCTTTGTCCAAAGTGAATAGTTTGCTTCATCAACACAGCACACAGGTGGGCTTGACTTTCTTTATTCATATAATTTTAGTTTTCTCACTTTAATCTCTATCCAAGGGTTAGATCAAATTTTATCTCTGCAGAAACTCTTATTCAGCCAATCTATATTCACAAAGATTTTGTTCTGATTTCTTTGAGAACCTAGTTTGGTTCAAAAATGTCCCCACTACCCAACGTGGTATATTGTGTCGTTCATTATAGATTCAATTGTCTTAATCTAACTTGACACTAAGCTCTCTGAGGACAGAGATCTTGCAATGCTTTGGTATCTTAAGTAGTAGATGTGTAACACAAGTAACAGAAATATTTAATATAATAAAATAATAATTGTGTCAGCCTGCCCCTGATAGAAAAGACAATGCATTCTCAGTAAGCAGAAATAAAGTGTGTTTTCCTTTGGTCTACTTTTTAGCATTCTGTTCGCAAACATTCTCTAGTGACACCATTTTTAGAGCATTTACAAGGGAGGAAAAAGTCCTCACTCAAAGTGAAACTCTGCTCTCGAAGCCCTATAAAAAATAAACAAAACTCTTCTGAAGAAACTCCTATCACAGCCAAGATTGCCAATATATGAACTTTAAAACTTTAATTACATTTGAGTCCTCTTGCTGTAGTGGAATAAATGGTTTGGGATGTATTTGGCATTAGAAAGGAAAGAACAGCATTGAATCAGGACTAGTTCGGAGAACTCAGCCTCTTGGATTAATTTCCAGTTCGTTCATTTGGGTAGACTTCTTCATGAACTCTTAAAAATCTTTGACCAAATTTGCAGTTCTCCCTCCCCACAGTGTGACTACAACATAAAAAGATACTCTGGTTCATACTAGGGAATCTCAGTGTCGAGGTAAAGGTATTTTCTCCTGTGTGGTAGATATTCTTGGGAAATCCTTTGAAATGTACAAAGCCAGAGCCAATCAGTCAATCAGGAAAGATGGTGATCTGTCAGCCTCTGTGAGAATCAAATGAAGCCATATTCCCTGCCCATGAAGCTCTCTTTCAAGAATAAATCTCCTCCAACCAAGAGGCAGTTATTAACACAAACAAACATAGAAGATATGTAGTAAGATGGACGTTCAGCAAGAGCGTGTTCAAGAATTGAATGACTGAATAATTTACTTTGTTTGCCCAAGCTAAGGTAAAGAAGCTGCTACGATAGGAAGATGGAGGTGGGATGTTGGACTTTCATGAACATGAATGGGTAAAACTTGGCCTCTGTAATGCTGAAGAGGATGTTTTCTGCAGCTTTCCTCAACAAAGGATAATTTGGAGAAAATAAAGAAAACCTGGATGCAGACTTTACTAAATTGTTTTTCATTCCCAAGATTTTAATATGTACAGATAGAAAAATAGTGTCTTTCTGATGGTCTAAGTCATACCTACCAAATCATTAGAGTGGCAGAATCGGCCATGGAGAATTTCATGACTATTTCGAAAGTTTTTTGTTTTTTTTTCCCAAGATCCTCTTCTTAGTGTTTATAATGCATAAGAGACTTAAAGAGCTCCACAGAAATAGAGTATTTGCCTTATTCTACATGGTGTTATAAGGAAGGAGATTTCATACCCATATAAGAATCATTTTCTAATAGAGTGCTGTGTCTCATCTCCCTATTACTGAGGATACACAGATTTGTTCTGGTGTTTTCAGAAAGTGTTGGACCTGATGTCTCACAGTTCTTTCAATCTACCAAAAATCTGGTGTTTATTTCTTAGAAGTCTCATTACTGACCAAGCAAAGTAAATAAATAATTGTCACTATGAATTGCATGTTTGATCCCTGGGTCGGGAAGATCTCTGGAGGAGGAAATGGCAACCCACTCCAGTATTTTTGCCTGGATAATCCCATCGACAGTGAAGTCTGGTGGGCTGCAATCCATGGGGTCACAAAGAGTTGGACACAACTAAGCAACTAAGCATGTATGCATGAATTGATCTTTAATTACCCTCCTCATTAATGATCCCTTGGAAGCATCTAATGGGGCCATGTTATTGAGCCCATATCTTAAATTTTGAGAAGGATTGTTGCAGAGAACAAGGATAATCTAGAAAGGAACATGAAAAATGTCATTGTTTCTGAGAGGAGTATTGGAGGGGAATTTTTACATCAAGTGCCCTGATGCCTGTGCCACTTTCACTTTTCTAGACCTAATAAAATCTTTAAAAATTCCTAGGACAATTTGAAATTATATCCATTATTGATTTGTTAGAATTGTTAACTATGTGTGTATCTACTGTTAACTCCTAACTGTATTTTAACACACACCTACCTCTGCCTACTTTGGCAGAATGACTCGCTAATGTATGTAGCAGAATCAGGCACGTATCTATAGAGTATCCTGCTGCTGCTGCTGCTGCTAAGTCACTTCAGTCGTGTCCAATTCTGTGCGACCCCATAGATGGCAGCCCACCAGGCTCCCCTGTCCCTTGGATTCTCCAGGCAAGATCACTGGAGTGGGTTGCCATTTCCTCCTCCAATGCATGAAAGTGAAAAGTAAAAGTGAAGTCGCTCAGTCGTGTCCGACTCTTCACAACCCCATGGACTGCAGCCCACCAGGCTCCTCCGTCCATGGGATTTTCCAGGCAGGAGTACTGGAGTGGGTTGCCATTGCCTTCTCCATGATAGAGTATCCTAAATACCCCTAAACCTGCTGACTACTTATTATAATCTCCTTAATGGGCCTAATCCTTCATGTGAGTCAGCTGGTATAGATTTAAGTTAGGTACTTTAGCTCTAGAACAGTTTCCCCCCAAATACTTAAATCCTAAAAGGAATTTGCTTCTTTGGTAAGACTTGGTTGAAAAGCATGGGTCTATGAGCAAGACTGCTTGATTGAGCCTTGATTCTTACAAACATCTTATAAGTGATTGTGAAATTTAGATTTGTTTTCTGTCTACATGAAGTGGTCATCTGGGATTCTGTCCTTTAATCTTGGTGTAGGTGGTTAGATTGACTGTTGATTTTTTCAAGAAAGCTACCACACTTCTTGTAAGGGAGTACTATACCTTCAAGTTAGAGGCAAGCTTTGCACATTTAGTATGTGGTGAAAAATACGAGAGCGGGGTGAGAGGTATTAACAGTTGTGGGTATGTGACATGAAAAAGAGTTATGAGCTACTTTTCTAGTTTTAGACATACATTAATATTGGGCTCTAATTAAAATCTTTCAATTAGCTCAAAGAATAGTGGGTACTATGACATTTTAGAAGATAGTTTCAAAATTATGAATTTTGGGGTTCTTTTCTTATATACTTCAGCCTGGTCCTCTAAAAATGAAACAATGATTTATTTTTCCTATTGGAAAAGCAAATGAGTGTTATTGCAAATGATTCTAAAGTCTTTCTCTGCCTCAGGAGGGATTCAAAATTCACAATTTCCACTTGCATGTCTGCTTTTTCCACCTTCCTCCCTCTCAGTCTTTTGCTGTTGGATCTCAAAATAAATAACACATACACTTCATCTTTAACTTCACATAATCCGAGTCACAGTCATCTGGGATATTGTGATGAACAATGTACATTTTATACACATGGTGTCATAATAATTTAAAATGTCATCTTAATCTATTTATGATCTTCTAATGACTGAAATGTTTTACAATTGTGGGGGATATTTTATAACTGAAGTTTTAATGGCTGAATCACTAACACCTGGCTGTCTGGAATGCTTTTCTTTCTCCCAGTTAGGCATTTAAATGCGTTTCTGGAAGGCCCAAGGGGTGGGATGTGACATATAAGCTCTTAAAAGGAGGAAAATTAGTTCTTGATACCTTAATGATCAGTCAGGTGAAGGTTTGCATACTTAGCATTAATGTTCTTAAGTGAAATAGCTTGATTAAAGCCCTTGGTAGGTTTTTTTTTTTTTTTTCCCCAGCTCCACCCCCCTCTCTTTAAACATCATTCTATATGAGATTACTGAGGGAAATGCTGCCCATTCCTTTAAAAAATTTAGATTTTGCACAAGCGAGAGTTTTTCTTTTTTTTAATTTATTTATTTTAATTGAGACTGATTACTTTAATATTGTAGTGGGTTTTGCCATACATTGACATGAATCAGCCACGGGTGTTCATGTGTCCCCCATCCCGAACACCCTTCCCACCTCCCTCCCAATCCCATCCCTCTGGTTTGTCCCAGTGCACCAGCTTTGAGTGCCCTGTTTCATGCATCAAACTTGGACTGGTGATCAATTTCACATATGATAACATACATGTTTCAATGCTATTCTCTCAAATCATCCCACCCTCGCCTTTTCCCACAGAGTCCAAAAGTCTGTTCTTTATATCTGTGTCTCTTTTGCTATCTCGCGTATAGGGTCATCATTACCATCTTTCTAAATTCCGTATATTTGTGTTAATATACTGTATTGGTGTTTTTCTTTCTGGCTTACTTCACTCTGTACCATAGGCTCCAGTTTCATCCACCTCATGAGAACTGATTCAAATGCATTCTTTTTAATAGCTGAATAATATTCCATTGTGTGTATGTACCACAGCTTTCTTATTCATTCGTCTGCTGATGGACATCTAGGTTGCCTCTATGTCCTAGCTATTGTAAACAGTGCTGCGATGAACTTTGGGGTACACATGTCTCTTTCAATTCTGGTTTCCTCAGTGTGTATGCCCAGCAGTGGGATTGCTGGATTGTATGGCAGTTCTATTTTCAGTTTTTCAAGGAATCTCCACTGTTCTCCGTAGTGGCTATACTAGTTTGCATTCCCACCAACAGGCTAAGAGGATTCCCTTTTCTCTACACCCTCTCCAGCATTTATTGTTTGTAGATTTTTGGATAGCAGCCATTCTGACAGGCATGAGATGGTACCTCATTGTGGTTTTGATTTACATTTCTCTGATAATGAGTGATGTTGAGCATTTTTCCATGTGTTTATTAGCCATCTGTATGTCTTTTTTGGAGAAATGTCTGTTTAGTTCTTTGGCCTTCATTGCTTTTCTACTTTTCTCTGGTTTCTAAGACAATCAAGTCACTTCTTTATTGAGAATTTGCTATGTATTCTATTTTTTTTTTTTTTTTTTACTGGGCTAAGATACATATACAAATATTGGGTTGGCAAATAATTTGGGTTTTTCTGTAATATCTTATGGAAAACCCAAATGAACTTTTTGGCCAACCCAATACATACCTGTCTACATACAGGTTATTGCCTCTGGGTGAGCATACAGTAAGAAGACCAGAAGTGTATGCGTGAGATTGTCAGTGAACCCTACAAGCCAATATGTAATTAAGCCCATACAGACCCTCAATGGATATTTGCTAATGATGATACTGGCACTAAATTATCTGGCACAGGCCAGGAGAGGTTAATACAAGGTTGCCCAGCAGCTTGCATTAAGTAGTCACAGAGATAAGTTCGCATTTTAGTTCCTCCTATTTGTACAACACATATACAGCCTTAAAGTGTGGTGCCCCACTTAATTTCCATAGTAATCATGGATGGAATTAAAGCTTATATTTATATCCACCATCTTGCTGAAGAGGAAATGAAGGCTCAGATCCATAAAATGACTTACCAACCCAGCTCACATAGCTGGAGGTAGGAGACCAGATTCTGTAACCCAGTATTCAGGATTGTGTCTGCTTTGTTCACTGTATTGCTTCCAGGCTCAGGATTCCTAGCAGAATGACTTCAAATTGTTGCCTATTTATTATGGATAATTTGCTTGAAATGTCACTGGATATACAGTATCTCTGCTTTTGTTGAGGCTGGGAATATAGAGGCCAATCTGTGTATATTTGTTTCCAATGAAGATTGACTAGACTGATGAAATAATGACAGGCTTTCCTTTCATTTTTATGAACTAATGGCATTCCTGGTGACAAGTCCCCATGATATTCCTTTATGACGCCTAATGCACACACTTTTGTTTCTCCTGCTTTTGAGGTAGATTGGACTAATGTTTCTGATACAGTCCTTCTTTGACTGACATCAGAAAGCCCTGTGTGACAATTGACTTGTGGATTCATCATTGAACAGTTAATGTAGAGAAGGTCCACACTGTGTCCCCATAAGACATTAAGGGACATATAACTAAACATGGTTGCTTCAACTTTTTTAATTAAAGTCCATCTAAAACATAGGAAACCAAAGAATTGGGAATTGGTTGCAAATCTGCAGAAAGGAAAACAGACTGTGTTTTTGTCATTGTATATCTTTAGGCAAATATGTTCATTTGTCTCTCTAGCTCCATGTCTGTAAAAGGAGAGCATAATGCTTGCCTTTTGTTTCTCATGGGATTGCTGAGATGATCATAAGGGTAATTTTGTTGAAACATCAAGAAAAGGATGAAGAATTATACAAAAAGGGTCTCCTGTTTATATTGCTGTCATTTCAGACTCCTAAATATTTTCTTAGTGGCATCATGTAGGTGATTTGGCTTATGTTGGTGGCATCATAGTTTATTTAGCTTTTGTAAGATTCTTTTTGCTTCAATAGGCATGTGGTTTGGTTCTTCAAGTTCAAGCTCTCAGGAGATAATTATTAGGATTTAGGGATCCTTATTTGGGCTTCCTGAGTGGTACAATGGTTGCCCATGCAGGAAACGCAAGAGACACAGGTTTGATCCTTGGGTCAGGAAGACCTACTGGAATAGCAAATGGAAGCCCACTTCAGTATTCTTGCCTGGAAAATTCCATGGACAGTGGAGCCTGGCAGGCTGCAGTCCATGGGGTTGCAAAGAGTCAGACATGACTGAGCACACACATATACCAGAGTCTTTATAATTAATCAAGTTAATGAGCCAGTGGCCACATGTCACAGGGGTCATCTATGATTTCTGCAGACATTAGAGGTTCCCTGTGTTATCTTATTTTTTAAATGTATGACTCCAGCTGGGGTATGAAAAATGGTCAACTGACCATCTATTCCTGACATTTATTTCTGAGAAGTAACTTGGGACCTTTAAATCTATTTACTGTCTACTTTGTTGTAGCAGCATAATATTTAGTTTCATGTCCATCAGTCTTAATTAGACAGTTCACATTCATGTTCTCTGCTATAGGACATGGTAGCCATCCTTCAGCTAGAGTGCTGCACTCAAGTGTTGCTCTGGTTTTTGTTCTCATGCTTCTTTTCTCTTCTGCAGTAAATAGACCTTAGTCTAGGAGAGTTGACAAGAATGAGTGGGTGTTCTAGTGTCTCTGTTCAGATGTTTGCTCATAAATCCACATAGCACTCTCTTGGGCAAGAAACTTATTCTAAACCTGGTATCAAGTTCTCGGGCCAAAGACCCAGGTGACTCTGTTTCTTTTGTATTCATCTTCCCAAGAGCTATAGGTTAACTTTATGGTCTTCAGTGTCTCTTTTTACATTTCTTGATTAGGTTGAGAGAGTTCATACTGGAAATACTTTGGTTTGATAATTGCTCCAGACCTAATACACATAGCTTTTGGGGGGTGGCGGGTGGGGGTGGGGTGGGAGAACATTGCTCATCTAAGTGTTTGCTTTTATACTAGTGAATTCATCTCTTGGTATCTGTCTTTACCCTTCCCAAAGAACTTGTAAAGTGTCTCATTACCTTTGCTAAGCCTTAGGCTTTATCTGTGTATTTTAGCTTCAGACTTGAATTTATTCTTGTACCTGCCCTGGTAAACATTTTTTATCAATAACTTGTAAGAAGCTAGAAAGAGACCTTGCCTATTAACTTTCAAAATACAACATTAGGGAGGTCAGGACATACCAGAGGTTTTAGATCATAGTTCTAAGTGGTCTCAACAAGCTAAAACATTGCCTGACACCTACCAGACAAAATTTAATAGAATTGTAAGTTTGAAGTCCTAGCTTTCTATTTTAAAAAACCAATTATAGAAGTATGTTCTTGAAGGGTCTGGCTTGGCAATATTTCACATCAAAAGCACTGGGATATTTTACTTGACTAAGATTTGATGTGTACCACCATTGGATATAGCTTGGAAAGGTATTGCCAATTTGGATGTAATGGACATTTGGATCCTAATTTTTCAAAGTGAGTGAGTTCTTGAATTCTATACAGATACCACATCATCTAGAGGACTACATTCCATTGAAGGTTTCATATTTTAAGAAAAACAGGACAACTAATGAAGAGAGACCAGGTTGTTATGTAATTACTTGGCCTAGAATGGAAGAGATTAAAGTGATACATAAAATCTTTCAAATAGTTGAAGCAGTATCATGTGGATGAGGACATAGAGTTGCTCTAAGGACAAATGTCAGACCTTCAGGTTAAAGGTATGGGGAGGGAAGTTTTGGTACGATGTAAAAAGGAGTTTTTTATTAAGGTATCTTAGTAAACAGAATGAAGGATTGCCCTGCACAGGAGTGGTGCTGAGTGTAGTGGAAAGGCTGAGACCAGAGCAGGAGGACCATTTTGTTGAAGAGACCTCTATAACCTTGTGGGAATATGGACAAGTCAGCCTCACAGCAGGGTTCCTTTCTGACTCAGATTCACTGTTGTGCTAAGAATTTCAAGCTTTGCCCAAGTACTTTCAATCATTCCTTTGTTTATATTCAGGTGGTCACTTAGAATTCTAAGTTAAGAAATCACATGGTCACTAACTTGGATACATAGGAGAGTTTAATTTTCTAAAGGTTGTTCTATCTTTCTGTATCTTCTTTGACACTGCCCCCTCTGTGGGCATGCCCTCTGCTTTCCTTCTACAGTGGTGGGACAGGTAAGCACTGGTCAGTTCCAGCTGTCCTCTTTTGTACCCCTTAAAGACTTTACAACCAAAAATGCTAAAAGACGTAACACCATCCGTATTGTCTCTCACCTCTTTCCTTTGCTTAAGCTCTCTGTGCCCATCAGTTCCCTTCAATCCCAACCTTCAGATTCAGTCTTGAACCTTAATTTCTCCTTGTTCTTATTTAAATCCCACCCTTCTTCCAAAAATACAGCTCAGTCCCACTTTGTTCCTAAATTCCTATCTTTGCTAACCTTCACTCATCTCTTTTCTTCAGGCCCATATATATCTTTGGAATTGCACAGTATAGTGCTTAATAATTTTCAAATTTTCATGTCTCTGAATTATATATAATTTGGAATTAGGGTCTTAGCCTTACTTAGTACTCTATTAGTACTTGTTACTGGCTTACTGATTGGACTGCAGATATAATCACAAAAGAGAACCCAGGGGCTAAAAAGGATTGTACCCTGACCCTGGCTTCATTAGTACAAGGTCAAAACTAAGCAATTTATTTATATACCAGAAGTATACTATGCCATATGAATCATATTAATGTGTCCAATAAGCTACTAGTTTTCTTTTATGATGAAAGAACTCTTCATCATAGAACTCCTCCTTAACTCCTTAAGAACTCCTTCTTAACTCTACCAGGCCCTTGTCCTCCCTGCATGGACCTCAGACTGCACATTTAAAGGAGGCTCCTAGAAGATTGTACAGCAGAGCCATAGGCTGGGTTTCCACTAGGGTTCATTCAGATGATAGAATTTTTCCCCCAAGACTCTGGTTTCCCTTTGCTACAAAATGTCTTCCAAGATTAATCTCCAGTTTAGAGATATTCAAGGGGTTAACCTTGATTCCTTCACCAAACCCAACTGTTTAATGTTTTTAATGGCATAATGTGTTAATAGCCATACAGCTGCTGTTTCTCAGCCTCTTCCTTTATTGAGTTAGGCACCATTTAGAAGGCTGAATTCAAATTGTAAATGAATTATTTTTGCATATGGATCAATGGAAATTTAATAAAGTTTATTAAAACTGTATATTGGACCAAGGAGTGCTGTTTCCTCTCATGGATATAAACCAACCTCATTAGGCTGACCCATATTCACTCAATAGTGAGGAAGAAAATATTTCTGGTCATTTAAGGATTATTTTGGTTCAACAGATGGTGGCTTGCATCAGTGGGCAGTTTTTCCTACTTATGAATTCATTTGCATATCATGTGTGAACGATACCTAGAGATCCTTCAACCCATCCAGCTTATTTTGAGTGCCTAGTATGGTTCCTGGCATGAAGTAGGAACTCAATAGAGTTTTCAAATGAAGGAGTGCAGGCTTAGGTGTAAAGATATGAAGTGATGTGCTAAGAGTCATGCAGTTGGTGATGGGCAGAATCACCGAAGAGCTGGGATCTCTCAGCCCAGTGCCTTATCATTCCACTGAACTGCCCTCCATTGATTCATTGCCTGTGAAATATCTTAAATGTTCCACAGATACCTTCTGCTAGTTCTCATGACAGTCTGAGTTTATGTTGCAATAAATGTTATCTTCATCTCAACTGATTGACGAGTTCTTAAAATAACAGCATTTCCAAGGTTCCCACTCAGATTGTAAATCACCAATATTCCAGTGCTTTGGAAAGCATTTGGATGGTCAGGCAGCGTTTCAGATATAGCTCAGGCGGCCCAGTTGTACTTGGGGGTATCTGAAGGGCCTTTTACAAGACAGAGTTCAGTGTTGGTTATTGGAGAACTAAGAGCAGGATGCAGGTGATCTGTGATAGAAGACCCAGACTCCACGACATGAATGTTCTTCTGTAGATTTGGGATGAAAGCAGAAGAGAGCTAAGATGGGCCTGCCTATTTGGCCCTGAGTGACAGCAGTTGGGAGAAGCAACACTTTTGTGTAGTTTAAAAAGAAAAAAAAAAGTGTGGAGATGCTCATTCTAGCTTCCTTCTGTCAGATTCAATGACAAGAGGAAGGCAGTTCTGTTCGGCTCTGGCTAGAACCATTCTTTCTGTCTGGGGGCCTCTTGCTTCTGTCATTCTTCCTGGAAAGTGGAATCCTAACTATGGGAGGCTGGTTAGGACTGGAGCCTTGGTGACTTCTGAAAGTTATAACAAATGGAAGTCATTATCACCATTGCCCCCCTTACCTTTGTGCTACTTGAGGCAGAAAATGATTTTTTTTCTCCCCTGGTTTGTTTTGGAGTCTTTCATCCAGAGAGAAAGGGATTAGCCTGTGGCTACAATAGTGCTTTCAGGGCCTTTTGGCGTGCTGCAAATGTTTACTTATCCAGGTACAAATAGGTAGAAGCACATAGTTAAAGCTCCCAGCTGCAAGGTCATTTACCTTTTTAAAATTCAGCCGCATGTGCCGACTGAAGGCGAGGGCTTGCTGGTATGAGCCATTAACTGCCTGTTGTACGTAACCTCGCCTTGTCTTACACACAGCTGCGTGCGAGCTGCTGGTGCCTGCAGCCAGCCCACCATGCATGCCTTGCGAGCAACAAAAGCAGTTTAACTTGTGATCGCTGATCATATGATCCACTTACAGGGTGCAGGCTCAGTCAAGTAGAACTGGTAAATCATTAAAAATGTGCTTCGGTACTATGCTTGCAGAGGAAAACATCCTGCTAATATATACGCCACCCCACCCCCAACTCCAACCCCCAACCAGTTAGCTGCGTGGGGAACGAGTTGGTACCAGCTGCATGTTGGAGGAATCCCCATGTCGCTTTAGCCTAACTTGGCGAGAGATTGTCAGTTGCTTCCAAGCAGCATGGGAGCAGAGATCCCATGAAAGACAGAGATTGTCTGAAATAGCTGTCATCCTCCCCCTTGTCCTTATTTACTCATTAACTCAACCTATGCAAAGTGCCCTCTGTGTGTTAGCCTGGGTCCTGGGGACTAAATTACAAAAATGGGAGAATTGACTCTGAATAAAGAGACTCTCATAATCTGCCAAGACCTCAGTTCACCACCAAGTACTTTAACACAGGCATCTCCCAAGTGCCAGGCATCCCTTAGAGGTCTGGGGAAGCCAAAGAGGAGGTGATGTTTAAATCCAGCCTTGAAGGATACATAGAATTTTGTCAAGGAAACATCTGCTAGATGGAGCAAAGTGAACCGTGCCTTAAAGTCTTTCTCTCTAGAATTCTTTCCTTCACAAAACATACCTTTCTACTCACTTTCTTACAGGCCTTCAAAAATTGTTCTGTGATTCCAAGATAAAGAGTCCAGTGTATCTTCTCTTCTTATCTCCAACTTGTATTGCTACCTAATTGCTTCTGGCATCAGGTTATCCAAGTATATAAAAAATCTTTTGGGAAGGGACCCTGTCTCCATAGAGTTCTTGATTTTCCTTACAGCTCCAGGAAAGCTGGGAGTGTATGATTCCTTGATAACTCTCCTTTTGTTTTCTAATCAAGCAGTGAAAAGCCAAAGCCAAATTGCCATAGAATAGACAATGAGACTTACAATGTACCAGATAAATGTTCCTACTCGGCACACACCAGAATGTCTGCTGTGTAAGGAAGGGAGAGGGAAGACCTTTTATGAGCACGTGAGCCATATGTGTTACATGCGTTATGTGCGTCCATATGTTCTGAAATATTCAAGTCTCTCAGGAGTCCTGCAGTTTGCATGGTTGATACAACCTTAAAAAATGATTTGGACCTCAAGAGGCCCTGGAGAGTAGATTTAATAATGTATTCATTCCTGTAAATGTTAGGCTGTGCCATTTTAGTTCATTCAGGTACTCCATCTATTATCTTCCAAGTAATCAAGTAATTGCAGCCCTTAAATACCTTCTGTTTGTCTTTCAAAGGAGTTAACCCAGGCCTAGAAGCCCTATCATATCGCAGCTAAGCACTGGGAAGAGGGCAGATAGAGGATCTGTGCTCCTTTCCTCTTTCTTACTAGCTCTGCTTGTATAATGGTTCTTTAAAATGTCTCTGAACCATCCCTTCCTTTGGTGGGAGTCTTCCCAGCAAAGACAATTACTCCTGAAGAATAACTTTCTGATTCCTCTCAGGACTGTTGTCACGGGACCAAAACTCACTAAATACAGAATCAGAAGAATTCCTGTCATCACTGCTCTTCAATCTGGTGTCCTATTCTAAAATACTAGCAAGAACTACTCTTTGGCTGGTTGTGGGGATGAATAGACTCATCCTTTAGAAAGATGTCCATCCCCATTTTATAAAGAAACAGAGACCTGGAACTTAAGCTTTGTAGGATTACAAGTCTGATAAAATGGATCAGTCTATTCAGCTTCCTGTTTACATCTACATAAATAAAATAATACTCATCTCCTCCCACTCCCAACTCAACCTCTAAAGAAATAAGAGAAACTCTAAATCCATTTAAAAACCAGGAGGAAGAACTATAGCATGTTTGACGTGAAATACTGTCTCTCTGATAGCTCAGTTGGTAAAAAAAATCTGCCTGCAGTGCAGGAGACGCTGATTTGATTCCTGGGTTGGCAAGATCCCCTGAAGAAGGGATAGGCTACCCACTCCAATATTCTTGGGCTTCCCTTGTGGCTACTTATGGAGGGCACTTGGAACTGATGGCATAAAATTTAAACTCGGGCTATCATGACAGAAGAATAGAGAGAGCTCTTTCGTGGGCAGGCATTTTAGAACATCAGGATGTTGTTATCATTGATCTTGGCAGGAAAGCAGGCTGGAAGGCTGTGTTCTACCTTAGGCAATTCATCAATTCTGGGGAAAGATACTTTGCTTCATTAAGTCTTTGTTTTCTCATCTGTTTAATAGAGATGTTAATATCTTTCCAACACACTTTGCTGGTAGAAATCAGATGCTGTAGCAGGTTCCCCACCTTCCTCCTGGGACACATGAAACGTCTTCCCTTGTCCAGCCCCTCCGCTATTTTGTTTGGACTCCCTCTCAGAGCACTTGCTCCAGGCCCTCCTGTTACTGCGGTTGTTGACTTCCTCCCTCCCGCTTGACTGTAAGCTGCTTTAAGTCACAGCGCGGTTTACTCCTCTCAGGATGATGCAAAGAGCTGGTGCTTGAGTCAGGCTCTTTTAGGAACACAGAACAGAATGAAATTCCTTTGTGGGTTCCAGGGATTCCTTTTCCTTGGTGAGACCACTGTGTATGTATCCATCACCTCCGTGGAGTTGTCTTGGGAACTAAATAGAATAAAATGGCCTTGTGAATGTGCCCAGTACCATGCCAGACGCTCAGTGAACATTGACATCTTTCGTTCCTTTCTGTGAGTACAGTGGCAACTTAATACGTGTTCTGGACCAACTTAAAATTTGATGAGGAGGAGGAAATCCATGCCTTTTTTATTTTTTTCTTGTTAAGATATTCAGGAAAAAGATGGCCCTGTGCTCAGAGTTATATTGAAATTAAAAAAAACTTACAGTTTTAAGTGTTGATATAAAGTATTATTGAGGCTTGCAGAAGACATAATGCAAATTTTATTAAGTTATCATTATCCTTGTCAGTGAAATGAGTGCATTTTTCTAATCGGGATCTTCTGCAATTACAAACAATGAGGAAGTAACTCATGCTGGTTATATGAAACAGCTTATAAATTTTTACATACATGTGAGAGGAATCACTTGAAATCCAAAGCTGCCAAGAGGAGTAATTAGGAGCCAGAGAACAGATCTCCGTAATGTGACAGCGGCTTCTAAAACATCCCACAGGACACAGAAGCGCAAGCGGGCTTGACCTATATCTTTAATAATACAGACCATTGCCCTTGGATTGAATCTAAAGGGTAGGACCAAGTGCTTGCTTCATCATGTTTTAGGAAAAATTGCCTAAGTTTATTTATGAATTCTCCATACAATGGCCTCTTGCTTTGATTATGAACCAACAGAGTTCTTTAAGTAGCAACTCAGCATACAAAATTAAAAGTCAAAAAAGAAGGGGGAAAAAAAACCCAAACAAAACCACCACAGAACATAATTGCTTATATTCTGTCATGCTTGGCAAAAAGTATTATGTAAGACCCAACTTAGACAAATGGCTATGTTAACAGTAGAAATAACCTTTTGTTTAATTAGAAAATAGGAGCTATATGGGACAATAAAAATGGTTACTGCTACCCTCCATCACTGTTTAATAAATATGATCGTGCTAGAGATAATGGTAAGTGTTATTTATTTGTGCAATATCACAGACTTGGTAATTGTTCACGGTGTTGATAGTTATCCTGCTTGGGGATCATAGGAGTTTCAGAATTTGTTTCCTTTGATCCAAGAAAAGAAAATAGCAAGTTGTTGACATAAAGTGCCCTTGACTTCTCTAGGTCAGAATAACGTCTCTGCATATTTTGAGTCCCTCTGTTGCAAAGGCAAAATCTCTCTGGTGGTATCTGGTGCATATTGAGGACTGGTGGGTTATTTTGAACTGGCAGTTTTATTTATTTATTTTTTCTTCCAGAGAGCCTTCAGGTCCTCATGGAACATACTTCTCAGCAATGCCATTTCATGTTTAGTCCATATTTCCCAGCATAACTAAATTTAGTAGGTTTGCTGGAGGGAAGAAGTGGGGCAAAGTTTCCCACCTGAGGATTTGTTCATGGGAAAAGGAAAATCTCCCTGGTATTCCCTCTTGAGAACCAGCATATGGGATGAAGATCAGACTGAATTTCACAGCATCTGTTTTGGTCCCTTTCCAGGGGGTGGTGCAGAGACAAGACGGGAGGTGTTGGCCAGATTTCAGGGTCAGCTCCATTTTACATTTTCCTATGAAAACTTGAGTTGGGAGACTGGATGTGTATTTTGGGTCATCTGGCTAGATTTATTTCATTATACATGGCAGTTCACACTTGGTTTCTTTTGGTGGTGGGTGTTCTGTTTTCTTTTGTGTTGTATTTGCCGGGGTAGATGCTCCATTTCCTGCCTTTTAGAAAAAATGGTTGTGGTTTGTATTGCTGGATGATTTATTATTATGGCGACTTGAGGATTTTTCAGTCTTGATTTTGGTGAATCAGAGATATTTCCTCAGACCCCTCAGCTAGCCTTTGACTCTTCTTAGAGAAATCCAACAATGAGACATGGTGCAAATTTGTATAGGAGTGTTTGTGCGATTGCCTGTTTCTGTGAGTCCTAATAATGCTTTCTAGAAGGTTTCCACAGACTACCGTTATAAAAATATAAACAGTGTGTCAAAAAGAAAACACAATACGACAAACCCCCTTTTCTTCACACAATTTATTTTAAGCTTCACAATCCCTGAAAATCCCCAATCTCCTTTTGCAGTCTGGTTCCCACTCTCCAACTTTCCTCATCTCCCCCTGAAAGAAAGAAAAAGGCATTTCTTGCAGGGATGGATAAGTTGTGGGCCGGTGCTTGGCAACAGCATTCCTGTGCTTTAAGTAGCTGCAAGCCCCTCGCTGAACTCTTTGATGTGACTGTCAGGGCAGATTTATTTTGTTTTAGCACATTGTCTGCTTGTCCAGATGTATCAGGAGATAAAAAGGAGTCATGTTTACACTCCTCCCTTGTGTTTTTTTTTTTTTGAGATGTAATTAAATCGTGTTTTTGATGAGTCTTGGGGAGCTCCAATTGAAGAAAACAGGAATTGGCTGGAGTCAAGGGGAAAGAGAAAAACTTGCTGGGCCTGATGAGCACGATTCAGTCAGCAAATAAAGCTGAAGGACCCAACTGGCTTGGTGCTGTGACACTGGGAGTTTTGTTCCGATTCTTCGCTTCCAGTTCTGAGGATGTTCAAGGAAGAGGAGGAGAGATGGCCCTGCAGTGCTCACCTTTTCTCTAGTACTCTTTCTTTCTTGTTGTACGTGGGCACATGTAAGTATATATATACTCAGTCATGTCCAACTCTTTGTGACCCCATGGACGGTAGCCTGCCAGGCTTCTCTGTCCGTGTAAGAATTTTCCAGGCCAGAATACTAGAGTGGGTTGTCATTTCCTTCTCCAGTGGATTTTCCCCAACCCACGGATCAAGTCCATGTCTCTTGCTTTGGCAGGTGGATTCTTTACCACTCTGCCACCTAGGAAGCCCCCACATGGGCACATAAGAGAGGACCTTAATTCTCCCCTCCCTCCCTCCTTCCTTTTCTCCTTCTTCCTCTTCTGCTGCTGCTGCTTCTCCTTCTCTCTCTCTCATTTACTGGGTAGTAAGTCTGTGGTACATAGTCGCCACTTTAAAGTTAATAAAACTGTTGAACTCCAGTGATCTTGAATAAACAATTGTCCATTGATCTGACTGAGGTGAATTTCCTTGGAGTGGGATTGCCACATCTTTGTTTTGTTTCTTTTGGTTATTAGGGTTTTTTTTTTTTTTTGTTAGATGCTCACATTTAGTAACACCACTCTGAGCTCTATTAATGACCTGCAGTGAGCAGTGACGAGCAGGGAGGCAACATTTGGGACTGCTGAGGACCTGCTGGCAGCAGCGTCTCTACTCTGCAGCTCTGAAGCACTCTATTTGCATCCCAAATAGGTTACACCGCAGCACCCCCTTCTGCCGACGGAGTCCTGTGACAAGGCAGCCGCACTACAACTCAGATTTCTTTCCTGAAGAGAGCCCTGTAGGGCTCTAGGGCACTTTTTTCTGGCCTTCCCAGCCCTTTGCTGCAGGCTCTGTAGGAGCAGGAGGACTGTGATCACAGAGACTCCCCTGTACTCCAGAAGTCCATGTCTTTATTCAGATTAACCCATTGTATTACTCATTCATTAGGGGAAAAGGTTAAAAAAAAACACATTAATTGAGGGATAGAGACAGGTATAACAAGGAAAGCTGAGAAAGGTGCTACCTGGGACCTTTCAGACCCAGGCTCCCTCCTGTGGTGGTAGTTGCTCTGTTATGTCTGACTCTGAGACCGCATGGACTGTAGCCTACTGGACTTCTCTGTCCATGGAATTTTCCAGGCAAGAATACTGGAGTATTCTCCTCCATTCCCCTTCTCCAGGGGATCTTCCCAACCCAAGGATCAAACCCATGTCTCCTGCACTGCAGGCAGATTCTTTACCATTCGACCCACCAGGGAAGCCCCAAGTTCCCTCCTGAACAACTCCAAATCCCTGACTGATGTCACTTGAATACATCTTGGAAGCTGCTGGCTCGTGTGTTGAGCTTTTCATTGGTAGGCTGGTGTGAAGTACAGGATAGAGGTTTCCTTTGTTTGTTCTAAACTACCTTTGGTGCCTTGTAACTTAAAGTCCTTTCATGAATGTGGAATCACCAGGGCTCTGCTGGAATGCGCATGCATGTGGAAAGTACCAGCTCTGTGGGGGAAGGGGGGCAGCTGTGGGTACTATCTTGCCTACTTTTGGGAGTTCTGTTTGTAACAGAGAAGGTCACCTCAGAGGGCAGTGTGGAGAGTAACTTAATCTGGGAAGATGTGTGCTATTGTTACCCTCAATTCTTGGAGCTTGGGGTATGTTGTTTGTTCATCGTTTTAAATTATTTTATTTCACCATCCAAGTATATATTGAGAAGCTGCCTTGTGCCAGGCTTTTAGGAGGTGTGGGATACTGCCCTCAAGGAGCAAAGTGTTTAGGAACATCACTCAAATATGCTAATAAGATATAATTACAAACTATGATATGTTCCCCCCAAAGAAATATGGGGTCCTTGGAAGTATATGTAAAGTTAATGTCAGAGAAGTCTTTTTGATGTAGTGATACGTGAGTTGACAGTTGAAAGGTAAGAGGTTACCTAGACTAAAAGTCTTGAGGGGGAAGAGATTGGGAAGAAACATCAAGCTTGTGCAGAGATTTTGAGCAGGATGGAGCCTGGCCCACTGAAGGAGCAGGAGGGTCACGTGCTGGCTCACAGAGGGATAAAGGGAGAGGCGGGTGGGAGGAATAGGCCAGGGTCAGGGCAGAGGGCCTTCTGGGCAGCAAGTGGGGATTTTCACTTATCTGCAAAACAAGGTAAATCAAAATGTGGTTTTTAAGCAGAAAGGAGACATGATCAAATTCTGGATTTTACCAAGATGGTCTAAGGATGGTCACTTTGAGTAGAACATTATGTATCTTTGCCAGGAATTGTGTCTTCTCTAAAACAGGATTGCTCAGTTAATTGAAGTCTGCAGAAATTCTCTGCTAGTGGTGAGGATGGGAGGAGGAGGGGCTGATTTTAGAAAATCCAGTGAAATTTGCTTCATACCAGCTAAACCATAGGCCCACATTCCCCACTGAATCTTTTGAGAGTCTTCTTGGCCCTTTGTAATCATCCAGGTTGCACCTTACCACAGTGTCATTCACTTTTCTGTGAGCTGGTTACAAATGTGAGGTTGCCGGATAAACTCAGGACCTGGAGGCCGGCGGCTGTGATTGTCTTTTAGAATCACAGGAATCCTAGATGGCAGAAAAGGGAAAGAGGGTTTGTGAAACATACTCGCTGTTTTGTAAATGGTACAAAGTATAGTTGATACAGTATGACAGAGTTAAGAAAAATGGTGGAAAATGGTTTACTGGATTTCTCATTTGAGAAATAACACCCAAGCCTCTTTTCTTCTTCTTTTGTTTTTATTTTTTTTCCCCTTCCTTTTTGACTATTTTCACTTCCTTTTATTTTTCCTTTGTGCTATTTGGGCCCTCCTAAGTATTCATATATCCAGAATGAAGTTTCCCACTCAGGGAGGTTCATGCATATTCTGTCAATGACTGAATCCTGCTAGACTACATTGTTTTCCAGCGTAGTCTTCATCCTTCAAGTCTTAGTCCTTCAACTAAGATTTTAGAGGCTTGTGGTACTATTTCTTTAGGAAATAGGCTCTGAGTCAGTTTTGCATTTTCCTTTGGCCGCAGGGAGAAGAGGCTGCTAGAATAATTAGAAATACTGCATAGGACATAAGACTTACTTATTATGACACTTGGTTAGTCATTTTCCATGTAGTACTCTCTCACATATTTGCGTCTGGAATCTCTTATTTAAACATGTACATGTTTAGATGAATGAAACTTTTGATGTCAACAATTATTGAGAGCATAAAACAAAAAAGGGGCTTTATCTTGAGTAGCTCTGTGAATGATTATCAGATAATTTTGAAAAAAAAAAAGAGAAAGGAATAATGATGTTTGGAGGTTATTTCACAAGTGACTTTGCATCCATTAAACCATTTTTCATTATTTTTCTTGACTCCATTCTGCTATAGCAACTGGATTTTATAATCTAACACATGAATATTGAGAAAGTTAATATTTAATAATGTAAGGTAACGTGTTCACAGCTAGACAGTAATGAGTGTTCAGTGTTCTTGGGTATTCAGAATAGATAGGCATCTGTTTTCTGCTACTTGTGATAACATAAGACAGAATGAAATTCTCATGTAGAAAGGTTCACAAATGGGCAATTAATATTAACTTTACAAAGAAAGACTGTGTTTGGAACTCGAAGCCTTTTGTAAACTTATACTGTCCTCTGCAGTTCCCATGCATGGATACATCTGTACACACAGATGCTAAATATCGGCATCCAAGCTACATGGTTTTCCGTCAGATTTTTAGCTATCCTGGGGTAGACATTCAGAGCATGTGGGCAATAGCCCAGAAGACATTTAGTAGCCTAACAGAAGAACCATTCAAATGTATCCCACTTTGGTCATCATAGTGGGTATTGTTGAATTTCTAAGGAAAGAATCCTGCCAGCTTCCTTTGGGTCTTTAGTATAAAACTCTAATGTGGTAACCAGTTCTTAGCCTGCCAAAGCCCAGTTTTACATATAGCAGAGATCTTCAGGGAATCACTCGTGTTGCCCAGAGTGTAGTGTCCTCACCTAAGAGAGCAATGAACCTGAATTCTTTGGTGCATTCAGGGCAAGCACCCTCAACACAAACTTTAGAAAGAGCTAACAAGAGGGCTGAGTGATACAGTGACAGGAAAATGCCTTTGGAAAAATAAGAAAGGTGATAAGAATTTACTTCCCAGACATCTGAAATTAATGTAGTTTAAGATAGAGACTTTTTAGAATGTCATTCCTGGAGTACTTCTCTGTACTACTCTTTGACACTGGTCACCTGTTCTCTTGTGGTGTTATCTGTTCTACCTGGGGACAAAAAATGGAAATAATGTCTCATCCCAGTGACCAGGGCCAGTAGCTACTTGATGCATACTAACTGGAAATTAAATCTATAATTCCTGACTTATATAGGAAATACTAGACTGATTTTATCCTCCTGACATGCAAATGTGTAAGGAGATAGGAGTGGAGGAGGGGTGTCCTTATTCCAAAGGTCCATTGTGATGGCTGGGGGCTCAGTTCTCAGTCTGCGTTTTTGGTCTCCTTTTTCCATGTTGCACTATGACCCCAGCACCTGTCTCAGGGCCCTTTCCACGTGCTGCTTCCTTTAGATTACCATAGCTTTTTTAAATCTTTTGTGGGATACCAGACTTCTTTAAACAAATATATCTATTTTTTAAATTTTAAAGCTCTTTAGTGCCAGTTGACAGCCTGAAAAGTTTAAAACATGTGATATCTAAAAGACCTTATGGGAGAATTTTCTGGATGTGGAGGCCTTTTGTTGGTGTTGGTGATGACTCAGAATTTCACTATTGGCTACTGGGTTCAGTTTTGCCTGAAGTTGGTGATAAGATGTTTTGAGTGTCTCAAGTATGT
Source organism: Cervus canadensis (assembly GCF_019320065.1). Taxonomy (NCBI): domain Eukaryota; kingdom Metazoa; phylum Chordata; class Mammalia; order Artiodactyla; family Cervidae; genus Cervus; species Cervus canadensis. The sequence continues at coordinate 61,589,979 of NC_057393.1, read as the reverse complement.
AGTGAGGGGCTACAAAATATTGATGTAGGAAGTTGTCTGCTTTTGAAGGAGAATTTGCTCTTTTGGCCTATATGGTGTCTATTACACTGTATTCTTGAACAGGTTTATCTTTGGGGGTGGTGGGAACCACCCACCTGCCTTTAATCAGTGGTGCTCTGTGTGGGCCAGTTATTGCCTCAGTGCTAGAACTGGACCCAGATCCAGGTTCAGTTGAGCAGTGTTCCTTTTCCTGTGGCCACAAAGGTTCATTCAGGTATAAGCATGTGACCCAACGAGGCCATGGATTCCCAGATTTTGCTTGGAACTTTCAGAAAGCAGAATTTCTTTCTGTTGTCTTTGAAGATGGTCCCATGTAGATCTGAAACTCCTGGTGAGTCAGCCTGTGGAGAAACTGAAGCTGGCATGGAGGAGAACAAAGTTAAGAGATAGGAAACCCCAGTGATGAGTTTGAGTGCCTGGTTGCAACCATGTGTGATACTATGGACGTTTGCACTATGTCATAAAGTCTCTCTTCCCCATTTACTTTCCTGAAGAACTTTGAGTTGGATTGTCTCATTTAGGATCAACAAGGTAGTCTTTTCTTTCCAAACTATTCAACAAGGGAAATTCTGTAACCCACTCTGGAAATTTGTGGTCAGTTGCCCTAACATAGTCATATAAACCTAGAATTCTTAGTTATATATGACTGTAATCTCATTTTCTGACAGTCTCTCTGTAGTGTGAATAACAAACTACTCTCTTAACTACAAAAATCCAAAGACAAAAACTTCTTTATAAAGACATCTTCATAAGCTTGAATATTGGTTTTCAATTGTTCCTTCAGTCTTCGCATTAAATATTTTCTTTGTTATGCAACTTCAAAACTAGTTACTTCTAGAGATGTATAGCAAGTGTAAACCCTACTGAGCCATGATTCAATATGAAAATTTGTTATTTGACCGTCTTCAAAGACTTTCTTGAAGATTTTATTCTGAGTCAGTCCTGGCCTCTGGTCCTAAAAGACCTGGATAGATAGTGGGGAATCATAGATGGTGAGGAATCTGGTGAATGAGTCGCATGGAAGGTCCTGCTGATTTCTTCTCTTGAGACCCCTTTAACAGATAGAGACTGATAACTATAGTTACTAAGTGACTGGAGAAGATTCCAGTAGCACTGGGTAATGTAAACACGGGTTCTCTGCAGAGAAGAACCTGCATTTTCACTCCAGAGAAGAACCTGCACTTTGACTCCACATCAGAGACAATGGAGCTGCCTCCTTCTCACCTCCCTTTCTGGAGCCTAAACCTCTGCTTCCTGCCCCAGGATGGAACAGGCTGTAGTCAGCACCCACACTGCTCACATCCCCTTCTCATTGTTCCCTCTCCCCACAGGTACATCTGAATATGCAGATGACTTTGCTCCAGTTACGATGTAAGAAAATACATAATTTGTAATCCACTTGGCCTGGTGATATAAATATGTTGAGAGTTGGGGGACCCAGTGTACAGCTTTTCTAACCCATCCCAGCACTGCAGTCAAACAAATCAATTCAGCCTTCAGAGGGGCATCCATTGCCTTGTGATTATGTTTGTGTAAAGTCTTGGGGTCTTTGATCAAAGAATGGCATTTCAGGCCAGGCCCTAATCCTCACCGCCTTAAGGTGTTTAAATGAGTTAAAAAAAAAAAAAAGTTGATAACAGCTGGGACTTAAATTTGCCTTTGCCCAGCTTTTGTTTTGAAAAGGCTTCCATTATCCATGGCTTCCCTTTTCCAAGTAAAGATGGATCGTTGGGTAAACCAAAAAGGGAAAGAGGATCTGGGAGGAAATGGGCGGAGACTCTGAATTAATCTTCTGAGGAAGAATGTTTGATCAGCGGGGAGGAGAGAATGGAAAGCTCTGATGCTGACAGCAGGCACCTTTCTGACTAGGGTGTGATTGGCACCTTTGAAGCTTCAGTCGGGAGCCAGTGTCCAGTGGGTCAGGGCTTCCTCTGTCTGTGGGTGGTGGTGTTAATAATGTGGCAACTGGAAGGATTAATTGCAGGCAAGCAGCAGGATTACGAGGACGGCTCCTCAGCTCTAAAAGGAACAGTTAGAGGAAAGCCTCTGATCTGTCAGCCTTAGAGGAAATTAGTGGGAGCAGACTAGAGAAGGCTGGAAAAAAAAAAAGGCCTTTAGGATATTAAAGCAAAATGTGAAGAGGATATTGAAATAGGGCGAAAAGGGTGGGGGGTGCTGATCTCGAAAGGCAATGTCCACCTCTCCCTAGTAGGAATTTCCGTGATTTGTCCAGATTTCACACACGCCTTCTCTTTACGGCCCAGCAGAGTGGACCATTGTATTTGGGTTGCAACAGGTTAGGGAAGGGTTACAGTGTAATCATGGCTGCACCCAAGTTTGCTCTCCACCACCTGGCAGCTTCAGAATGTCCTGAAACTAAGGCTCCCTGTATAGTCTTAAAACAAGTCAGAGCATTAGTGACACCCTATCTACATTAGCTATCTATTGTATATTTTACTTCTTACCCTTCTGGTTCAAGTCGGGATGTTGCCAATAAATCCTGTGTTACCATTAAAGAGGCCATTCATCACGCTCCCTAATGTGATTAATCAAGATACACCACAGTACCCTTAAAATGAGATCATTTTGATAAATCATGTATGACATGAAAAGACTTTATTCCTTTTAAGTGCAATTTAGACAGTAATTTTTTTCCTCATTTATGATTCATGGGAGAAACATGGATAAAATTCCCTTGCACAGTTACACCTTATCTACAGCAATAACTCAAAACTGCTTTTAGATGAAAATTCAGGGCCTTATTCACCAAAGCTGAATGCCAGCTCATTATTTTCTGGCGTTCAGTAGTCCAAAAATAATGTCCGCACATTAAGCAGCATTCTCAAAAAGTTGGAATTGGCCAAGCACCAGGCACATCAATTACACTCCATCATCCTTAATAAGGAAGAAATATCAGATGTCCTCTTGGAGTTTTTTTGAATCAGTAATGCTCAGCCTTCACCTTCCCAATTTAGAATGATTTGGAAACAAAAATGGTAGTAACCAAAAAGTATGGGAATTTCAACTGTTTTACATGATTCTTTTCTCCCGTTGCCTAAAGCTCAGAGGAGGTATTTTTTCCTGTTCCCATGTGGTTCATACTTTTTTTCTCCATTTGCTTTTTCTTATTTCTCAAATGAAACTACCATTCTGTTAGGTCTGAGTTTTATTTTAAGCTGCCCTATCTGTGATGTGGGCTTCCCCCTCACAGCTGTCACAATAATTTGGGAAGCCATTTTCATAACCTCCAATAGAAAAATAATTTGAAAATGTGCCTTCTGGTGAGATCCATCAAGTTTAAGATCACATTTTTGGTTTAAAGTCAGACACTGATGCTATTCATTAAACTGAAGAATGACTTGTTTTCCACTAATATTGAAATAAACTCTGGATGAATGTTAAGTCATGCTGGCACGCACTTAGATAGAAAGCAAAAGGAAACACAGATATATTTAATTTGGACATGCAAAGTCAACAGAGTTTTAGGTCTTTTTGGAGACAGGGAACCAGGAAGACTGGCCGAAACAAATGTGAACAATTAGAAGTTCCTTTGCCCCTTTCACAGGACGGAGAGCATTTAAAGAAGGGGTCAGTGTTTCTGTGTTTTTCATACCCCCTTACCTATGAATAAGGGCATGTAATTTATTTCCCTGCTGTTCTTAGGGGTTTATTTTGGGCAGTGGATCAAAACTCTGTGTTTGACTGTGCTTAAGTAACCCAAGAGCGCTCGTATCCTGTTTTTATCCACACAACACAATGAATGCAACAAAACCGAAGTTTACTTGAGATATCACTGGTGTCCCTGTGCCTTAATCAAGTAGAAAGTGACATGAAAGGTTCCTTGTGTATTATTCACATTTAAATAAAAGGTCCCATGTTTTTATTTCTTTTCCAATATTAAGAGCAAATTAAGAATATAAGACCATTAAGGCTGTACTTACCTTGTTTAGGTTTCCGTTTCACATTTACGACTTTCTATTTTTTGCTAAAAAAGATATGTAAATTTAAAAAAATATACATGTATCTCATTAAAAAGTTTCCTGGTTCTAGCAACACTCAGCAAATCTCCAAAGAATGCAAGTTTAGAACATAAATATTTTAAGGCCCCATAAAATTGGCAGTGAATATTTTTTCCCCTTAATACCATGTTCATGTCATTCCAATTTACTACCATGGTTTTACTTTCCAAAGCGACTTTTAATACAATACACAATTATTTCATATGGGGTTGGCTAGGTCACCTCATTAAGCCTGCCAAGATCAGGCCTCTAGTGATCCCCACGAATATCCTCGCATTTATTCCTAATTAAAATGGCTCTCCTAAATTGTCTCAAGTTTATCAATACAAATAACAAGCTAAGGGAAATCACCACCACCGAGAAGTTGGCGGGGCAAGGTGACCTGATCACAGACCTGAGGCCGGGCCAACTGTGGTGTGTGTGCCGTGATGCCCTGCCACCTGTCGGCTTTGCTTACACATAACAGGGTATTGATGTCCCTCCCAGCAGTGCAGTCACCTTCTCTGACCCCTGGCCCAGTTCATCGCCCCCCAGAGAAAAGAAGGGGCCGTTTGAGAATTCCAGGCCGCCTGATTTCCCCCATCATTCATTTCCTTGGCCACATGTTTCTTCTGCTAATACTAAAAATTTATGGCCGAGCACATTAAGGGCAGCACAAGTCCTTTCCTTCTTCTGGATTATTTCAGAGTTTCCTGTCATAAGGAAATCCAAGAAGATGTGTCCTCAGTGGATTGTATGTGACAGTGTCTGCTTCTATCTCAGGAATCTGAGGCGTGATGGATACACTGTCAGTTTTGAGGGATGATGTTTTCTCCATATTTCCATTATGAACCAGGCTGTCATCTCCTAATAAATTTCTTGCATTGGTATCAATTTATTTTTACAAGCAGAGGGTCTGATGTATTTGGGAAAGGCACTGACAGCAGAGCTGGCCCGGCTTGACAGACCTGGCTCCACCTCATTTTGGAAAACTACTTTAGTTCCAAGGACAGAACTTGACCTGCAGCCCTTGAGAATTTAAAAAAAAAAAAAAAAAAAGCTCTCTTGAGAGGAAGAGACACATGAGGCAAGTTCCTTCTTATAAGCCAAAACAATCAACCTTGTAGGAATACCATGACATAATATTATTTCTAAGACAGCCTTGCAAACCCAGATGAGAAATGCCGTATGTCGTTATTTACTAAAGACGAGCCATCACAGTAATGCAGGGAAGCTATGGGTGGATCCAGATTGTAACTAGCTAAAGATCTCATGACTTTTGTCCACAGAAGGAATCTCAGTAGTGCCTTTCTGCTTGACAAGTAAGGAGGAGAGTCCATTCATGTACAGATAATTGATTATACATTGTGTGTATGTCCTTGTTGTAGCTACTATGAAGGGTAGAAGCCGTAAAACCTTTGCCCTACCTTTCAAGAAACTTAAATCTAGTTGAAGAAGTAAGATGTTATACAAAATTAAAGTAAAAATAAGTATAGTTAATATTTAATGAGCAATGCCAAGATCTTTGTTTCTTATGTTGCTCTTCGCCTTTAACGTGAAGAAAGGTCATATAGCGTCATGATTAAGGCGGTAACCACTGCTGCCCTGTTTTGTGGCCCAGCTCTGTTACATACTAGTAATCCAAGAACCTACTTAATTTCCTTGGGCCTCAGTTTTCCTCATCTGTAAAATAGGAATAGGATTTAGAACTGCTTCATGGAACTGTTGTAAAGACTGAATAAATTAATATGCAGAATGTGTTTAGCATAGTTTTAGATACAAAGGAAGCACAAGCAAGTAAGTGTTATCCATTTTTAACTATCATCATCATTATAATGACTATTATTGTCTTTATCATTTTACAGTGGAGGAAAGAATAGCTTTAAGAGTTTACTGCCCAAGGTCATACAGAGGATGGTGTGTGGATCTAAGTCAGGAAGGCATCAGGGCACAGGAAAATGAGAAGTAGAGGATATCCAAATTGTAAATAAGTTGACAGAATCTTTGAAGCTTAATTAGTTTTTTCTTACTGTCCTTTTAGCACCAAACATACCTTAGATGTTATATAATAAATTTTAGATAGATAGATAGATATAGTGGTATGCTGGGAATGTTTAACAAGCAGCTCTTTGGAAAAAAATTATGAATATATACATGTACATAACTTTTTGTAATTTTATGTATATAAAGGTTGATTAGTACACAGCTTACAAATAAAATTAAATATATAATCCTTTTGGTTATAAATTCTAGTCATCTAATGCAGTCTTACCAAATATTTTTGGTTATTTTAGCCAAACTTTCATATCTATTGCCAATATAAGGTTGCAGTTGATGAATAAGTATAGTTCTGACATGAGCATCAATTATATTCTTTTCTTACTATGTCAGAACTTTACTCTTTTGTGAATGGCATGAGCAACTTCTTTACTGAATCAGATAATAGTTTTTGAATATTTGAAAAATATTTCCTCAACTTTTTGGTGCTATTCACAATGTAATGGCTACAGACACAACATAACCTTTAAGTTTAATCTGAATAGTTCATATTTTCCCATCATTTTCTTAGGTTTAAAAAATCAATAAGATAATTAACAACCAATTTGTAGCATTTGCCAATTTCTGCTGTAAATAATTCTATCATGGCTGATGTCAGGCTACCAAAGTCACATCACTGAAGAGTTGGGAAGAGCTATGAAGTGGTATATATTATATAGTATTTCTGCTATGTAAATATAATAGACATGAATAATTTCCAGAGCATAAGTAGTAGTAAAGTTTATAAAAGAGAAAGTGCTGAGTTTGGTTATATATTACCTTTACTTTTAATATTATTTATCTAATCACAAGTATATATAATTGAATTTTAAATAACAACTGTGTTTATCAACTTAAATATGTCATTCCTGAAAAGTTAACCATTGGCTTTTGTGAGCTGGTACAGGTTGACCATAGATACTATTAGCTATGTCAACCCCAAAGGCTAAAGAGATCTGAAGTGCTCTGCATCTATGTTGCATAGTCAGTTATTATTTTTTTCAGTTATTTTTAATAAATAATGGTTTTATTAATATGTCAGACCACAAAACACACTGCATATTCACATGAATTTAATCATATCTCAATGCAGGAGATGTACGAGATGCTGGTAAAATCCCTGGGTTGGGGGATCCCCTGGAAGAGGACATGGCAATCCACTCCAGTATTCTTGCCTGGAGAATCCCATGAACAGAGGAGCCTGGTCAGCTAAGGTCCACAGGGTTGCAAAGAGTTGGACATGACTGAAGTGACTTAGCACTAGCACTAGAAATGTATTGCTTATCTTAGTATATGTACTAAACACAGGAAGGTTTTCTTCTCTAGGCACCTTTGAACATCAAATTCATTGCAGAATGGTTGGGATTCAGGCTGTGAAATCAGGCTGTGTTAGGTGGAATTCTAAATTCTCCATATACTAGCTGAATGCTCTCAGGCAAGTTGTTTAATCTCTCTAAATCCCAACTGTCTTACTTATAAAATGATAGTAATAATGATATTCCTATCTTAAAGTTGTTGAGATAGTTAAATGAAAGAGTGTGCTTAAAATGACTCCATATAAAGAGTGCCCAAGAAATGTGACACATATACATAATCATATATAGACCCTCATTACTTGGGAATTGTAAGATATTACATTCTGTTTGAACATATGACACAAACTAAATCCTCTGCAAGGATTATTGATTAGCAGCAAAGTATTAACTTGTGTTCCATCATATTTCTGTGGACAAAGATGACTGTTTCTTTAAAGATAGGATGTTCTACCTTTAGAATTACCCAAGGTATTAGTAAATTCTCGTTTGATAATCCTTTCTTAATGCTTGGAGAGGTTGGTTTGTGAGGAGCTGCAAGGCATTCACTATTAATACAGATCTTGGTCCCTGCAGCCTTGAATCTGACAGTCCTGCAAAAGAGGCCAGACAAGAGCGCCACTGACAGCAGGAGGCAAAGTGGAGCAATGGCCAGGAGAGGAGTGTCATAAAGACCTGGGGTCTCTGCTGTCAAGAGGTGTGGAACTGGTGAAACTCCTTGGAGTCTGAGAATCAGACTGACTTGGTTTTTAATCCCACTGTAGATTTTAGAACTGTATCACCTTGGGCATGTGACTTATACTTTCTGGGTCTCAATTTTCTCTTTTCTCGGATGAGAGTAGTAATAGGATATACTCATACACTGGAAAGCCATTAGACTTAGAAAGCATTTAGGAAACATTTGTTCCTATCCCACTCCATGCCCCCTTTCTTTTCTGCCCCCTTCTTCCTCTTTAACTCCTATGCCCCCTCCTTCTGTCACGCCTCCTTGTCCTCTGATGGAAGGGATTGGAAAAATCAGTTCAGTTCAGTTCAGTCGCTTAGTCATGTCTGACTGTTTGTAACCCCATGGACTGCAGCATGCCAGGCTTCCCTGGCCATCACCAACTCCCAGAGCTTGCTCAAACTCATGAGTCGGTGATGCCATCCAACCATCTCACCCTGTGTCGTCCCCTTCTCCTCCTGCCTTCAATCTTTCCCAGCATCAGGGTCTTTTCCAGAGAGTCAGTTCTTCGCATCAGGTGGCCAAAGTAGTTTCAGCTTCAGCATCTGTCCTTCCATTGAATATTCAGGACTGATTTCCTTTAGGATTGACTGGTTGGATCTCCTAGCAGTCCAAGGGACTCTCAAGGGTCTTCTCCAACACTACAGTTCAAAAGCATCAATTCTTTGGTGCTCATCTTTCTTTATAGTCCAATTCTCACATCCACACATGACTTGGAAAAACCATAGCTTTACTAGATGGACCTTTGTTGGCAAAGTAATGTCTTTGCTTTTTAATATGCTGTTTAGGTTGTCATAGTTTTCTTCCAAGTAACAAGCGTCTTTTCATTTCATGGCTGCAGTCACCATATGCAGTGATTTTGGAGCCTAAAAAAAATAAAGTCTGTCACTGTTTCCATTGTTTCCCCATTTATTTGCCATGAACTGATGGGACTAGTTGCCCTGATCTTAGTTTTCTGAATGTTGAGTTTTAAGCCAACTTTTTCACTCTCCTCTTTGACTTTCATCAAGAAGCTCTTTAGTTCTTCTTCGCCTTCTGCCAATAAGGGTGGTGTCATCTGCATATCTGAGGTTATTGATATTTCTCCCAGCAATCTTGATTCCAGCTTTTACTTCATCCAGCCCAGCATTTCTCATGATATACTCTGCATATAAGTAGGGTGGCAATATACAACCTTGACGTACTCCTTTCCCAATTTGGAACCAGTCTTTTGTTCCATGTCCAGTTCTAACTGTTGCTTCTTGACTTGCTTACAGATTTCTCAGGGGATAGTTGATGGCAATTGTTTTGTTTCACATTAGCCCTGGTAGGATTTTAATTTTTAAATATTTTAAACCGCCAAAAGCAATGGCACCATTAAATAAAGTTTAAAAATAAAATCATTGCAAACTACATTGTTCACAAAAATCTTTCCATCTTTGCCTATTAACTTTTACCCTTTTATCCATTGCAAATATTATGTTAAAAATAGCAACAGATGTATCAATACTATTCTTATATCTACTGTGTTCACTTAATATTGTGTAATAAAAATTTTGCATATTTATTTTATATTTGGTTACTGTAAATAATTATGATTATTTCCATAATGTTCAATATTTAGATGGTTTTATTTTTTTATTATATAAATATATGCTAAAATATTGGAAACCACTGCTCTTGATGACTGAAAAGGTCTTTTACAGTTCTTATATTCTATGACTTGATTATTCGTGTAAAGGTCCAAAAAATGCCCAACCTGTAGTCCTTCTTTCCTTTTTTGTCCCATAAGCATTTCAGAACTGCAACTCTGTGCCTAATGACCTTTTAGGCACTGGCAGAACTAGAGCCCCTTTAGATCAGATAAAAACAATGGCAAACTCAGAGGTGGTTTTGCCTGCAAAGGGCTTCCTGATTCCAGAGAGCCTTTGGTGCAGCCCTCCACCCAACCCGCCCCTTCCCTGAGGGACTTCTGCTCTGAATTACGCCCCCACCCCACCTCCTCAGTCAGCTGAATGCTGGGCTCTTGCTCTGACTCTGCCTTTGGCCCAGTTGTATCCTTTCTTGGTGTCGTGGTTCCTGACTCACCCTCATCCCTTTTTACCCTTTATTTTTCTCTCATTTTTGTTGGCATCTGTCTCTGGACAAGAATATAGTTGCTCCTGTTCCTCCACCTTCCCAACACATTGCGTCTATGGTGGAGGCTTCCTGTCTCCACACTGGAAGGCATGGTGCCTCTACCTGTGAGCAGGTCAGAAGACTCCATCTTTAGACTGGTTCTGTGGCTTTTAATTTAATCTTTGAAATGCTGTCAAGTCTTTACTTCTGCTTCTGGCAACTTGGCTCGTGCTTTTGTGTTGAATTATAATCATGGTATATAGTTTTCTCTTTGACATTAAAATGTTTTATTCATTCAAGCATTATGCATTGACATCTTTCTGTATTTCTGGCAGCATGTTGGGTACCAGGGTTAATAGTATAGTTAATCTCAGAAATTTAATAGAGTTAATCTTGAAAGCACTGTTAGTATGAAGAAGAAACAAGCAAGAATGTAATTACTGATCCATGTGTTCAGCTGTCATCATAGAGGTTGGGGTCAAAGTTCTGGATGATGCAAAATATGGGGATCAGGCTATGAGTTGCTGACCCTTACTAACCAGCATTAATCATGATTTTTTTTTTTTTTTTTTTGGATGAGTTGGGAATGCAACTAAGGTCCTGATTTTATTTTTCTTGGTGTTCTCTGCAAAGGGCCTGGCATATAGTAGATGGTTATTAAATCCTTGATAACTAAATGAGTGATGCTTTTTCTTATGAGAGAAAATAAATGTTTTTAGAAGAGTCAGCTTTATACCACAGTTTCAGGGAATGAATTGTGATGAAAAGCGAAGATTGCTTTTACTTGAAAGAGGCTGACAAATTTCCCAGACCTGGGATCACTTTATGCAGTGTATGATTTAAGGGTGAGTGAGCATGCCAGAGCGCTCCACTTGAGCTGAGTGATGGGGAATGAGATGTGGAGCTCTGGTCTTAGATGGTATTTTGTGAAAAATAGTTGGAGATTTATGGCTATTAAACAACTTTGTAGCTGCCCCCTTCTTGTTTCGAAGCCTGCCAAATATCTCCTCCTGTGGTCTGTATCATGTTCCTTCCGGGCATCCATGATATTCAGACATATCCACTGGAATGCAGGTTTCTGTGGAATGCACCCAATGGGAGGGGGCTTGAATTGTACACATTCATCTGAAGACATTTGTTTTCTGGAACCGCGGAATGAAATTCTCACTTTGCAAGTCTCTTTTACTGTACTTTCGTTGAATCTTTTCCAGTGAGGTTGCCAAAGTTCTACCTTCCTTTCTGCAAGATGGAAATTGCAGAGCACAGTATATTAGTGACCATTATCATTATTGATGTGAGTTTAAAAAATTATTAGTAACTCTCCAATTGTGAGTAGGAGACAAGTACAAAAACCTACATATGCCTTGGCCAATCTTAAGTAGAAAGACTTACCAGGTAGAATGAGCGTTTTAAGCCTTGGCATGAAGTGGGGGATTTATATTTACTGCTATTTATCAGCTTTTTCTGTTCTGTTGTTACATTCAGTAGCTTAGGAAGAGTTAGAACTGGGATATTTCACCAAAAAAGCCAACCAGAGATGCCCTTAATTCATGTTGTGCAAGTACTGGAAAACTTAGAGAAAGTGTCCTCTAATTATGGGTTTTCAACATAGGATGTATGGATTAGGTAGAAACAGAAGCCTGTTTTTTCAATTTTCATGTTTAATTTTGAGAAATTAAAAAAATGTAGAAAAGTTTGAAAAATAACAAGCACACTTAGTTACCCTACAGGATTTGTATTTTCTAACATGTTGTTATTTTTTTTTTTTTCAAGTGTTATGTTTCAATAAAAGAAATAAACCTTACGTGTAAAATTTCAGCTCCCCACTTTCCATTAGCCCCAGTTCTGTTACTCTGCTCTCTGGTAGGGGCAACCATTTTCATGAATTTAATATTTAACTTTTATATTTTTTAGATCTTTCCATATACACATGAGATCAAAGAACTACACATTTACATAAATAGTATTGCACTGCATTTATCATTTTGCGACTTGCATTTTCACTTTGCATTAAATTTTTAGACCTATTCAAATTGAGATCTATAAATCAGCTTTATTGCTCTTAAGTGCTAAATATTATTCTGTCATATGAATATACAACATTTTATTTATCCATTTTCCTCATTGATAGACATTTGAATTATTTCCAATTTGTTCTGTTGTAAATAATGCTGCAATAAACATTGTTTTATGTTCCACCTTACAGACCTGAGTAAAATTTTCCATAGTGTATATATTTTAAAGGGAATTGCAGTACCAATTTTCAGTTTTATTAGATATTGCTAAATTACTCTCCTAAGTGGTTGAACCAATGTACATTCCCACTGGCAAAAGATGAGAGGTTAAGAGTTTTGTTGCCCTTGGTTCTCTATAGCACTCTTTATAATGAGACTTAAAAGTTTTCCAACTATGATGAACAAAAAGATTGTATTTTGTTTTAATCTGAGGTGCCCTTAGGGCTAGTGAATTTGAGCATCTTCTCTTTTATTTATTGGCCACTCAGGTTTTCTCTTCTTTGAAGTGTCTTATATTTTTTTGTCCATTTTTATTATATTTTTATTTATTTAGAGACATATTCTGAATGCTAATATTTTATTGCAGATGTTACAAAAATCCTCTAATGGGGAGATTCATAAAGTAAAATGTGAAAGTGTAATTTTTTGCCATGGTTGGTTAGAAAATTTGCCAAGTACTTAAAGATTTGAGAATTATTTGTAGTTCTGAGGAGTCTGATTTACCCCAATTTTCCTGATCCCATTTTAGGCATATCTGCTTTATCCACATAAAGGAAAACATTATTTAAAAACTTCCACTAATGTTTTTATTATCTCATTCTTGATATACTATGAGTGTATTGCTTCAGTTTCAAGGGGAGTTCTTTATTCAGGGACAGGTAATGTGAAAATTTAAGACACTGTCTTGTCCATTTCTTTCATATGATGATTGTGCTTTTCTGAATCAAACTTCTAAGCATAATTTTCAACATCACTATTAAAAAGATCACATGGACTTCATTTTGCTAAAAGTCAAGTCAAAGAACTGGTATTTAGAATCTTGGTTTGTAGCAGTTTTTCCAAACATCCAGACACGAAAGTGTCACCAAAAGGTATAGTTTGCAAAATTGTTCCCTTCGTGGATTCTTTTCCATGACTTGAGTTTATAAATGGACACTGAGCAGAAAAGTAATTAAATGCTAGGCATAGAATGATGACTGCAAAACAGAACTAAAGCCACACAATTTTTGCTTTCACTAAAACTGGAAAGAAAATGTAAATCACTATTTTACTCTTGGTTAGAAAACTTGAATGTTTTGCCCAGTCAGAGATATTTGCTGAAAGGTAGTTTCTTCTAGTAATTTTAGGAAAAGCTGTCATCAAATTGTCAACAGCCCAAATTGAGATTACAAGTACCAAGAAACATCACAATATAGCAACCTAAAACTCATCCTGGATTTTCAGGCTTTTTTAGCAATGAGATGGAGCAGGAACATTGACAGGGAGAGAAGCTCTGGCCTCTTGCAGAGGAAGTACAGTAGATCTGTGGAAGGACAGCCCCCGCCTCAAGCAGGAGCAGCATATGAATAGACGCCATACTTAGAACATTATCTTTGTGGCTCATTGATCAAATAAGGAAGCCCTATTGCTCAAATAGGGATTGCAGGAGACCTTGAATGCCAAATGGAGAAGCACCTGGTGATTCTAGTGTTTGAATTTTAATCTAATTGCTGATTGTTTTATACGATTACAGCATCTAAAAAAGTCTTTAGGTACTTTTTCAAATGTTTTTCTTAGCAACTGAACTTTGATCTTTCTGGACCCAATACCCTTGGATCAAGCTTTAAACACAGTATATTTCTTTTGCTGCTGGAGTTAAGTAATGCTACCCAAAATCTTTCTCTACCTTAGGGACATAGCTTCTGCTTTTGCATCATTCAGAACTCTTTCTCTAAGTCTCTACTGAAAGCCGCTTAATCAAACATCTCAAATGTCAGAAACAGGGTTTAAAGGGTTTTTCTAGCAAGTAGGTCTAATCTCCTACTTAGTTTTGATTCCTATAATGTCGATAATCTCTTTGGAGAAAAGGCCTGCTCCTACTAGGGCAAATATATCCCATAGAATGCATTTCCTTTTCCAGAAAGAAAAATGTAGCATTAATGAAATTTACTTTTTCATGAAGCCTGGAAAGGTTGTAAGCTTAGGATTTTGATCCTAGCAGATGTTCTTTTTAGGATATTAAAAAAAAAAAAAAAAAGGGGGGGTGTTTGATTCAGAAGTCTCAGTAAGAATTGCAGTAGTGATGCTTCGTGTTCCACACTACCTCACTCTGAATATGACATACTGGTCAGTAGCCCTGAGTGACACCTACTCTCCAGGTGTGGTCTTTCCGCACACCTTAGCCCCCATGGGTATAGCACTAATTAGAGAAAGAGAAAGAGAGCAGCCTGGGTCACACCATATCAAGGTGGATGGTTAAAGCACTTTGCATGTAGAAAAAAAAGCATCTTCACAGATAGATTTCATATCATTTTCTCTCAGCCCTCCAAATGGCAAAGTTTTGTTGATAACCATTGTACTTCAAATTTCAGATGATTTTTTAGTGCAATTGTTAAACGTAGCCACAACGCCAACTGCAAGGTCTTCTCTAGGGTCACTTCATGCTTCTTATGTCTTCACCTTTCCCCTGTCTCCATGCCACTGGGCCCAGTAAACCAGCCCTGTTTGTCCCATCCACCCTGCAGGCCAAGCTCAGCCTCTTCACTGGTTTTGTAGAAATCTATGTACAGTAAGCGTTTAATCTGTGTGAATTTTGGGTAGAAAGCTATTGGGGAATAACTGTAATAGAAATC
The DNA here is from genome assembly GCF_019320065.1 of Cervus canadensis. Taxonomy (NCBI): domain Eukaryota; kingdom Metazoa; phylum Chordata; class Mammalia; order Artiodactyla; family Cervidae; genus Cervus; species Cervus canadensis. The sequence goes on along the minus strand of NC_057393.1, from coordinate 61,574,925 downwards.
TAAATCTGCATCATTTCCTGCCCTCAACATCTCTTTTCCTTCTCCTCCTCAAAATTCCACTCAATAAACAAACCATCGCCTTGTCTCAGATCCCTTCCACCAGTACAAGTCCCTTCAAAGCGTTATATTTGACCCTACACTTACCAAAATATTATCTCAACAGAGACAGCTCTTGCTTCCTAAGAAGAGCCTTGGTCCGTAACATGTTGTCCAAACCCAGATCCCAAGGAGACAAGTTTGGTAAACGGAAGGGTTTAGTGTTTGGCGTTGCTCATGTTGCTGTGTTTTTTTTTTTTTCACACAGCCCTCCAGTGACAGAGTTGTTGTCTCTCCTAAGAGCCACTACACACCCCTGCCTTCTGCTTCCAGGGAACTCACCAGTCACCGAGGTAGGAACCCTGCTTTTTACTGCGCTTTGTGGCTGCAGGGAGAGATGCCGGACTGTGCGGAGCTCGGGGATCATTACGGCTTCCTCGGCACTTTGGATGGAGCAAGTGCTTTTCAAGTCCATGATGAGAAATCATACCTGTCAAGCCTAGTAATTTTGACTCATATTAAATAGAATTTAGTGGCAGTCTATTAGAAGGCAAATAGTCTATGGTGGAATATAATTTTGTGATTTTTTTTTTTCTTTAAGCAAAGATATTATCACACTTAAAAGTTACAAAGGAGGTCATTACCTCCAGAGAAAGTGGCAGAGAGAAAATGGGAAACTCACTAATATTTGTAAAAGTGTCATTATTTGGGAGTATTATAGTTGAAATCTGTAATTTCAAAATGAGTGAACTCTACATTACAGCTAAAAGGATAGAATCAATATGTAGTTTTCCTTGAATTCTCTGATCCTTGAAATTTTAATTTGGCTTACCCAGCTCTTCCAAAGCCTTGAATTTCTATTGTCATCTCTAGAGTCTGCAAGGAATGTGGTTGAAACATGCTTTATCTCCAACCTGGCTGTTTAAACCAAGGACCATGTGATCACTTTTGTTGTAATTGGTTAGGACAGGAAGAGGCCATGTGATATAATTTGTTTACCCCTTTTTATTCTGGTTATGACCATAGTCATATTTCATAGTTATGAATCTTCCTTCCAAAGGTAAGTAAGAACAGGCTTAGGTTGAGGGCTCTACATACTTTTAAACATCGCTTCCCCAAGCAGGAAATTCCCCTGTACATTCAAGGGACACTGAAGAAGGGCTATTCCGGCTTTGTCCTCCAAGCTGCATTGCAGGATGGGTTGGGTAGGAGCCAAGTCTGTAGAGATTATCAGAAAGTGATGGAACTGGCCCTCTAGGGAGACATGGGGGCTTTGGGTAAATGGCACACTAGCATTCTGTAGGATCCCAGGTATCTGTGACTTGGACTTGTGTTTTCTGTTTGATGTCTGGATTCAGTGGAGTTGGTTTAATTAATTAATTAATAATTAATATTAATTAAAACATAATTATGTGTTGGTTTAATTAGGGTTCAGTTGTGATTCCATTCTGGAAATGTTCAATTTGTGAAAATCAATTTTGCTCAAAGTCAAGTAGCATAAATAGCTGCCAATGTGTTTTGAGGGGCATGAACAGATCTCTTCTGAATATTCTTATGAAGATTTTGAGTATATCCCTTTAGAGACTGTTTTTCACAGGGGTGGGAGGTGGGGATTCCTCTACACAAATTATTATACCCTGTCTAGAAGGGATAACAAATTAAGCCTTGCATCATAGTCTCATGGATTTATTTATTCGTCTCTTGTATTTGAATTGATTGAGTTTGTGTTGATTACATGAATAGGAACTGAAGTCTCAGAGCCCTCAAGCCTGCTTCAGTTCATCTGGCCATGAAATTGAGATTTCACAACAAAAGGACCTGATCAAATAAGTGATAGTCATCAGTAACAGGGCAAAGGTCATCTGTCATTGTAACAGTGATATAAAAAATCTGAACCTTGAAAAAAAGGAATATAAAACAATAAGTTTTGAAGATACTTGGGTAATACTTGGGATACGGAAAAATGCCTCATGTGGTCTGAGTTAAAATAGACACTCTTGAATGACATCAGAGTACAACACCAGTGGAAAAAGTGTTATTTAATGGAAGCCAAGACAGATGTCTTGATTTTCCTGAGCAGTTAATACACATTTAATACATCTGTTGCCTAATCATTGCTAAGTACTTGGTTGTTGAAAAAGCAAGTCAGCATCATGAAGTGATGGTCAGGTCTTTGGACTTATGGTCCTGAGGAGACCAGAAAGAGAGAACCAAAGACGCCCATTAGGCTGAATTACTGTTGAGCTGATATGTGTAGGGAAAATATGAGACTAATATATTTCAGCTTGGCATGAATCATGCAGTGACAAATGAGGAAAACAATAGTTTTCAGCACCAGAATGAAACCACTTAATGACATCTTGGGTTTTTTTGTATTTAAGTTAAAGAAATTATTCTAAGTTTCTGATTCCTTAGATCACCAAACTCCTTGAGTGTCATTTGTTAATATTTCCATGGAAACAGCCTGCAAACATTTATCCAGAGAGGTACTTCCACGTTATAAAGGCAAATTACACCAGTTGTTTCCCAGGTGAAATCCTCCATGATGTCTGAACTCAGTCTGTAAAGTCCTAAGTGGAAATTCTATTTGTAAATAATTTTTGATTCATCTGGTTCCCAATCTCTTTTCATTCCGCACCAGCGACTACACAAACTGGTAGGTAGTAGTTCATGTACAAATTGCTATTTTTCTATACATGCCATTTTCTCTGTGCTTGTCCTTTTATGTAACTTCCAATGTCGAGTTTGATAGACCAGAGATCCATGTCCTAAGAACTGTAGATTCAAATGCAAGAGAAGTCTGAGCTCAGAATAACGATTAGGAGTCAGGGGACTCTATTTTTCCATCTATAACATATAGATAATCCAAACCTCCTAGAGACAGTGATGCCCAGCGCTTTATGCTCCTTCTGTGAGATTTTTAGTTATCATACCTTCATGGAATTTCCCCCCTTCTTTATCTCCTTTGTCGTTGTTCAGTTGTTAAGTCGAGTCCAATTCTGCGACCCTGTGGACTGTAGCACATCAGGCTCCTCTGTCCATGGGGATTTCTAGGCAAGAATACTGGAGTGGGTTGCCACTTCCTTCTCCAGGACCAGAAAGTGAACCTGTGTCTCCTGCACTGGCTGATGGATTCTTCACTGCTGAGCCACCTGGGAAGCCCTTATCTCCTTTGTGTAGTTGCTTATATTCTGCTTTATATAACACAGGTCAGGTCTGTGTATGTCTTGAACTCTTCAGAGATGCACAAGCTCCCTGAAGGGCAATATAGATTCTAACTCTTTTCTTTCACATCACTAACTCCTACTCAGGTATAAACTGAAACACCACAGCTCCAAGAAAAGCTCCTCTGATCCTGCTCTATCCATTTGCATTAGGTCAGTTTTCCCTTTTCAGGGGCTGTTTTCCTGGATGGCAGCTTTTGGTGGAGATCGGGGTGGGGTGGAGGTTGGAGGTACTGGTGTTTGTTTACTTACCGCTATATCTTCAGTGCCTGTCACAGGACCTCCTACTTAATCAGAGATCCATAAATATTTGTTCAGTAAATGATGAGTGATAGAAACCCAGGGGGAAGGCGGTAACTTTGGTACCTCTTGTTGTTATCTAAGTACCTGGTTGCACATAAATTGCAAGGTAACTTGATTGCATCTGAGGAAGGAGACCCATCTGCCTTTGGGGGTGAGCACATACTGAAGGGAGAGGCCAGTTTTATAAATGGCAGACCTCAACTCTGTTGCTTTAAAAAACCCAAGTCATCTTGGACGGGAGCTTTATCTGTTGGTTCATTGCCAGACAGCATTTAGCCATATTGCATAACTTCCAAGTAGATAGTTATTTTGAAGTCTTAGTTTTCAGACTCTGGTGTTTTGATGATGGAAAGGAATAGGATGAATTAAAGCAACTTATGGAATTCTTGTGCTAGTACAGAAGCTCTCAGAGAAGGGACTGGACTCTCAATAAGATGCAGGTTGTGTAAAGATAGAGTTTTAGAACAGTCTGCTTAAAATCTCTCTGAGAATTCTCCTCTAGTTCTGAGCATGTCTTCAGAATATGGGGACATGGTGCTGTATCAGTGATGCCAACTGCTACCTAGTGATGGTCTGCATGCTACATCTTCAGTGGGTAGCCACATTTATGAGGAATGTTGAAATGTTTGTTGGAGAAATGTCTCTTTCAATATATCCTGGTCATGGGATATACCCCCAAAAGCCATATATTGCTACTTTTTATCTAGTAGCTATTAGAAATAGAATTTGCATCTTTATTAACCATTGTGTCTTTTGGGAAAACATTTCTATTTAGAGCAGAGACCATCAATACACCCAGTAAGGTGGGGAGAGTAAATATTACTGTTCTCATTTAACAGAGGAAGATACCCACAACAATTACTAGGGAAGACTGAATCACTCAGCAACACAGGAAAGGAAAAAATCCAGAGTCTGTATCCTTGGATCCCAGGCCACCCCAGATATTTACCCTTTACACAGGATACGTGAAGCAGATGCAGGATTCATTGTGGCATTGTGCTGGGGGAAAGAGGAGAGAACATACAGGAAAAGGCCCAGCCTGGAGCTGTCCGCTGTCAAGGGTGCATTCCCAAAGACTGTGACAAAGTATGGCATCCTTGCCTGTTCTGTCAAAAGAACTTCCTGTTACGCCTTTCTGACAGCCTTTTATAAAAAAAAATTACAAATCTATACATGCAGAAGCAGAGACAGTTTGAAAAATGCTCTGGTACCAGTCTGAATTCAGACAGGGAAAATTTAATGCACACTATTCAAATTATGAAAGGCTTTAATGTAAGGAATGAGAGGCTTACACATGCAGGAAAGGACTGGCAGGGAGGGTGTCACCCCAAGTCTCAGCTCTGAGACTTGTGATTCTTAAGAGCTTGATGACCATTTCTGTGCCTCTCAGAAATCCTTGGGCATCTCCTACTAACTTTCTCAGCCTGCAGCATTCGGTTCTTCAAACTTTATGGACTACCCACATGTTGCCCTGCCCCTTCTTTCTGGATTTCCAAATCATACTGTCTCTCTCTTTGGCCCACACTAACCAAGAACCATGCACAGAGGGGATTTTGGGAAATGTAGTTTCTAGTTTCTGATCCACAGAGAAGACCTCAGGAGTGGATAGTGGCAGTGCCCAATTAAAACAGACAAGTTGGCACATCTACCGTAATCCTACCTTGCCAACAGCTCTCAGGTTGAGAGTCTCATTCCAGTTGTTTGCACACACCCATTTTGCAAAATAATTGCAAAACCAGTGAACATCCCTGAATTATTACTCCCCCACCTCCCAATCTGGAAGATGTACCACAGTTAGCTTGTCATATTATGCACTGGACTTTAAAAGTATGAAAGAGAGCAAGAATCTGAGGGAATCTGTTATGAAAACTTGCTTGGGGATGATAACACCCTACTTCTATCAGTTGTTGGAAACCTTGCCATTATTTTTATTGACACAGTTGTAAGAAGCTCATCCTCTTCTCCAACAGGGGCTTGGTCTATTTGTGTTGGGAATTGATTACTGGGACTGTCACAGAGTGATTTACATAGCAACTTATCATAATTAGTTATCATTTGCAGTTTCCTTAATGTGCATTGCATTTTATGCTTAGCAATTGATTTTTCTGTATTTCTCCATGAAGCAGCTCGATGAGTGTCATCCAAAAAAGAAGAAAAAGACAGAAAGAAAAACTGCAGGCATTTTTTATTTTTATTTTTTAAACAGTTTTAGCTTGAGATATCATAAAACACATTTTCGCAGAAGTCGTAAATGCAGAGAGTTTTGCTTTAACTATTTAAATAAGCCAAAGTGAAATGAATCAGAAGAAAATTAAATGGATATAAATGAAGATGTGTCAACATAGGTGAAAATGTTTGGGATGGGGAGATGTTGGCCACAAAAACTGTATGCCAGCAAGCAGAATACTTCCAGGAAAGCTCAAGATGGGGCTGCTTGATAACCAAACTTCATCATAATTTGTTTTAGCTTATAGGATTTGAAAACAGTCTTTCTCCTTCAGACAATTTAAAATCCTTTTTCTATTTTTCATATTTCTACCATCTTGCTAAGGTCAACCCACAAGGAATGTGAAGGCTTAAGTAGACTTGATCATTATAAATGGAATCTACACAGAATAATAGCGAAGACTCAAGGAAAATAGGTGTATTTATTAGCTGAACTCTTACCAGTTCAGCATCAAGAAGTCTTCTTGCCTATTGCTTGTTGGTTTTCACTGACCATTTAAAAAGATGGAATTAGCAATCCCATGGTTATGCTGACTCTGCCAGGTAGTTCTCACCTAAGATTAGACTCATAACCAAGGTGAGCTGTTTATTTGTGGCCTTCTGTTCTCCCAGAATATTTTGATTACTTTTTCAAGGGAGCTAACCGTTAGATGATTTCTCAGAAAATGTGACTGATTCATTGAAGATTCAGAGAAACATGATGGATCTAGCTTTCCCCTGTGGAAAGTATATGAAAGCTGTGGATAAAAAGAAACAAAGATGTGGGCAGGGATAGCAGCAGGCGAAAAAGAGAGACAGAGAGAAGAAAACTGAAAAAGAAAATGAGAAGTTGGCAATTGATGTGGAAGCACTCCTCGCCAAGGGGGACATGGTTGGTCTGTGGGTCCTGCCAAACAACTGCATAGTCTTGGCTCCCCTGTCTCAGATTCTGTGTGCTGTGGCTTTGCCCTGGATGTGTGGGGGCAGATTGTGTTGATTCCCTGTGCAGAGCTATTATTAGCATTTTCTAATTATGTAAAATACTTTCCTCTGATGACATTTTCAACAGAACCCCTCACTTTAGTTTTTTCTTCCCTTCATAATGCTTTTATGGGCCTAGAATCTTGGTGGAAGTCTCAGATGCTGAGAGATGCTAAAGTTTCCTTTATTTAATCGAGGTGACTAGTGATTTGACAGTAGTGGTTGACAGGTTTATTTTATCTGTGTGGCAGCGGGAGTCTATTTTCAGTGTGTGCACTCTGTACCTAAGTAAAAGGACTTTACTAAGTGCTGAATAAATTGTACTTTCCTTTGATTCTAGACCTTGCTGAAATGGTTTAAAAACTCTAGTCTGGGTCATCAAATTCATCTCCTTGCTGCTTTGCAGGGTCAATAGCTTCACTCCGTGCAGAGCAATGCTGGGTGGATTGGAATGGAGGGTGGTGTAGATTAAAACTTCCGCATATATATAGATAGATGTGCATGTGTGCTCTCGCTGTCTGGGAAGCTGTCAGTGATGGAAGAGCAAGCCAAGTGGAATCTGAAGATGGATGAATCTGTTAGACTATTACCAGGACTGGCATGGACTTTAGCCAGGAACTTGAAGCAACCTCCTTTAAGCATTTGAAATCCATAGGGGTCCATTTCCTATCCTTTTTCTCCAAGGATGATTTTTCATTTGCAGTCTCCATGATTGCTTTATTTCTACTCTTTGGGCAGAACTGTGGTGCACTCATAGACACAAAGGGACTAGGGACTTGGTTCTTTCATTCCAGAAGCAAAGCAAAGCAAGAAAATGGACTCTTGCTCCACACTCCCAACAGTAATAATCCTTACCTCTGTAGGATGAGAAGTCAAAAGGATAACCCTTCCACCAACAGATGGACCAAATAAAAATAGTGGTAAAAATACGACCCTCTATTTATTTAAAAAAAAAAAAAAAAGAAGGAGAGTCTGGAATTGACAGAGTTGAAGATGAAATGTCCTGAAGTTTTGAAGATGTGGGCTGGTTTTTCTGCCCTCCATTGCAAGGGAAAAGCTAGGATGTGATCAGGTGTAACTCCTGAGAGGACAAATCTTGCCCTGAGCACCAACATTCAAGGAGTCCTCCAGTATGTCTTTATTTTTTATCCCCTGTGAACAAAGTATGTGTTAGGGTTAATGGAGAACTTAGAAACAGAGAACATGGTATATGTCATGTAAGAATTTATAGATTGATTAAGGATATATTAAAAATGAAGCAATGCCAACCAAACAGATATTATATAATAAAGAGTTGCCTTACTTGGTAAAGGCCACAAGTGTTAAAAATGCTTAGAAAAGAAAATCAGTAGAGGCTAGAGTAGTTAGGTATGACTGTTTAGGTGTTGTCCTCGAGCTTTGAAGGACAACTAAAGGTGGAGGGCAGAAGAAGGACATCCAGAAAAAGGAAATGGGTAAAGAAAACCTGAGGATAGACAGAACTCGGTGGAGGCAGGGACCCAATTTTGAAAAATTCAGAAATAAGTTTTCTTATGTAGAATGAGTTTGTGTTAGGACAGGCCTTGAACAGGTAGAATTTGAGTCTAGATTTGATTTAAAGCTCTGCTCTGTGGTTATTAATATGCAAGCAGTCTGCAAGGGGATTGGAAAGAAAAGAGCCAGGACTCGAAGGCCATTGTGGGATTGCCTTGAAGGGAGTGTGGCCCAGTTTTAGAGGCTTTGGATTTCTTGACACCAAGTTACGTGACTGCCTCTAAAGAGCAGGTTTCAAGCAAAGGTAATTTAGGAAACAACTTGAGAACAGATGGGCAGGACAGCTGGGCCAGAACACTGCCAGTGGAGCAGGGGTGGGGGCGATGTAAAGGGAAACTTACGGCCGCGGTGGAGTTGTGGTTTGAGGTTGCTAAGGGTTTGGTTTCAGGGTATCCCTGGCTCGGGTATCAGAGAAAATGGACAATCAATACTTTTCCTCCCCGTGTTATTCAAAGTATTTCTGATATTGCTTTTGAAACCAAAATTTAGAGTACAGAATCAATTAGGGTAATGGTGAAAAAATCGAGCATTTGATGCTGCAGGAATGGAGTGGCTGACGAATAGTGAAAGGTATATAAGAACCATTCTGTAACAAATGCAATTGGCTGACTTAATGACTGAATATACTCAGAGGTAGAGGGTACCAGAGAACAGACAGCTGCGAGGAAGCCAGCCTGCTTCATGGGAAGCTGCAGTCTCTGCCTATATCCCCTCTCCCTTCCCTCTTGCAGGATTCCCCACTGTCACTCAGCCATGAGCTATAATCTGGCCTGTTAAATGGAAGACTGCTGAAATTAATGTAGTAGAGCTCATGGCAACGGGAACAAACATATAAGAAGCAGGCAGGGCAGCTGCAAAAATGTGTTCTCGTTTGGACCTTCGGCTCAAGATGAGCTACATTCTTATAAAAACTAATAAGGGCCCAGGGTGTCTTATTCCCAAATCTTGGGTTTCTGGAAGGAGAGCTCTTTGAAGCCAACACTTTTGGTCTAGATCATTCTGCTGAGAGGTCTGCCCAACCTTAACTTCCCAGGCTTAGGTCTTCCCACTCATTTGTTTCCTCATCTCATAGAAAACTTTACCACTGCCTCAGGTTTTTTCCTCATGTAGAGCTTTTACAACCTTTTTGGAACAAATAAACAAACATCTGGAATTGTGTGGTCCATTTAATTAAAAAGTTTGCATTTGGCCAGAAATGGTAAAATCATGAAAAATGGCCTGTCGGCGAGCTCAAGAAGGCCAAACGATGACGTTGTTGGCTGCAAGTGGATTGAAATTGAGTGAGTGAACACCTGCTTGGTTCAGCCTTCTGTCCTCCTGTTCCCCCTTCCAGCCATTAATATTTACTGCTTGGGTCTTTATCCATACTAATGAAATTCTTGGTTGGGGTTGGTCAGGGGACGGGGCTGTTACTTTTCCAATAACTTGGGATTTGTTGGGATGTGCGTACTTTATGAAGGGTGTGGAATTGGGCTTTCTGCCTTCTCGGTTCCCTTAATCAGAATTCCATATGCTTCAGGTCACTGCAGGGGCCTATTTCTGTTTCTTCAATCAGTCAGCCAGTCATGGGTTTTTCGAGAGGAACCTTGTACTGGAGGTTGTGGGAAATGCAAAAGATGCTATGAGCTCTGCCTTCAGGAATCCTGTAGTCTAATTGGAGAAGGAAACCCGTACCCATGGAAAGCAGTGGTGAAGCTAGATCCAAGAGTGCAGGAAAGGGAGAGCTGAGTGAGGACGGAAGTGTGGGGAGGTGGCCTCGGATGAAGGTAGGAACTGAGTTGAAAGGAAATAGGTTAGAGAAAGCCAGGCTTGTCTTATCACATGGGAGTGGCCACTGCTAAAGAAAGGGCTTTATTCCTTCCATTCTCTGCTTCTAAGTGTCTAAGACCTCCTTCTCCAAGTCATCTTATAGATACCTAAAAACTGAGACACAAACATGTGTTTAATATAGAAACGCAATTTCAGAATAAATCTTCCATCCCCTACTTCTCTGCTCTTACATTTCTACCCAATTGTTGGCCCTACACACTTTGAACATAAAAGTTCTAAAGCAACGGCTGGAATGAAACAATCTGTATAGTTGACAAACTTGAAGGAATCCTGGAGAAAAGATGTTTCACAGTGTTAAAGAGAACTTGGGGAGAGACCAAGTGGAGTTCTTGTTTAATTTCTGGCCATAATCTAGGTGAGGAGTACATATGACAAGCAACCTTAAAGCAGGGGTTAGTTAGAATGATTCTACCTTTCTGATGCTGCTGCTCTGCAGGGCAAGCCTGTGGTGAAGTAAAATGTTTTGTTTGTATATCAAAAGAAGAATGTTGGGAGTATTTGGCTTTGCAGAATGTAGTGCTCTGATATGTCTTCAACTTGAGAATTTAATCCCAGGATAAAGTTATTCTAAAAAAAAAAAGAGCCTTTTTTTTTTAAATTGTTGTCGTTGTACAGAATATGAGGAAAGTAGCTGATGGACTGGAAGTACAGTGGGTGCCATTTAGAGTTGGCTCTAAGGAAAGGGTGAGTATGTTGAGATCAGGTGTGGACTGGCAAGGGAGACTAAGAAATCATTATTCCCCAATGCCTTTTACTGAAGGGTGTGCTCATCCATCTTTGAGAGTTGAATAGTGTAGCCTGAAGGAAGTGAAATGAAACTTAATACAACTTTCAAATCCGACCAGGATTTGAAACACAGATCCAGAGTTCTTCTTGTCAATGCTAGTTCAGCTTTTTTAATAAAATGAAACCAGGGTTTCACCTTGACCCCTCTGGACTTCTGCAGGCACAGACAGATACAAGACCAAGCTGGAAAAACACTCCTCTGTTGTCAGAGGAGTTCTTAGTCCTGGACTCTTTTTATTCTTGTGCATCTGTTTCTTTAAATACTCTCTGCAGAAGCATTAGCATGAAAATAAAAGAGTATAGCAACTTGGAATTTTCCATTTGTAGCTTCCTTAGTCTGTGGGGTCAAAGTTCTATCCTCAGGGATGCTAATGCAAACTCTGTGTACTGTTCCAGGGCAAATGTTTCTCAACTAAAAGACAAGAGGGGGTGGGGAGCCAGGAAAATAATGCAATGCTAATTCCCAAACACAGACTGCCTGGAGATTCCAATTTAAATTGTTGCTCTTTTACCCCTATTCCCACCCTCCCTGAAAGAAAAAAAAAAAAAAAAAAAAATCCTGTTTTGTAAGGACAGACATCTGTGTAAGAGCAATAAAGCAGTCTTCTCCCTTGTGGATTAGCTCTTTATTCCTTTATTTATCTTGCTGTACCTCATCAGTTTTTTCCAAATCAAGGAGAGTCAAAGAGGATAAGATGCTGTCCCTTTCTTTGTTTTTGATTAAAGAAACCCATATAACCATTCTCCCACACAACTTCTTTTTTTTACTCAATAGAGAGCTTTTCTTTTTATGTCTGATTTCTCCCTTTCTTCATCTGCTTACTTGGAATCTTCCTAGAACTTACCTCATAAGTGTACAAATCAAATAGCTGAAATCCCCTGGAGAACAGGTTAGTCAGGGAAGTGAGTGCAGGCATATCTAGGAGATTGTAAAGCACAGGAAGAATTAAAACAGCATAATAACATGTTCAACCGCCTCCTTTTCTTATTCTGAATCCCTAGAAGTCTATTAATTAATTAAACAAGTATCTATGGGTCATATGGGCTTCCCTGATGGCTTAGTGGTAAAGATTTCACCTGCCAATGTATATAGGAGGGAAAAGGGAAGGGCACAAGATTTGAAAGAATGACAAAACCCAAGGACACAATATTAGAATCAAATGTGTGGAAGATGGCAGACTAGACAACTTTGATTAGACCTTGATCCTCAATCAGCCTAAAGGACACACCCAGAGACACCATGACAGTTGCAAGGCACTGTCAAAAGAGCAGGAGTGGGCAGTGGCCCAATTCCTGGAAATCTCCACCCCTTCCCCATTTTGGGGAATAATCCTCCTGCTCATTAGCATTTGAAATTACCCAGCCCATAAAAACTACCCATGCCACATTTCACAGCTGCACTGGCCCTCTTCAACGGCTTACACTCTTGTCTATGAAGTGTGTTTCTCTCTGAATCTGAGTAAATCCATTTCTTACCTATCACTTTGTCTCTCACTGAATTCTTTCTGCAATGAGATATCAAGAACCTGAGCTTCATTAGGTCCTGAAACCAGATACTGTGGTTTTTGGCTGGGTTCGAGTCCCAGCCACATGGGTTCAAGTCCCAATCTGAGGTAAACGATTTCAAATATAGGAGACACAGCTTCAATCCCTGTGTCGGGAAGATCCCCTGGAGAAGGAAATGGCAACCTACTCCAGTATTCTTGGGTGGGAAATCCCATGGACAGGAGAGGCTGATGGGCTACTGTCCTTGGAGTTGCAAAAGAATTGGACACGACTTAGAAACCAGGGAACTGGTTCCCTGGTGGCTCAGTGGATAAAGTGTCTGCCTGCAATGCGGGAGACCCGGGTTTGATCCCTGGGTTGGAAAAATCCCCTGGAGAAGGAATTGGCAACCCACTCTAGTACTCTTGCCTGGAGAATCCCATGGACAGAGGAGCCTGGCGGGCTACAGTCCACGGGGTCGCAAAGAGTCAGACATGAGCGAGCGACTTCACTTTCACTTTAGAAATGAAACAACAAAATGGATCATACACTTTATTTCAAACACTGTTCTAAACATTAGGGATGGAGGGACAAATAAAGCAGACAAAAACTTCAGTCTTCAGAGAAATTACATTCTGGTGAGAAAAAGGATTGATAATGTTGACTAAAAATGCACAGCTTGAGAGTTGTGAGTTAAGTTTCATTTTGGGCAAAATGAGGACTGCAGCCTGGGAGATAGCACCTTAGATAGCTCTGAAAGACTGCCCCAATGAGGCAGTGGGGGAAGGTCAATAGATAAGATTTTGGTGAAGGGGGAATTCAGTGCAATTAAGCACTCATTTTACAAAATTTCTGCTAGTCAGGAGGGACTGATGTCATCATGAAGGTATTTAGTGCTTTTTAGATATGAAAAGATTGGGATTGGGATCATGAAATCGCTTCCTGAAATTATCTAACTATCTAAAGACCTGTTCCACCAGATTCCCTGGAGCACAGAGTGCTTCATTCCACCCTGAACTCGTTCAGGGGGTGTTGAAGGTCAACAATGCAGCAGCACAATCTCCACAGAGGTAGATGGCGAAATGCCCTTGTTGTTGTTCAGTCACTGGCAATGCTCTTGGCAAATGCCAATTTGTAGTTGACAATAACTAAGATTAAAAAAGAAAGAAAGAAAGAAAGAAAAGCTCCCCCTCCTTACCCCTGAATTTGTTAGAGTTAAGTCTATGATGAAAAGAAAATCAGGCAAAGGAGATAAGGGAGTATGTACTGGTAATTTGAGACTTGATAGCAGAGAAGCCATCACTGAAGAAGTGACACTGAAGTAACAACTTTAAGGTGAGAGGTGGGGACTTGAGAATATCTGATAGGAAAATTATTCAGGGGAAAGAAAGAGTAAGTGCAAGGCCTTGAGATAGGAGCATGCCTGGTGTACATGAAATACAGCTTCATGAGCCAGTGCGGCTGAGTAAAGTAATCCAACAAGGAAAGGTGGATTGCAGGAGTGGAGATGAAGTCAGAACAGTATCAGAGGTCAGGACCTGTAGCCTCTTGTAGGCCATTTACTGTGACTGAGGCAGGAAGTCATTTTAAGGCATTAGCAAATATGGTGAAAGTGATGTTATACTACTTTACACTACTCTGTATGGGGGAATTTAAAAAACTCTAACCAACAACTAATTGAAACCAAGAAGCAATACTGTTGTTGATCAGAAACTATGTAGACTTTGTGTAAGATGGATAGAATTGAAAGGGTTAACCACAGCCTAAAATAAATGCAAGAGGGCTTTAAAATATAAGATTAGCTCCAGGAACTCACTAAGCACAGGGAACCACTGGAAGTTTCACAGCAACAAACAAGGTCGGTCTCTTCAGTGGGTGGAGACACAGGTCGACTCATTCATATGCCTTCCCCGTCTTTAGTTCAGGCATAGCTCAACAAAGCTATCTCCAAGCCAGAGCAGTTAGTATGAGTGACTGGAAGAATAAGTAGGATCACAAGAGTCGGCACAAATGTAATAGCCATAGTGAGTGGGGATGGGTCAGTTAAATGACAGAGAACTCATAGATTTGGTTTAAAAAAAAGGAAATATGGCCATATGACCCAGCAATCCCACTCCTGGGCATACACACTGAGGAAACCAGATCTGAAAGAGACACGTGTACCCGAATGTTCATCGCAGCACTGTTTATAATAGCCAGGACATGGAAGCAACCTAGATGCCCATCAGCAGATGAATGGATAAGGAAGCTGTGGTACATATACACTATGGAATATTACTCAGCCATTAAAAAGAATTCATTTGAAAAAAAAAAAAAAGAATTCATTTGAATCAGTTCTAATGAGATGGATGAAACTGGAGCCCATTATACAGAGTGCAGTAAGCCAGAAAGATAAAGACCAATACAGTATACTAACGCATATATATGGAATTTAAAAAGATGGTAACGATAACCCTATATGCAAAACAGAAAAAGAGACACAGATGTACAGAACAGACTTTTGGACTCTGTGGGAGAAGGTGAGGGTGGGATGTTCTGAGAGAATAGCATTGAAACAAGTATACTATCAAGGGTGAAACAGATCACCAGCCCAGGCTGGATGCATGAGACAAGTGCTCAGGGCTGGTGCACTGGGAAGACCCAGAGGGATGGGATAGGGAGGGAGGCAGAAGTGGGGATCGGGATGGGGAACACATGTAAATCCATGGCTGATTCATGTCAATGTATGGCAAAAACCACTACAATATTGTAAAGTAATTAGCCTCCAACTACTAAAAATAAATGGAAAAAAAATAAAATAAAGGAAATATAAAATAAAATGCTTTTAAAAAAGATACATACAATAAAATGACATAGGACACTTGAAAAATACTGGAATTTCAAAAAACCCCACAAAACCCCAGAAGTTGATACATGATAATAACCCAGGAATAACAATGTTAATATCACAAAATAGGGCTGAAGACAATTATTGAAATGATGAAGAGGGATATGTTATATAAGTAAGAAGATATAATGGGAAGCTGTAACAATTGTGAATCTCAGTGCATGTAACAGAATGGTATTGAAATACATGAGGCAAAAACATCTAGAAATACTAGATAAAACTGACAATTACAGTCACAAATGAAATCTTTAGTATATTTTCCATAGAAAATTACAAGTAAAGGACAATAAACTTCACAATATGTATATTTTGTTAAACAGCAAATAGAATGAACATTCTTTATTAAAAATATATGGAATAATTCCAAAAGCTATCCACAAATTGAGTCATAAATGAAACTGTAGGTCAATCTCTTTTACTAATGTGTATAAAAGAATCCTCAATGAGAAATTAACAATAAAATTTAATAATGTATTAAAAAATACTACTTATGACCAAGCAACCTTTACCTCAAAATTAAAAGGATAGTTTACTATTAGAATGTATCAGTAAGGTTGTCATATTGGAATATTAAAAGGGAAAATAGATTACATATGATCATGGTAATAGATGCAAAAGAAAGGGAAGGAAGGAAGAAAGCAAACAAGGAAGGAAGGCAGAAACCTATTAATTTAATAACCATTTTGGCATACATCTCCTAGCAAATGGGGAATATATGGTAATTTCCCCAACTTGATAAAGATTATCTCAGAAACCTACAGCAACCTGCAGAGAGAAGAATAAAGGACTGAAAATATTCTCATTAGAGTCCCTGAAGAGGCAGGTAAGGAATATTCTATATTTCCCTTGAGATACTAGCCAAAGTGATAAGATGTACTATAGCAGCAACAAAAGCAAAAGTGAGAGCAATAAAGATAGCAGTAAATACAGCGTTGTTTGCACCAATATTATGATTTACATCAAGCAAACTTTCTCTGTAACAGACCACATACTAAATATTTTAGGATTTGCAAAGCAGAAGATACTTGTCACAACTTAGTTTCACTTTTATAAAATATAACATGATAGAACTAAGGCCCATCATGTCTGCAACAGGAAAAAATATAAATGTGCTTGATTAATCTATTTAAAAGACTTTCAGATTGGATCATAAAGAAAGATCCAATTCTCTATATTATAGAGAGCAAAAGAAATAAATTAATTCAGAAAAGTTAAAAAAAAGCTGGTACAGAAAGAGAGCACTGGCTACAACGTAAATATCACAAGGTAGCATTCAAACATAAGAGCCTTAAATGAGTCAGAGGAGTCATTTACTGGCACAAGACTACAGTCTATTATGTTCACAGATTTTGCGGGTGAGGAATTCCAAGAGAGGACAACAGGGAAGACTTATCTCTGCTCTATAATGTCTGGTACCTCACAGCAGGCTTGAAGTCTGGGAGCTGGAATCATCTGAAAACATGTGTACTCACTTGCTTGGCAGTTGATAATGACTGTCGACTAGGGCACCTAAGTTCTTCTTTGTGTGATCTTCCTTTGTAGCCTAGTTATGACTTGGAACACCTCCTTGTAGTAGTTAAGTTATAAGAGCAAAAGAAATTATGAGAGAGTAAGAGTCAGGCAAAAGCCATACCATCTTTTACAATCTATGTCTTCGAAGTTGTTATTTTAGCTACATTCTGTTCATCAAGATAGTCACAGAAAACCTGCTCAAGTTTAAGGGAAGGAAAAATAAATTCTGCCTCTTAAAGGGGTGTGGCAAAATTCTAGAAGAGCTTGTGGTACCCAAAATAGTGTTCTGACCACTTTGGTCAATTGTAGTCTTCCACAGTAATATAATTGCTCATAAGCAAAATTTCAGTAAATTCCAGGGAAGAGGTAGTACAAAAAACTCTGGGCACAATGTATTAAAACTATAAATTAATAAGAAAATCAGATTACAAAAGCCCTTTCATCCAGAAATTTTCTAACACTACTAAATCTGAAGTCAAATCTAATATACAAGCTCAAACTATAGAATAGCCAGAGAAATATGATGATGAAATCATTACCTATAAGAACCTATGAGATAGATCTAAGACCATTCTCAGTAGAAAACAGCTTTAAGTACATGTTTTTGTAAAAAGGGTAAAAGTCTAAAAGATAAATTAAGCATCTGACATAAACAGTGAGCTAAGTAAACTGAAAGAAAGTGGGAGAAATGAATTTTTAAAGTCAGTGAACAGTAAGAAATATGTAAATATGTAATAATACTGTAATAAACAGTATAATGAATAAAACAAAAGATAAATTTTAGAAGTCACTAAAATATTCAAAGAAATTAAACAATGCAAATATATGCTTATATGTAGATAAAAAATTAAAAGCCACAAAAAGACTAGAAAATTAGAAGAATCATAAGAACTAACTTTGCTCAATCCTGTGCAAATGTCTGAAAATCTAGACCAAGTGGAAATTTTCGAGAAATATATAATTCCCCAAAACTGACTCCCGAGGAGGTAGAAAATTGAAGCATATTGACTTCTAAATTAAATAAAATTTAATTAAATTTTTAAGGACCTATCACCACCCCCAAAAAAACACCACGTTTAGGTAATTTTACAGGGAAATTTTATCAAACATGAGAAGATACTGAGTAGTGAGTGCTCTCTTAAGTACTTAACAACTGAGTCTCTGTGAACTCATACACATGCACACACACAAAACACGTACAAAACAAACACCTCTCCCTTCACATGTGTTATTGTTGTTCAGTCACTAAGTCCTGTCCTATTCTTTGCGACCCTATAGATTGCAACGCACCAAGTTTCCCTATGCTTCACTACCTCCTGGAAGTTTGCTCAAACTCACGTTCCTTGAGTCAGTGATGCCATCCAGCCATCTCATCCTCTGTCACCACCTTCTCCTTCTGCCCTCAATCTTTCTCAGGTTGTTGATCATCAGTTGTGTCTGACTCTGCAAAGAGTCAGACATGAACTGCAGCACGCCAGCCTTCCCTGTCCTTCAACGTCTCCAGGAGTTTGCTCAAACTCACGTCCATTGAGTCAGTGATGCCATCCAACCATTTCATCCTCTGTCATAAAAATTGACTTTTTCCAGTCCTGTGGCCACTGCTGAGTTTTCCAAACTTGCTGACAACATGTGGTCAACTGGAGAAGGGAATATAAAACCACGCCACTATTCTTGCCTTGAGAACCCCATGAACAGTATGAAAAGACAAAAATACATGATACCAAAAAATGAGCCCCTTTGGTCAGTACATGTCCAATATGCTACTGGGGAAGAGTAAAGAAATAGTTTCAGAAAGAATGAAGAGACTGGGCCAAAGCAGAAATGACATTCAGTTGTGGATGTTTCTAGTGGTGAAATTTAAGTCCAGTGCTTTAAAGAACAATATTACATAGGAACCTGGAGTGTTACATCCATAAATCAAGGTAAATTGGATGTGGTCAGGCAGGAGATGGCAAGAGTGAACATTGACTTTTTAGGAATCTGTGAGCTAAAATGAATGGGACTGGGCAAATTTAATTCAGATGACCATTATATCTACTACTATGGGCAAGAATCATTTAGAAGAAATGGAGCAGCCCTCACAGTCAGCAAAAGAGTCCACAACGCAGTACTTGAGTGCATTCTTGAAAACAACAGAATGATCTAGGTTCATTTCCGAGGCAAACCATTCCCTGTCACAGTAATCTAATTCTATGCCACAACCCCTAATGCTGAAGAAGCTGAAGTTCATCAGTTCTGTGAAGACCTATAAGACCTTCTAGAACTAACACACACACACACACACACAAAATAGAAACAAAGAAAGAAAGATGTCCTTTTTCATCATAGAGGATTGGAATGCAAAAGTAGAAAGTCAAGAAATACCTGGAGTAACAGGTAAGTTTGCCCTTGGAGTACAAAATGAAGCAGGGAAAAGTCCACCAGAGTTTTGCCTAGAGAATGCACTGGTCATAGCAAACACCCGCTTCCAAAAACACAAGAGATCACATGGGCATCACTAGATGGTCAATACTGAAATCAGATAGATTATACTCTTTGCAGCTGAAAATGGAGAAGCTCTATTCAGTCAGCAAAAACAAGACCTGGAGCTGACTGTGGCTCAGATCATGAGCTCCTTATTGCAAAATTCAGGGTTAAATTGAAGAAAGTGGGGAAAATCACTAGGCCATTGAGGTATGCCCCCGTGTGTGTAGAGTGCGTTTCTGTGGCATGAATATTTCCACCATGACTGATTTTAAGCTGCATATGTGATGTTACTTAATGTGGACTTTGAAGAAATATACACAATCTGTTCTTGTGAGTCAGTGCAAGCTGGCTCCTACGCACCACAGTGATGATTATAAGTCTATTTAAACTGTTCCAGAGCATAGATAAATAAGTACTTCCAAATTATTTTTATAAAGAGAATAAAATCTTTATAGAAGAATTGATAAGAATTACAGAGAAAAATAATTGCTATTCATCTGGGTTATGAAAATGGATGCAAAAAAGCCTAAATAAAATAATTATAAAAAAATCCAGCCACATAAACAGAAGAGTAAAATATTGTGATCAATTAAGATATATTCTAAGTATGCATTGAAGTTTCAATATTAGGATATCCATTCATTTATTTTATCTTTTTAATAGATTTAAAGAGGAAAGCCATAATTTTATAAGGTGAAAAGGATACAAAAATAGACATATATTTCCTAAAGATAATAAATTGCATCTATCTCGGTCCAAAAGGCAACATCAAACTTAATAGGTAAACATAAGAGGTATTCCCATTAAAGTAAGGATAAGATATCTGTGATCACCACTATTATTTAATATTTTACTGGAAATAGTAACCAATGCAATTGAACAAGAGAAAGAAACAATAAGCATGAGAATGGAAAGCATAAGCCAAAACTGTCATGTTTATAGATGAGGAAATGGCAACCCACTCCAGTACTATTGCATGGAAAATCCCATGGACGGAGGAACCTGGTAGACTACAGTCTATGGGGTTGCAAAGAGTCGGACACAACTGAGTGACTTCACTTTCACTTTTATTTGCTTTAACAGTTGGAAACACAAGTGAACCGACTGAAGGACTAATGAGAGAATTCAGTGATAAAATAAGATATAATGCTAATATGGGCTTCCCTGGTAGCTCAACTGGTAAAGAATCGATCTGCAATGCAGGAGACCCCAGTTAGATTCTTGGGTGGGAAGATCTCCTGGAGAAGGGACAGCTTACCCACTCCAGTATTCTTGGGCTTTCCTAGTGGCTCAGATAGTAAAGAATCCACCTGCAATGTGGGAGACCCAGGTTCGATCCCTGGGTTGGGAAGATTCCCTGGAGGAGGGCATGGCAACCCACTTCAGTGTTCTTACCTGGAGAATCCCCATGGACAGAGGAGCTTGGCGGGATGCAATGCATAATGTCACAAAAGAGTCAGACATGACTAAGCAACTAAGTACAGCACAATGCTAGTATACAGAAGTCACTGGCTTTTTTTTTTTTTTTTTTTTTAGTTTCTACTTTCTGATGTTCCCATTAAGAATGGAATGGTTAATGTAAGGTAAATCATGATATTGAACATTATGAAAATATTTTTAAAAGTTGAGCAAAAATCAATATGAGTACAAAATATTTGTATACTGTGACAAAATTTATATATTTAAAAGCACAAAATCATGCATATGTATACTCAAGGACATACATGTGTATAAATGCATAGAAGTAGTTTTGGAAGGATGGACATAAAAACTTAGACAATAGTTATTTCAACAATCAGGGGGTGATCCAAATTAGAATGCAAAAGAGTAGAAGGACTAAAAAACTAGCTTTTTCAGTATCTGAATTTTTATTAGAATGTGCTAGTATTTACTCATGTAAAATAATGAAATAAAATAATTTTAAAAGTAGTAATAATAAAAATTAAAATAATAAAGGATCCAAAGAAGATGGAAGCTTTGAGTAATTTGTTAGCATTTTGGAGACTGAAATTTTATTTCCCCAAGGCCAGTGATAAATAGTTTCTTTGAAAATGTTGCTTTTACTCAAATGTAAGTAATCCAGTGTTGGGAATCCATCTATACTGTCTGTACTCTTGCCACTTTTGGAGAATGAGCTGTTCATATGAATTAAATATTCAGACAGAGAGATGTATAGAAAAAAGTAAAGAGGTCCATGCATCTTGCGTAGCTTACTGATTACTGAGAATGGGAAGGGAAATATCTACATTAAGAGCTCCAATTGAGTGATTTCTTTAAAGCCAGGGACTGTGTTGGTATTTTCCATGTGTTTGTGGTCTCATTTAATGATGGGAATGTCTCCTAAAGCTGGATATTATTCCCATTTTATATATGAAGAAATTGAAGCTTACAGAGATACTGTGTAGTTTACCAAAGGTCCCAGTGTTAATAAGTGTCCTTCATGAAATCTAAACCAGGTCTGCCCCTGAAGCCTATATTCTTTCTTCCGTTCCATGCTTCCCCCCAGTAAGATGCACTTAACAGAATAACCACACTGAATACATTTTAATCTGTGTCTTCATGGTTCAGGAAAGCACTTCTGATTTTTTCAGTATTTCAGACATCCTGTGATGAGCATCAATTATCAGAGTAGTAGTGAAGCATGAAAATGATGGTTAATTGGAGATATCCAGTTGAAAGAAAGCTGAGCAATACTGCATTTACAGAATGTAGTGCTTTTAATACAGATAAAGAAAGGTTCAACACAATCACTGGAGTGATTTTTTTGTAGCCCCTTTGTTACTATGGACCTGTGTATTCTGAAGGTCTTTATCCCCTATATACTGATTTCATGTATGCTATGTTCTGTCATTTCCAGCACTTGTGTTAGACCTTGTTTTGCTGTTTGCAGTTCTATAAATATTGTTTAGATATGTGATGCAATTTTCCCTCTGTTGAATTCTCATAGCGAAAGATCTGATCTCTGTAACCTGCCCTAATGCAAGCAGAGTTTAAGTGTACTGCACCAATGGCTTCATAGATGACCCATTTGGTTAGAGATTATAAATGCCATTTAGAGTAAGCAGGAGATGGCTCCTGAGTGTCTAGTAAACTTCAACAACCACCTGAGAGATACCTCTGTGTGACTGCATAAAATGGAAATAAAGAATGGCAAATAACCCATTGACTATGCACTTTCTCACCCGCTGAGAGCAAAACGCAATCCAATGCAATTTTAGTACTTACATGCCTCTGGGGGAAATAGACTCCTAAAAATCACCAAGTGCAGCACTGGAAAAATTCCTTAAATTTGTGCTATGCTTGGTGTTATAAAACCCAAGGAACCTTATACTTTCTCCTTGAGTAAAATGGACTGGTAATTTTGTTTTGTTATATTATCCACCAAGCATAATGATAATGGGTCATATGCAATTTAGGAAAAAAATTAAGCCTAATAAGAAAAACCTCTAATAAATACTAACAGCATCTTATTGGTATTGTCGTTAGTCTAACCCTCCTATTAACATTTGTTTTTACATATTAAATGATCTGTAATATGTTGGAAATGAAGAGAGCAGTAAAAATTAAAATAAGCATTCTTATATACATGGTACAAATGTTTGCATGCCTCTTCCTGCAGGCAGGTACTAGGAGGGATGGTACATAAAAGGGAGTGGTACCAGGATTTAACAAGAGAGTCTTGATTTTAGATGTGTTGAGCAGTAAAAATGCTCCATGTAGGGAGTGGACCTTATCATTAACCTGGAATGCAGCCCATTCAATGAAAACCAGCATTCAGTCCTGAGAAAAGGATACGATTAATTATCCCCTCAAATCAGGCTTCTTCTGAGCTAGTGGAGGAGAGTGAAGGAGTGGAGAAGCTTAGGGAAGCTCCAATACACAAATAAAAGGGTTTGGGGAGTCCCATATAGTGTTAGCTATCCTTTACATACAATGTGGTTGGATGGGGTAGAGCTGAGGGAGTGTTTTCAGGAAGCCTTCCTTATTAGATGTGTTCCTCTCAAGCCTATGTAAGAACCTCCTAGGGAATGTCCATAAGGTAAAGATGTTTGAACATGTTTCGGGGATTCTGATTCAGTGAGCCTGGGGTGACACTGTGGCTTCCGTTATTATTCATGAGCTCTGATGACTCTTCTGTAAACAGCAATTGGAGGACCACTACGTTAAATGATACTGACAAGGAGTCTCTTTTCACAGGTCCTCTCAGCCATGAGATTTAAGAGAGCAGGGACTGTTTCCAAACCCTGCTGACTAGGGTTATGGCAGTCACAAGTACCTTCTCTTGTCAGGCCCTCAGTGGTTTCTGAGGACTAAGAAGCCTGTAGGAGATTCAATTATTATGAAGGATTTGCTGTGCAAGGCACTGTACTGTGTACAGAAATGACAAGGGTACCCCCCCTTTTATTTTTTTTTAAGGAACTTAGTTTAGGTGGAGACAGCAGACAAAATGCAATGAAGTATACAAGTGCTATGAAACTGAGGCGCACAAAGGGGTTGGTCATGAGATGGAGGGTGGCCTAAGTCATTGTAAGGCTTGAGCAAAGAACTGGCCATGGATGTAGAGAAGAGGTCTTCACAGAAATGATGTTGAGAAAGTTGAGCACGTGAGCGGTATCCACTAGCTATTCCTAAGTGGTGAGTGAGAGGGAAAAATGTGACATGACTCCCAGGTTTTTGGCCTGAGTAGTTTTGTGGAAGCTGAAGCCATTTCTGAGAAAGGGCATTTGGGAGGAACAGATTCAGGGGAATGTATCTGGTGTCAAAGGTGTCTGTGCCTGCAGGTAGAGATGCTCTGAGATACGGGTTGTCAAACTTTTGCTGTGGTAAGTGTTTTAGGCTTTGGAGGCTGGATGGTCTTTGCCGTAACTACTCAGCTTTGTCTGCCATTGTAGAGTGGAAGTATTTGTAGGCAATATGTCAGGAAACAGGCATGGCTGTGTCCCAGTAAAACTGTGTTTACTAAAGTAAGTGACAGGACAGATTTGGCCCATGGACTGTAGCCTTAAGTGTGAACGACAGATATAGACAGAGAGGTATTGACTCCTCTGTATCTGTGTACACAGTGTCTTTCTCTGTAGCCATAGTATCTCAACTGTCCTTTACAAACGCTGCATTTCATGGTTATTTTGAACAAAGAATTTTCAAACTGTCCAAAAATTGCTTAATGATTATAAAAAATTAAATTTGGAAATGTAAATTAAAGCTGTAAGATACATTTTGTATTCACTGGCTCAGCAAAATTTAAACAGCCTGGTAATGCCAACTGCTGTAAAGTTGTAGAGCAACAGAAACTCAAGTTATTTTTGTGGGAGTGTGAGTCAGTGTGTCTACTTTGCAAAACAATTTGTCATTATCTGGTGAATTTGAATATATGCAAACTCTTAAGCTCCAACAATTCTACTCCCCAAGTTCTAACCTAGGAAAAGCTACTGTACCTGTTCAAATCAATGTGAACTATATGCATAGCATTTTCTGTAGTAGGAAAACAAAACAAAAACCAGACAAGAAAACTGGAAACAGCCCAAATGGTTCATTAAGTAAAGTTGAGTAATATTCAGCATGGATGAATGCACAAAATTGGGAGGAAAAAAACTCACTGAATGATATGGTGTAGTGTAATTATATAAAGTTCAAAAATGCAAATTAAAGCACTATTTTAAGAGTCCTTACAGAAGTGGCAAAGCTCTGAAGAAAACTACTGGAATGAAAAACTCAAATTCAGTTGCATTTACCATCAGTGGTAGGTAGAGGAAAACACAAAAACAACCCAAGAGATTTATTTATCTCTAAACTTGGTGAGGAGTACACACATATTTTAAAGTTGTTGTTCTCAATACTTAACATATTTTTTTTCCCTTCATTTGTAATGGAGCAGGCATTGGATAATAATGAATAATGAGACAAAAGCAAACTCTTACTATCAATTTTATATTTTCAAGAGGTGATTAACTCAAGGTAATTCTTCTCTAAAAAACAAATGTTAGTTTGGGGGACTGACTTCATATCTGACTTGGTGTCTTTGCCAGTCATGTCAGCTTTCTCAGTGACTGAAGGCCTGCTGGCTTCCAGTGTTTCATCTGGGCAGAAGGCAATGGGTACCAGGGATAGCACGGAGGAGGGAGCAGTGTCAGGAGGCAGGCTCGTGTAACTCCTACAGGGTCATTTGAGTTCCCCATCTTAAGGAGAACAAGCATCATCTTTGGCAGAGGACACAATGTGGTCAGATTCCTCCCTGTCACTCAGCAAGTGATCCCACTGCTGCCTGTATATTATTCCAGTCATCTGGGTTTACAGGGACACTGTGTAGTGGTTTTGTGGTGTGGAAGCTATTGCTACCTAATTTTTTTCTTTCTTGAGTATCACTTTGTAGTGTCATGATTACAAGCTTGGAAGAAGATAAGCTGTCTGTCCATTCTGAGTATAAATGGGCACTTGAGATGAAACCACCTAGTTAATTTCCCCTTATTGCTGCAGGAGAATCTGAATCCAAACCACAACACAACCTAGCCCCTAAATCTCTATTAAAAACCACCTTGGGTAGTCTGGCAAAAGCTTTATTTAAAGTCAGCAGAGAATTGTAAAGTCAAAAGTGAAAAATGGTGCAACAAGAAAGAATCATAAAAAAATACTAGATCAGTTAAATGTAGTCAAAGGCAATTTAGTGTGTTCTGGCACCAGTCCTTATTGATGCAAAGAATGTGATGTGTCAGGGGTCGGCAAGAACATGTAGCAAATGTGGAATGAAGGATGCAGCTCCAAGCTTGACTCTGGGGCAGCCACACGGGCCATGCAGAAGGCCTTGCTCTTCCTTTGGACTAGGGATTTCAGGGAGACTATTCTAATTATCCCAGTCTGGACATCTGTTCCTTCCTTCTTAATGTTGTTTGTATTTTAAAATTAGAATTTTTTCATTCATGGGAATAAACCAAACCAGAGGCTGCATAAATTGAGTCAGGCCAAGAAGGTAGATATTCCTCATCAGTACTTTTTAGTATTCTAGTCTCTTTGGGGTTACCACTTTGACCTGCATTTCATATTCACATTCCAAGCTGTGATTATTTCTGTCTCATCTTCTCCAGCTTCTTTATCAGTATGAGCTGGTCTGATTAGTGATAAGCATTTCTATAGCTTCCATTTTATTCAGCTGCCATGTTTAGGTATTGTGCTAGGTCCTGTATAGCATTATCTCACCAGTCTCACTAAAACCCTACACGGCAGCTCTTTGCCCATGCCAGTTTCACAGATGAGACCAACAAGGGCTCAGAGACTCCGAACTCTTCGGAGGTTACTCACCGAGTAGCAGAAACAGGACTCACGAGGCCTGACTGCTCAGGTGTGTTATGCTAGAAGGATGCTTCGCTAACCTCATCTCCAGTGGTACCTGGGGACCATACCTCTCAAGAACGTAGCTGCACTATAGGACAGTTTTAAGAATGAGACCAGTGTTTGAATCCTCACTTTACCACTTAACGGTTTTGTGACCTTGGGCAAGATACTCTGTATCTCCCTCTCTGTAATATAGGTATAATAGTAATACCTACATTAGTAAGGTTGTTGTGAGGACCAAGTGAGTTGATATAAACAGACTATTTTAAAGAGTTTCTGGCCCATTGTAAGTGCTATATACATGTATGCTATTATTGTGGCTGATGACACTTCTGTTATTAGTGTTATTGTTTTTGATGTCTTCTGGAGACAGGGTGCCTTCACTGAAGGAAATGGAATTGGCTAAAGGGGAAGTGAAAGGTCAGCCCCGTGGCAGGTCCATGGGGTGGATGTTGTTAGGCAACACACTCAGTACTATTCCAATTCTACCTTGTGGGGGGCACGTGCACTTTTTGTAGACCCTTTTCTCACAAATGAAGTGGTTTTGGAAGGTCAAAGAGGAAACTGGATTCTGTGGGGGTATCCCTCTTAGGTACTTGTACTAACACATTCAGAATCAGATTCTGGGGTCACCTGCTTTTCCTTCCCATCTACAGATTTACTCTAGGAGAAACGGGGAAAGGTTTGGAGACTTCCTTGGTTCTAACAGGTCTTATCAGAATCTCTGTCGTAGATTCAGGAGGAGTGATTGGTTTAATGTAAATGCTTTAGAGGATCTGAAAGAGATTAGAGAAACCTATTCCAGAGGATAAAGGCAAGACAGGAGGGAACCATTAATCTCATGGACATTCAATTCCCTAAGAACTTTTTGGGGAGTGACCAGAAACAAGCCAGGCCATATGCTGTCCATTTGCAATCCTCCGAGCTCTGGACTTTTTTTTTTTTTTTTCCTGACGGATCGAGGCCAATGCCATTGCCTCATTTGGATGGTTCTTAAACTTGAAAAGGAACTGAAAGGTTGAGGCTTGCATGCAGAGTCGAAACAGATGATTTGACAAAAGTAGTCCTGACAAACACCAGGGCTCTCCCGATTGTCAGAAACAGTCTGATGATGACATGTTCGAAGCTTCCCAGACTGGCTTGTGTTTTGGTAAATAGGAACAATCAGGGAAGACATAGTTATGCTGTAGAGAGATCTGCAATGTGGAGAGAACAAGTTAATTGTTCAGCTTCAACTGAGACCTTTCACTCAAGTCATTAATCACAGTGCACAGTCTGGAGCCTTGGCCCCGCAGTTCAGGGCTTTAGGCTGCTCTCCCGCTCCAGACCAAGGCTCATTCCAGGTGCTGGCCATTTGCGTTTCCCTCTAACTGGGCTGATTTATGGACCCAGAGATGTTTCCTGGTTTTTCCAAATTCTGTTCCATTACTTTGTAATAAAGGGGACATGTGATTTCTGGTTTTGTGCAGATCTTTAGTTTTAACATCCCTAGTACCAAAGATTTTTTCAATTAGTTTGTGGCCTGTCTTCTGTGACGGAGAGGGTAGAAATGCTGTTCTGTGTTTTGAGTATCAAAATGAAGACTTTTAGAGACTCTCTTGATTCTTCCCAGCTTGGCTAGAGCTGAAGACACACAAAACCTGCATGAGGCTTTGTTCCTGCATTCAGTGTCTCAATGCAAATTAAGTCTTGGGAAACCTAAGTGACAATAGCTCACTATAGTGATTGGCATTATCCCCATTCTACCCCGACACATATGGTTCAGGGTATAATATCAGGCCTTCCATACTGGGGCCAGGTCTCCGATGACAGAGTAAGCCAATATTGAAGACTTCGCAAGAGAACCTGAGTGTCAGAGGAGGACACTGTAATATTGAGGCTAAACAGGGCATTGCCATTGCCGAGTGTTACCTGTTTGAGTGAAAGATAAACCCAATCTAAGTTGATAAGGGGCAACAGATCCCTTGGGAGTTTTCCCAAGTGGCAGAAATGTTTTGCAAGAAAGTAATTGGAAATTGATATTTGACATATCTCTGGGTTGCTTTTTATTCCTGATAACACCAAAGGGTTTGGCCAAGAGTCAAGAGTGACTGACACACGAAATCCTGCAATCCACAGCTGAAATACAATCTCTTCTTTGTTGAAAGTAAGCAGCTGCTTTTTGACCCTTTGTTTCCTAACTAGCACATCAACTATAGAGACTTATGGGCTTAGCTTGGTGAAATGAACTATGAATATAGCCAACCCTGCCTTTCAGTACTTCTCTGAAAGAAAGTCTTCACTGGCAATGGAGAACTGTCCTTAAAATTCACTCAATTTAATGGTCCTTTTTCAGAGTCTGCTATGGGCTCTGTATTGCATTGTGTACCATGGGACGTGCAAAATAAATACCAAATATGGCCTTTGCCCTCGAGGAACTTATAGGCTCCTGGGAAGGATGATGTGTTTATGAAACACATTTTCCATGGCAAGATAAGATATCACATGTGTGCCAAAGTGACTGGAACCTGGAATAAGTACAACAGGGAGTCAGAAAAAGGAGAGTAGGTAGACTAGAGTTGTCAGGGAAGACGTTATGGATGAGGTGGGACAAAGACATCAATATCCCAAACCCAGAACTCATCCTTAAAGAAACTGCAAGGAACATAGGATCAGGTTGCCAAGAGATTGTGGAGTCCCCTTTAAGTGAAAGTAAATTTGTTCAATATGAGGATAGATAATTTAGTTCAATAAATATTTATTGAGTGCACGCTTTGTGCCAACAACTGTATCTGATGAGGTAAGGGATGAATAATCCCTACACAGAACACACGCGGGTAATTCTCAGATGCTACCTTCTCTTAATGGAGATTTTTAAAGTTAATGTTGGTCTGTGTGATTCCAAAACCTGTGATTTTTACCACTTACCATTCCATGTCTCAGAAAGACCTTCCCATGCTCGCTTCAACAATACCTATAGTAAAATTGGAATGACATAGAAAAGATTATCATGGCTTTTACCCAAGGATGATGTGCAAATTCTTGAAGCATTCTATATTTTAAAAAAAATAGAAGAAGATGAACTTACCCAAGATATCTTTGGGTTGAAGAGCTGAGTCTAATTTTTTTGTGTAGTGCAGGAATGACATGTCCACCTTCATAAGCTGTTTACAGTGTAAAGAATTGCATGAATGCTGATTGTGACAGGAAGGGACACTGAGTTAGCGTTTGAGTAGCCCCCAATTACTGGGTTAGGGAGTACTTGGAATAGCATTTGAAAAGTCTGAACCTGGCCTAAACTCATGATCATAAGCAGAGTCCACGCTCTCTGAAGATCAAATTTTCTTGGAATTTCCATTATTCCCTTTGACTGCTGCTTTGGAAACCCAGTTAGAAGGGTCTTCCATCATTAGCATTTGAGATAGTGTTGCACTGGGCTCTTGGGCTCTCATGAAGTCTGAACTTGGCACTACCCAGATATAGTGGTAAAAGTCACTGAAAATTCTGTCTGTAGTCTTCCTTGCAAAATGAGGAAATCTCCTATTTGTTCACTTAAGGTACAGATATAACTATGCAATTGCAGATAGGTCTAGAAAGAAGAGAAGTCAGGATGACAATGGTGGTGGCAGTGGTGGTCGTCATAGACATGGTAATCATTATTCCAAATATCCACATAATTTTTAAATAATATAACCACAGAACACTAGTAAGCCCTGGAAAGAATCTAAGATATCAAGCATTGAGGCGCAGAGGTGTCAGAGTTTATTTAGCTAAGCAATACCAGAAGAGAACTAGAAAATCTCCCTTTCTAGCTAGCAATCATTCTCATACCACAGTGAGACCCTGCCTTGTAACCCCTGCATTTCTGCCACCCATGTGACTGCTTTGAAGCTCATTTAGATATCAAATTTAAATGGAATTCCCACAAAAACTTTTTTTTTTAAATTTGGAGGGACTGGTGGAAGGAAAAACTAGAAGAAATTTGAAAACACTCTTGATTCCTGTCATTTTCCTTAGTATTCAGTCACTCTCTTCATCTGAGAGGCTCATTCTGGCCCCCAAGTGTAGATACATACATACACATGTGCTCACTCACTCATCTGTATGCATATGTATGTATTGATATGCATTCCTCTTCATCATCTGCAGTCATTTTACAAATAATGGCTTGTGTGTGTGTGTGTGTTTTATCATCTTATTTTTAAAATGAAAATGACAACTTCAAAATTCTTTGCAGAAATAGTTCTTTTACGGTTAAAAAAAAAAAAAAATCCAGTATGTAGGCCAGGGTCATCTTTGGGTCACAAAATTCCATAAGGGAGTTGGCATTGGGAGGGGATAAGTGGTGACTTTGGAATTTCTGTCCCTTCATTCTGGGTACATGCATCAAGTTGGTAACAAAGAAGTTTGGTGGAGAGCTAGTGAAATAGAGTCAAATGAGAAAGATAGAACAAGGTTGAGAGTACAGAGTATTGGCAGGATGTAGAAGGAGATGGGGAGGTATGGATACCCTCCCCACCTCTTACAGGCTCTTTTCCCAGTAAGGTTATCACTGTGCTGGGGGTGGGGTTGAGAGTGTATAAAAGGAGCTGAGACTTTTGATTTAAAACTTTTGTTTTTGAGAAATCTGTCTTGCGAACTTTCTTCTTGAATAGAACCAAAGGGATTTTGTAGAGTTAGGGACATCAGAGTGGGACTCAGAGTACAAGGGATAGATCATTCAAAACCTGATCTAGGTCCTGAGTTTAAGGATGAGAAAGTACTACAGGCTTTCTGTAAACCAAGGGAGCAAGGCAGCAGGATCAAAATCTGGCATAGGCTCTACTCAGCACACTCTGGCTGTAGGTACATCTACTCAGCAGGATGGCTTATTTGAAATCATCCAAAGCACTGTCTAGAACAGCATTGCCCCCACAGATATACGGAACTTTTCAACTTTCTTCTATATTGTTCAGGCCTGTGAGGAAAGCACCCTTAATGTTCTTTCCCTTGACTAGCTGAGCATGGACAGTGAGGAAGCCCAGTGGCTCCCTGAGCAGACTGGCTGCAGAAACCTCCCTCTATGGTGGGCAGCAGAGGTGTAAAATGTAAATGACCAGAGGGTCCTCTATTTCACACTTCTGAGGAGGTAGCCACAACACCTAGAGTGTGGAGACCCAAATTTCCAGAGTTTCCCACCTCCATCTCCTGTAGGAAGGTTACAAGTAAGTCTGGCCTTAGTGGTCCGCTATTTCCCTGTCTATAAACATCATATCATGATTATTGTGCACATCCTTGTGCTCGGTGTCCTGAGGTGTGAGACCTCAGTTGACTTTGAGAAACTTAGAGGCCATTGTGGAAACAGGAAAGACAAGCACAGTCATGCCATTATTTAAGTGTGTGCAGAGCCTGCCTGACAACAGCTAGGGGACTTTGACAAATCAGAGACCACCATCACATATAGAGAGGCACTCCCAACTTTACCTCAGTAGCTATTTCTTCTTATTGAAGAGTGAGAACAGTGAAAGGCCTAAAGCAAGCTGGAAGCAAATCCCTAGACGTGGTTCATTTCATGACCACAATGCTTGGTGAGATTATCAGTAAAAGCTCTGGCAGTCCTCATGGGAGAAATGCCAGATATAAAGCCACTGAATGTTCATTCACCTCTTTTAAGTTCTTTCAGAAATAACTTGATTTACAAAAGAATATGGAATCATAATTGTCAACCAAGATGTCATTGTCACTTTAGGATGTCCAGAAACAAAGGGATATTATATCCTTTGTTCTTAGAGCACTACAGATGCCAAATTATGCACAGGGTTCCCTCATGGCGTTGAGTGTGTGTGAGCCTAGAGGCAACTGAACACTGATTTCAGAAAGATATTGCCTCTGGTGGTGTTCTCACCTGAATATCTCCCTGGAAAAGTGGGAGGAAGCATGGCCTTCCTAGCCCTGCTGCATTCTGATGGAGCAGTAGGCAGCAAGGCATAGAAGTCCAAGAAATGGTAGGGGGTTTGGGGCAAACTCTTCTCAGCCTCCATCTAAGGAGCTTTAGTGGTACAAGGGTACCACTAAAGGGGATGAGAAATAATTGTAAACTTTTGGTTTTGCCTGCACATCAACATATACCAACAGGTACTTGATTCAAAACATGAATGTTTGATTAATACATATCAGGCATCTGGAACAGAGAACAATGGAATTTGGGGCTTGAGTAGGACTTAAATGTCTTTCATTTTAACCACAACAGTCTAGATGCACGTAGTAGGCACTGGAAATATTTGTTGATTAGATTTTCTTTGATTGGAATTACATGGTTGCTTGATTTTGAGTCCAGATGTTTGGCATCCAGCCAGAGTTGTGTGCTCTGCATCTGTCATCAACCTCCCACCACAGAGAAGGTTGGCTAGGGGCAGCATTCCTCCCGTCCCCAGGGTGAGGTCTCATTTTGCCTCTTTCAGTTCCTGCACACTGGCTCATGTGACCATGGGCCACAGTGTGTTCGTTGCTTAGTTGTGTCCAACTCTTTGCGATCCCATGGACTGTGGCCTGCTAGGCTCCTCTGTCCATAGAATTCTCCAGGCAGGAATACTGGAGTGGGTTGCCATTTCCTTCTCCAGGGGATCTTCCAAACCCAGGGATTGAACATGGGTCTCCTGCATTGCAGGCACATTCTTTATGGTCTGAGCCACTGGGGAAGCCATGGGCCACAGAACATGTGGCAAACGACCTGTGGAGCTTGCTAGCTGTAGAAGTTGTCCTCCACACCCTCATTCCCCTACAGTCATGGTGGTTGTATTTTATGAGAGAAATCATTGGCATCCCAGCTAACAGACCACAGCAGTGCTGGTGATAAGGACTTGTGCAGTCACGTATTCATCCATTCCATTGGTCATTGCAAAACTGTTGAGGACATGTCCATCAGTTCCCAGCACTGACCAGGAATCAGAGGAGGAAATATGAGAAGACCCATGAAAGGGAAAGTAGAAGTTTAAAAGGTTAGTGGGTATGTAAGACCTTCATTAACTTCTAGGGAACAGTGATAGGACGAGTGGTTCCATTAGTGCTAATGGCATGGGCAGCAGAGGGGAAGGATGCCAAACGGTAGAGTGGACATTTGCATTAGACCTGGGTCTGCATTTCATATCTGCCTTGCAACTCCAGCATGTAACTTTAAGCTCAGGCTTCAATTCCTTGTCTTGTAAACAAAGAGAATGTCCCAGGATATTCTTTAGATCCTTCTGTGACACTTTGATCAGAAATTTTGAGATCATTTTCCCATAATGTAAGGTCCCCCAAAACCTAGAACTTACTACTTTCATAGATAAACAGATAGACTTCTAATACACTAAGGAACCTGGGAATGAAAAGTAGTGAAAGAAGGTTTAGATGGTACAATGATGTCTGACAGAGGATCAAATGGTTGGATGGCGTCACCGACTCAATGGACATGAGTTTGAGCAAACTTTGGGAAATGGTGAAGGACAGGGAACCCTGGCATGCTTCAGTCCATGGGGTCACAAAGAGTTGGACACAACTGAGCAACTGAACAACTACTACTACTGATGTCTTGGTTAAAAGACAGCAGCAGTTAGTTGTAGGTCTGTGAGGATCCATTTTGGATAAAAATACATAGGTTTGTTATGGTTGGGAATGGAGCTCTAATTCAAAGTAAGACAGTAGCAAGTTTGATCTTTCTTCATGGATCACATCCTTGGTTCAGTTATTATTATTTCAGGACCAAGAGCATCTTGTTGCCCTTGAGTTGGTCCACAAACTGCCTTGGTTCATCATTGTTGGGATGGCAACCTTGTGAGTAGGTTCCAGAAGGCGTTTGCTGCCAGTGTTAAAGGTGGCACCCAAGAAACAGGCTCTATTTTTGTGGGTAGTTGAGAAATAGGATAATAGTTGAGATAGGATAATCTGGCTTTGAACCCAGAAGTAGTGTAGGTACAAGTTATACTCCTGTCTAGCTGAAAGATAGATTCATTACCCAGGTGGTTTCCAGTCTCTTTTGACTCCATGGAGTGAGGTCAAGTGTGTTACCTATACAAAGGACAAAGCACAAAAGTCTTTAGAAACCTCTCACTTGTGTATAGTACTGTATTGCTTTCTGAGAGGTTTATGACAGTTATGAACCAACTTGATCATTCCCCACAATAATGCTATGAGGTCAGTAATTATATTCCTAAATGACAAGAGGAAACTGAGGTCTGAGTATATCGATAGGGTTAGCTGTTTCTCAAAGGACAGTTTTAATGGATGCTGGAAAAGGTCCTACCCTGAAGCTGTTCAGAACCTTCTCTCCACAGTTGAACTTATTCTATAGTTTAAAATATACCTGATTCTGTGTACTTGTTTTTAAAATACAGGAGCCCCTGGTAAAGAAGTCATATCAAGCTTACTGTCACTTAAGTTGTTGCCTGAATTTTTTTTTTTTAACAATCATTTTCATCTGACATAGTTGAGCACAGAATACTAGATTGTCAAATTTAGGTTAAGTGCAAGAGGATCAGGATAGATTTGGGTTTAGGGAGTTTGTTTGGAGCAACCATCCTAAAGCGGGCATAATAATGAGGACCTTGGGACTTCACTTCTGAATGAGGGGAGTCCCTAAGTGGGGAATAGTGATGCAAGGTGTGAATCAAGGGAGATATTGAAATCAGAGTAACTATTCATATTTCAGGCTTTGGTTAGTCTCTCTGTCTTGGACCCATCCCTAGTGAGCGGGGTGGGATTGTGATGGATGGGGTCAAACCCATCTGCAGTTACTGGCCAAACACCTCGCTGTGGGCATTGGTCCATTTCATATGCTCTCGTGTTCTGCTAACTACTTAAGGCAGAAAAAATCATTCCCCTGTTTGACTCCAATATGTGACAGTTGAAACTGAAATCTTCATACTGAGCAAATGTACCAGAGAACACTCTATAAACTTAATGAGGGAGATGAAGAGATATGTGCCAGAAACCTAGAAAATTTAACACTGATGAGGTTATGACTATTATATGTTTAGTTAAATTGTTGACACTGACAGGACGTGGCTGAGGAAATCTACCATCCGTTTTCTTCTTGTATCAGTGATAATGGTTCCTTGGTGTGCTCTTCCCAGTTAACAAAAATACTCTTCCCAAGTTAAATGCAGGAAGAAGTACTTTTATTATCTCTGCTCTTCTGGGAGTTCCCTCTAGGCACATTATTTAAACCAGGACTTCTTCCGACTGGCAAATGAGTTTGGAGGGAGGGACTCACAGGTTCAGAGGTGAATGTAGAGGGTCCTGAGAGGTGGGAGCCTCCTAACCCTGTACTTGCATATGTGCCCTGGCAAACCCATCTAGCAGAGTAGTATGCTCATCTTTTCCAAATTCCTCTTCTACCTTTCATTTTCCCTCCCCTCAAAAGCAGAGAAAGGTTCTTCTTTGCCTAGTGAATAAAATCTCAATTCCTTGAAGTGGCAGTGAAGGCATAACTGTGATCACAATTTTTGTAAACTGCAAAGTGCTATATAAACATTAACTATTTGAAGAGGAATCAGGGAGTGGTAGAAGAAAGTATTGAATCTGGAGTCAGGACACTTTGGTTTGAGTCTTGTGCTAGTTGGGTGACCTTGGACAGGTCACTTAAACTCTCTGAAGCTCAGTTCCTTTATAAGACAAGAAAATTGTGATAGTTAAATTAATTGAAAGTGACATAGTAATTAGCAAAGAGTGGACACTCAGTACCTATTAATGAAGACATGGTAACTGAAGGCAATTTAGTCCTCTAGAGAACACTGGCTGTGGAGACATAAATTACTTATTTTCCTGTGTCTCTTATTACCTGCCTATAAAATGGGGATAAGATGGAAGAGTCAAGTGAATTAATACATACCTGGATCTTTCAACAGTGCCTGGGCCATAGTAGTCCTTCTGTAAGTAATGAGGCTCCTATTACTGCTGTGGTTACTTTTATTATTCAACACCCATTCTGGCCTTATCTTTCGAGCTTTATTTGTTTTTCAGTAGAGAGAACTTCTCCACCAGGTCATAACATCCTTAGGATGGAGACTGATTCTTACCTTTAACTGGTGTGGAATTTATTCAGTGCCTGAAAAATACTTAATCATTTTGTTGTTTAAAAAAAAAATACAAATATATGCTTGCTATGTCTACACAGCATTGTATTAGAGGTTTTAGCTGGTGGAGTAAGGCAAGAAAACAAGAAAGAAAAAAAAATCTAGACTGGAAAGGAAGGAAAAAAGCTCTCTTCATTTACAGATGATCATGTAATAGAATCTCTAAAAAGGTACCAGAAGTAATAAGTGAATTTAGCAAGGTTGCAAGATATAAGATCAATATAAGAATCAATTTGTTTTTAGTTGCTTATCCTTAGTATTGTGACAGGCAAAGGCACCCGACTCCAGTACTCTTGCCTGGAAAATCCCATGGACGGAGGAGCCTGGTAGGCTGCGGTCCATGGGGTCGCAAAGAGTCAGACATGACTGACCGACTTCACTTTCACTTTTCACTTTCATGCATCGGAGAAGGAAGTGGCAACCCACCCCAGTGTTCTTGCCTGGAGAATCCCAGGGATGGAGAAGCCTGGTGGGCTGCTGTCTATGGGGTCACACACAGTCAGACACGACTGAAGCGACTTAGCAGCAGCAGTATTGTCACAACTAGACCAATTAACTGGAGCACAGAATGAGTAGGGGGTAGTGATGGTAAATAAAATTGGAAAGGCAAGTTGAAACTCAGTTTGATGACATAAATTAATTTGGAATGCTTTTGCTCAGGCTTTTTGTCCATCTGTCCCCTCCCTTCCTTCCTACCTTTTCTTTCTTTCCTCTTTCCTTTTTTTTTTCTTTCCCCTTTTCTCTTCCTTATTAGTTTGTTGACATAAACAACTTTTCTCCCTGAAAAAAATGTGGAATTTTGTTTCTTAAAAACAAAGTTTTTTTTTTTTAATTCTTTGGATTACATTAACAAAATGAGCATAGCTAAGTTGCTTTGAACTTTCAGGGATCATTCTGTGGAAAGAGTTCCCAAAGACAGGGATGTAATATCAGTACATGGACTCTGGAACTGCAGGTATCTGGATTCAAGTTCTTTCTCTTAACAAGATCTGTGACTTTGGAAAAATCCCTTCAGCTTTTTGAGGCTCAGTTAGCTTGTTTTTAAGAAGGAATAATGGTTACATGACCTCTTTCTTTATAGGGTTCTGGATAGCTCACTTCAACACTTTCTGAGTTCCTAAGAATTGGACCATGACATGGAGATGGAGAGTCTTTCCCTTTTTAAGGAACATTTAGTGAAGATATGTGTGAAAATAACTTCAATGTCATGAAATAGGCTGTTAAAAGTTGTATAAGGAGAAACATGGGAGGTGCAAAGAAGGGGTTAATAGCTGTGCTTGGGAATAGGGAACCATTTCTCTGCCTCTATGTCTATACCCAACCTCAAAGTTTAAGTGGAATTTTTAACAGTTAGAGAAAGGGGCAACTTCAATACAAATATAATCTTATATTTGTTTAGCACTTTATTCTTTTGCTTGACATAAATTAGAGTGGTGTAAAAACTGTAATTTAAAACTATAAAGGATTATTATTGCTATTCCAGGGGCAGTTGTTATTACTTTAAATTGTTCTTTTGGTAAGGCTGGGGAAATTTCGACCTTAAATTGCAGCAACTTAACAAAGTTTGTTTACATAAAAATTCTCAGGGAATTTTTCCATGTTGGAGGAACCAGAAGTCTTAAGAATTTAGGTCCTACTGAGACAAAGGCAAAAGTAGAGTGACAAAGATTAGGAGAGGGTCATTGAAAAGAAGAAAAGAGGATGTTAATTAAGTCTTTGCAAGATGATGGCCCATTTTATAATTATGGCACAAATAGTTAAGTAAAACTATAAAAATATAGAAACCTAGATGTTTCAACACTAGTACAACATTAACCCAAAGGACTCAGTCTTTGTGAAATGTTGCAACCTGAGAATTTTCCCTTGGCAATCCTGATAAAACATGTGGCACTGCCCCTAGGAGAGAATTGAGCTCACAGCCCTGGGTTAAATTACTCAGCTCTACAGATACTTGCCTTGGTCCAACATGCCATCTATGCAATGTTGAATATTTGACAAAGTACTGAAGATTATTTGGAAATATAGATAGGAACAGTATTTGGAGGTTTGCAGAAGAGTGGGAAGTGGAGCAAAGAATGTACCTATAATTTAGGGTGAAAAACAACAATGAGGTCTCATAAAAATAAATAACCATGAGGTTAAATAGACTACAGATCATTTGCACCTCGAGGCTTCTCTTAGGTTTTGTGCCAGTTGAAAAAAGAAAAGAGAAAAAATGATAATTGGCCTTGCGCTTCGAAGACAGAAGACACAGTATTTTAAGTAATCAAGAGTCGGACACGACTAAGCAACTAAACTGAATCAAAAAGCATCCCTCCCCAATTATTAATATTTAAAGGAAGAAAAACAAAATCCATCAAGCTATCTAGAGTACCATCCTGGATTTGGAAAAAGACTTTAAGCAACTCTGCCTAGAATCATACTGCTTTTTACTGCTCTTGACTTTATTTTAAAGCTGATGTTGCTATCTAGAAAACCTAACAGATGTAAGTATTTTGGTTTTACTCACTGAAAAGTCATTTCCAGTCGCATTGGAGAAATGGATTCTAGTGTTTGCCAGTAACCACTCCTCCTGTCCTTTAAAGAAAATAGCGTGTGTATTGGAAAAAGCACTGAACAGGAAGTCTGGATGAAAAGAGTTCTAAAACTTGCATCTGCTAGTGCTAGAGTTTTAGACTTCAGATAAGTCAAGTCACAGATGTGATCCTCAGTTTTTTCCCCTATAAGACAGGAACATTCATACCTACCGAGCTACCTTGTAGAGTTGTGAGTGTCAGTTGAGAAGTTGGACATGGAAATATCATGCAAATGCAACAGAGTGTAGGTTGCTACTCCTTGCAGTGGGCCTCTGAGACACAGAATGACAGAATGGGCCTCAGGGACTATATATGAAGCCATTGGTACTTGAAAAAAAATATTTTATTGGAGGGTAATTACAATGTTGTGATGGTTTTTTCCATACATCAACATGAATCGGCCATGGGTATACATGTGTTCCCTCTATCCTGAACTCCTCTCCCACCTCCCGCCCCACCCTACCCCTCTAGGTTATCACAGAGCACCAACTTTGGGTGCCCTGCTTCAGGCATCAAACTTATCTATTTTACATATGGTAATGTATATGTTTGGTACTTTTAACAAAAATGTTAGCTTAGTTTAGTGGTATATGCTAGGGTGCAACACAGCTTTATTATTTTTCTTAGAACCGCCCCTGTGTATTCACTCTGTAGGACTAGGTCTTCCTCTGCCTCTGAATAAAATCCCAGTTGGTGCCCCAAACTTGCTGCTCACTCTTGGAAAACAAGTCCTCTGTTTACTGCGTCTTGAAATACTCAAGACTCCAGTTATAAATGAATGAAAGACTCCAGTTATGAACACCAGTTATAAATATCACAAGTCTAGAGTAAGAATGAAAACTGAAATTCATCCACAGATCATGTCTCTTCTGTGGGCTGAGGGACATCTTCTTCCTTTATTCTCTCATCTTCTTCTCGTTCCCACTCCTCAGGTAGGTTCAGTGAAGAAAGGGGCGAGGAGGAAGAGGCAGGAGGAGGAGCAGGCAGCAGCAGACTTGCTGCCAGTCTGGCCCTGCTTTGCTCTTCCATGGACAGATGTGTAGTCTGGCCCTTCTCCTTAGGCTGTTTCATGAACAGCTGGAGTCCTCTCACTTGATGGTAATAAATACAGTCTCCTAAGGCTGTTCACTTGTTATTCCTCTTTCAAATCCTGGACATCTGGGAACTTCTCTGTTTTGAGATTTCTGTACCTCCAGCAGGGCAGGATCCAGGATTAACGCAGGGAGCTTTTTCTTACACTTGGCCCTAATCTCCTCCATGGAAATATAGATCTTTGACTTACTCATAGTGGGAAATGGCTACATCCTTCAAACAGACCTCTTTTACTGAGCCATCTAGAAAGCGACCTCTGCCAGTCTTTTTTTCACTTGTTAAATTTTTTAGACCTAAGTCATATATCAGTTCATTCTCATCCTGAAAATTCAGGAGACACATATCAAGGTGCCCAACTGATCCACTGGATCGCCTCTCATTTGCTTGAGATGACAGAAGTTCCCCTAAGCTTTATCCATGGAGGTGAAGCATTGCAAGCAAACCTAAAAATTCTCTTTAAAGAAACCTCCATTTTGCACTTCCAGACTGCTCTCCTACACCATCCAATATCTTTTCTTGGTCATGTAGAGAGTTGAAATCAGCTAAGTGTTGCAAACCCGTTTCTTAGATACCTCCATTCAGGTCCTGCCTAGGTGTTCTGGTTCCCCATCTTAGAATGTGGGTCTGGTTGGTTTCAATTGTCTTGAGGCTTTAGTTGAACTTGGATGGAATCCCATTGTAGCATTTTACTCTATTTATATACATGTATCCCAAACTGTGGGCTTCCCAGGTAGCACTGGTGGTAAAGAACCCACCTGCCAATGCAGGAGGCATAAGAGATGCAGGTTCGATTCCTGGGTCAGGAAGATCCCCTGGAGGAGGGCATGGCAACCCACCCCAGTATTCTTACTTGGAAAATCCTAAGGACGGAGGAGCCTGGTGGGCTACAGTCCATAGCGTCACAAAGAGTCAGACATGACTGAAGCAACTTAGCATGCATGCATACATCCCAAAGTGTAGTTTGTAGAACATTGCTTCAGAGAAGTGTTTCAAGATTTCTAAAGTTCTTGAT
Source organism: Cervus canadensis (assembly GCF_019320065.1). Lineage (NCBI taxonomy): Eukaryota > Metazoa > Chordata > Mammalia > Artiodactyla > Cervidae > Cervus > Cervus canadensis. The sequence goes on along the minus strand of NC_057393.1, from coordinate 61,533,601 downwards.
CAAAAATCTTGGGAAACAAATGTAAGATTTTCAGCTATTAAGGTGCTTATTGCACATAAACCTATTAAATAATATGTGGAATCTATAATTTGGAACCCAGTTTGATACTTTTTAGTTCCAGTGTTCTTCAGATATATTTATCTGTACAGCTGATTAATACAGTGTCTCTGCTTATGTTTTGGGCAGTGCTGCTCCAGATACAACTTAAGAGTCTTTTCTGATTAAATGAGGCTTCCACTGGGCATAGCTAAGTATATTCATACATTCCTCTAAGGTTTCCCTACTAGTAATAACTGGCTCATGTTCATGTGAATATATATTCTGGAAAGAGTCAAACAGCATTAGCTGTGTGGAGAAAGAAAAGAGGTACTTGCTGTGCTGTTTATGAAGGACAGCAAATATTTTAAAAATTAGGTAGTACAGATAATACATTAGACTACGGATTTATAGTATTCCAGTATTTTGTTCAGACTTTCAGAGTTTAGCTTTGATTTGTAAAGGCAAGTTCAGTTCAGTTCAGTTCTTCAGTCTGTCTGACTCCTTGCGACCCTATGGACTGTAGCATGCCAGGCTTCCCCATCCATCACCAACTCCCAGAGCTTGCTCAAAATCACGTCCATCGAATCAGTGATGCCATCCAACCATCACATCCTCTGTCATGCCCTTCTCTTCCTGGCTTCAACCTTTGCCAGCATCAGGGTCTTTTCTAATGTGTCAGTTCTTCACATCAGGTGGCCAAAGTATTGGAGCTTCAGCTTCAGCGTCAGTCCTTTCAGTGAATATTCAGGACTGATTTCCTTTAGGATGGACTGGTTGGATCTCCTTGCAGACCAAGGGACTCTCAAGAGTATTCCCCAACACCACAATCTGAAAGCATAAATTCTTTGGCTCTCAACTTTCTTTATAGTCCAACTCTCACACCCATACATGACTACTGGAAAAACAATAGCTTTGATTAGACGGACCTTTCTTGGCAAAGTAATGTCTCTGCTTTTTAATATACTATCTAGGTTGGTCATAGCTTTTCTTCCAAGGAGCAAGCATCTTTTAATTTCATGGCTGCAGTCACCATCTGCAGTGATTTTGGAGTCCCCCAAAATAAAATCTGTCACTGTTTCCATTGTTTCCACATATATTTTCCATGAAGTGATGGGACTAGCTGCCACGATCTTAGTTTTTTGAATGTTGAGTTTTAAGCCAACTTTTTCACTCTTCTCTTTCACTTTTATCAACAGGCTCTTTAGTTCTTCTTTGCTTTCTGCCATAAGTGTGGTGTCATCTGTGAATCTGAGGTTACTGATAGTTCTCTCAGCAACCTTGATTCCAGCTTGGCTTCATCCAGTCCAGCATTTCACATGAGGTACTCTGCATATAAGTTAAATAAACAGGGTGACAATATACAGCCTTGACATACTCCTTTCCCAATTTGGAACCAGTCTGTTGCTCCATGTCCAGTTCTAACTATTGCTTCTTGACCTGCATACAGATTTCTCAGGAGGCAGGTCAGGTGGTCTAGTATTCCCATCTCTTTAAGGATTTTCCACAGTTTGTTGTGATCCACACAGTCAAAGGTTTTGGTGTAGTCAATAAAGCAGAAGTAGATATTTTTCTGGAACTTTCTTGCTTTTTCAGTGACCCAACGGATGTTTGCGATTTGATCTCTGGTTCTGCTGGCTTTTCTAAATACAGCTTGAACACCTGGAAGTTCTTGATTCACATACTGTTGAAGCTTAGACTTGAAGAATTTTGAGCATTACTTTGCTAGCATGTGAGATGAGTGCAATTGTGTGGTATTTTGAACATTCTTTGGTATTACCTTTCTTTGGGATTGGAATGAAAACTGACCTTTTCCAGTCCTGTGGCCACTCAAATTTGCTGACATATTGAGTACAGCACTTTCACAGCATCATCTTTTAGGATTTGAAGTAGCTCTACTGGAATTCCATCATCTCCACTAGCTTTGTTCTTAGTGATGCTTCCTAAGGCCCACATGACTTTGTGTTCCAGGCTGTCTGACTCTAGGTGAGTGATCAGACCATCTTGGTTTTCTGGGTCATGAAGATCTGTTTTGTATAGTTCTTCTGTGTATTCTTGCCAACTCTTCTTAATGTCTTCAGCTTCTGTGAGGTCCATACCATTTCTGTCCTTTATTGTGCTCATCTTTGCATGAAATGTTCCCTTGGTATCTCTAATTTTCTTGAAGAGACCTCTAGTCTTTCCCATTCTGTTGTTTTCCTCTATTTCTTTGTATTGATCACTGAAGAAGGCTTTCTTATCTCTCTTTGCTATTCTTTGGAATTAAGCATTCAGATGGATATATCTTTTCTTTTCTCCTCAAAAACAGTGACTCATTTTCAGATTTTTTTTTAAACAGAAAACTTTAGTATAAATAAGAAGTGCTTGAGAATAGGGGGAGGCCCCAAGGTCTTAATAATTTAACAATCTCCAACAGCACAAGTCACAGCAAGGGCAGGCCAGGGGCCAGGGGAATGGTGGGTTGGTCCATGTTTTATTCCTTCTACATATTTTCTCCCAGCCATCAGTTGTATAGGTTTTGAATCACCTTAAATGTCTTTACCTTTGCACAATTGGTCAGTTTTGTGGTGTTTTCAGATAGGCATCTTCTTTATTCAACTCGTTTTTGAATGTGGGTCATGACTTCCAAGATGCATTTCTAAATAAATAGCCTGTTCCATCTATTAATCCAGTGTGTCTTTAGAAGATGGTTGGGTTGATGATTCTTTTTGTTTCAAACGTTGCTAGTATTTGTACTGAATGACATCACAGTCTTACAAGCGTGAACTGTCCTGGACTGCCTGCCACTGTCATGATTTTAGTACTGAAACGCCTGTATCTTGGGAATTCTGTCCCTGGGATACAAAACATCTTGGGCTTTGATGATGAATGCCAAAGGTTTGTGTAAAAGTTTAAAATCCATATGGCAGCCTCAAAGTATAGTCATGGGAAGCAAAGCTGTTTTTCACGTGAAGAAGGCATAGCAGAGATTATCTACCGTCTGGAGTTGCTGTCACTGTTTTCCTGCTTTGTGTTATAACCATGATTTGAAGTTCACACTGATGAATCATCCACTGTTGTTTCACTCCAACTGATGCAGCTTAAGTGTACACCTTCACTACATTGTGATTGCGAGCATTAACCATCCATCTATTTGACTTTGTCTGTGGAATGCATAGATTAAATATTGTGCTTTGTATCAAGATAGTATTAGTTTAATTTTTTACATGTAACTATTGTAACCATATTTTCTAAGAATTCAGATCATAAAGATGAAGATGATTTGAGCACCAATACTAGTATGACCTAGACATTTCAAAGAAGGTTAAATGGATCTTATTTTAATTAAAGATGAAAAGACTCATGCCACTTAATTGGGTCGATAAATAATCAAGCAGAGCATTTTGTACATTATGTAGAAATAATTTTTAAAAATTAAAAAGAATTTGAAATTGGACATGGAGAAGATGCGGGGGCACATAAGAAAATTGAATCTCAGTCTTGGGATGAGACATACAAATACTTCTAAATCAGTCAAAGGCTTTTTCATCTTCCAAGAAGGTACCAACATTTAGCGGAAAATAGTCCCTGCTGAGTTAGCCTGGGTATGTCGCACATACAAGCTGCATTATCATATTATTCTCATGATTGCTCTATGAAACTGATTAAAGTTGTATTTTCTGAAGCATACTTTGTGGTTAAAATGTCTTATGGGTTAACAAAAGGGGATATTTGGAATAACAAATATGTTGACCCTCTAGAAGAGTAGAGTTGTTTTTTCAAATCTGTTGAATAACCATGCTTTCTGCAGTAGATCAAGTGACCCCTCAAATCACAGCAACGAGATAATATTCCCTCTGATTCTTGAGTATTTGGACTTGAAAAATCGAATTTCATATGATCTTCTTGATTTTAATGAAACTGCAGAAAACATAAAAGATTGTTATCTAAATACAAGGTATACTTCACTCTATACTCACTGCATATTGGCAGATAATACAAATGTAAATATTGTTGAATTCCACTTACTGTTTAAGTTTTTCAGTTTAGTTCAGTGGCTCAGTCATATCTGACTCTTTGTGACACCATGGATACAGCATACCAGGCTATCCTCTCTATCACCATCTCCTGGAGTTTGCTTAAACTCAAATCCATCAACTCAGTGATGCCATCCAACCATCTCATCCTCTGTCATCCCCTTCTCCTCCTGCCCTCAACTTTCCCAGCATCATGATCTCACCAGCTAAATATCCTGTCCACCCTGTTTACAAGACTGCTCAAACGGGAATAATATTCTTCCCTGTGATTTTGAATCCTTCATATTGAAAATTTTAGGTCACTTTCAGCTTCCTCAAAACAAGCAAAAGCACTTGAAATTTTTGAGTTAATAGAAGTGGAGACAACTTTTTTAGATATGTATCTACAAAATGGCTATAATTATTGATACCCACAGAAAAGATGTTAAAATTTTGGCTTGCTCTAAATCATATTTTCAAAGAATGCAGTGAGAAGAATGTTTCACTAATTTGGAATCCTTGAAGGATAAGCATGGAGAAGAGGATTACAGTAAAACAGAAATTTATAGAGTGTTTCTGCTCTTTGATAATCTATGAAGAGGTCACAAGGAGCCTAGAAAAGAATTGTTTGTGTTGTCTAATGTTATATATAGGATAGAGAAAAATGCATACAAAGGAAAAACCTCAGTTTTGGAAAATAAGGCTGCTTCTAAATAACAACCAAAAATGAGCCAAGTGAACAGCCAAGTCAAACACGTCTTTCTCAATTTCTTTATTAAAACTATAACTTACTTGGAATCCAACTGCAATTTCACAAGTTTGAATTATCTCTGTGTGTAAACTAGTTCCCCTGAGAAAAAGACATTTACTTATTATGGCATCTAATTTGCTTCCTAATGTTTTATAAACTATGAACATGGACCATCTCTGTGACAAACAATCGTGTAACTATCTGGTTGACAAACTGCTGATCTATCAAAACAACCAAGTAGATACAAGGTGGAGGAACCATTTTGGAGAGTGGAAAATGAATTCCTATAAGTCTTAAGATCCTGTGCTTGCTAGTAAGTAAACTCTGAAGTGTTCCAGGCTGAAGCAGTTTCACTGACATGGTGTTTAGTTTGATGTCTCCACGTTGGACTGACACTAGAACACTAAACTGTGGGCTTGATAAGAGCAGAGTCACAAGTCAAAGAGAATTTTACATTTGACTATATCCAGTTACCACTACATGAAGGAAAAGAAGGTATCCTAAATGCTACAGGCAGTTCAGAGAAGTATTATTTGAAAAGGGAATAGTAGAAGTAAAAATATCCTACTACATCATAAGAAGAAATATATCATTGTTATTTTTATTAAATATAGATAATATCTGTTTATATTTTCATTCTCCCTTTAAAGGTCATATATTTACATATTTTAAGACTATAGAATAATATGATAAGATAGTAAAATTTAAATATCCAATAAAGAGTTTAAAAGTTAAATTGCTGTATCAGAGGACAAGAAACATTATAAAAATATTGTTAAAAATTTCTCACATCTATATTTAGTTAGTCTTATGATTAATTATTGTTAGCTGCCACTATTAACTATCCTCCTTTTTGGTTAAATTATAGGATTTGGGTCAATGAAAGGTAAATAATATAGAATAATATGTGATTTCAAATACAAATGAAATCTTTATATTTTTATGTTAAAGTAATCACTTCCTGGCAAATAGGGAAAAAGTGAAAGCAGAGTTAAAAGACGCTTTCTCCTTGGAAGAAAAGCTATGACAAACCTAAACAGCATATTAAAAAACAGAGACATCACTTTGCCAACAAAGGTCTGTCCAGTCAAAGCTATGGTTTTTCCAGCAGTCATGCATGGATGTGAGAGTTGGACCACAAAGAAAGCTGAGAGCCGAAGAGTTGATGCTTTCAAATTGTGGTGTTGGAGAAGATTCTTGAGAGTCCTTTGGACTGCAAGGAGATCAAACCTGTCAGTCCTAAAGAAAATCAACTCTGAATATTGATTGAAGGAGTATCCAATACCTTGGTCCACTGATGCAAAGAGCCAACTCATTGGAAAAGACCCTCATGGTGGGAGATATTGAAGGCAAAAGGAGAAGGGGGCGGCAGAGGATGAGATGATTAAATAATATCACTAACTCAGTGGATATGAATTTGAGTAAACTCTGGGAGATAGTGGAAGAAAGAGAAGCCTGGCATGCTATTGTCTATGGCATCACAAAGAGTCAGACTGAGTTAGCGACTGTATGTATTATTTTGAGAGTGGGTTCTGGTATGGATGCACCCTCGGTTGGCTCTCAAAAAACTTAGTCATCCTCCTTGTAACCAGTGTGCTTTTTATGAGCCTGTCTTGTTTTAACGCAGGAAAGCAAGTCAAATTCTCATTAACTGCCTTTTATAAACAATCCCTCCCATTGGCCATTGACTGTAATGTAAGTCAGTTTTGTGTTGTTCTTATTGATTCCACATAAGAGTGGAAGCAATGTTTCTAAAATCATTTGTATGTCACTTAGGAATCTTTTAATGTCATATTAAAATGTCATTTATTTGAGATTGGTTGTCTTTATTTTTTTGTCATGCTAACTGAAAAAAATGGAAAAATATCAAGTTTTTAACTCTTTCAGTGAGAAGCCAAAGTGGAATTGACAGTTGTTCATAGGTATCACTCTTTTAATATGCATCACCTACCTGCAATTTCTCTTTAAATATATTCCAAGTAGTTGGGAAGTTGAACTCTTATTTTCATTGTTGTGACCCTCACCTACCCTCCCTTAACAACCCATATTCTCTTTTCAACCATTCTTTCTGATGTTCCAAGCCCTTGTGATGTACTTTTTCCATGTTATCTAATCCTTCCACATGGAAACCCATACTCTACTTCCATATCCTCACCTCCCACGTCACTGCACTTAGGACAGAATATCCACTTCCATTAGCTTTTGCAATTTTGTCTTACTCCTACCTATACTTCAAGGTCCTGTGAAAATGTCCTCCATCTCACACAATCCTCTCCAGACTATATTCTAGTTATGTACTTTGATATTTCCATGCCTTCCTGCTTACCTACCATCTTGCAATGCTCTGTGAAGTTCCACTTATGTTCTCAGGTGGATTGTGAGGTAGGGAGTATGCCTTGTTCTGTCATTGTATTCCCAAGAAATACCTAGAAAGGAGCTAGGCAGGTTGTCGTTGTTCAATAACAATGATGGATTGGTTCATTTATATGATGGTTTGTGTGAAATATGATGAGGGGGGTAGGCAAGTAATAATATCTCTTCTCATGGAAACATTGTCCACAATGTTTAGCAGGATATGAAAGAATAAGGCCTTGTTAAGATGGAGAAATGGGGGAGGGTAGAAAAAATAATCACAATCCTGACTCCTCAGCTCAGGTTTTAGCTCGTACCTTACTACTTCTGGGTAGGAATTTTACACTGTGTAAAATACACACATATGTTTGTGGACACATGCACACATGTGCACACACACACACACAGATGGGGTTTGGCCTTGAGTTACATTTTTGCTTTGACACAAGTACTCTTTAGCAGCCTAGTCTAAAGTTGGAAGAAAAGCCACTCAGTGTCTAATTGAGTTATGAGTTGGGAATGAATTTCACAACAAACCTCAGTGATTTTCCACCAACAATACCAACCCAAAGACAATTTCTAATCACTTGGTAGCCATCGTATTGCAAAAGAAGCAGAACAAAGAGGTGTGCTGCCTGTTTTGCTTACATTTATGAAAACCCACTGAAAGGGGAGTGTAGAAAGTAAACGATCCATGGTAAAGCATTGTGAATGAAAGCAGAGATGCTGTGGTTAGCTGGGCTTCTCAATCCCTCAGATTCTCAAAGCCAGGAGAAAATTTATCATCTTCCACTGAGACATAAACTAAACTCTTTTGGTCATTAATCTGCAAAGTTGATGCCTGCCATGGTCATTCATCAAAAATTTGTGGAGTGAGTCTGGTGGGGCCTCTGGGACATCCGCCTTTGAAATCCAAAGCACTGTTTCATCCCTGGAGGATGGAGTGACTTTCTCCCCTCACTGAACATCTGGAAGGGAAGTTTCTGCTTCTGCTTTCCCCTGGGCTGAGTCAGGGCCAGGAAGGGGCAGCCACCTTTACTGAATCATGTGCTTGGACTAAAAGGTTCTGAATATTCTTCCCTGGGCTGCCAGGGGAGGAGAAAGAAGAGAAATACTGCACTGGAGAGACTGTTTAGAAGGCACTCTTTTGCCTGGGTTACAGTTAACCACAGAAAAAGGACAATTACTGTTTTTATAGAGGCAAAAGTCTCTACATTTACCATGGTGAGAAATGAGTAGAATCCTCAAGCTACAAGTCTTAATTGTCTATAAATAAATCAAGGAATGGTCCTAGGATCTTGAATCTGAGCTGAATTCACAGCCCTGTCTCCAGGCTCAGAGACGAACAGACAATTTGATGAGAATGGGCGTTTCCTACAGAGAACATGCCTTGTGGCTCCTGGGATGTCTTTTGTCTCTCCAGTAACCGTGGCTGCTGACACTTTGTCCTTAGCTGGAGGTTGCCTGGAACCTTCCAGGCCTCCTGTGAATTGGCCCTGCTCCTTTCCCAGGCTTCTGTTCTCTATCCTCAGCTCTGCACATAACCCAGCCACAGTGGCCACCCTCCTGTGTTTTGAGAACATGCTGTCTTCTCCACATATGGCTGTTCACCCTGATTGGAGGTCCCTATGTGAGGCTGGCTTCTTTTTGTCACTGTGGCTTCAACTCTAGTGTCAACTCTTCAGAGAAGTCTTTTCAGGCCACTCCCTGTATTTTTGTTTTTAAAATTTCATTGAAGTATAGTTAATATATCGTGTTGTGTTTAATTTCTGCTATATAGTAAAGTGACTAGTTTGTAAAATTTTCCCATTCTTTTACATTATAGTTTATCATGGGAAATCAAATATAGTTCCCTGTGCTATTGAGTGGACCTTGTTAGTTATTCATCCTATATGTAATAATTTGCTTTTACTAATCCCAAACTCCCAATCCTTCCCTCACCTGCCTCCCACTAGCAGCTATATCTCTGTTCTCTGTATCTGTGAGTGTGTTTTTGTTTTGTAGATATGTTCAGTTTTGTCTTATTTTAGATTCCACATTTAAGTAATATCATATGGTATTTTTCTTTCACTTTCTGACTTACTTCACTTAGTATAATAATCTCTAGGTCCACCCATTTTGCTGCAGATGGCATTATTTCATTCTTTTTAATGGCTGAACCCTGGGATGGGAAGATCCCTGGAGGAGGGCATGGCAACCCACCCCACCGTTCTTGCCTGGAGAATCCCCACGGACAGAGGACTCCATAGAGTCTATGGACTATAGGCAGAGAGTTGGACATGACTGAAGTAACTTAGCAAGCCAGCATACAACATTACATTTACCATATCTTCTTTATCCATTCATCTGTTGATGGACTTTTAGATTGTTTCCATGTCTTATCTATCATAGATAGTGTACCTATGAACATAGTGCACTTGTATCTTTTCAAATTATAGTTTTAGCTGGGTATATGTCCAAAAGTGGGATTGCTGGATCATATGGTGGCTGTATTTTTAGTTTTCTGAGGAATATCCATACTGTTCTCCATAGTGGCTGCACCAATTTATATTCCCATCAACAGTGCAGGAGGGGTCCCTTTTCCCCAGCATCCTCCCTAGCATTTATTATTTGTAGACTTTTGATGAAGGCCATTCTGACTGGTATAAAGTGAAATCTCATTATAGTTTTGATTTGCATTTCTCAACAAACTGTGGAAAATTCTTAAAGAGATGGGAGTACCAAACCACCTTACCTGCCTCCTGAGAAATCTGTATGCAATTCAAGAAGCAACAGTTAGAACTGGACATGGAGCAACAGACTGGTTCCAAATTGGGAAAGGAGTATGTCAAGGCTGCATATTGTCGTTCTACTTATTTAACTTATATGCAGAGTATATCATGAGAAATGCTGGGCTGGATGAAACACTAGCTGGAATCAAGTTTGCTGGGAGAACTATCGATAACCTCAGATATGCAGATGACACCACCCTTATGGCAGAATGCAAAGCAGAACTAAAGAGCTCCTTGATGAAAGTGAAAGAGGAGAGTGAAAAATTGGCTTAAAACTCAATATTCAGAAAACAAATATCATGGCATCTGGTCCCATCACTTCATGGCAAATAGATGGAGAAACGATGGAAGCAGTGACAGACTTTATTTTCTTGGGCTCCAAAATCACTGCAGGAGGTGACTGCAGCCATGAAATTAAAAGATGCTTGCTCCTTGGAAGAAAAGCTATGGTCAACCTAGACAGTGTATTAGAAAGCAGAGACATTACTTTGCCAACAAAGGTCCATCTAGTCAAAGCTATGGTTTTTCCAGTAGTCATGTATGGATGTGAGAGTTGGACTATAAAGCTAAGCGCTGAAGAATTAATGTTTTTGAACTGTGGTGTTGGAGAAGACTCTTGAGAGTCTCTTGGACTGCCAGGAGATCCAACCAGTCCATCCTAAAGGAAATCGGTCCTGAATATTCAGTGGAAGGATTGACAATGAAGCTGAAACTCCAATACTTTTGGCCACCTGATGCAAAGAACTGACTCACTGGAAAAGACTCTGATGCTGGGAAAGATTGAAGGCAGGAGGAGAAGGGGACGACAGAGGATGAAATAGTTGGATGGCATCACCTACTCGATGGACATGAGTTTGAACAAGCTCTGGTGATGGACAGCGAAGCCTGACATGCTGCAGTCCATGGGGTTGCAGAGTCAGACATGACTGAGCAACTGAACTGAACTATAATTAGCAGTGATGAGCATCTTTTCATGAGTCTACTCGCTTTAAAGCCAAACCCACATATACACTAGTCACTCTCTATCATTTTCGGTGCATCTCACCTTCTGTTCCTCCCTCCCTCCCTCCTCTTGTTTATCTTCCTCTCTCACTCCAACCTCCACTTAGGTGTAAACTCCAAAAGAATAAAACCCTGTCCATCTTGTTCACTAGGATATATCCATGGTGTGTATTCACTCTTTTTGTTTTGAAGAAATGGTTTCTTTGTTCTCTGGGTGAAAGTTTAGTTGAGGGTAGCATGATACTTATAGGAAACTTTTCTCTTTTCATATTTAAAAGAATACTTGGACTGACATATTTTAGGTATAATTTACTCAGACATTTTCTCTTAATCAACTTATTTATTCATTCACTATTTCTTAAGTATTTACTATATGCTAGATAACTTGGCAAGATACCACAGATGTCAGAAGTGTTATGGCCATCTGAAAGATATCATTAAATGGAGAGAGACACATTTGAAAATAAATGTTAATATTTTATATCAAATGTTATATCCAGTTCTGTCTTTCTAACTTTCAATTTTCTTTTTCTAACCAAACTGGTTTCTTACTGCTCCCACTCTATACCCTCTAGTGAGGTTCTCCCCCAGCTATAACTCATCTTTGCTTAATTGCTTTATCCTTGAACTGTCTTCCCTCTGCTGTTTTCTTATTCACATTTTCTGCATCCTTCAAGGCATATTGAGGAGTTTCCTCTCCACTGTGTGTGTGCTCAGTCACTAAGTCACTTCTGACTCTTTGTATCCCCATGGGTAGCCCACCAGGCTCCTCTGTCCATGGGATTCTCCAGGCAAGAATATTGGAGTGGGTTGCCATTTCCTCCTCCAGGGGATGTTCCCCACCCAGGGATCAAACCCACATCTCTTGCATTAGCAGGCAATCTCTTTACCATCTGAGCCACCAGGAAGCCCCTTCCTCTCCACTGCAGGCTCCACAACCCTATCAGCTCTGGAGCTCTTCCCTTTAGCCCGTACAGCATGGATCTTCTAAAAGTGAGCCCTTTCCATTGATGATGATTCTGTTTGGATCTATATTTATTCTATGTCTGTTCATACTAAAAGCCCAACTCAATTCTAACTTCTTTGAGAAAGTTAACCAGTTTCATAATCCTTCTAAGTCTCTGCCAGTATCACAGGTACTGTGGAGAGTGTGGTAGCAGTCAATAAGTTCTCACTGATTGATTGGTGTCGAAATTGGGTTGTCAGTTCCAGATGGGGTGCTGAATGAGAGCGGGTCTGGTAAAAGACTCTTCAGCATTCAGCCTCCCTCTAGATCAAGTACAGGCAAAGCTTACGGTGAAAGGTGGTGAAAGGCAAAATTCCAATAGCACAACTATTATTAATCTACTTAAGCCATTAAGTGTTGTCCAGTATTAGATTGGACCGGAAATCCTGGTTTTCAACTCTTTCCTATTCGAACGCCCGAGAGGCTGTCAGCAAGTAAGAGGAAATGCGGAATTGGCTTTCAGTGGCCTGAAGAGAGGAGCTTAAATTCCTAGATTTATGGCTCTGCTTTACCTGAAACTTTTATTTTGCTTTTCCTTTTATGTAGCAATTGAGTGTTCTATATTCCAGTTGGTGCTGCTTAAACATTCTAAGGAAACTATAAAATTAAGTATCAACCAATTTGTACAATCATGTTCATAGGGGTCTTTATTGAACAATCCACTACATGGGTGCACCCTAGAAGCCCCCAAAATGTATGACATTTTCAGAAGGGATCTTAGACTGAAGGAGGTAGAATTTCTAGTGTGAATGGTCTGTTTGTAAACTCTAAACTCAATTATTCTAGCTTTTCAAATCCTAGTAGCAGAGGAAAAGGCAAGCAAAGTAGAGTAGTAGGGTTGTGTCTTCATTCCACTCATATGCCATCTTGGGGTACATGTGGCTTTTTCTCTTTGGCCAAAGTTTTAGGACTAACATATACACATTACTGTATATAAAATAGGTTGCCAGCAAGGCTCTGCTGTATAGCACAGGGAACTATACTCAATAGTTTGTAATAACCTATAAGGGAAAAGAATCTGAAAAAAAAGGATACATATGTACATATAACTGAATCACTTTTCTGTACACCCAAAACTAACACAAACTGTAAATCAGCCATATTTTAATAGAAATAAGTAAATAAGAATGGGTTGACCTAAATATCCTCAGAAATGATTACTACCTCTAAACTTCTATGTATCAACCCTTCTTCAGACAATAAAAGTGAACATCCAAAGGCTACTTTGGCCAAAAAGAAATTATATGTCAGTGTCGCTAAGCATGCCCCACATTTCTAGGAAGGCCCCATAGTATTCTTTCCTTTGAACTTCCTGGTTTCATTCATATTCTGAAGAGAAGTGAAAATCGCTCGGTCGTGTCCAACTCTTTGCGACCCCATGGACTATACAGTCCATGGAATTCTCCAGGCCAGAATACTGGAGTGGGTAGCCTCTCCCTTCTCCAGGGGATCTTCCCAATCCAGGGATCGAACCCATATCTCCTGCATTGCAGGCAGATTCTTTACCAATTGAGCTATCAGGGAAGCCCTATGTCCCCTTTATTGCCTGAAGTAAACTCTATCTATTTTGGGGGGCTCCAAAATCACTGCAGCCACGAAATTAAAAGACATTTGCTCCTTGAAAGAAAAGCTTTGATCAACCTAGGCAGCATATTAAAAAGCAGAGACATTACTTTACCGACAAAGGTCCATCTAGTCAAAGCTATGGTTTTTCCAGTAGTCATGTATGGATGTGCGAGTGGGACTATAAGGAAAGCTGAGCACTGAAGAGTTGGTGCTTTTGAACTGTGGTGTTGGAGGAGACTCTTGAGAGTCCCCTGGACTGCAAGGAGATCCAACCAGTCCATCCTAAAGGAAATCAGTCCTGAATATTTACTGTAAGGACTGATGCTGCAGCTGAAACTCCAATATTTTGGCCACCTGATGTGAAGAACCGACTCATTTGAAAAGACCCTGATGCTGGGAGAGATTGAATGTGGGAGGAGAAGGGGACGACAGAGGGTGAGATGGTTGGATGGCATCACCAACGCAGTGGACATGAGTTTGAGTAGGCTCCAGGAGTTGGTGATGGACAGGGAAGCCTGGCGTGTTGCAGTCCACGGGGTCCCAAAGAGTCAGACATGACTGAGTGACTGAACTGAATTGAACTGAACTGAAATGCTCTCTCCTTTGACTCTCCATGGCAGTCATTTCCTTCTCCATTCATTTGCCTTTTATAAAAAATTATTTAATGTGTGTACTTTTTATTTTCCTAAGTTGACTTTAAGCTATAATTGGGGTTGAACCATGCCTCATGGTAAACATTTGCTGCTATGCATGCACTTGAGCTGACTCATCTTGTCTCTAGCAAGGTGAATTTTACTCTAGCAAGCGTACAACAAGAGAACTCCAAACAAAGGAGACAAAGAAAATCTAGAGGGATTCTGTTCATTTAATAAGAGCTCTTAAATGGGAAAATGCTTCCATTTTGGTCCATAGCATGAAAATTATTTTGGATGGTTTTTATCAATTTTTCATCCCTTCCTATTATTAAAAGAAGTCTTTGTTTATATGTTAACCTCCTCTAAATTCAACAAGGTTAGGATCTTCTTAAGGACTAAGACTATATGGTATTCTTTATGTTCTCAGCCTCAGTTGGGTTACAAAGTGAATAGTTATTGAAAAAGCATAAATGAATGAATAATCTTCAGGCCAAAGCTAGGAATTCTATTAAAGAAAATATTTAGACTCCATGACCCCACACTTAAAGCTGTTAATGCTATTTATCAATTTTAAGGGAATATTCACTAATTAGAAGGGTCCATCTTCTATATTGGGAAGATTGTTAGATTAAATAAAACATGGTGACAGGGATCTATAAGTTTACACCTTTGTATTGGTTAGCCTAGGAATAGCTTCTCAGAAGACACTTTCTATTCAGTTTCATTTGGCAGTCTTGATCTCGGTGGAAGAACACGCCTTAACACTAATAATAAGATGGAATGATTTAGTTAATATCATCTGATACCCTATTTGAGATTTGGGATATACTGTATATAGGGTCAGTGTTACAATTTGTCAAAAATGTTAAAGTAGTATCAAACTTTCATAAAGGAAATTATTCATATAATTTGCATGAAAATGTTTATTTTCTGTATCTATAACATTATGAATGAAAGTAAAGCAAACAGTAGTTAAGATATAATATATAAGTGAAAGTGAGGTCGCTCAGTTGTGTCCTACTCTTTGCGACCCCGTGGACTGTAGCCCACCAGGCTCCTCCATCCATGGGATTTTCCAGGCAAGAATACTGGAGTGGGTTGCCATTTCCTTCTCCAGGGGATCTTCCTGACCCAGGGACCGAGCCCAGGTCTCCCGTGTTGCAGGTAGATGCTTTAACCTCTGAGCCACCAGGGAAGATCCTTATAATATATAAAAAATATAATTAAATATTTAATCCCCTTAGTTTAGGAAGAACTTTTACAAGTTCTACCAAAAAATTCTGCAGATAAAAATGGATTAAACTGACTAGGAAATATTAGATGTACAGTTGAACAATTAAAAGTCAAACTTACTAGCAATGAAATATTTGTAAATAAAAATATTTGGAGTTAAAATTGTATTACTTGTTGAATATTGAGTATGATCATACTATCTTTCTTGTACCTTCCTTCCAGAAGATATTTCAGTATTTCTAGAAATAAGTTTTGTAGTTTTTATTATAAATATGAAAATATGGTAGCTATTCCTTGGTTCAGCAATTCTAATTTTAGTAATCTATTCTAAAGACAATGAAAGATAAAACCAATATTTAGTTAAATGGCTATAAGTAATTATTTTAAAGACTTTATCTTTTCACAGTAGTTTTAGGTTCATAACAAAATTGAGAGGAGAATACAAAGATTTCCCTTTTTCCTCTGCCACTACACATGCATAGCTTCTTTCTCCAGTATCAACATCCTCTACCACACTGGTGCATTTGTTACAATTGATGAACCTACACTGACACATTATCACTCAGGGTGCATAGTTTACATTGCAATTCACTCTCGATTCTGTATATTCTTTAGGTTTGGAGAAATGTATAATAACATGTATTATATCTACCAGTGGTATATCATATGGTTTTCACTGCCATAAACATTCTCTGTGCTCTATGCTTCCCTTGTTCCCTCCCTCACTCCTCCCCTGGCTATCACTGGTTTTTTAATGTCTCCATAGTTTTGCTTTTTCTAGAATGTCATATAGAATCATACAGTATTTAGCCTTCTCAGATTGACTTCTTTCACTTAGTAATATGTATTTAAGGTTCTTCCAAGATTTTTTGTGACTTGATAGCTTATTTCTCTTTGGCACTGAATAATATTCTATTATTAGATAGATGTAACTGGATGTACTACAGTTTCTTTATCCATTCACTCACTGACTGGTGTCTTGGTTGTTTATAAGTTTTGGCAGTTATGGATAAAGCTGCTGTAAACATCTGTGTGTAGGTTTTTATGTAGACATAAGTTTTCAACTTTTTCAAGTAAGTAATAAGGAGTCAGATTGTTGGATCATATGATAAGACTATGTTTAATTTTGTAAGAAGCTCCAAGCTATCTTCCAGAGTGATTATACCGTTTTGCATTTCCACCAGCAATGAGTTACTATACATACTACTATACATGTTCCCTTACTATACATACTCGTTACCATTTGATGTTGTCAGCATTGTCACATTTTGGTCATTTTAATAGGGGTGTATGGTATCTCTAGTTTAGTGTTGTGTTAATTTGCATTTCTCTGATGACATGTGGTATGGAGCACTTTGTTATATGCTTGTTTGCCACCTGTATGTCTGTTTTAATGAACTGTCTGTTAATATTTTTGGACCAATTTTTGATTAGGTTGCTTGCTTTCTTATTCTTGAGTTTCATGACTTTTTGTATATTTGGGAGAATAGTCCTTTATTAGATGAGCTTTTTGCAGATATTTTCTTCCAGTCTATTGTTTGTTTTCTAATTCTCTTTGACATTATCCTTCATAGAGCAGTAGTTTTTAATTGTAATGTAGTTCAGCTTGCTATTAATTTCTTTCATAGGTCATACATTTGGTCTTGTATCAAAAAAGGCATCACCATACCTAAGGTCATCTAGGTTTTCTGTTATATTATCTTCTAGGGGTTTTATTTTTACCCTTAGGTCTATGATCCACCCTGAGTTAATTTTTGTGAAAGATGTAAGGTCTGTGTCAACATTATTCTTCTTTTGTATGTGGATGTCCATTTGTCCCAGTACCACCTGCTGAAGAGACTAGCTTTGCTTCATTGTATTGCCTTTGCTCCTTTGTCAAAGGTTAGTTAACTGTATTTATGGGTATGTATTTCTTAGCTCTTTATTCTGTCCCATTGTTCTAATTGTCAGTTCATTCACACTGCCTTTCACATACCACTTTGTCTTAATCACTATAATTTTATAGTAAATCTTTAAGTTGAATAGTGTCAGTCCTCCAGCTTTGTGGTTTTTCAATAGCATGTTGGCTGTCCTGGGTCTTTGGACTCTCCATGTGAACTTTAGCATCTTTCTGTTGATATCCACAAGATAGCTTGTATAACTTGCTGGGCTTTTTATTGGAATTGCATTGAATCTCCAGACCAAGTTGAGAAGAATTGACATCTTGACAATTATCTATGAACATGGACTGCTGCTGCTGCTGCTAAATCGCTTCAGTCGTGTCTGACTCTGTGCGACCCCGTAGACAGCAGCCCACCAGGCTCCCCCGTCCCTGGGATTCTCCAGGCAAGAACACTGGAGTGGATTGCCATTTCCTTCTCCAGTGCATGAAAATGAAAAGTGAAAGGGAAGTCATTCAGTCGTGTCCGACTCTTAGCGACCCCATGGACTGCAGCCTACCAGGCTCCTCCGTCCATGGGATTTTCCAGGCAAGAGTACTGGAGTGGGGTGCCATTGCCTTCTCCGTGAACATGGACTATCTCTCCATTTATTTAGTTCTTCTTTGATTTCATTCATCAGAGTTCTGTAGTTTTCCTTGTTTAGATCTGGTACATATTTTGTAGAATTTATACCTACATATTTTATTTTGAAGATGTTAATGTAAATAGTATTGTGTTTTTTAATTGAAGTATAGTTGATTCACAAAATTATATTAGTTTCAGGTGTACAACATGGAGACTCATGCTCTTAATCAGCTAAGGCAATCTTGTTGCTATGAGAATATGCAGAAGATCTACCTATCACTTACTTTGGATAGGAAGGGAGGAGCTTGTCGAAAGACTTTCTGGAGAGAGTGATATCTAAAGTGAATTTGAAATTAACAGAATATGGTTTGTGACTTGAAAGATGAATAAAATGTGTTTAGCTGGATTGTGGGGTGGATGTCTAGAATGGTAGGAGAATGCCCCAGGAGGAGGACATAGCATGTACAAAGTTCTTGGGCAAGAGAGCTCAGCATATACAGGCAACTTCAAGGAGCTGGCCAGGGCTGGAATTTAGAGCTGAGATGGCAAGTTTCAAGTGACAAATATGGATAGATGGATAGCAGTAAAATATAAGGGCCTGGAAATCTAACTTGTATTAAAGAGTTTGGTCACCAAAACTGAGGGATTGCCCGGTCAGTGATGTCTTTGAATTGATTCTTCCCCCTCTCCCAGTAATTAGCCATACATTTATTTTACATCCGTGTTTTTTTTGTGGTAAAATATAACATAAAATTGATCATTTTGATCACTTATAAGTATACATTTCAGTGGCATGAAGTGCAGTCATATGTTGAACAACTATGGGTATCCATCTCTAAAACTTTAACACCTGGCAAAATTCAAATTCTGAACTGTTACACAGTAACTCCCCATTCTACCCTCCCCCAGCCCCAGCAGCTACCATGCCACTTTCTGTTTTTATGAATCTAACTATTCTGATGCTGCTGTTTAGTTGCTAAATTGTGTCTGACTCTTTGCAACCCCATAGGATTGTGGCCCACCAGGCTCCTCTGTCCATGGGGTTTCCCAGGCAAGAATACTGGAGTGGGATGCCATATCCTTCTATAGGGAATCTTCTTGACCCAGGGATCAAACCTGTGTCTCCTGCTTGGCAGTCTAATTCTTTACCGCTTAGCTACCTGGGAAACCCCCTAACTACTCTAGGTACCTCATGTAAGTGGAATCCTTTAATATGTCTTTTGTGACTGATTTATTTTACTCAATATAGTATCTTCAAAGTTTATCTGTGTTGTAGCATGTTTCAGAATACTTTCCTTTTTAAGGCTGAATGGTATCCTGTTGTATTTATATACTGAATTTTCTTAATCTATTTATCCATTTATAAACATTTGGGTTGCTTCTACCTTTTGGCTACTATGAGTCAAGCTTCTATGAAAATGAGTGTGCAAATATCTTTTTGAGACTCTATTTTCATTTCTTTTAATGTCTACTCAGAATTGGAATTACTGGATCATGTGGTAATTTTATTTTTAATTATTTGAATAATGCCATACTGTTTTCCATAGCAGTTGCACCATTTTACAATCCCACCAACAGTTCACGAGAGTTCCAGTTTTTCTGTTCTCATGAATCAGTTCAGTTCAGTCACTCAGTTGTGTCCGACTCCTTATGACCGCATGAACCACAGCGTGCCAGGCCTCCCTGTCCATCACCAACTCCTGGAGTCCACCCAAACCCGTGTCCATTGAGTCGGTAATGCCATCTAACCATCTCATCCTCTGTCATCCCCTTCTCCTCCTGCCCTCAATCTTTACCAGCATCAGGGTCTTTTCAAATGAGTCAGCTCTTCACATCAGGTGGCCAAAGGATTGGCGTTTCAGCTTCAACATCAGTCCTTCCAATGAACACCCAGGACTGATCTCCTTTAGGATGGACTGGTTGGATCTCCTGGCAGTCCAAGGGACTCTCAGGAGCCTTCTCCAACACCATAGTTCAAAAGCATCAATTCTTCTGCACTCAGCTTTCTTTATAGTCCAACTCTCACATCCATACATGACCACTGGAAAAACCAAAGCCTTGACTAGACGGACCTTTGTTGACAAAGTATTGTTTCTGCTTTTTAATATGCTGTCTAGGTTGATTATAACTTTCCTTCCAAGGAGTAAGGGTCTTTTAATTTTATGGCTTCAATCACCATCTGTAGTGATTTTGGAGCCCAGAATCTTGTGAATACTTGTTACTTTATTATGATTATTTAATAATAGCTATCCTAATGGTTATGAAATGGTATCTCATTGTAGTTTTGATTTGCATTTCCTAATTGCAGTGATATTGAGCATTTTCTCATTTACTTTTTGGCTGTTTACATGTCTTCTTTGGAGTAAAGTCTATGAATTGACTCTTTAGAATAATCCCTCTGAGAGTGAGTAGAAGGATAGGAGGAGAACAAAGGTGGAAGTAGGGATACCAAATAGGAAGTTGTTGCAGTAATCCAGCCAATAGATGATAAGGCTTCAGTAATGCAACCAGGGTATTGGTTTGGGGGTGATTCAATTCAACCCAGAAGGTTGAATTGAGAGGATTTAGTGATAAACTGAATTGCTGATGAAACAGAACAAAAAGTCAATGATGCTCCAAATTGAGTGAATGATGGCACCAAAGCCTGGTTGTTAAAATATTAAAATACTTTCATGGAAGCTCCCTAAGATCTCCTGGAGTACCCCTTTATTGCTCCTCCCACTCAGGCCTTTATCCTGAAATTCCCAAATTGCCAATATGCCCTTCCATCCTCCTAATTAAGAGTTAATACTGAGCCCATTTGAGTAGGGGTGGAGCTCTGAGATCCTGCTCCAATTCAGTGGTGAGTGTCCATTCTGATTGGTCATGCTCCCTTCCTACTGATTGTTGTCTTTTTGTGCTGCCCTTGGATGGTAGGACTATTCACTGACGTACCAAGGCAGAAAAGATTTTCAGGAGATGTGAAAGAGATTCATCAGAGGTGGTGAGCTCCATTTTATGGTCTGTTTGTATATTCCTGTGGAGATAGTTTTCTTGGCTCTAGGGAAAGACATTTGGGAATTTTTGACATATGAAGATTCTAGAATCCAAGAAGTTACCATCCAAAGGAAACATTTTTCCTCTGCAATAACTCCATTGTTTGATAAAATTACCCACAAATTGGCAACTATAAAGAAGAGTAGAACTCTTATTAATCAGTATTCTGTAGAGGTCATCTGTATTAGAAATGAATATTGGCAGAATGTTGTACCATTCCCAGAATTTCTGGAGGGGTCTGAGAAGGAGCATTCTACTTTCACTACAGCAACTTAAGCTTATTCCAGAGAAGGTGGTTGTTTTCTTGCTCCTTGACCACTGTTAGCTGTAGACAGAGTCTGGTCATGTGCCATTCTCTCCTTGATGAACAGCCTACAATTTTACTAGAAGCTGACGAGGCTTTAAATTTCAACCAGGAGCGATGTCAGTGTTTCTGCCTGCAGGACAAGTAAGGATATCCTACTATGTATTTTATTGGCAATCCTGGTAGCATTTTCTCCATTGGTGGTTTATGTGTAATAGAGACCGAACTGCAATTTTCTGACCTGCCAAGATCCATTATGTCTGGTAACTATAGTTTATGCTTGACAGGATCCACACTTAGGGTGGAAAGCCATGCAAATTAAACTAAGGTTTAGGCTAATTTTTGGTAGTGAAAATTATTCTCCCTTGGTGACCTTATTCAGCATGGAATAAAACAACCAGAAAGCTATTTATGCGGTCCAGTCTTCTTTCTTTAATCCAAATAATAAAAGTCTTTGGATCAGCCTTGCTCCTGAGTCTCATGACTCTCCTGTCTTTCATAGAGTCTAATCTTTTATGGTCATAAGAAGCTTTTCATGTGAATAGATTGGTGGTTAGTTAATAAAATCCTTTCTTCAGAATAAATGCTCTTGGTCTGTTTTGAGATCTGCGCAAATTCCACCTTGGTACTTTGGCACAATTTTTTTTTTTTTAATGTCCCCATTGCCTTGGCTATTAAAGTTAGTCTTGTTTTTATTGTTGTTTAGTTGCTAAGTCATTTCTGACTCTTTTGTGAACCCAGGGACTGTAGCCCGCCAGGCTCCTCTGTTCATGGGCTTTCCCAAACAAGAATACTGGAGTGGGTAGCCATTTCCTCCTCCTGGTGATCTTCCTGACCCAGGGACTAAACTCACATCTCCTGCCCTGGCATGAGAATTCTTTACCACTGAACCAACAGGGAAGCTCAAAGTTAGTCTTACATCAGAATTATGTCTCATTGTTGATAGAACTGAGAGTATTGACAGGGAACTCTAGTAATATTGATGATAAATTAGGGGAAATCTCAGTTGATTATTTAGTATATTTAATGGCCCATTCTGGTGATGACTTGTATTAATATATCCAGTTTGCTTAGCTTGGTCTCCAGTATTTTTTTGACAGCCCATCTTCATCGCCAGTGGACAGGAAAGGTAATATTAACTACCCCATTTTATGGTTGAGAAATTTTAAGACTTTTTAGATCAAGGTAGCAGATTGTTTCTAGATGATGGCTCTAGAATTTTGTGAGACAGAGGAACATGCTGGCCATGCTTCTTTTAATTGCCATTTATAGCCCAACACAGCAGAATAAATATGATGTTACTGGGTGTGATGCAATAGCAAAGATAGGATATTTTAACTTAAAAAGTCATTGTGAGAAGCTGAAGCTTAAAAAGGTGCCATTTGTAGACATGACACTTGAGGAGAGTAAGCCACAGGTTATTGGGAGATTCCATCCAGTCCATTGTCTGAGAATCTGCTTTGGAGACCTGAAGGAAGGCAGCCAAGTAGAACCTAAGAGCCCAAATGTCTTGGCTCACTCTCCTCTTTCTGCAGGGACAAGATTCTTCTGTTTTTCATGAACAACCCTGTTTTTGTCAGCCATTAGAAAACATTCGACAAAGATAAAAATTGACTTTATGAAGATTCTTCACAGGCATCATGTTGGAAAAGAATGCATATTCTAAGGATTGAGAATCTTGATTTTATTTATTCACATTGGAGATGTACTACATCCAGTTAGGGCCCTGTGTTCTCAGAGTCAGCTCACTCAGATTTATCATGGACAACAGTGAAAGGATATTCTAGGAAAGAGAATACCCTTTCTGAGCAAGCATGGGGGAGCCATGTGTGACTCTTCACAACAAACTAAAGGGAGAATCACCACCACCACCACTATTACCACTCCACCTCCTCCATTATGGTTATTATTATTCATTTTAGGAAGGGAGGATGTCATTGTCAACCTCAATCTGCTCTCTTGTTATATTTTAGTAATTGATTGGGTAAGAGTGTGCCCAGGCATGTGTTAATCACTGAAGTGCGTGAAGGCCTATAATCTCTCCTAGGGCTTTCTCCCATTGTCATTTCCTGAGAGGTGTTAGGCGTTACACATGCACACAAACACACACACATACACATACACAGCATATGAAATAAAATTCAAATCAAACAATGAAAAAGATGTGATTCATCTCTTTTATGTCTTCTTTTGGGCTTAATTCCCAGAAAGAGAGCAAATCTAAGAAGAGAAGTAGGTTTTTGAGTTCTAATCATACTACTTCTAAACTCTCCACTTAACGCTACCCCCTGATCCTCAAAAGGTAAATAGATCCACATCACTGAGGTTAAATAAAACACTGCAGGAGAATAACTACAGCAGGAGCAAGCAAGTACAGTCTCCTCTGGGGTAAAGTGAGACCAACCTGAATGAATTAAACCATATTTCTAGTAAATGATCAGCTCCAAACCTTCAGCACTCCTACTCAATTATGCCATCCCACTGTATCCTTGGCTGGCTCTTATTACTGCCTTGTTATTGCTGCTTTTTTTATGTAACATGCATCTTTGGATTCATAGTTCAACTGTCTCAGCCAGAACTTCTTCTGTGGTTTCTTTAGGAGGCAAATATAGGCATCGTCCCTCTGTCCATTCAACAGAGGTGATCAGGATGGGGGTGAAATGCAGAATTGGCTCATCGGAGAGTAGCTTTGGCTCTACTCCAAAGTCACAAATGTTGTTACCTTTAGCACTGACTGTAGTCACTGTTGAGTATATTTTAAATTCTCCCCAAAAGGGTGCTGCTGCCATACCATATGAATTAGAGTCATTTGTGCTCTTTTCCTTCTGTGTTACTTTTTCCTTTTCTCTGATGTGTGTTCAGATCACATTCCCATATTTTTGCCACTTGGTCTAAAACTTACATTCGATTATTCTAGCTAGATTATCAAATTCTTTGTTGTTGTTGTTCACTCAGTCGTGTATGACTCTTTGTGACCCCATAGCCTGCAGCACCCCAGTCTTCTGTGTCCTTCAGTATCTCCCAGAGTTTGCTCAAACTCGTGTCCATTGGGTTGATGATGCCATCCCACAATCTCATCTTGTTGCCCCGTTCTACTCCTGCCCTCAGTCTTTCCCAGCATCAGGGTCTTTTCCAGTGAGTCAGCTCTTTGCATCAGGAGGCCAAAGTATTGGAGCTAAAACTAGTAAATATTTGTATGTCTAAATCTAGTTTAGTGCCTGGTAATCATTAATTACTTATCACATGAATGAGTGAATATTTTCCAACATTTATAGGCAATCAAGAAATCATCATTTTCTTAAAGAAAAAAAGCAGTGTGAAAACATGATATTTAATGGAACTGATGGGAATAAAATATAAACCACAGAACTGTTGAGAGCATCAATCAAGAATAGCACCTACAGCATTTTATTTTTATTTTATTGTATTTTGTGGACTCTATAATACAAAAAAAAATTCTTTGTGAAAAGAAAAAAATTAGAACTCAGTTGATTGGGATTGATTAGTCGGTTAGGACTAGCATCCTACCATGAGCTATGTTTTTCCCCCTGAAACTCATGGGCATTTCTGACTGAAGAGGATTCTGGAAGCTGTCATGTTTGAAGGATTAGAAAAAGAGGACATTCCACACAGGTCCTCTGATTTGTATCCTTCTTCCTAATTAACTATTAGTCTTTTGGAGGGGAACCACTGGAGAATAGTATGGTTGTGAATATACAAGAGCATCACTAAATATATGGCTTTTGAGTATTTTTTTTTTACTCAATCAACCTGCTTTTCTGGTGAATGTAATCCCACCTTGTCTTGCTTTAAAGATCAGATAAGGAAACAGAATCAGTTTGGGTTTCCTGTTCCAGATTATTAAAACAGAACCAGAAACACTGCATGGCATGGCGGTGGTGGGGAACAGAAGTACAGACTCCATTATTCTTTGTCTCTTCTTTTCCCTGGGGAGATATTGGCACCCAAATATTCAACAATAGGAAGACATTTGGAAAGCACCCTAGCCAAAGGATCTGTGGTTATTGGGAGTCATAAATCAGATAGAGAGGGAGAGACCATATGGTTGGGGAGGAAAGTGACGATGCTGTTCTTTCAGCTGAGGCTGTTCAGATGCTGTCTTTTACCCAGTAGAGTAAGCACTTCCATCCCACCCCTTTTTACTCCCCCACTGAACCTTCAAGAATGTCAGATGAAATACCATGCTTTCTTTCTAAATACTTCTGAACCAGGAAGATGTCAATAATCTGGAGGGGATTTAGGCAAAAGCCAAAGAAATGATTAAAGAACTGGGGATGCCAGCGATCCAGTGGGTGATTCCTCTAGACCTGACATATGAGAAGACTGTCAAATGACTGGATGTGTGTTGTTTGGCTCAGGGAAGACAAGAAGGTGTGGGCTAACTTGTCTCCAATTGAGTTGCCAACAACCAATAAATTATTGTGTCTTTTCCCTTCCACCTGGACTGTCAGTATTTATTTTTAAAGTTTTATTGAAAATAGTTGCCTCAAATTTATTTGCTCTCATTTCCCAGAGCACCTGAATCATTGCAGACTCTCTCTGCCTCAGGCCTTTCTGAGTTTTAGAACAGCCACTGTGGCTCCACACAACTCTGCTTTACCCAGGAAAAGTGTCTCTGGAGACAAAGATGGGCCTCCTCTTTTCCTGCCAACTTGTTTAGACATCAAGAGGGTGAGATTGAAACCTCTTTCATTGGAGACATGTCACCTCCTGTGTTTATTTCTGGTCCCCCTTTTAGATGTGTGAGCAAAATCTTCTTACCAAACCATCTCTCAGGAGGCAGATCAGAAATCTGTCTTTCCCATTAGTTTAATGAGCAAGTGACCAAGGCTGCAGTGGAAGGAATTGGTTAAGCTGTTGCAACCAACCAGACCAGAGTGCTTCACTCAGTGGTCACAGGGTCCCACACAGCTTCCCAGGAGACCTGGAGCCAATGAGGCCCTGTTTTTATTGGCCACCTCCTCTCTTAGGCTGGGATCCTCCATGCTGAGCTTCAGACTCAGTGACGGTTATGGAGTCATGTGTCCAACCAGGGAAGAGGGGTGGGGGCTGCTAGCACTGGGAGTCATAGTACCTTGCCCTTGACACTCCATATTCATGTTTGTTTAATTTCCTCACTTTGTGGGGGAAAAGATGAAATAAATAAGGCCAACTGACCACTCCATAAATTGTTTCTGAAGTTTGGCCGGACATAAAAGTCTACCTTCCCAAGCCACACAACATAATTTATTTTATGACTCCCTCTCGACCTCAGGTCCGGGCTAACCTTGAGTTGAGAGGCTGTGCCTTTGCTTCCTGGTGCTGGTGGTCACAGTGTGTCCTTTCTTGGCAGTGGCCATGGGCCCAGCAAAACAGACCTCTGAAAAGCAAATGGATTAATCATTCTGAAGGCATGCTCGCCTCAAAGTTGCCCTGCAGGATGTCTGAGAAGCAGAGAGAGGAGACTGTTGTAGTTCAGAAATGGCAGGAAGAGATGTCTGAAGACTCACAAAAAGAAGGGAGAGAGGAAAATAAGAATGAGAGCTTTTAAATTGTACATGCTAGTGTTTTCACTAAACCAGAGAATATTACAAAAAAATATATCGCCACTCCTATAACAAAACTGTGATGAGTCCAGCCTTTTTATTACAATCAGGTTTTCTCTAAATATATTATGCCCCACAGGTCAAAATGATTTACTTCTCTATTTTGGGACATCTGAGTTCTATTCTACCGTTGCCAGTATGTTTTCAGCTGTGCCAAAACTGAGCAGGTCTGCGGTTCCTTTGTAACATCAAAACGGAGACATTTATCATTGAGATTTATCATGGGACAGCCTGCCAGATGGTTTGGGTATTTTAAAGGTGAACTGCATGGGTCTTGATTAGCTCATGTGGACTTCTAGCTAAAGACAGCTCTATCACTTGCTCAGTGTAAAGACACTGGATTCCCCTCCACCCAACCCCCTCCCTCTTTTCTTCTAGTAATGCGGAAAATATTAATGTAATGGCAGATGTGGCATAGATTGTCATTTCAGGAAGAAAACCAAGCCATAACCAATTCCACTGATTGCATTCTAATTATAATGTGACCTCCTGTTGTTTTGCATAGAGGCAGTATTCATTTCAGTACACCACTGTAAAACTTGCCGAGTCAACGACCCTCAAAGGGGCAATTGTAAGATTTAAACTTGGATTTTTTTCGCTCATACCAAAGACTTTTATTCTGCCAAGTCTCTGCTGATTGGGCCAGAAAGAATGCATTTGATTATATAGACTAAACTTATTGGGAACAGAACCTTTGTACTTTGAAATGCTTTTCATTCAAATTACATTCAGACATTCAATCAACATTGATTATGATATGGATTGGCAATGCGAATGCCTTGGGTTTTTGGTCTGGCTTAAAAGTTTCCTCACTAGATAACTGCAACCAGGAAGCCAGCTGAGGTTCTTTAACCTTAAAATTGAGTTTCCCACAAGAAGAGGGTTCTCTACAAAGACCAGGCAGGGTTTACTTATTCCCATCTAATTCAGTATCCTAAGATAATTTCTTTGCTTGGCGATTTGGGGTCTTCAAATTTAATCAGCTTCTAGGAGCTATGGGGTATCTGTGCATATTCTTGTTTGTATTAAGTGAAAAGTATCCTTGACTTTGTACATGAAAAACTGGAAGAATTCATCTTAGCCCCAGGTTCTAGGTTCTAGGTCATGGATTTTGCATAGTGGAAAGAAGTAAGCACTGAGTAAGAATTCAGGTAGCAAAGATTCTAGTTGCAAATCCTGTCTGTATAACCTAGGGCAAGCCTCAGTTTTCTCATCTGCAAAATGAAGTAGTAATAATAAGTGGTCTTAGGGTTCAATTCATAATGTAGGTGATTAGAAAATACTAAGAAGAAATATAAAATTACTCTTCTTATCATTATTATTTATAAGTCATTGTAGATATGTGTATTTGTTGGGACCTTTTCCCTGGGGCTAGACCTCTCTGTCTCTGGAAAAATCCTGGTGAGACCAGTGGTCTTTTGGCCAAATTCATAGACATAGTCAAGTTTTTGTTTTGACTTGGAGGTTCTCTTAAGGTCCTTCCAGATTCTAGCTTGAAAGTAAGCCTGAAATTCACACAAGAGGAGCAGAGTTGCCAGGTATCCCTCATTCCAAGCTGATGAAATAGTTTCCATAACTCTATTCTCTTCATCCAGTCTCATGCCATCAGCTATCACCTGTGTGCAGGTAACACTCAAATATAATTTCCAACCTCAATTCAGTTCAATTGCTCAGTCATGTCTGACTCTTTGTGACCCCATGAACCGCAGCACGCCAGGCCTCCCTGTCCATCACCAACTCCCAGAGTTTACCCAAACTCATGTCTGTTGAGTTGGTGATGTCATCCAACCACCTCATCCTCTGTCATCTCCTTCTCCTCCTGCCTTCAATCTTTCCCAGCATCAGGGTCTTTTCAAATGAGTCAGTTCTTCGCATCAGGTGGCCAAAGTACTGGAGTTTCAGCTTCAACATCAGTCCTTCCAATGAACACTCAGGACTGGTCTCCTTTAGGATGGACTGGTTGGATCTCCTGGCAGTCCAAGGGACTCTCAAGAGTCTTCTCCAACACCATAGTTCAAAAGCATCAATTCTTCAGCACTCAGCTTTCTTTATAGTCCAACTCTCACATCCATACATGACTACTGGAAAAACCATATCCTTGACCAGACGGACCTTTGTTGGCAAAGTAATGTCTCTGCTTTTTAATATGCTGTCTAGGTTGGTCATAACATTTCTTCCAAGGAGTAAGCATCTTTTAATTTCATGGCTACAATCACCATCTGCAGTGACTTTCTTGAAATTCAGCATTTCCATGTATATGCTCACCTAGGATAGTGTTCTAGAAGCTCAGTTCAGTATGTTCTCTGTTTTTCCACCAAGACAACCACACATGGCCTCTCTATTTTCTCTGTCTCCTAACCACTCCTCTAATTCCAGTCATTTGAGTTCAAAACCTTGGGATCTTCTTTTACTTTCTTCCTCTCCCTTACCACCCACATAGAACTCATTACCAAGACCTATGTGCTATGAATTCTACCCCGAGAATGCTCTTGAGAATACCCATTCTCTCTAAAGTTACTCCTCCTTCTCTGGGTCTAATTCTTTCCCTCCTGGCCTGTGTAATAGCCTTTTTGATGTTTTTTTCATCTTTGGCCTGTACAGCAAACCATTCTGTCCTGTCTCAGGATGTTAGGCAAAGTCTCAGATGGCCCTGCTGCTGCTGCTGCTGCTGCTGCTAAGTCGCTTCAGTCGTGTCTGACTCTGTGCAACCCCACAGACAGCAGCCCACCAGGCTCCCCAGTCCCTGGGATTCTCCAGGCAAGAACACTGGAGTGGGTTGCCATTTCCTTCTCCAATGCATGAAAGTGAAAAGTGAAAGTGAAGTCGCTCAGTCGTGTCTGACTCTTAACTACCCCATGGACCGCAGCCTACCAGGCTCCTCCGTCCATGGGATTTTCCAGGCAAGAGTACTGGAGTGGGGTGCCATTGCCTTCTCCGTCAGATGGCCCTGATGATGCCAATTTCATGTATTCCCACTTCTTGTGAGGGTCCCTCCCCTGTGTGTGGACAGGGTCTGTAATATGTTTCTAGTGAATAGATTATGGAAATGGTGATGGGGTGTCACTCCAATGACTTGGCCACCTTAGATTGTGACTTCTGCTTTCCTGGAGGACTCTCTCCCTGACTGGCTTAATGAAGCAAAATGCCATGTTAGAGAGACCCAAATGTTGAGGACATGCAAGTTGTCTCTGGTCCACAGTGAGGAATTTTGACCCTGCATCTGCAGGGAACTGTGTCCTGCCCATAACTGTGTGAGCTTGGAGACTTCCCCAGTTGAGCCTCAAACAAGACCCCAGCTCTGGCTCATACCTTGAAGACAGCCTTGTGAGATGCCTGAAAGAAAGGAGGACCTAGCTAAGGTGTAGCTGTATTCCTGATGCACAGAAACTGTGAGGCAATGTATGTTGTTTGAAGCTGCTGGATATTCATTGGAAGGACTGATGCTGAGGCTGAAGCTCCAGAACTTTGGCCCCCTTATGCAAAGAGCTGACTCATTAGAAAAGACCCTGATGCTGGGAACGTTTGCGGGCAGGAGGAGATGTGAGTGACAGATGATGAGGTGGTTGGATGGCATCACTGACTCAATGAACATAAGTTTGAGCAAATTCCAGGAGGTAGTGAGGGACAGGGAAAGCTGGTGTTCTGCAGCCTGTGGGGTTGCAAAGAGTCAGACACGACTGAGCAACTGAACAACAACAACAAAGTTTGCTGTAATTTGTTACACAGTAATGGAGAACTATTATACCAGGGTGGCCAGATTAATACTATGTGATTCCAGGGTTCTCTTTATTTGGTCCTGAACTCCATGTCCAAGCTACTTCCTCAGTCTTCTTCTTGAGAATCATGAGCTCTGTTCTGTACATAATTCTGGCTTTCTGCCTTTTACCCTCTGCTGACATTGTGACCGTTTTCTGGGTTCTCTTTATGACTAAATCCCATACTTTTTTTAAAGGCTCGCTTAAATGCCACCTCTTCCATAAAACCTTTTGTGATCCCTGCAGCTATATAGATTGCTGAGCTGCCTTGTTCTGCACCTTGGGTCACTTTTCATTTTTTACCTCGTAAAGGAGTTGTTTGAAAGCATTGTCTTAGCTCTACTACTGGATTGAAGATTTGATGAAGGAGGAGGCTACTCTTCACTTATCTTCTCATGCCTTCAGGTGTCCCAGTATAATGGCTTGTGGATGGTATGCTTTCAAAGAAGAATTACTCATTCCTGAAAGCCAGTTTGCCCACAAGATAGGTAAAATAGGAGTGGTTGTGGAATCACTGGTTTATTTACTTACCTATGCTTTCACGTACTTTCACTCTCCATCACATGCCAGGCAGTATCCTAGAGCCCGGGGACAAGATTGGACTCCTTGGCACTGTGCTTGAGGTTTAATATTCTGTGGTTGCCATATTGAGCTTTTTAATAATTTTGTCTTTGGGTCTGTATTTTGTAAGTACAGTCCAATGTGACAGTGGGAGGAGGCTCAGAATCCTTCCATGCCTCCTTG
Source organism: Cervus canadensis (assembly GCF_019320065.1). Taxonomy (NCBI): domain Eukaryota; kingdom Metazoa; phylum Chordata; class Mammalia; order Artiodactyla; family Cervidae; genus Cervus; species Cervus canadensis. Next base: position 61,502,305 of record NC_057393.1, on the reverse strand, counting down.
CCTCCCTGAAACAGGTTCTCAAGCACCCGTTCTCCTTAATCCCAACCCTGTTAGAGGCCTGGGCACAGACACAGGCTGGTCAGAATTGGATGTGTGTGCCCTGCATCCCATGACATCCAGTGTGGGCTCTGGATGCCTGTGAAGGTCTGAACTTTCCCTGTGGTCAAAACATGGCATAAGATAACAAGTAAAAACACAGGCTGAAAGACTGAGGCCACAGAGAAAAAGACAACATCTGTCCCTTTTTGAACAAGGAGCCCTGCAGTTTTGTTGTGAACCCTGCGAATTAGGTAGCTCACCCTTGTTTATTGAGAAACCAGACAGGCAGGGGTCCATTTCTAGCAGCAGCAACAGACAATATACAGGAAACAAGAAGACAGCAGACTCTTACGTGCAGTGAAGAGAATAAGCGGAGGTGATGTCTGGCTGCTCCCTGAGTGTAGTGTGGGGAGCCTCTTCCCGTAAGGAGGACAGTTAGGGAACCCTCCAGGGCAAGGTGACATTTGCGCTGATATATGAAGGAGGAAAAGGGTTTGGTCAAGTGAGGAATATGAGGCAGGTTCCAGGAGAGGAAAGTGCCAGCTCAGATTCTTTGGGGCTGGAACACAAGCTTGGGATGGTCAAGGGCTTGACATCAAAAGGCAGCACCGGAGATGCCTCATGACTGTGGAGGAGAGGAGATGCGGTGAGTGTACAGAGGCAGGACGTAGCTGGGTCCTTTCATGCCTTGCTGGTCCTGGTGAGGAGACATTCCCCTTGAGCCTACCCAGCTTTTTGGGTTGTATCTTTTCACTGAAGAATCACTAAGGGGGGGTTTATTACAATGGGCATTTGCTGCAGTTTTTACCTGGATTTTAATTTCTTCTTCTGTATTAACATGGCTATCTTAGATTCTTTAAAGCAGAGATATTTTTCACAAAACTATATAACTTAGAAAGGCTGTAAATAGTTATATGTGGGCAAAGGAATTTGGAGTTTCTAACGAAAGTTTTCAAATGGTACTGTAGTATCCTTCTCCATGGAACCTCAAGGACTGTCACTTTTGTTCTAAAGGTCACATACTGGCACCTCGTGGCCCCAATCTAGGATCCAGAACTGTTTTTTCTGCTCTACAAGTTGCTGTTAATCAAACTGGGTGCCCCTCCAAGGGCTGTATGATGTTTTGTCCTCATTTCTCCTATTGTCCCCTGTTTGTTTTTCACTCCATGCCTGGACTCCTATTTTTTATTATTTTTCATTACAAAACTCTACAGTGTAGTTCAGATCTGGGAATGTTGATGTGTAGCAGGACCATGAAGCCAAATATGCAGAAGAATCAGAGCCCCTGAGAAATTTCCTTCTTACCCCTTGGCCAGCCTCTTCAGCTTCCTTGGTGGCTCAGATGGTAAAGAATCTGCCTGCAGTGCTGGAGACCTGGGATTGATCCCCTGGTCAGGAAGATCTCTTGGAGAAGGAAGTGCAACCCACTCCAGTGTTCTTGCCTGGAGAATCCCATAAACAGAGGAACCTGGTGGGGTACAGTCCAAGGGGTCGCAAAGATTCAGACCTGACTGTCTATCACTTTCACTTTTGTTTCTCTTCACTGGGCTTGGAAGTCAGAGATGGAGAAAGGCAGGTGAGAGGGCCGAGAGTTCCTATGCCCTTGGGCTCACCAGTCTGCTGCACCCCTTGTGTGGACTCTGCATAAATTATCACCTGAGAGGCCCTCCAAGGCCAGCGATACATCCCTTGCTCACTCGCTACCTGAAGCCTATTTCTTTAAAGACTTGGGACTTTGGCTGAGAAGGAAATTAAGTAATTTTGTTATTTTTCCTTGATAATGCTAAAATTATTAATCTTTGAAGATAAGTACTGTTCAGAGCATAATGAGTTAGAATTGTTGATAATTATAATTTTGAAGAGTTTGAGTTTGCTGTCAGCTAAGTAATTAAAGGGGTGGGACCAGAGTTCTACTTCGTTCATGACAGTTGTGCTTCTGGTAAGAACTCTTGTCTGCATGACAAAAATACCCTCATTCTAGGCCTGTGCTGCCCTGAAAGGGTTAATTAAACCAAGGGAAGTAGTCCACTGGCCTGTGAAGAGATCTCTGGCCTGATTCCCCCCTGGCCTTCTCTTTTCCCGACAGTACGACCATTGTTTTGGAAAAGCCAGACACCATGACAGATCCCACTCTCCACTGATTGAACAGACCCAGGGTGTCTGGTCACGCAGACCCAGGGAAGCAGCTCCACTTCTTTCCTTCTTCAGTCACTGCCCCCTTCACCCAACTGCCCACAAGCCTCCATTTTTATAAACTTCTTGTGTATGCTAGCGCAGGACTAAAAAAATTGAACAAAAAGAAAAGAGGAAGAGAAAATGGAAAACTAATGATTCAAGAAATCACATAGCACAAGATAATTCTATTTTGAAATCACAGCAGTGGCACCCAGAGGCAGACGCTCCCCAAATTACTAGTGAAAACCCTTTGATGTATCCAGTAGTAAGAGAGCCCAAGGCACTTTTTTATTATTATTAAAAGAATGCCTCACATTCCCCCAAAGAAGCATTTAGCAGCTATTTTTTAAATGTCCTATGTGAAGCAAGCTAAAAAAAGATTCCTAAAAAGCTGTAATCCTAAATGTGCTTATTTGATTGCTGGCTTTTACTTAGAATAAAAGCCAAGCTCTCACATGGGCATTTGAAGTCCTCAGAGACCACTCTACCTCATCTGACCCCACCCTTCTCCCATCACTCACTCTGTTGCAGCCCTCTGGCTTCCTTGCTGTGAAAGGCAAACTGGGGAACTCTTGCTCCCTACTCAGCCCAGGCCATCCTGGATTCCTTGCCTGGATCTCTTCCCTGGATATCTGGTGGCTTAGTCCCTCCCTTCCTTCAGGTCTTTCCTCCTACATCGCTTTCCTTTACCATGGCACATGTGACCCTAACTTCCTACCTTGGACATGGTAAAAGGGACTTTGCAGGAGTGATTAGGTTAAGGATTCAGAGACGTGGAGGTTACTCTGGAGTATCAAGGTAGGCCCAGTGAGGCCTTTATAAGGATTTCTGTAAGAAGGATGCAGCAGGAAAAAGATGCAACAACAGAAGTAGAGGTTCTATGACTTGCTTTGAAGATAGAGGAAGGGCTCATGGGCCAAGAAATGTAGGCAGCTTCTGAAAGCTGAAAAAGGCAAGGACAGAACTCTTCACCAGGGCCTCTAGAGGGAACCAGTCCTGCTGACCCCTTGACTTTAACCCAGGGAGACCCATTTTGGACTTCTTATCTTTGGAACTGAAGGTAATAAATCTGTTTTGTTTTAAGATACTGTGTTTGTGGTTATCAGTTGCAGCAGCAATTAAAAACAGGACCCAGAGCCATGAGACCTCAAGCAATATGACCACCGTGGACTCCGGTTGCTTTGTGAAATCTACCAAGCTTTTCTTTTCTTCAGTGTTTTCTTAATGGCTCAGAGACAGAGGGAATCTTGCAGTACCTGCATTCTAGTGTTCTTTGGTACCAAGGCCAGCTTTTGATACTTCAGTTCAGTCACTCAGTCATGTCTGACTCTTTGCAACCCCACAGACTGCAGCATGCCAGGCTTCCCTGTCGATCACCAACTTCCAGAGCTTGCTCAAACTCATCCATCAAGTCGGTGATGCCATCCAACCATCTCATCCTCTGTCGTCCCCTTCTCCTCCTGCCCTCAATCTTTCCCAGCATCAGAGTCTTTTCCAATGAGTCAGTTCTCTGAAAGTATTGGCATTTCAGCTTCAGCATCAGTCCTTCCGATGAATATCCAGGACTGATTTCCTGTAGGATTGACTGGTTTGATCTCCTTGCAGTCCCAGGGACTCTCAAGTCTTTTCCAAGACCACAGTTCAAAAGTATCAATTCTTCGGTGCTCAGCTTTCTTTAAAGTCCAACTCTCAATCCATACATGACTACTGGAAAAACCATAGCTTTGACTAGACAGACCTTTGTTGGTAAAGTAATGTCTCTGCTTTTTATATGCTATCTAGGTTGGTCATAGCTTTTCTTCCAAGGAGCAAGCATCTTTTAATTTCATGGCTGCAGTCACCCTTTGCCTTGATATTGGAGCCCAAAAAAGTGAAGTCTGTCACTGTTTCCATTGTTTCCCCATTATTTGCCATGAAGTGATGGGACCAGATGCCATGATCTTAGTTTTCTGAATGTTGAGCTTTAAGCCAACTTTTTCACTCTCCTCTTTAGTTCTTCTTTTCTTTATACTTAGCAAAATAAAAACTGTGTTGTGTGTTTGGGGATGGTGTGGTACCCAGTTTGTTCCCACATAGTTCAGCTGAAGGTGAAGGAAATGGTGAGGAGAAGAATTCTGCCTGCCAGGAGCAGTGGGATGCTGCACTTGCATCAATTTTAAAAGCCCATTTATCATTGTAAGTCGAGTAGATAGTTCTCTTCAGTTTAAGGTTGTGATTGGCTGGTGGGTTTTGAAAGTCATGTCTTTTAATGGTCATTCAGAAGAGTAGAATTTCAGAAGTTAGAGCTTACAGCTTGTGGGAAGCATTTGTCATTTTACCTGTCATGGTCTGGGTCCAAACAGGACAGGAAGAGTAGTGAGGAAGGTCACTCCATGGCCTGTTCCTATTCATTTATTCATGGAGTCCTCCTGTTTTCATCAGGGGGGATTAAAACATTTTTAAAAATTATTTATTCAAAGTCCTTCCAGACCTTGTGCCCTCGTCCTGTCTCCTCTTTTTCTGTCTCTAACTTTACCTTTCCATCTCTCTTGCACATCCCCTGACCACCCCCTTCACCTCCTGAAATGGCCTGTATTTGTGAGGATAACCTTAATACTTGAAACCTTTCCAGCTTTATTTACAAATGATGATAATTTAATCCAGTGGTTGGAAAATCCAGAAGTACTCTCCACCCCAAATGTCCTTTTATTTAACTGACCAGTGAAGAAAGCCTAGGGATTATCAAACAAGAGAAACGACAGGAAGAGCTGACTGTTGGGTTCATTTGCGTCTGAATATGTTATTTATTTAAAAACTGGAGAAGTGCTGAGTGGATGGGTTAGGAAAATATGGATGGCATTCTGGAAAGGGCACTCTGCACAGTGTACACATCCTGCAGTGTTACCTCGACATGTGTAAAGGGAGCATCCTGGTGTTTCAGTCACAATGCCGTCTGTTACTGAATGTTCTGTAGGGAGAAAGGCGGAAAGTTTCAATGGCATCTTCATTGGAGTCCACTATGATCCACTAACCATAGCATCTTGAAGGGAGTAGGGAGACAGGTGTTACTCTTATAAAGAAGTTTTGGATGAACTTTCATTTTTTCTTGTATTCTAAGTACCTGACCCAGGCAAGATGGAATGAGAACTCATTTGGTGTTTATTTTAAAAAATAGGGAAGAGATAGATAGGCAGGAGAGAGATTTTTTGAGAAGCTTATGTTCTGAAGAAGAATGTGTGCGCCTCTTAGAAGGGTCTTTTAGTTGCCTATTTTTCCCCCTTGAGAAGTTAAAGGGCACTCAGTGGTTCTTCTCACCCTGTGTGCCCCTTGTGGTTGTCACAGAAGTGGACTGCACTATGACATCTGTCTGCCACTGATCTTCGAGGTGGATTCAATTTGGATTGTCAGATGCCCTTTCATCCATCATGACCCTGAGTGTGTCCCTTCTGAAAGAGAGACATACTGGGTTCAAGAGGGGCCTTCCCTGGAGCAGATTTGTGCAACAAAAAAAGAAACCATTATTATTGAGTCTGTACAACCTGGCAAACTCTTTGATTCTACCTACTTTTTTTTTTTTTTTTAATTTTTATTTATTTATTTATTTATTTTTTGTCATACATTGATATGAATCAGCCATGGAGTTACATGTATTCCCCATCCCGATCCCCCCTCCCACCTCCCTCTCCACCCGATTCCTCTGGGTCTTCCCAGTGCACCAGGCCCGAACACTTGTCTCATGCATCCCACCTGGGCTGGTGATCTGTTTCACCATAGATAGTATACATGCTGTTCTTTTGAAATATCCCACCCTCACATTCTCCCACAGAGTTCAAAAGTCTGTTCTGTATTTCTGTGTCTACCTACTTTTAACATATAAAATCTTTAAAGTTTAAAAAAACTCAGAAAGACTGAAAGAACTTTTCAAAATTTCGGTACAGTTGAGTTTCAGTTCATTTGGTCATATTCCCTTCTTTACCATCTAACTTAACATCCAAGCTTCAATCCTTCTGTCCACTCTGATATAGTTATTGAGTGCCTATGAATAAGAGTTAGTTTGTGTCTGAAAAAGCTCATAATGTTCATTGGAAGGACAGAAGTGCAGAGCAGTGGACCAGGTGCTCCTGTAGGTATGTGGCAGGTGGAGGGTGCATGGGAAAGGGGTAACCACTTACTATATGCTGGGCATAGTGCAAAGAATAAACTGATAAACACGAAATTGACTTCAGTCATTACAGAGAGTGGAGTCCATAGAAACGATTTATTTACATTAACAACTGTTACTCATAATAAGAGCTCTGCAGTGGATATACAGACTTAGAACATTTGGAGGAACACAATCATCAGTTTAGGCAAGCATTAGGGAGGGTTTCCTGGAGAAGGTGACCTTGAAGCTTAGACCTGACAACGCATCACACTAACCAGGGAGAAGCGTGGGAAAAGTGTTCAGGTTAGAGGGAACAGCATGTATGATAGCACAGAGGACAGATGCATGGTTTGTAGAAGAACCAGACTTTCAGTTTTGCCAGAGAATGTTGTGGGGGAGGTTTGGAGGTAGAGAGAGAAGAACAAGGAAGCAGATGAGGGAACTGGCAACAAGGGTGAGTAAGGGCAAGATCATGGAGAGCTTTGTATGACAGCTTAAGGAGTGGAGACTTCGGTCATAAAGGCTTGGAGAAAATCACTGAAGATCCGGGTGGCTAATTGGAAATATCATTCTGGCTCTGGTTCTAGAGGCAGGATGACTATTTAGGGGTTTGGAGCAAGTAGTTAATACAAGAAGTGTTGATCATTTGCCAGTTTTCTTTTTTCACAACCTTAATAATCCTGAGATGAAATTTTCATACATAGCTATTTTTCTATACTCAGTATTCTTTGATTAGAAAAGATTAAAAATAAAATGCTAACTGATCTTATTTTCACAACACGTTGGGACTATTGAAGGCTGAGATTGTTCTCATTCTCACCTGCCAAGTCATTTCAATAACGCATGGTAGAAATGGGTGAATGGGTACTTTCTCTAGGATGGCCCTTCATAGCCTATGTGGTCCAGAGCAGATTTCATGTACACCTAAGCATTCACTGCATCATTTTCCAGAAACTCAACTGCTGCACTCAACCCATCGTCAGGTCTGTGTCAGTCACTTTAAAAAAAATCCAACACCATTAGGATGATTATATGCACATCACAGCTATGTTTCATGGGCTCACTGGGTTGAAAGTGTTTACCTAAGGTCAACAACATCATTTCCCTAAAGGACCATTCCTCCTCTGCCTCAGATAAATCCTTTGCTGTTTTTAAACTGCTACAGGTTATAATATTCCACTTTCCTGGCCAAAATTCTATTTACGGCATAGTGTTGACTGTCATGGGATCTCAAAGCACATTCATTATTATGTTGCCAAACTCTGTTTTCCAAGAGTAGAGAGTAAAGGCAGAGAGAAGTAAGATGTGAAGGAGTTAGGTCAGGGATGGAGTCAGGCCCCTGGCAGACCCCATGGCCTCAGAACTTAGTACCAAGCTGCAGGGCTAAACCCAGGCCTCCCAGTGTTCTGTTAGGGCGGGCCACTTTGGAGGCATGACAAATGGAACCCAGGCAGAGCTCTGCCAGAGTGCAATAGTGGGGACAGTGATGGAAAGCAGATGGAGACTCTGGCCTTCACTTGGTGAGAAATCCAGTGAGGGAATGGAGAATGTTTGCAAAATCTTAGCACTCCATTGGGACATCTCCTGGTGCAGTTACAAGTCACTGGCCTCTGTCTGCCAATGGTTTAGTTCGCTTTTGATGAAACCAAATTCCCCTTTGACTTTCTCTCAAAATTTTGAACACTTCCCAAATTTTGTTTGACTTGCTTGCTGGAGGCCTGGAATTAAAAATCGAGCACTAGTACATGAGAAAAATAAATGAAATCTTGCATTATTGGGGACTAATGATTGAGTACGGTGCTTGTGGCTGTCTAGTTTGTGGTTTGCTCTTCAAATGGTATAATCCTTGGCTTGATACAACTTGGGGGTGTCATTTTATCTTTCCTTGTTGGCTTCTGGGTGGGGTTGGGGGCCCTCTCTTCCTCCATAAATGTGATTCAGAAAGATGGTGATTTTTTCTGATGTAAGGGTCCAGAAAAGAAGGCTCATACCCCATTTGTTCTCTGTTTCATGGTTATAGGGTTAAATATTCAGTCTGTATATCATATATCTTGGGAACACATCCAGATTTTTTTTTTTAATTGTTCAGTTCAGTTCAGTCACTCAGTTCTGTCCGACTCTTTGTGAATCCATGAACCGCAGCATTCCAGGCCTCCCTGTCCATCACCAAATGCCAGAGTCTACCCAAACACATGTCCAGTGAGTTGGTGATGCCATCCAACCTTCTTATCCTCTGTTGTCCCCTTCTCCTCCTGCCCTCAATCTTTCCCAGCATCAGGGTCTTTTCAAATGAGTCAGCTCTTCGCATCAGTTGGCCAAAGTATTGGAGTTTCAGCTTTAACATCAGTCCTTCCAATGAACACCCAGGACTGATCTCCTTTAGAATGGACTGGTTGGATCTCCTTGCAGTCCAAGGGACTCTCAAGAGTCTTCTCCAACACCACAGTTCAAAACCATCAATTCTTTGGTGCTCAGCTTTCTTTATAGTCCAACTCTCACATCCAAACATGACCACTGGAAAAAGCATAGCCTTGAATGGACAGACCTTTGTTGACAAAGTGATGTCTCTGCTGTTTAATATGCTGTCTAGGTTGGTCATAACTTTCCTTCCAAGGAGTAAGCATCTTTTAATTTCATGGCTGCAGTCACCATCTGCAGTGATTTTGGAGCCCAGAAAAATAAAGTCAGCCACTGTTTCCACTGTTTCCCCATCTATTTCCCATGAAGTGATGGGACCAGATACCAGGATCTTAGTTTTCTGAATGTTGAGCTTTAAGCCAACATTTTCACTCTCCTCTTTCACTTTCATCAAGAGGCTCTTTAGTTCTTCTTCACTTTCTGCCATAAGGGTGGTGTTATCTGCATATCTGATGTTATTGATATTTCTCCTGGCAATCTTGATTCCAGCTTGTGCTTCCTCCAGCCCAGCATTTCTCATGATGTACTCTGCATATAAGTTAAATAATCAGGGTGACAATATACAGCCTTGGTGTACTCCTTTTCCTATTTGGAACCAGTCTGTTGTTCCATGTCCAGTTCTAACTGTTGCTTCCTGACCTGCATACAGATTTCTCAAGAGGCAGGTCAGGTAGTCTGGTATTCCCATCTCTTGAAGAATTTTCCATAGTTTATTGTGATCCACACAGTCAAAGACTTTGACATAGTCAATAAAGCAAAAATAGATGTTTTTCTGGAACTTTCATGCTTTTTCAATGATCCAGCGGATGTTGGCAATTTGATCTCTGGTTCCTCTGCCTTTTCTGAAACCAGCCTGAACATCTGGAAGTTCACGGTTCATGTATTGCTGAAGCCTGGCTTGGAGAATTTTGAGCATTACTTTACTAGCGTGTGAGATGAGTGCAATTGTGTGGTAGTTTGAACATTCTTTGGCATTGCCTTTCTTAGGGATAGGAATGAAAACTGACCTTTTCCAGACCTGTGACCACTCCTGAGTTTTCCAATTTGCTGACATATTGAGTGCAGCACTTTGACAGCATCATCTTTTAGGATTTGAAATAGCTCAACTCTAATTCCGTCACCTTCACTAACTTTGTTCATTGTGATGCTTCCTAAGGCCCACTTGACTTCACATTCCAGGATGTCTGGCTCTAGGTGAGTGTATAGTTGATTTACAATGTTGTGTTAGTTTCAGTTACAGTACAAAGTGATTCAGTTATCCATATACATATATTCATTCTTTTTTAGATTCTTTTCTCATACAGGTTATCACAGAATATTGTGGGACATACCCAGCTTTAGCAAAGCTCCACACTCAACATTTTTCAGTGATCAGGTAGCAATGCAAAATCAGAAATCCTGTCCCTCCCCAAGATCTAACACTGTGTTTTCTAAGTCAGAATTCGGTCTGTGACTCTATAATTATAGACGAGTGTCCTAACACAGGTTATGAAGCAGTGGATTAGCTATTTGGAGAGAAAGATGACAGGAAATTCAATCAGCAATGATGGCACCTCCTTAGTCCATTAAAACTCTGAACCTGTACTGTCTTTAATAAGTGGTTCTGATTCTTCTGTGACATTCCTATGCCCAGCAATGTCGTCCATCAGCTCAGCCAGAAAACAACTTCCCCCCAGTCTTCTTCCCTTTTCTTTCTGTCATGCCACTATCTTTGCTTTATTGCCAAATCTTAACAGAGCAATTGAGACTTGTTGCCTTTCTTCCTCCCTCTTGCCGCCTCTGTCCCCTATTCTCCCCACTCCTTCCCTATTCTTCATCATCTCTCAGTTACAGTGCGCGCCTCGTCATCAGTCCAATATACTCTTCCCAGTCTTTGCCTTGCTGACTCCTTGTGATATCCACCCTGAATCTTGTCATCCCTTAGCTGTCACACTGCTCTCTTGAGCTCTTCTTGCACCTACATCTGCTCCCTTTCTTTTCTCCTCACATCCCTTCAGTTTGATCTTTCCATCTTTGAGCCCCGTATTCCTTTTTCAAGAATCTCAGCCACTTTGGCTCTTTGACCCTCTCTCCTCTACAGGTGTCCTCACTGTTCTCTTTCCAGCTCTGATCTCTCTGTGTGCTGCAGAACTCCACTGCCATCTGTTTCCCAGGTTTAAAACTACTGCAGAGTTGATCTATTTTATGTATGGTATAGCCTCCCTTGTTAGTAAGTAACCTCTCCAGGGACATAAATGCATATCCATGTTACTGTTTTAACCTTAGTGCCTAAACTCATGCCTGTGACGTGCTATTGCCTCAATCCATATATCTTGAATCAGTGGAATGAGTATTAGCTGCAACATTTATTGAGTACTTGTCTTGGAATGAAAGTATCTCTCTAAGCACTTAAGGGTGATTAAGCTTTAAGTTGATTGTTGTTTATTCACTAGGTTGTGTCTGACTCTTTTTGCAACCCCATGGACTGTGGCTCACCAGTCTCCTCTATCCATGGGATTTCCCGGGCAAGAATACTGGGTTGCCATTTCCTTCTCCAGGAGATCTTCCTGACTCAGAGATTGAACCCATGTCTCCTGCATTGGCAGGCAGATTCTTTATCACTGAACCACCAGGGAAGCCCAAGTTTTTTACTTCACAAAGACATGACAAGATCCTGTGAGACTGACACATCATTTGCCCAATTTTAAAACCAAGGACTGTAAAGCAAAAAGTCCCTGATGCTGGGAAAGATTGAGGGCAGAAAGAGAATGTGGTGTCAGAGGATGAGATGGCTGAATTGCATCACTGATGCAATGGACATGAACTTGGCAAACTTTGGGAGGTGGTGAGGGACAAGGAAGCCTGGCATAGTGCAGTCCATGAGTTTGCAAAGAGTTGGACATGACTGGGCAACTGAACAACAAGAACATAGCAAAAAGAAGGCAACTCTCCTGATATTACTGGTGAAAGACATGACATGCTTCAAACACAGACTGGGTAACCAACTCCAGCTTTTAATCACTGGGTTTTGCTTGGAGGTCTGTATCTGATTTCTGACATTTCCTAGCTATAAGAACTTGGCTAAACCTTTAAGTTATCTGAACTTTTGCTTCCTCATATTAAATTAGTAATATTAAAAGGATATCACCTCTGACTCCACAGTGTTTATGACAACATATGTTATATCCTGGTTTTGCCATTAGTACAACTCAGCATCAGTGTTATCCCTCAGATAAGGGCCATTAATATTTATGGGTAGAATAGATTCTGTTAGGGTCTTGCAGAGCCATAGCACAAGACAAAAACAATGAACCACAGGTGTTGAAATTATGTGCCACTCTTAAAGGAACCCGTATCCACACTGCCTTCTTTCATTACTTTTTTCCAGCCATCTATCTACCAGTGCATCAAATATTTACTAAAGTCCTACCAGTGGTAGGCCTGGGCTAGAGACACAAGGACAAAGATAAATTCATTTGAATGTGATGGAGGAGGTGGATGTCTGCTGGAATCAATGAGATAGTACAGTGAGGAGGGTGATTTACCACACAAGTATGAACCGAGAGCTTTGGGGACCCTGAGAAGCCTACATCTCCCTGTTTATGGTGTAAAGGAAAGCTTTATAGAAGGCTTGACACTTGACTGGATTCTAAATTATTAAGAGCTCTCTGAAGAACTCAGAGTTTCAGGAACAATATGAAAAAAAGAGAGGTCTCACTCATAGCTTATCATCCTATGCTTTTAATGGAATATAACTAAAAGATAGTTGTATAGTCTAAACAAGAAAAATTGGAGTATTGTTTGGAGTTCTTGGGGGAAGGCTGTAGTAGGAGGACCTTGAAAGGGAACTTGAAGGGTTTGAGCAGCAGAGAGACTAGAGGAGTTTATTCCTCTGGAATCTCCTCTGATGTCTAAGGTGGGTAACCTGATTCCTGGCTGACACATGGCTCATCTGGTTGCTCCATGTTGGTGCCCCTTAAAGTCATCACTTAGGTTCACCTGCCATGGGTGCCAGAGAGGGCTTCATAGGTCACTGCTAAATCATCAGTCTGGAAAATAACTGGGGAGGCATCTGCTCACCAGAATGGGACAGGAGCTGGAAATGGAGTCATGTTTGGTTTGGAGATTTCAGGTTAATGAAGCAAGGCACATGTCTATAGCTATGCAGCATAGGGAAGAAAGGGAGGGTGAGACTCTATAAGCCTGTAGTTCTTTGCCTGTGGATCTGAAGTAATCCAAGAAGACATGTATACTCTACCACCTCCCACTGCTGGGATCCAAGACCTTCCCCCTGGAGCTCGTGGGAGGGGAAAGTGCAAGGGGCTCCATGTGTCTCTGTAACTTCTCTTTGCTGGAGGGAACAGTTGCACATGTTTCCAAGAGACTCGTCTGGAGACCTTCTGGTTTTTCAGGCTGAATAATTTCTGTTCCTTCCTAGACTTCTCAAAGCTTCATCTGAGTTTTAGGGCCAAGGATTGACATAAGGACAGTCCAGAGTCTGAATCAACGTTCACATGACCTGTTTAAGACCTGTCCCAGGGATGTTCTATCCAGAAGAGCTTTAGCTCATTTGGGGAAAGAGAGACAAAGCTGGGTGCTGTCAGTGAGAAGTAGCTTAGAATGGAGGAAAGAGCTCTAGATTGGGAATAGGAGCCCTGGGTTCCAGTTCTGGGGTTTCTCTGTGTGACCAAGAATATATTTTGTCCCATATGTTCTGGGCTTCAATTTCTTTTGCAAAATGAGGGTATTAGACTAGTTATTTTTGTACCTGTTTCAATGTAAATAGGAGAAGGAAATGGCAACCCACTCCAGTATTCTTGCCTGGAGAATCCCAGGGACAGAAGAGCCTGGTGGTCTGCCGTCTATGGGGTCACATAGAGTCAGACACGACTGAAGTGACTTAGCAGCAGCAATGTAAATATTCTCAAATCTTCTTTGGCTGCTCTATGTCTGTGTACAAGTTTCTCTAAAAAGCGTAAGTATAACATCTCCTGCACATTTTTGTCACCATATGTGCAGGCATTCCTGACACAGCTATGGGCCCCACCTCTGCCGTATGCTTCCCACGCTTTGTCATTTGGGCTGTCCTTTATGGCCCATCTCGGTTCAGCATACCACATGTTCTTGTGTGCATGAGGTGACTAACACAGGCTGACTCCATGTCTTGTTCTATAGACTGCTTCTTGAGGAATCTTGAATCCAACAGCAACCGCCACACTAGCTGTGTTCTGTGGAAGGGGAGATGGGAGAGCAGGCTTCAAATCAGCTCACATATACTTTATGAAGTGGTCCCGAGTGGGCTTTGTGAAGCTGCTGTTCTCTGAAACCACACTGTAGTATTAAGCCTAGATTTGGATATCATACTTTCCCTAAACCAAGTCAGATAAACACTGAGGCTCAGGAAGAGGCACACTGTGTTTGTTCATCCAAATGGTCGTAAGGCCTGAGGATGAAGCATTAAACCAATATGGTGGAATTCTAGAAGGCAGAACCAGGATGGAAGCTTCAGAAAGGGGAAGATGTGTGGTTCTCTGAAGTAGTTCCACAATGATCCTTGCTGTGGAGTAGGATATAATTACTAATGAAATTAGAATAGCTTTCCCTGTCCCTGTCGGGGTTCTCATGTATCAAGTATGTATGTATCAAGTTTTTCAGTGATTTTAAGAGAATAGTACACTTGATTCAAGTCTCAACTCTACCACTTACATGTGACTATGGCGAGTCATTTAACTTCTCTCAGGTTTATTATCTGAGATAATAAAGAATGTGTTGTCTGCCAGGTTGCATCTTTCACAAGGTAGTTATGTGATTCAAAGAATATCATGTTTTTGAAAGTAATTGTAAGCAATATATTCTTAACTGTTGATTATGATTTATGGTAGGTTAAAGACCACTTGGAGGATGTGCTCAGTGCTATGAAACCTGTCAACAATAAAGTTAAAAAAAGAAACTCAATGCATATACAGTTTTGAAGTACAGCTTCTAGAGGTTCACTCGGTAGATCCATGTGTCAAAGTTTCACAATCCTTGAGATAGAGATCAAATAATTATAATGATACTTTTACCTCCATGATGGAGGCTACATTTCTGTTTTTCCTATTCTACCTCTGTATCCCCAGTGATCAGACATGCATCTGATTGGAATATAGTTAGGGAATGATTGACATGGGTGATGTGTGTGTGTGTATGTGTTTGTAATATCCACTCGTGACTTTCTATCTTCTAGCAGTTTCCATGAAGTGATTAAGCACTGTATATGATGGAAGAGGCATTAAGACCCTGCATCTCAGGGTCATAATGTTTCACTCACTAACAAGCCAGAAAAGGCTAATCCCACTGCTACGCATTCTACTAGCCTGGCTCCCTTCTGCAGGTTAATTTTGGTAATGTGTCATATTTTCTCTGACTCAGAGGGATTAGCTGGGAAAAATACAGATTGTATAAACAACTGAAACTCCCTGGATATGACTTGATATCCCTGTCTCTTTTCAGTCACAGCAGGGTCACACCTGCTAAATATATATTTTTAAACTAATTCCTTTTAGATCATTCTTTCTGAACAGCACAGTCATAATGGTGAAATTGTTCTTTCATATCTGTTTTTTTTTAAGCATGTTTCATAGGTGCTTCTCTTCCAGTTTAAAGGGAGAGTTCTAATCACTATGCTGCCTATTTTGCATTCATTTTTTATTAACTTTGTAAAGTGAACTATGTCATACATACAAAAATGCATAAATCATACTGCACAAGTTTATAAGTTATCATAAACTATCACTATCCAGATAAAAAAGTAGAATACCCTAACAGACCCCTCTCATGTTCTATCCTGGGCACTAGTCCTTCTTCCTCCTCAAAGGTAGTGTTCAGATATTTAATACCATAGATCAATTTTACTTACCTTTTTATTTTATATAACCAGAAGCATATGGAGTATGTATTATTTTTGTTGCTGTTATTGTTGTTCTCATTCAATGTTATATAGTCTTTCATAATATTTGAATCCAGTGTAACATTTTTTCCTTTGCGATTGGTGCTTTTAGAGTCATATAAGCAGCCTTGTCTACTCAAAGGTCATGAAGGTAGTCACCTATGTTATCCTTCAGAAATCTTATATTTTACCTTTATACTTAGAGCTGTAACATATTTGACACTTTATTTTTATGTATGATATGAGGTAAGGGGTCAATAATGAATTTTTCATGAATATATCTGAAAAGACCTTTTATTCCTCACTGTTTTGGTCATAAATCAAATGTCTGCATATATGTGAGTTTGTTTCTGGACTCTCTGTTTGGTTCCATTCATACACTTGCCTCTTCTGGGTCAGTGCCACAGTCTCTTAAATACTACAGGTTTATAATAAGGCCTAGTACCTAGGCATGTGTCAAGATTATATTGGCAGAGGATATCTGTATGTGTGGCTGATTCAGTTTGCTGTTCAGATGAAACTAATAACATTGTAAAGCAACTATAACCCCCCGCAAAAAAAAAAAAGGTTCTATTTGCTCTTGCATCTCTATACATATTTTGCAATCATTTTATTTATTTTAATATCAGCAATAACAATCAAAAACAATTTATGGGATTTTGATTGGGATTGCTTTGAATTTATAGACTACTTTGTAGAGAATTGGCCTTGGAGTACAGAATGAAGCAGTGCAAAGGCTAATAAGAGTTTTGCCAAGAGAACACACTGGTCATAGCAAACACCCTCTTCCAACAACACAAGAGAAGACTCTACACATGGACATCACCAGATGATCAATATAGAAATCAGATTGATTATATTCTTTGCAGCCAAAAATGGAGAAGCTCTAAACAGTCAGCAAAAAAAAAAAAAAAAAAAAAAACAAGACCAGGAGCTGATTGTGGCTCAGATCATGAACTCCTTACTGGCAAATTCAAATTTAAATTGATGAAAGTAGGGAAAACAACTAGACTATTCAGGTATGACCTAAATCAAATCTATTATGATTATACAGTAGAAGACTGTATAATAGATTCATAGATAGATGAATAGATTCATATAATAGACTGACAAATAGATTCAAGGGATAAGATCTGATTGACAGAGTGCCTGAAGAACTGTGGACAGAGGTTCGTGACATTGTACAGGAGGCAGTGATCAAGACCATCCCCAAGAAAAAGAAATGCAATAAGGCATGTCTGAGGAGGCATACAAATAGCTGTGAAAAGAAGAGACGCGAAAGGCAAAGGAGAAAAAGAAAGATATACCCATCTGAATGCAGAGTTCCAAAGGACAGCAAGGAGAGATAAGAAAGCCTTCCTCAGTGATTAGTGCAAAGAAATAGAGGAAAACAGTAGAATGGGAAAGACTAGTGATCTCTTCAAGAAAATTAGAGATACCAAGGGAATATTTCATGCAAAGATGGGCACAATAAAGGACAGAAATGGTATGGTCCTAACACAAGCAGAAGATATTAAGAAGAGGTGTCAAGAATACACAGAAGAACTGTACAAAAAAGATCTTCATGACCCAGATAACCACAATGGTGTGATCACTTACCTAGGGCCAGACATCCTGGAATGAGAAGTCAAGTGGGCCACTCCAAACAAAGCTAGCGGAGCTTATGGAATTCGAGTTGAGCTGTTTCAAATCCTAAAAGATGATGCTGTCAAAGTGCTGCACTCAGTATGCCAGCAAATTTGGAAAACTCAGTAGTGGCCACAGGACTGTAAGAGGTCAGTTTTCATTCCAATCCCAAAGAAAGGCAATTCCAAAGAATACTCAAACTACCACACAATTGCACTCATCTCACACGTTAGCAAAGTAATGCTCAAAATTCTCCAAGCCAGGCTGCAACAGTACATGAACCATGAACTTCCAGATGTTCAAGCTCGGTTTAGAAAAGGTAGAGGAACCAGAGAGCAAATTGCCAACATCCGTTGGATCATCAAAAAAGCAAGAGAGTTCCCGAAAAACATTTACTTCTGCTTTATTGACTGTGCCAATGCCTTTTACTGTGTGGATCACAACAAACTGTGGAAAATTCTTCAAGAGAGAGGAATACCAGACCACCTGACCTGCCTCCTGAGAAATCTGTATGCAGGCCTAGAAGCAACAGTTAGGACTGGAGTTGGACACTACTGAAGCAACTTAGCTTGTACTGGTGTATCATTAGTGTTTAATTTTCAGTTCTTTAATGACATGATGTTTAACATATTTTCATGTGTTATTTGCTATTTGTGTATTTTTTTTTTTTATGAGGTGTCTGTTCAGGTCTTTGCCCATGTTTTAAATTGGGTTGGTTTTTTCCCTTGTTGCTGAGTTTTAAGGGTTATTTGTATATTTTCACTAACAGTCCTTTATCAGATAAGTATTTTCTGGACTTTTTTCTTGAGGTCTGTGCTTGTCTTCTCATTCTCTTGAGGAATTACATTGATTTTAAACATCACAGTAACTTGCATTCTGGGATTTGCCCAAGTTGACTGCTTGTATTAATACACAGATTCACACAGATATATATATATATGTATATGTACAGACAGAATTTACTTGATAATATTATGTGTATAAAATTTTAGTCTTTGTTTATGAGATGGATTGTCCCAAATGTTTTTCTTGTAATTCTGTTGTCAAATATTAATATCAAACTTTCTATCTTCAAAAAAGAAGTTGTGAAAATTTGCTTTTCTATTCTCATTTTGTTATAACAAATAATTTTGTTATAACTTTGAAGAATTCACATAAAATTGGCATTATTTTTTCCTTAATTATTTGGAAAATTCATGGCTGGAACCATCTAAACCCAGAATTCTCTTTGTAAGAATGTTTTAAATTATAGACTTGATTTCTTTAAGATACAGAACTATTCTGTTTTTTTTTTTTTAATTTTGTCTGGTTTGGTAAGTTTTTTAAAAATGTATTTAAAATATCAAATTTATTTGCATTAACTTATTCACAGTATCCTCTCATCTATTTAAGGAGTACTGTATTGATGTCCCTCTTTATTTCTAATATTGTAATTTGGTGTTTTGTCTATTTTTCTCTTGGAAAGTCTTATCTTTACCCTCATGCCAGGATTCAAGCCCTCTTTAAAAACCCAACTTTTGGCTTTGTTGATTATTTTCATGTATATTTTATTATTTAAAAAAAAATTTTTTACTGTTTTCTTAACTTTATTGAATTTTATTTGCTGTTCTTTTTTTTTTTTCTTGATGTATGATTTGATCAGTGATTTTTAGCTTTCTTCTTTTGTAACATTTGTGTTTAAGGATAAAAATGTTCCTCTAAGCATGGCTTTAGGTGTATCCTACAAATCTTTTATGTCATATCTGCATAGTCAGTCAGTTCAAGATCTGTTCTAATTTCCACTGTTTTGCCAGAGAATATGCTCTGCATTATTTCAGTCTTTTCAAATTTGTTGACACTTTCTTTATAGCCTGGTGTATGTTTGATTTGAATGAACATTTTGCGTTGTGCGATGTCTAGAGTTTTTATGTGCAGTGTTCTTCCAGTATTCATGGGTATGTGTGTGTGTGTGATTGGTTTCTTAATCATACTATTCAAATCTTTTATATGACTCCTGAATTTTTATTTCACTTACTGAGAGGTCTCTGACTTCCTGCTATGATTTTGGAGTTGTCGCCTTCAGTTATGTCAGTTTTTATTTCATGTGTATCTTAGATTACTTGTTATGTATAAATTTAGAACTTTTGCATCTTCCTGAACAACTGAGTCCTTTATCATTATACAACTTTTTATTTTTAGTAATATTTCTTACTTTTAAATCTAATTTACTTAAAATCTAATCTAATTTTATGTATGCACTTTACCTTATGGTTAATATTTTTATTATATTTTGCCTCCATTCCTTTACTTTTAAATTATCTGAGTTTTTAATTTCTTAGTTTCTTATAAACAGCATAGAATATTTTTAAGTCATTGTGAAATTTTCCTTTTAATTGCGGTATTAGCCAGTTTGACATTTAAAATAGTGACCTCTTAACTTATATTTAATATAAGTTCTTTCTGATCCATCTTCTCTTTTCTCAATCATCTCTTCTGTTGTGTCTACTCTTCTGTTAAATATATCAATTGAATCCTTAGTGTGACCTGTTGTGTTTCACAATTGGATTTTCATTTGATTCTATTTTATAGTTTTCAATTCTTTGCTAAATTTATGTTTTGTCCTCTAATAACTTTAAAATATGTAGCTGACATGTTCAAGTCCTTGGCTGATTATTCCCGTATTTGAGTCTTTGGTAGTTCTGTACTTTTTTTTTTTCCCAGGATTTGGGGACATTTGTTTTTTTCTCTTGGTATGCACATGATATTTCATAGAATATCTTATCCCAAGTGCAAAATTATGGAGCTCATTTGAGACTGTGAGTAGTGTTATTTTCCTCCAGAGGAAATTTATTTTGTTTCTGGGAGGCAGTTAGACTAGGGAAAAATCACCTGAATCCAGTTAATGATGTAGAAGTTAGGTTACAAACTTGGTGAGGCAAGATCTCTAGTTACCCCTCCACCTGTGATATACTTCTTCAGAGGCCCAACTGAAAGTTCCGGATATCTATTTGCACCCCTTCTTTTTGGCAAACTTCATATTTCATTCTGTCCTTCAAGATCTGTAAGATTGTTAAATGTTTGGTTCAGCTTCTACACCTCTAAGTTGCAGCTTAAGAATTGAAAATCACCTCAGGGCAGAAGTAACCCTGGGTGTTAGGGATGTGTCTCTGTACTTCCATCTTCTGTACTTCCTTTCCCTCCAGGATTTAGTCCCCCTCATGTCCCAACTGCCTTAGTACATCTATGAGGGCTCCAAGTAAAAATTTCTGGACCTATCTTCCTCACCACTCCTAGTTGTTTTTCTGAGGAATATTGGTCTACAACCATCTCATCTGCCATACTCATCAAATTGAGTCTTACTTCACCCATCTTGAATTTGAGGCTAAATGATGATGCTCAGTAATAAAGGACCATGAGAAAAGAAATCCACCTCCACCACTTTCTCTCCTCAGTCTTTCTAATTCTAATGCTAAGCCTTTTTCTATTCAAGCCCCTATTTCATGTCTTACTCTTGGGTAATTGTTTAAAAATCCTCATAACAAAGGACTAATTCTTAAGGTGAGTCTTCCTAAGAGATGGCTACATTTTATTAATAGAGCAGATCTGAAGGCTAACAACTTTTGACAGAAATATCTATGATGGAATAATAGAAGAGGGAAAATTATTGTTTGCATGGCTCTCAGTAATAACATGGGGCCATTTACCCACACCACAGCCAACTTTGTCTTCAGATCTCTGCTCTCCATCTGAAACCCTTCCTCTTTTCCATGCATTCACTGCAAGTTGCTTCTTCATACAAAAGGGGACTTGCCCTCCTGAACCTCCACGTAAGCTAAAGAATTTAATCATCCAACTCAACGCTGCCCACCAGCTGGCCAAATTCGTTGCCCTTTTAGAAAAGAGATAACCTGTTTTATCTACTATGCGCAAGAGGCAAAAAGAGATCAATTTCTTCTCTTTCATGCTATAAAGCAAATCCCCAATACTCTATGAAGGGGATTTTAAATAATGCACAATTAAGCCATTGGTTAGCTGTTTGACTTGGAGAAATTCATTTAACTTCTCTCAGGCTTGATTTCTTCACCAACAAAATGGGTCTGGCAATAATATTTGTTTCATAAAATCGTTATGAAGATTACAGGAAATAATGCATGTGATTATTATTTGAGTGACTTTTATTATTTGAGCAACTTCTCAGATTCCACAGAGGGTTTGAGATAAATATTTAAAAATTAAGGAGTATGAAGTTCTTTCTAAAATGAAAAAAGGGCACTACTGAAAACTTTTGCTGTTGCTTTTTTTAGTAGTCGGTCATAGCCCCCGTTTGGAGAAGGAAATGGCACCCCACTCCAGTATTCTTGCCTAGAGAATCCCATGGACAGAGGAGCCTGGTGGACTGCTGTCCATGGGGCTGCACAGAGTCGGACACAGCTGAAGCAACTTAGCATGCATGCATGCATTGGAGAAGGAAATGGCAACCCACTCCAGTATTCTTGCCTGGAGAATCCCAGGGATGGAGGAGCCTGGTGGGCTGCCATCTATGGGGTCTCACAGAGTCAGACACAACTGAAGCATCTTAGCAGCAGCAGCATAGCCCCCTTTAGACTCAAATAAAAATCTTATGCCCTAACTTGACTCAGATGGTTGCTTCTATTGCTCCTGTGTCTACTTTTCTTAAATAGTGGACCTTAATCAACTGAGGGGGTATTGTAGGAAACCAGGTAACTGGGAATCAGTTTCTGAGATGTAGACTCTGAGGCCTCAAGGGGTGAAAGGAGTCTTCTTACTTTTAGGCCGGGTGGGAAGATGTTACAGACTGTGCTCTGATTCCAGAGAAGGAGGGATTATTTAACTCTCCAGACTCTTGGTCTCACATCTTCTGGATGTGTGAGGATAGGTATATAGAGTCGATAACCAAACGGGCTCCTTTGTGGTCCTAAGCCATGGCCCACCTTCTATATGAAATTGTCTTTTGGTCTTCAGTGACTCCTTCCTTCATCACATCATTTTCTGCCATCCCAGTTTCATTACTAATAACTCTGGATGGCCAAGGACTTTCTGATGAAAATGATTTTTGACACTGAAAATCCAAATCATATTTGAGAATGTGATCTGGTGACAGCATGAATAATAGTCATTCCTTATGTTAGTTGGAGTCTTACTCATCACAATCTGTGTTTGCTTATATCATTGACCTGTGTAGCAGTTTAAAACAGAATAGACTGAAAGAATAGCCATAATTGCCATTCACCAAGTGTATTTTGTTTACAAAGTGTCTTCACCTTAATTTCTTATCATTTAATTTTCATACAAATCCTTAAAAGTGGACACTATCATTGTCCATTTTAAAGAATGGCAGTTGAGACTCAAAAGGCAAAAAATTTGCTCAAGATCATGAAGCCAATAAATGATGTGGTCAGATTTTCAACTCAGTTTATTTAACTGGCAGTATCATAGTCCTTTAACAATACCTTGCTGTCTCTCCCAAGTGCTTTTCTTCAATATGTAAAGTGAGATTGTACCTTGGCTAAGGAGCCATGTCAAGTATGATAGGTAAGTGAGTCAGGAGTAGATTTTTAAATCTCCTAAACCTTAGCTCAACTCTCTTCCTACTGACCAGGCGATTTTATCTCTATTAATACCTCAACTTTTGGAAATGGGTACTTTGTGAACCTCTCTATTTCAGAAAGACTTTTGTGGTGCTGAAGGTGGAGGTATAATGCATTAAACATCCTAATTCAAAATAACCAATCAAAAATTCAGATGTCTAAAGAGTTGCCATTTCTACTGTATACAGATCACCATCAAATTTACTTAATGTCAACATCATTATGCACAATTTAATTTCTAATTCAGGACAACAAGCCTGGGTCTCTTGGTGGCTTTGTTATCGATGTCACCATTATTTTTGAGTCATTAGTATCAGAAATAGCGAAGTTACTAGAACATTAAACAAGAGAGAATTGGGGCACCTCAGTTTCTTGTTTTACTCTGTACTTCTGTGTCTGAGCCAAAGCATTCATATTACAAGACTAAGGCAGGTTTTGGAGCTTAGACAGCTCTTTCTTATTGAATTCGTTCTCTGTTGAGGGAGAGAGACTCTAGAAGCCAGCCTATCTTGGATTGTAATGATACTTTGAACAGCTCTGTTACTCCTCTTTAAAAGCTCGTAAACTTTTCTGTAAGAAGAACATGTGTCTAGGGCTTAAGCGCAGATCCTGGCCTAGGCCCCTCCATGGAGGCTGACTTGATGTTGATTTCATGACTCATCGTAGGTCCGTCCACCCTGATTTTCCTTCCAGGTCCCTGTGAACTACGGCAAGGCTGGAAAGTCCAAGGACTTGGCCCCAGTTCCTCTCCCTGAGCTCCTTTTTTGCAGAATTTCCACTCAAGCTCCTCTTTCTGGCCCCTCAATAGGCAATACACATGGGATGAATGGGGAACATATATGGACTGAGGGTACAGAGAAGAGAATGACCGCCTAGCTGTGGATCTTGGCAATACACAACACTTTCAGCATGCATCTGATGGTGAACACTTAAATAACTTGGTGTATCTGAACAAAGAAAGCATGTGCAGGAGCACTAAATCTTAGCAAGATAAGGCTCTGTCAGAGAGACCAAGAGAAGGAGACCAGGAGGATCTGAGAAGGGGTTAATTGAGGGTGAGGGCAAGTTTTACTCTGTTACCAAATTGACCCATTTGTATCCCTTTACCTTTTCCCTTGAGTCACTCTCATTTCACTTGCTGGGAAATGGACTGAAACTTGGTGTTAGCAGAGGGAATAACTACATGGATCTCATACACACACAGGCAGACACACACACACCCCTGCAGATACACACAGCATAGGTATGCCAGCTCTCTTCCTTGCTGTCTGAGGAATCTACTAACCGATTCTTTCATTGTCCACTGCAATATAAATGTAAAAATATGGGAAGTTAAAAAGAAGTTACAGCCTCCAAACCACATTATTTTTTTCACCAAACCATGATGTCATGGACTTACCTCACCTTTAGTGCAGCCAAGCGAATAATGTGTACTGAGCTTTCTATCATGTACCATTATAATTAGCTCTGTCAGGTCTTAGCCCTGCAACCCTCATGCAGATAATATGATAATATGTCTTCATAACCAAGTGACCTTACATGCACAATATTTCTCCCCTTATGAAGATTGCATGTCAATAAAGTAATTGAGTCTCAGAGGCTGCAGCGAGGGAAGATTTAGATGATTGGACATGCGGAGCAGTGATGTATGACCATTATTATTCCTCTTGTCAGGGAGGCGCGTACAAGCGAGGATGGCCAGGAGATGACAGGGATGACGGGTTGCGTTTCATTAAAAAAAATATTGCTGTTAATCACCACTCTATTCTTTTCAAAGTCACTGAGGAAAGAAACTCTTTTTTCATTTTAGCTCGCGATGAACATCCCAAATGGGAGCTCATCATAAGGTTTCCAGTCTCAGCCCCTCACAGGGCATCTTTCTTCCTGTGCAAAGGGGCTAACTTAAGATTTTAATGACAAGATCAGCAATGGGGATGTGGGCAGGGGCCACCCGACTGCCCTGCCTTAGGGCTCCTTGGATTTCCATGAACAGAAGGACGCCTGCTGAGATGGAAAATCGCTTCCCCTCCTCTCCCCGAGAGGAGTGTGCTCACAGGCTCTATAAACAGAAATCAAATGGGAGCGAACCCAATCTGAGACAACTATTTTTACTTGAATTAATTTGTTTGGACAGTTTTAACACTTGGAACATTTATATTTCCATACTTTATAAAAGCAAACATGCTGTTTCTCTAGCTGTAAATTTATCTTATGATATCATAACAGCTGGAAACTTGTAGCCTGGTAGGATTTTGTTTCATATTTAAACAGCTTGAGAAATATGCCGGAAACGAGGTGTATTTTTCCCTATCTCTGTGTGTTTTCCTATCTCCTCTTGTATTAGGCTACCCTAGGAGTGTTGGCAGCATCACTGGTAGGGTATCAAGAATTTCTGTTAGGCTGGCATTGTTAATTGCTGCTCTGTTGCAAACACTCTTCCTATAAATGCTGAGAGCTCGTTCTAGGGGTGTTGGAGAATCTTTCCAAGGGGAAAGAAAAGCTAATAGCAGAAGCATCTTTTGTTGGCAAAGGGGCTCCTGAAGTCTTTAAATCTTCGTTCATAAGTAATTGACTAAGATCTAGCAGCCTTGAAGGAAAAGAAGCTGATGGTATCACTTTTTAGTCATAGTATTAGCCTTATGATTTATGATGTAAAATTAGCCACTGCATCCTCTCATTACGAGTGCTGAGTGATTTCTCCAGGCCAGCAGGAGAGAGTTGTATGGAGTTGAGAACCGGGCTTGTGTGTCTCATTGAGCCCTACCATTTCCTCCTAGGAAGGCCCAGCGAATGTTTTTGGAGAAGGGGATATTATTTTTCTTTGGTTTTGTTCTGCCCTATAAAAGAAAAGACCAAACATAAATAAATTACTTGAAGGAGCTTGAATGTTCAAAGGAAAAGTTAACCTGTGGGTGACCCAGGAATAGAGGTATAGAATAGTTTCAGATGGGGTCATTGAGTGATTTCAACCTCTTCATCCCACCACCCCTCTCCTTCCCCAAAAATCTAAGGCCAAAACTTTCTGATATTTTTTCCATTGAATAGTATCTGGACTAAATCTCAGTTGCTCAGTCATGTCTGACTCTTTGTGACCCCATGGACTGTAGCCTGCAGTGCTTCTCTTTCATGGGATTTTCCAGGCAAGAATACTGGAGTGAGTTACCATTTCCTACTCCAGGGTATCTTCCCAACCCAGGGATCTAACCTGCATCTCCTGCATTGTCAGGCAGATTCTTTATCACTGTGCCACCTGGGATATTAATATATTAGTATCTGGACTAGAGATTATATCTGTTTCCCCATTTGGACAGGCTTTCCCTGATGAATTCAAAACCACCTAATAGATTTCAGGAGCACTAGTAAGACTGATGATTTCAGAAGTCCAAAATCCCCATTCAGATGCTGACATTGAAATTTTACAAGTGGAGTTTCATCTCTTTAATTCAAGGATTTGGTTGTTGGTAAAAAAACACAACTCACTCTGGGAGAACAGATTAACCTATTATCCATTATTTATATTTCAGTGAGAAAAAAGAATCTAAATATTTTCTGAATAATGTAAGAAGAGAATAAGCGAGATAATAACTAGGTATCTTGAAGGTGAATTTACTGGCTAAGGTGGGATGATTCAGAAAGATGCATAGATGCAAAAAGGACCTGTAATGAGGATCTTTATACCACTGAAACACAGCCTTGCTAACTTCAGTTTGCTCGAGCCCTTCCACAGTCCAGCTTTCTCCTCACCCCCATCAGCCCTCTTTCCTGGATGGCAATTCTATCAAGAGCACAGACCTCACAATCAGACTGCATGAGTTCAAATCCCAGTTCTTCCACTTACCAACTCTGAGACTTGAGCAAGTCACTTAACTTCCTGGGGTTCAGTTTTCTCATTTTTAAAAAGCAGAGTAATAATGCCTTTCTCTAGGAAGGTAATAAATATAACAGTCTTAGAACAGCATATAACAAAGTTCTGTAAATATTGTCTACTGTATTGTCATCCTGGTGATACCCACCTTGTATTTGTGGTAGTTGGTGGTCACGATGATGGTAAAGAGTTAACAGACCCTAACTATATTCAATATATTGGGAACTTTTTCCAGTATATAATTTCCATTTGTGAAGCTTCAATCTGGACTGAGAGGTTTTGAACTATTTTAAGTTCCAGTATTTGTAAAGGTCTGAGCTTTCTAGATGGCAGCAGGAGTGGGTCAGGGTCCTGGCCCACATTCTCCTCCTTTACCTATTCCGTCTCCCCACAGACAGCCACAGTTCTCTAGAGCCACTGATGACAAAAAGAAAGCATAACATGGGAGAGAGAGGATAATTATAATTGGGTGCAAATCCCCATCCCCTCTCTCCAAGTTTCCTGACTCACTTGTTTGGGGTGCCTCACTCCAAACAACCTTCAGGTTAGAAGGGAACTTAGAAATTATCTGCCCTAAGGTTTCCACGCTGAGCTCTATGGAGCTCTCCTGTTCTGAAAGAGGCAGCAAAGGTGACCCAGCAGTGCTGAGCTGTGGCTCCCACCATCTCAACTCCATTTTCTTTTCATACTTGAGTCTAATGAATATAGTGCTTATTAATAACTTAAAAAATGTATTGCTCATATAACAATAAAAGATTTTAAGATCAGTGGCCTAGTCAGTCTTGTTTGGTCTATGGATGAGACCTAGATGAGGCTTGTTGCATGGTCACTGCTTATTACATTACTCACAGGCTCTATCTTTAGAATCTTAGCTCTTTCCCCATCTGTGCCTATATAGGTGTTTCCAGAGATTAAAGGCTTTCACCTTGACTGTCCCTTCTACTCCACACCCTGGATGATCTCTTGAATGATTGTAGCACTAACATATGGTTGCTATGGCACTTTAGCATCCATGTCCACCAACCCAGTGACAGCTCTGAGTGTAGTCCCAAAGGCCCAGGAAGAAAGAACAAATAGATGAATGAGGTATCAGGAAAATAGAAATAAGAGGTGAGGGCAGAAATTGAGCCACATAAACTCCAAAGTGCAGGTGAAGAATCCACTGTCATTTTGCACTAGGAGGGCTTTGACCACCGGAGGACGACTGATATCTCTCAGCCCCACTGAGCCCTGACATGAGTCATCTGACCCTTCCATCAGTGGGGCCTGGGCTCCTGCTAACAGATATACGAGTTGATGGGCACTCTCACCTGGAGCTGCCAGCACAGCAGCTTGGATCCCTTGGTCTTTATTTCCATCCTCTCCCCCTGTTTTTTGTCACCGTGTCATGTCAAATCATTGTCAGGTGGCAGACTGCACACCCCCCAAGTACAAAGGTATCAGGTTTCAGGACACAGGCTGAAATGAATATAATAATGGGAGCCAGAACTCAGCACAGACCATTTATCAGGCAAGGAAACAGCTAATAAGTGTTGCTAGTGGTTTCTGTGGGGGAGGCCCTGGAGTGCATTTCCTGGGCAGGCAGGTGTAGCATGGCCTGGCCTGGGGTCCAGTTACAGACAGGCTAGTGCGATTCGTATTGATGCCTGTCACTTCATGGCTGCCAAGCTGTTGATTCTGTGAAAGACCAAAGGCTCTGGTTATCTGGTAATCAACACTGCTCTCAAGAGCGACGTGGGGGAAATTGGAGAAACAGAAATAGCCTTTTCTAAGGAGTGACTGAGGCCATGGATCATGTTGCTGGTTTGTGTTTTCCTTTGGCCCCAACCTTTAGATTGCTCCAGCCTGTCCTTCCCCTGCATCACCAGGTAGCCATTCTCATTTGTCACAACATCGAATTCTCACCCACAGTCCCCACTCCCCATCCTTTGATAAACTAGAGTGTGACTAGGATGGCTTGTATGATACCACAGGAAATAAGAAAGCTTTTGCATCTCCAGGCAGAAATTCAATCTGTTACTTCTGACAAATTCCCAAATCCAAATGCATGGTTACTGCTTAAGCTTATTATTAATCCCACTCCACCTCACCTGTGCTGAAGACTTAAGTCTCTCTAAAAATGCAAAAATTAAAATCCTGAAGGATTAGTAACAGAAGAATAAAAAACATAATTTATTTCCTTGCATAATTCATTTTCTTGATAACTGTTGCCTTCTCAGCTCCTTTCCTTTTTCTCATTCCAGAACTTTAATATCTTATTTCTCCAAGCCATCAATGCCTTGATCATACTAAACTCTGAACAGACAGCCTCCTACCCACTGATAAAGGCACCACTCTTGAATCTTGGGCTTTGTTACAATTTTAATCAATCAATTAATCACTCTCTCTCTCTCCCCCTCTTTCTTTACTCAATTCTCTTCTCCTATATGTCTCTCTTACCACCACCTCTCCCCCACTAGAAAAATAAAAAAATAAACACTAGAAAGAGAAGAAACATGCCTGCCCTTTCTATTTGCACAGAATATTTCATAAAGTGCTTATCTATGCTTTGTTACCTCATTAACCCAACTATTCATCCTTCCATCTCCCTATCCACCTAATAAATTCTACAGGCTCTGTCTAGCTGTTCAGTAGACAACAGTGAATAAGATGAGATCTCCTTCTGCAAAGAGCTTCCCACCTGGTAGAAGAAAGAGACAGCCACTGATGAGTCCCAAGTGATATGTGATAAGTGCTATAGATGCGTGTATGGTGTACATGTGTGCATAGATATACATAAGCGTGCCTGTGCCACACACACACACAGAAGGAAGTGCAGCTGCCATCTAACCCTAAGTGTCTTCTTTACTTTTGGCTTTTTCATTCATTCATGGATTAATCCAGTAGATCTTTATTATAAGACAACAGCAAGATACTGGGTTAGCTCTTGGGTTTATAAAGATAAATAAGACATAGACCCTTCTTGTTCTTAGGTTTCCTGTGAAAAGCAGCCTGAAATGGAGCCACCCTGACCTCTTTGACCATGGACCAGACCAGTCTCTTCTAGTCTGTTTAATTTTATAGCTAAATTAAGAATCATCTATGTTGCACATTTGTTCCCTGTTCTCAAGAAGGACTTGTTATTGCTATTTAGTCACTAACTCATGTCTGACTCTGTGACCCCATGGACCATAGTCCGCCAGGCTCCTCTGTCCATGGGATATTCCAGGCAAGAATACTGGAGTGGGTTGCCATTTCCTTCTCCATGGGATCTTCCAGACCCAGGGATCAAACTTGCATCTCCTGCACTGGCAGGCAGATTGTTTACTGCTGAGTGACCTGGACTTCCCTAGATATCATCAAATATCTACATGCAGAGGAATCTAGAAATTATCTGGCCCAAGTCCCTCCCCCCCCCTTTTTTTTTTGTGAATGAGTACCCTGAGGCCCTGGTGGAAGTGACATGACTTCTCCAGGTCACATGGGGAGTCATTGGCAGAACTGTAACTTAGCCCCTGGTCAGGCTAAAACATTTTTTTCCACATGTGGTGACCTAGAGCCCCACAGTGACCTCAGCATAAGTCCCCTTTGCATGAGGTTCTAGAACCTCATGCATTCACCCAGGCCACTAGAGGGTGACTCATTTGGCTGAGGGTGTTGTGTGACATTCCTCACAGCAGAAGGGAGAGGATCTCACAGGGAAGGAGCTGAAAAGGCAACCCAGGACTCTGGGTCAGGAACAGTCACACAGATCAAGCATTTTACCTTCTTGCTTTGCAGAAAGGCTCAAACAAACAAACAAACAAGGAGGAGATGTAATGCCCTGATCAGCTGCTGCTGATGTTTTCAGTATCACACTTCCTTCTGTCGGGAGGCCCTGTATCATGCCCCCTGCTCATCTTGTCTTTGATAGACTCTTTTCACAAGTTATCAGAGCACTATCCCAAGAGGAGTCGGTCCTGGGGTTATCAGTTCATTAGGCCACACCAGTTCTCAGAAGCTGTTACCCAGAAACAGAATTCAAGGATAACGATTTCTCTCTTTGGTCCTCCTGACACTCTTTCTGGCAAAGGCAATGGGGATAAAAATGACTAAACAAATGATGAAAAGAAATATTATACTCCAGATGGCTTGTTAGGCCTTGGGAGAAACTGGGTGGACTAAGCAAATGCTTTGACTACTGGGATATTAGTTACTTCCCCAATTTCTACTTTCATTCCATCTGTTGCCTCTGAAAAAAGAGGAAGTGCAAGGCTTTAGTTACACTGAAACATCAGATGTGTTCTGTACGCTGAGAGGAGCCTCTGCTGTGTTGAGTCCTGATCGCTATGTTTCCATACCACCACACAGTATCTCCAATGTTCTCATTTTAGAAGCAAGTGAATTGAGTACTGCGGTGGCAGAATTGGTGAAACAGGCTGTCAGAAACAGAGAGAGGAACAGTCGTTAGCACTTTGTGTAAGTGAAAAAGAAGCATGTGAAGAAAAGGCTCCACTGTCCCTGGGCTGTGAATGATGGCAGGGAGGAGAGTCAAGCCAGGTTTGTGGTCCCTCCCATGACCCAGGTCACTCGGGGTTTCGGCAGAATCTGGGACGTGCTGAGTGCCGGGCTAACCCTTCGCCATGCTGCCTTCACCTGTTCTGTGTATGTTACTGGACCCCTGGGTGCCCACGTGGGATGAGCAGTGTGCTTCCAGGAGGGCTTCTTGCAACATGAGCTACTGATTGCTGTGACAAGATGCTGGCTCTGGAGGAGGCACCTCGTGGCCCCGTGCAAGAGCATCTGTGTTCAGGGAAGCGAAGTGCAGCCTCTGTGCTCTTTGCATCCAGACAGACACTCTCAGTTTCCAGGAATAAACAGGGACATTTCTAAATCTGTCTTGGATCTTCACTCACTTTATCTTTCGCCATGGAATGTTGACACATACTCAGTATGGTTGAGTGACCTTCTGTAGGTCAGAGCAGGCTCCGTTCTGATTGAGTGTAGAAAACTCATAAATCTGGTCGAGCCTCTGACTTGTCAGGGGGACAGTGCTTCATGGAGAGAGACTACAGCCAGAACCACAGCCCCATTTACATTCTTTCTCTCTCCATGTGCTACCTGCACTGCTAGTTCTTCCCACTCTTCCAAGTGATGTCCACTGGTTTGTGAGCACAACTTCTCCTCTTTGTGGACAGAGCTTTTGGGTCAAGCTCTGTAGGATCATGACACAGACCCAGTGGTGTCTGAATCCTAGCAGTGGGCTCATTGCCTTGAAGTTTTACAATCTTAATAAACGTATAAATCCAAAAATTAAATAGGACGAGTGAGAACAGCTGAAAGAGCAAGAAGGAATTTGAGTTTTAAAACTTGAACTAAGGAATGGGTCCAGGCTCAGCTGGTCTTATTCTTCTGTTCTAACAGTTCAGCAGACCAGATAACAAAGGATCCCTTTTGCAGCTGTTTTTCTTCAAGTTAGAGAATTTTAGAGCAACAAATGAAATCAGAGATTATCTTTGCAGATGGAGAAAGTGATGTCCAAAGAAATTAAGTGACTTTCCCAAGGTTAAAGAGATATTTGTCACCATAGCTAAGATAAAAGTAAAGCTTCTCCTAATACCTTAGTTGGGTTTTTCTTTTCTTTCCTTTTTTTTTTTTTCATTTAGCTCCTCACTCCACACCACACCCACCCTGCAGGAAATGTTTTATTATGCACCTCTTGTGCCCAAAGTTCTAGAAAAATTTCTCTGGGTCCCAGGGTCTGAGTAAAGCCTGATCATAAACTCAAGTGATGCATACCAGATGAGGAAAACAGACATGGCAAGAGGTAACTGTAAAACAGGACAGAAAGATGATGTGCAGAATTTGGTGACATGGCACCAAGCCTCAAAGTCTGACAGAAAATGTGAGAGCAAAAATAGCAGGATGCATCTTTGGAAAAAGAGCCACAGGAAAGCAGACTGGGTGCATTTGCCGCTTGTCCTTGCCTTCTTCATGATGCTAGTTCAGTTGAAGGTCTAACAGGCAAGCCCTCTGGGTTGAGTCCCATTTCTCCCACCAACGTAAGGGATGATGGTGACCACTGATGCTTACTCTGGGCCAGTCCTCTGCTAAGCGCTTCACCCACTTACTGTCTCTGGTCCTCACAGCAACTGTGAGGCAGGCTCTGTCACTCATTTTCAGATGAAGAAGCTGAGGCTGGGGGAAGTGATTTGTCCAAAGATGCCCCACTAGTCAGAGGTAGCGATCTGTTCCCAATGCAGCTTCACTTTCCCTCAATGCAAAACCGTGTTTTCAAAGGCAGGATGGAAATGGAGCAGGCCTGGAAACCATGTTTTCAAAGGCGGGATGGAAATGGAGCAGGCCTGGATGCCGTTTGACCACTCTGTGCTCTTCCTGTTTAGATCTAAGGACTTCCTTGCTTGAACCGGAGTGGAGACAGCAGGGCAGGGCTAATCTGGGGTTTTCAAAGCAGTGCCATGCCGAATAGGGCTCCAGAAGGCTTAGAGGACCCTGTCAGGGGCTCTTTATGCATTTCATGGTTGGTTGAGTTTTATGACCCCAAAGAATCCATTCTTTGTTTTATTTATTGCAGACCTGAAACACCAGGGTTTGCTTTTTCTTCAAACTTATGACGCATATTGCATGACAGAAGTATTTTTCATTTTTGTTTTTCTTTCAGAGCCTTGGAATCCTGTTAGGAAATTTCTAGTACAAGCATTTGGGGGAGATGCCGCTACTCAGGTTGGGCATCTGGGAGAGATAGACAAGCCCTTATTACAGCGTGGAGGATGGGGAGATTACCTGGCCAAGTATCATTTCAGGTTGTGGCAGAAAGAGATTAGCTCCAATTTATCGCCGCTCACATTTTCCTCTTTTCCTTCAGTTTTCTGAGTGTCATGGAAATGATATTTGTGAATCCCGGGGGCCTCTCACAGTGGTGTCAGTTTAGAGATCTTCCCAGATACATCTAAATGTGGACATAAAATGTAATGGGAAGAAATTGAGAAAATATCTGTTTCTTGATTCTTTATTACTGTGGAGTTAAGAAAGCTATTTCTCATGCTATTTCATAAATTTGAATCCAAATGTGTATGTTAATTTGTATTCAGATGGTTTGGGGATGATTCAAACGTGGAGTTTTCTTTTCATAAAGTTTGTCAATTTTCTGGCAATTTGTAGATATATGTTTAGGCAGTGTGTATGTGTGCACTGATTGTGTGCACATATACTGTGTTATCAAAATTGAGCCTAACTGAACTATGATGGAAAGTTAATATAAGTACATTTAATGTACTTATAAACAGATGAAAAATGAATGCCTTATATTTGAACTCAGTATTTGATTTTAAAAATATAAACGTGAGTGAAATTCATTTTCCGGTGCTTACTCCATTAATATTTTGCCTAAATTAGAGTCTAGCAAAGACAAACATACAGATTTCTCTCTCAGTCTGTTACAATCTCCGTGGTACAAAAACACACAGGTAGATTGAGGACTCTGTGTAATTACTGCAAGCCCCCCAAGTTGAGAGTTTTGAATTTCATGGAAAATTTTGTGAGACAGGAATACTCCAAGACAGATATATGGAACATTTAAATGTGTGACATTACCTTTTTTCCTAATATTGATAGTAATATTACTAATTAGGGCCAATTATGTATGATTTGCCTGGGCTGTGGTTGACTGGGTTTGGAGTACTTCACTGTTCAGATAAAATCTCTTCTTCTGACTCAGAAACAATGCTATCTCCTTGCACTGCTTCCAATCCTTAGCAGAGAGAGGGTCCAGTTGGTAGATACAACCTCAGGTGATAAGAAGCAAAGATGTTGCTTGGAAGGAATCCAGTGAGCTCCCTAATTCCATTCAAGTGGGTGTAAAACACAGAACTAACTTCTGAGCAGCTTCAGGATAAGATTCTTCTTGCCTAGAGGACAGGAGGGTTACCAATGTACCCTGATCCTTAGTGCTGAATGAAGGCTTTCATAGTATCCTCTCTTACTCAGCACACCTGAGAGGTGCCTGCAGAGATGACCAGACTAATGGCTTGATGCAGAGTGTAAGAGGGAGGTGTCTTTGGAGCTCTCTCCAAACGTCATGTCATTTAAAAATATCACAGACAGAAGATCAGCTAGCATCATGTCTTCTGAATGAACTCTGACCAAAAGGCAGATTCTTTAGGGCAGAGGACTTCAAACTATAAGGTGCAGAAGAACTCCTTGGGGAGGTCCTTAAAAATCTTGCCCACTGCCCGCCAGAATTTCTGATCTACAAGGTCTTGAGTAAAGCATATGAATACACCTCAATATTGGGACCTTTGGAGAACTGCAGTACTCAAGCTCAAGTAATTGACTGTTAGATAATTAAAGATAGAAGAATGGTTAAGAATTCAGTACACGCCATAAGTCAGTGATGCCAAGGTTATAGTGTGTGTGTGCATGCTAAGTCACTTCAGTTGTGTCTGACTCTTTGCAACCCTATGGACTGTAGCCTGCCAGGCTCCTCTATCCATGGGATTCTCCAGGCAAGAATAATGGAGAGGGTTGCCATGCCCTCCTCCAGGGGATCTTCACAAACCAGGGATCAAAACCTCATTTCTTATGTTTCATGCATTGGCAGGCAGATTCTTTACCATTAGCACCACCTGTGAAGTCCAATTAAAGCTAAAAGAATGGTTAGAGAATCCAATATATGTCATAAGCCAGTGATGCCAAGGTTGTAGTAGACAATGTCTATACATTCTGCCCAGTAGTAGAGTCTGGGAAGGTTTCTTGGAAGAATCAGAACTTGGGCAAAGCTCATTGGCTATGTAAGGTTTAGATACTGTCAGCTAATATAGAATGGGATGAATCCTATTATTTGTGGACAGCCTGACTAAACGATAATGCTTACTTCTTCCAATAGCCAAATAAATCATCTTCTATAGCCCTGGTTCAGAATGAGCAACAAGTCAAGGGTGTTAGTTTCACCCCAAAATGGCCTCAATGTCCCTACTACCCCTTCTAGACATGAAGTAAGGTCTGTTCTCTTTTGGTTTCACTGAGTTCAATAGAACTGTCTTTAACAGGCTTTATGACTTATCTTGGACAAGGCAATTAACTTCACTTAGTCTTACTTCCCCCATTTATACAATGGGAGGGTAGTGGTGGATGATTTCAGATCCCTTTTAGCTCTAACATTCCATCTGACCCAGTTAAACACTTCTCATTATTACATGACTGGAAATAGGCCAGGTCAAATGATGTCCCTTCAAGCATAACCGTCAAATACAGCTGTATGCTGTAAAGATGGATATTATACTGTTCAACTTATCATCATTAGTTCCCTAGTCTTAGAGTGGGAATGCACTGTAGTTCCTATCTGTCATAGTTAGTATTTGGAAGTCTCAGCCTGTGAGATTATTCACATATTTATTTCTGTGTACCACATATGCTCGCCAACATCTCCCGTTCATCATGTGTCTATGACAATATATTGAACAGAAAATCTCCATCAGCTGACTCTGACAGAAGTGTATTATTTACAGTGGTGTCAAAATGTGCTGTTTATAATTGACTGGGGTCATAATAAACCATCCTAAGAATCTTTTCTTCTCATGTTCCTTCTCACTGGTAAATCCTCCACTTGTGTTCTTTCCATCAACAGCATTTTCATTATTTACAGAGGAGGAACATAGCACAGATGGTGCATGAGTTATATTATAGGGTGACTGTTTCATCTTGGGAAGGTCTCTGTCTCTCACTTAGGATTTTTCATATGACAATTAAAGGTGAGGGATGTCAAGTCAACTGGAATCAGTTTCTAAACCACAGAATACACTTCTCAATTTCTCCCAACTTTGGGAGACAGTGTGGAATAAAAATTAATAGTTACACAGCTGATTTCATATTTTATCCTCATTTTTCCTCTTATTATCTGTGAGGCCTTGAGAAAATAATTGAACTTCTGGTTGTCACAGTTATATCACTGGTAAAATGTGGATACAAATAATATCTAACTCATAAGAGTACTGGAACTATCAATCAGGTATTGCATAAAGAACTGGCTTCCCAAGTGGCACTAGTGGTAAAGAATCTGCCTGCCAACACAGGAGATTCAAGAGATGCAGGTTTGATCCCTGGGTCAGGAAGATCCTCTGGAGTAGGAAATGGCAACCTGCTCCAGTATGCTTGCCTGGAGAATCCTATGGACAGAGAAGCCTGGCAGGCTACAGTCTTTGGGGTTGAAAGAATAAGACATGACTGAGTGCACAGACACACAAAGAACTAAATCCAAATTGAAAGGAAAAAAACAGCAAACATACTCAGGCCAAAATAACATAAACCCTATCTTTCATGCATTAGGAGGCTTCCCTGGTAGCTCGGATGTAAAGAGTCCACCTGCACTGCAGGAGATGCCAGTTCAGTTCCTGAGCCTGGAAGATCCTCTGGAGAAGCAATAGGCTACCATCTCCAATATTCTTGGGCTTCTCTGGTGGCTCAGATGGAAAGAATATGCCTGCAATGTGGGAGACCTGGGTTCGATCCCTGGGTTGGGAAGATCTTCTGGAGGAGGAAAGGGCTACCCACTCCAGTATTCTTGCCTGGAGAAGTCCATGAACAGTGGAGCCTGGCAGGCTACAGTCCATGGGGTTGCAAAGAATCGGACACAACTGAGTGACTTTCACTTTTCGTGCATTAAGCATCTACCAGTAGAGAACCCCCAAATCTTCCTCTCCCAGAAAGGCTTCAGAATTTAATGTGGAGGGGTTGGCTGCTTCTCTAGTTTGTCCAGCAGGACGGGGACTACTATATGCCTTCTCCTCTTGCCAGTTACGCACTTCCTCTTGTTCCACTTCCAGATATTCCTTGACTTATACCTATACGGACCAGGTCAGGTTCTTGCCTAACCTGGAGTAGAACTTCCTGTTTTTATTTTAAGATCAAATTGTTCTCATGTAATATCGTCTTTTTCATTGACTTCTTAAGATTCTATGTGCCAGTCACGCTCTTTAGTGTTTACTCAAAGGAGTTGAAAACTTATGTTCACATGAAAATTTGCACATGGATTTTTATGGCAGATTTATTCAATTCCCAAAACATAAATGCAACCAAAATGTCTCTCAGTAGGGGAATGGATGTATAAACTTTAACGCATTCAGACAATGCAACATTATTCAGTGCTAAACGGAAATGAACTGTCAAGCCATGAAAAGACATGCAGGAAACTTAAATGCTCATTGCTAAATGAGGGAAGCCAGAATGACAAGGCTACATACTGTATGATTTCAACTATATAACATTCTGGATAAGTCAGAGCTGTGGAGACAGTCGAAAAGATCTGTAGCTGGGCATCCAAAGGAGGAATAGGTAAGCAGAATACAGAGGCTCTTAAGGAAAGTGAAAATTCTCCATATGTTACCATAATAATGGATACATGCAATTTTACATCTGCCGAAACCCACAGAATGTACAGCACAAACAGTTCACCCTAATGTAAACAGTGGACTTTGAGTGATTATGATGTTTCAGTGCAGGTTCATCAGTTTTAGAACAAAGGTACTGGTCTGGTGGGGGAATGTTGATAAATGGGGGAGGCTATGCATCTGTCATAGCCTCAAGGGGCTTCCCTTGTGGCTCAGACGTTAAAGCATCTGCCTACACTGCGGGAGACCCGGGTTCAATCCCTGAGTCAGGAAGATCCTCTGGAGAAGGAAATGGCAACCCACTCCAGTACTCTTGCCTGGAAAATCCCATGGACAGAGGAGCCTGGTAGTCTACAGTCCATGGGGTCGCAAAGAGTCAGACACGACTGAGTGACTTCATTTCACTTCACTTCATGCATCTGTCAGGGCAGGGAGTTTAATGAAAATCTTCAGACCTTCCTCTAAATTTTGCTGTGAACCTTAAACTGCTCTTTAAAAACTTGTCTTAATTTTTTTAAGGGAAAAAAAAAACCCAGAGGTGAGGTTTGTGTGTGCCATGCTTACTGAAGCAGAGTTTTCTTGGTCATGGAAGCTACATTCCTATTTGCCAGCTAGTCTATCTCAGCCTTGAACATACAGAAACATTTTGGAGTGTAATTCTCAAATGTCAATGGACAGTGCTCAGGAAAAGCACTGATTTAAATAAGTATTTCTCTTTCATTCAGTTGCTTGGGTTAAAATCCCATATCCTTGCATTACCTAAAAATTAGCATAAGGTTATTATCCTGCAAGTATTTCTAGCTTAACGTACAGAGTTAATTTGTGATCTGATCATTAGAGCTGTACTTTGGTCTTATAAGAAAATACCATTATCTGTCATAGCAAAGTAACCAAAGCAAAACTGCTTGAACCTAGGGGAGAGCTATAAGGCATTTTACATCTTTTCTCACAACCTTGCTTTCCCTTTCAGAGGCTTATATTCTTAACCTTAAAGTGGGAGGGTAAACTAAATTATATCTAAGATCTCTTTTATCTTTGCCATCAGCTGATTTCTTTTTTTAGGATTCTTAGAAATATTTCTAAGTGTTTTTTGCTGAGTTTCTGAAGCAAGTCTCATGTGATGACTAGGTTCTGTGTTTGGTATTCTGTTTTCTTTTAAGGTAGAAAATTTTATTTTTGGAAGGAAGATATGGTCTTCCTTTATTGTGATTTTTCTTTCTTTGGATGAATACAAGTGAAGATTTATTTCACTTAGGTCTCAAAATTGTCTGACTTTAAAATTTGCAGAAACTATAAGGCTGAACTCATCTAACATTTTAATATAACAGATGAAGAAACTGAGGCAGAAAGCATGGCCAAGGATTAGTTAGCTATGGAGTCAATAAAAATCTTATGATTTTGGTGACTTCATCCCTAATCCAGTGTTCTTTCAACAACATCATGCCAATTATACTTCTTAGAATCATGAAAGATACAAGTGTCCTAGGACCTGACCTTAGTTCAACCAAGACAGTTGTGTGCATTTCCAAGTACTAAACCTGACAGGCCCATATTTGTTTGGATCTTTCTATTTTACATTCTCTTATAAGTTCTCTTTTCAAAATGCTTACCTCTTAAGCTAGATAATAGGCTTCCTTTCATTGATGGTCCACTGCCCTCGATTCTAATTCCTACATCACATCTTTGAGTGATGCTCAAAAGTATTCTGCATATGTAAAAAAAAAAAAAAAGAAAGAAAACAAACTTATGGTTATCAAAGGGGGAAAGGGAGGGATAAATTGGGAGTTTGCAATTAATAGATATAAAATGAACAGCAAGGACATCCTGAGTAGCACAAGGAACTGTACTCAGCATCTTGTAATAACCTATAATAGAAAATAATCTGTAAAATAATATGTACACGTATAACTGAATCACTTTGTACACCTGAAACCTTGTAAATCAACTGTACTTCAATTTTTTTTTTAAAGTGTTCTACATGAAATCTAGGCTCTTGTGTAGAATTCACGGTTTTAGTTCAATGCTTTGCCAACTGGATTCTAGTAGTTAGTTTTTGGATCCTGGGATGGCAAATGCACAGGATCATGATATTTGTAATAGCCTGTATGATATTGAGAAAAACTAAAGGAACTTAACAGATGAAACCATCTTCAATATCACTTTGCCAGCCATCAGTACAATATAGTGTAGAGCTTAAAGTGTTTTATCCACACTTACGTTGCAGCCACAGATTTGCTTCTTCTAGATGTGGTAGGTGGAATTTTTCATGTACTTATCACTATCAGCTATCTAGGTTTTTAACTTGTCATGGGTCATAAGGTGATATGTTGGCATTTTATAGGCTGTCTTCATTGGATGCCAGAATATTTGAACTCTTTTTAAATAGGTAACTGACTGCTTCTGTGAGCACTTAGAAATTAAAATTAACTAATTTAATCTTCACCTTTGGGGTTTATATTGGCTTCTTCTCTTGGTTTTTATTTCATTAAACAGCTTTCTGATTCAATCATAGTTCTTAATACTTTGTAAAGCACAGGAAAATAAAAGACTGAGTTAAACCTGACTTTGGGGAATGCAGCATAAATTCTGTTGCTGATTGAGAAAGCTGTTGCCTGTAATAGGCCTCGGCTGGATGATTTACATCACAGAGAGAGGAGAGATCCCATTGAGGATGGGCTAATGGACACTGTACATCTTCTGCGTGGATGAAATAAAGTCCAAGTGGAAGGCTGGGTGGATGGTCCCTTTGTTGGCTTCTAACGTGGCTATTAAAAAGCAGAGACATTACTTTGCCAACAAAGGTCTGTCTGGTCAAGGCTATGGTTTTTCCAGTGGTCATGTATGGATGTGAGAGTTGGACTGTGAAGAAAGCTAAGCACCGAAGAATTGATGCTTTTGAACTGTGGTGTTGGAGAAGACTCTTGAGAGTCCCTTGGACTGCAAGGAGATCCAACCAGTCCATCCTAAAGGAGATCAGTCCTGGGTGTTCATTGGATGGACTGATGCTGAAGCTGAAACTCCAGTACTTTGGCCACCTCATGTGAAGAGTTGACTCATTGGAGAAGACCTTGACGCTGGGAGGGATTGGGGGCAGGAGGAGAAGGGGACAATAGAGGATGAGATGGCTGAATGGCATCACTGACTCGATGGGCATAAGTTTGAATAAGCTCCGGGAGTTGGTGATGGACAGGGAGGCCTGGGGTGCTGCGATTCATGGAGTCGCAGAGTCGGACGCTACTGAGTGACTGAACTGAATGGAACATGGCTACAGAGTGGGTAGTTCTTTACTCTCAGGCCTCTGGTTTCCAGTTCCATGAAACCAAAGCTTTCTTCAGTGACTCTGAGCAGAGTGTTTGCCTCTGCCTTTCCTCTGTGACAAAATGGCAACTTTATAGAAAAAGGAGTCAAGAGGTGGGGATTTTCTCTAGCAGAGATTACGTGCATCTAATTGGAACCTAATGGTAAGCTCTTTCTATCTTAAAAGGCAATTACTTTCATTTCTTTATTTCAAGAGGCTGAGCCTTTGAAATAAAGGCAAGGCTGAGCCTTTCCCCAGCTCAGCCCAGCAAATGAGTACAAAGTGCTTGCTCAAGAACAAAGCCGAAAGAGGAGATGTTATTTGACAGAAATTGCAAAGCTTATGGTAGAAATGAGAAATGAGAGATGGGCTTGGGCCCTGGGACTGAAGTCAGGGGTTTTGGAGAGGTGGCAGTTCTCAGGGGCCAGGAGAATCTGAGACTAGACTCAAACGTCATTATGTTTTGAGGGCAACAAAAACCAGTTTTCTGAGTCGCTGACTCAAAGGCCTGTAGCACAGCATGCTTAGAAATCCTTTCTATGCCATCTGGTACTCCTTGACCCTGAGAATCTATATTCTGATTCTTGGGTATGTTCACCCATCTGGCCAAGCATGAGCTTAGGGTGCTCTCAACTCAGAGCTTGCCTCATCACATGGTGAAAGAGAATGAAAGATTCTTTTAGAGACTCGAGCTTTGGAATTCAAGATGGTAAATAATATTACAAAAGGCCAAACTCTACAGAATGCTGAGGACAGGAAGGAGACAAAATTACTGATCAGTATACGTGTATATGTGTATGTATATATACTATATATATAATGTATTAATTAATAAATGTATTAACATATATACCAGGTATAATGTGCTGTGCATGAATATATATACACATTCCCCCTGTGTGTACAGTGTACCTACTAAGGCCAAAGCAAGCGCAAAGCACTATGGGAAATTCTTGGTGGAGTAACACAGAAGTCATCTTCTCAAGGAACCTGGAGGGGTATGGTGATCTCAAGCCATTCACTATTCCAGAAATTCTTACCTTTGTTCATGACTTGGTGGTTGAAATAGGATAATATATTCCTGGATTTTGTGAGCAATTAAGACCAGAAAGCTGGCATCACAGCAGTTGCTGTAGTCAGTTTTTCTCCTTTCTCCTGAAAGGTGATGATAATATTTCTAGTTGTCCTGCTTGCCTTTAGAAAAGGTCTCTGCTGGTATCTAACCAGCACAGTCCCTTTCTGCTTCAGGATCTTGGCAAGAACAGGTTCTATTTCTGAAGCATTAACATTCTTCATGGCTCTGACACCCCTCAGAGGTCCATTTGCTTCTGACCCTGCAGATGCAGGTCGTCACAGATGTTTATTTGTCTGTTACCCAAACTCAGGACACATGTACAGCAGTAAATTTTTCATTTTCCAGAGTTAATCACAGCCATGGTATAACTTATATCATTCCAACTGCCCGTTGGGAAAGCCTTGAAAATATAGACGGGATTTGTTCTCCAGGAAATAAGTTCAACAACCCAGATGGGGGAGACTACACAGAGGGAGAAGTTTAAGTCAGAGTCCCTCCTTAGATAACATCTTATTCCAGTCCTGTCAAGGGTCAAAGTGAAGACTTGGTATATTCCAAAGGACAGACTAGTGACAACTGGAGCTGAGAGAAGCAATGAAAGATTGTATTTGCATTTTCATTAAGTACTTTTTAAATTAAAAAGTATGGAGAAATGTAAGGAATGTTAACTCATGGTCTCGTCACTGATTATGGAAACGTATTAACATTTTATCGTATTTACTTCAGATAATTTTTATTATTAAGAAATAAAATATTTAGAAAGAAATCTCTCACATTCCTCCCACTCATCCCGTTCTCACATTGCTCCCCTAAAGCAAATACTGTCATACTTTTTGTGTGCATTCAGTCCATTTTTATCCTTTCACTTCATAGGTATTTACACATCCACAGACAGTAAGGAGTATTGGTTTAGTACCTTTAAAGTGATCTGAATAGTGTTTTACTGTATCTTTGGTCCCCTTGTTTTTGTTTGATTGACATTGTGCTTTTGAGAACTATCTCTGTTGAAATAGATGTGTGTGTGTGTTAGCTGCTCAGTAGTGTCCAACTCTTTGCAACCCCGTGAACAGGGGCCCGCCAGGTTGCTCCATCCATGGAATTCTCCAGGCAAGAATACTGGAGTGGGTTGCCATTTCCTTCTCCAGGGGAATTTCCTGACCCAGAGATCAAACTCAGGTCTCCTGCATTGCAGGCAGATTCTTTACCATTGAGCCACCAGGGAAGCCCTATTGATGTATGTATTGAAGAAAGTGGAGACCATTCAGGTATGGACACTAGACCTGAATGGACACTAGACCATTCAGGTATGAC
Source organism: Cervus canadensis (assembly GCF_019320065.1). Taxonomy (NCBI): domain Eukaryota; kingdom Metazoa; phylum Chordata; class Mammalia; order Artiodactyla; family Cervidae; genus Cervus; species Cervus canadensis. The sequence goes on along the minus strand of NC_057393.1, from coordinate 61,458,517 downwards.
CTAAATCAAATCCCTTATGACTATACAGTGGAAGTGAGAAATAGATTTAAGGGAATAGATCTGATAGACAGAGTGCCTGATGAACTATGGATGGAGGTTCGTGACACTGTATAGGAGACAGGAATCAAGACCACCCCCAAGAAAAAGAAATGCAAAAAAGAAAAATGGCTGTCTGAGGAGGCCTTACAAATAACTGTGAGAAGAAAGGAAGGGAAAAGCAAAGGAGAAAAGGAAAGATATACCCATTTGAATGCATAGTTCCAAAGAAGAGCAAGAAGAGGTAAGAAAGACTTCCTCAGTGATCAATGCAAAGAAATAGAGGAAAACAATAGAATGGGAAAGACTAGAGATATCATCAAGAAGATTAGAGATACCAAGGGAACATTTCATGCAAAGATGGGCTCCATAAAGGACAGAAATGGTAGGGACCTAACAGAAGCAGAAGATATTAAGAAGAGGTGGTAAGAATACAGAGAAGAACTGTACAAAAAAGATCTACATGACCCAGATAATCGCAATGGTGTGATCACTCACCTAGAGCCAGACATCCTGGAATGTGAAGCCAAATGGGCCTTAGGAAGTATCACTATGAACAAAGCTAGTGGAGGTGATGGAATTCCAGTTGAGCTATTTCAAATCCTGAAAGATGATGCTGTGAAAGTGCTGCACTCAATATGCCAGCAAATTTGGAAAACTCAGAAGAGGCCACAGGACTGGAAAAGGTCAGTTTTCATTCCAATCCCAAAGAAGGGCAATGCCAAAGAATGCTCAAACTACCGCACAATTGTGCTCATCTAACACGCGAGTAAAGTAATGCTCAAAATTCTCCAAGCCAGGCTTCAGCAATACATGAACCATGAACTTCCAGATGTTCAGGCTGGTTTTAGAAAAGGAGAGGAACCAGAGATCAAATTGCCAACATTTGCTGTGTCATCGACAAAGCAAGAGAGTTCCAGAAAAACATCTATTTCTGCTTTATTGACTATGTCAAAGCCTTTGACTGTGTGGGTCACAACAAACTGTGGAAAATTCTGAAAGAGATGGGAATACCAGACCACCTGACCTGCCTCTTGAGAAACCAGTATGCAGGTCAGGAAGCAACAGGTATAACTAGACATGGAACAATGGACTGGTTCCAAATAGTGAAAGGAGTACATCAAGGCTGTATATTGTTATCCTGCTTATTTAACTTATATGCAGAGTACATCATGAGAAATGCCAGGCTAGATGAAGCACAAGCTGGAATCAAGATTGCTGGGAGAAATATCAATGACCTCAGATATGCAGATGACACCACCCTTATGGAAGAAAGTGAAGAAGAACTAAAGAGTCTCTTGATGAAAGTGAAAGAAGAGAGTGAAAAAGTTGGCTTAAAGCTCAACATTTAGAAAACTAAGATCATGGCATCCAGTCCCATCACTCGTGGCCAATGGATAGAGAAACAGTGGAAACAGTGGCTGACTTTATTTTTCTGGGCTCCAAAATCACTGCAGATGGTGACTGCAGCCATGAAATTAAAAGATGCTTACTCCTTGGAAGGAAAGTTATGACCAACCTAGACAGCATATTAAAAAGCAGAGACATTACTTTGCCAACAAAGTCCATCTAGTCAAGGGTTTGGTTTTTCCAGTAGTCATGTGTAGATGTGAGAGTTGTACTATAAAGAAAGTTGAGTGCAGAAGACTTGATGCTTTTGAACTGCAGTGTTGGAGAAGACTCTTGAGAGTCCCTTGGATTGCAAGGAGATCAAACCAGTCCATCCTAAAGGAAATCAGTCCCGGGTGTTCATTGGAAGGAATGATGCTGAAGCTGAAACTCCAATACTTTGGCTACCTGATGCAAAGAGCTGACTCATTTGAAAAGACCCTGATGCTGGGAAAGATTGAGGGCAGGAGGAGCAGGGGACGACAGAGGATGAGATGGTTGGATGGCATCACCGACTCGATGGACATGGGTTTGGGTGGGCTCTGGGAGTTGGTGATGGACAGGGAGGCCTGGCGTGCTGTGGTTCATGGGGTCGCAAAGAGTCGGACACGACTTAGTGACTGAACTGAACTGAACCTAGAGTTCATTTTAACTGCCGTGCAGTATTCTATAACATCAGTATAAAGCTGTTTAGTCATTCCTATACAGATGGTCATTTCCAAATTTTTTCTATTTTGCCAAGGTTGCAATGCACATTCATATATGTGTGTGTGTGTGTGTGTGTGTGTGGTGTATATGTATCTATATATATATAAATATATTCATTTATTTTTATTAGTTGGAAGCTAATTACTTTACAATATTGTAGTGGTTTTTGTCATACACTGACATGACTCAGCCATGGATTTACATGTATTCCCCATCCCGATCCCCCCTCCTACCTCCCTCCACATCCTATCCCTCTGGGTCTTCCCAGTGCACCAGCCCTGAGCACTTGTCTCATGCATCCAACCTGGGCTGGTGATCTGTTTCACCCTTGATAATATACTTGTTTCAATGCTATTCTCTCAGATCATCCCACCCTCGCCTTCTCCCACAGAGTCCAAAAGTCTGTTCTGTACATCTGTGTCTCTTTTTCTGTTTTGCATATAGGGTTATCGTTACCATCTTTCTAAATTCCATATATATGTGTTAGTATACTGTATTGGTCTTTATCTTTCTGGCTTACTTCACTCTGTATAATAGGATCCAGTTTCATCCATCTCATTAGAACTGATTCAAATGAATTCTTTTTAATGGCTGAGTAATATTCCATGGTGTATATGTACCACAGCTTTGTTATCCATTCGTCTGCTGATGGTGTGACAAAGATGTGTGAAGTTTCTTGTTTGCTTTTGTTTTTTAAGGCTATATACCTAAAAGTCATCTTTCTAAAGTATATTATGTATTTCCAAACTGCTTTCTAAATGGCTGCAGTAATATCTGATCTCAGAGGTTTTGAGAGTTCTTGTTTTTCTTCCATTGTTTCCAATATTTAGTCTATCCAGACATTTTTTGGGAAGGGGAATGTATTATGGGTATCATCTATTATTTTCAATCTTATTCTTATTTATTTCTGTGTTCTTGGTTTCTTAATCATGTTAGAAGCTTGTATGTTTCATTTTTCTTTTGAAAAAATCTTCCTGATTTATATTTTTCTAGTTTATTAATTTGATTCTTTCTTGTTTCTTTCCTTTTCCATTTTGAGGGTTTGCTTTGTTCTTTTATCTTCTAGATTTATAGCTTAACTTACTTTGATTCTTTTTGTATTAAAATAATTTTATTTTTGTTTACATATGTAGAGATAAGTACTAAGTTCTGCTTTAACTGCCTCCTAAAATGCAGTACCTCTTGTAGCAGCTCTTTTACATTTGTATATAAATCTAAATATTTTGTAATTTTCATTACAGTTTTCTCTCTGACCCATAAATCATTTATAAAGTTTGCTTTTCTTGTGTTCAAATCATGATGTTCTTCCTATCTTTTTTTTTTATTAATTTCAAATTTAGTTGCATACAGTCAGGGACATCTGTTTGATACTCTGAAAATTCTGGAAAGTTAATGGGTACCCTTAAACGTGGCAAATTTTTGTAACTGTATGATGTATGTTTGAAAATAATGTATTTCTTTTTGTTTTCATTGCCTCTCAAACTTGCTCTTCCACAGTCTTGCTCATCTCAGAAAGTGGTAATACTGCTTTTACCCTGTCCTTTAAGCCAAAAACTGTAGAGCCATCTTTTACTCAAGTTTCTTCATACCAATGTGCCATTTATCTATATATTCAGTTGGCTTTTTCTTCAGACTATAGACTGAATCTGCCTATTGAAACCACTTTCATAGCCAGTACCACAAGATTGTCTGACTATTGTTGTGACCACTGAACTGCTTCCACTCAGGTAAACAGATCGGTCTTTAGCTAACAGCAGCTGAAATGGTCCTTAAAGTATATAAATCAAATCATATTACTCATCTGCTCAAAACCCTCCAAAGACTTCTTAATTTTTTTTTTCAGAGCAAAATCCACAGTTTTTGCCTTGGCTTTCCTGATACCCCATGATCTAGTTCCATAATCTCTGATCCCATTTTTTATGGGAGTCTTTTCCTTGCTTTCTCTGAGCCCCATACTGCCGGCTCAGGACTTTGCCATCAGCTGTGTAGTACTTTGCCATCGGCTATAGGTTCATCTGTCTGACATTTACATGTGTTGCTTCCTTACTTCTTTCAGGTCTGTATCCAAGGTCTTATCAGAAATGCCTTTTCTGAGTACCCTATTTAATATAGCACTCCAAAATATCCCACTCTCTCATCACTTTTTTTCCCTTTTATATCAGTTATTTTCTTCCCTTACTAGAATGGGAAGTCCATAAAAGCAAGGATTTGACTCTTTCATTCACTGGTATACCTCAAGACATAGACTAGTGTAAAAGCTCAATAAACATCAGCTGAATAATGGGGGTGGGGGGGGGATATCTATTACTTGGGATGAGAGTTCTATAGATACCTTTTATGTCAATTTTGCTAGTTGTGCTGCTTAATCTTCTAAATTTAGGTTCTTCCTAATGTTCTGTAACCATATCTATGTGCTTCCCGTAAAGCTGTTCTGTCAGGTTAAGCTACTGATAAACACTCAGCAAGCTAACACAACAAGTCTTCTGCAAAGTCAGCTATGTCTTTCGTGACTCTCCAGGCACGTGCCATCCATATGGTAACCCACAGATCCAGACTGTTTTCATATCCAAAAAAGGCAGCTTGAGCTTCAGGAGAGTTTATGGACAACTCATACCCATCTTTTTACACTTGCCTGGGAACTAACACATGTCACTTCCACTCACAGCCCATTGAACAGACTTGTTTTGCTGTTTTATTGCAATATGTCCAGCTGTATATTTGTCTTTACTTATTATACTCAGCAACTGATGTGTGCCTCAAGTGTGAACACATAGGACTTACTTCAGCTTAGGAAAATTTTCCTTGTTATCTCTTGAAATTGTTTCTGAGTATTTTCTCTGTTGCCTAGTTCTGAAAAATATGATTAGGTACAAGTTGAAGATTTTGTACCTCTTAATTTCTTTTTTTAACCTCATTAGGTTTCATTGCTGCATTCAGAATGATTTCCTTAGTACTATCTTCCAGTTCACCAATTTTCCTTTTAACTATAGAAACTCTCCCATTTATTTCATTTACAGAGTTTTGAGATATCCATTACATTGTTTCTAGCTTCTAATTTCTAACTGATTATTTTGATACTGATTTTTTCTTAATTTTTATCTGCTTCATATTAATACTTTCTTATTTAAAAAGATGGGCTGCCCCTGGTGGCTCAGTGGTAAAGAATCCACCTGCCAAGGCAGGAGATGCGGTTTGATTCCTGCATCAGGAAGATCCCCTGGAGGAGGAAATGGCAACCCATTCCAATATTCTTGCCTGGAAATCCCACGGACATAGGAGCCTGGCTGGCTACAGTCTGTGGGGTCACAAAAGAGCCAGACACGACTTAGTAACTAAACAACAGCAACAAATTTTAAAAGATTTTATTTCTTTATATCATTATTTTATGATTACTCATAGACTACTATTTTTTTTTCCAGGAATCAAAGCATCCTCTAGTTGTTTATTTTGTTGAATATCTTCCTGGCGCTTTTTTTCTCATTGGATTTGGCTGATGTAGGGGGCTTCCCTGGTGGCTTAGACAGTGAAGAATCCACCTGCAGTGCAGGAAACCTGGGTTTGATCCCTGGGTCAGTAGATTGGAAGTTACCTTAAAGAAAAAAAAAAATTACCTTCAGTATCTACCACACATTATAGATTTGCAGTAGCTTCCACATGGCTTCCTGGAAACTCAGGCCAGAGTCAGATTTTGTGTTAGCAGACTGGCATTCCTGTCCTATTGTGGTACTGGGGACATTGTAGATCCAGTAATTAGTAGCTTGTCGCAAGCCTGACTTCTGTGAGATGCTCTGTTCCTTCCTGTGTCACAGGTACATGCTTTAATGCAATCCATAGGCCTGTCATTTCTCAGTCCCTACAGTCCGCTACAGGTTGGAAGATCTTACCAGCTCCCAGTTTCATGCTATGATTCTGGGTGGGGACCCTGAATTTGAACCTTCTCATTGCCTCTATTTCTAGATATAGAGTTCAACAGTACCATAGTATCTGCATTTACTCCCCGCTGTCTGTTTCAGTACTTTTCTTGTATATGGAGAATTTTATCTTGCATTGGGTACAGATACCCCTTTTTTAAAAAGATCATGTTTATTTTTTTTTTTAATATTGGAACATAGTTGATAAACAATGCTGCATTAGTTTCAGGTGTATAGCAAAATGATTCAGTTATACATATACATGTATTTATTTTTTTTCAATTTTTTTCCTATTTAGGTTATTATAAAATATTGAGCAGGGTTCCCTGTGCTATACAGTAGGTCCTTATTGGTTATTAATTTTAAATATAGCAGTGTGTTCATGTCAGTCCCAAATTCCCAACCTATCTCTTACCCCTACCCTTTTCTTGGTAACCATAAATTGGTTCTCTAAGTCCGTGAGTCTGTTTTTGTTTTGTAAGAAAGTTCATTTGTATCCTTTTTTCAAGATTCCACATAATAAGTGATATATATTTGTCTTTCTCTGATAGATTTACTTCACTTAGTATGAATCTCCAGGTCCATCCATGTTGCTGAAGATGGCATTATTTCATTCTTTTTAATGGCTGAGTAATACTCAATTGTATATATGTACCACATCTTCCTAATCCATTCATCTTTCAATAGACAGTTAGGTTGATTCCATGTCTTGGCTATTATCAACAGTGCTGCAATGAACATTGGGGTGCATATATCCTTTCAAATCATGTTTTCCTCCAGATGTATGCCCAGGAATGGGATTTCTGGATCATATGGTAGCTCTATTTTTAGTTTTCTAGGAACCACCATACAGTTCTTCATAGCGACTGTACCAATTTTACATCCCCACTGCAGTGTAGGAGGGTTCTCTTTTCTCCATATCCTCTCCAGCATTTATTGTTTGTAGATTTTTTGATGGTGGCCCTTCTGACTGGCTTGTGGTGATGTCTCATTGTAATTTTGATTTGCATTTCTCTAATAATTAGTGATGTTGAGCATCTTCTCATATGCCTCTTGGCCATTTATATGTCTTGTTTGGAGAAATGTCTGTTTTTCCAAAAAAAATGGGTCTTCTGTCCATTTTTTAATAGGGTTGTTTGTTTTTCAGATATTGAGCCACATGTGCTGTTAGTAAATTTTGGAGACTAATCCCTTGTTAGTTGCATCATTTGCAAACATTTTCTCCCATTCTGTGGGTTGTCTTTTCATTTTGTTTATGGTTTCCTTTGTTGTGCAGAATTAAAAGACAAATGCAGGTACAGACATGTTTTAGTATTTGAAATTTCAGCTAAAATTTTATTTTTAATGGTATTTTGAGGAATAAGTATTGAGCATGTAAACTCACAGTGCTATCTTGTCCAGAAATCTTTTAAATTAAAATAATTTATTTTAATTATAAAAGAATTTATTCTCATCATCATAAACTTGGAAACTACAGTAAAACATACAGAAAATATTTAAAAAGTGAAAATGCCTGTCACGTCTGACTCTTTGCGACCTCATGGACTGTAGCCTGTTAGGCTCCTCTTTCCATGGAACTATACTGAAGTGGGTAGCCATTACCTTCTTCAGGGTTCTTCCTGACCCAGGGATCGAACCCAAGTCCCCCACATTGCAGGCAGAGTCTTTGCTGTCTGAACCACCAGGGAAATATTTAAGTAACCAATAGTAAACAACACAGAAATAATTATGGGTAACATTGCAGGGTGTTATCTCTCATGTTTTGCCTTTCGCTGAATGGTTTCGTACTACATGTTTAGTTTTATATCCTTCTCTTTTGCTCCAGACATTATAGGTGGGTTTACCATGCCATTAAATAATCTTCAAAAGCAATTTTTAACAGCTCCTTAATGTTCCAACATATGGAGGCACTATAAAAACGTAAATCATCCAAATTTTTTAATATCTCTCATAGCATAAATTAGCATGTGATTACTGCATAGAAGAGTAAGAATATTTTTAAGACACTTGATACATAGTGAAACACTTCTGTCCAGATATGGTGTTTCAACTTTATATTTCACTAGTAACATAACCATTGTCTAGCCAATTCTAAGAATTATTTTTCCAACTTTGCGAGTTGGATGGATGAAAAATGCTGTTTATATGCTTGTCCTTTGAAAAATTCTTACAACTGTCTGGATATTCCTATTTTCACTTCTAATTATAAAATTTTACTTATTCTAAATAAAGATTCTAAGTTCCTGTCACTTTTTGGTTTGGCTAGGAAGCCAATTTTAATATTTTCTTTTTTCGTTATTTCTACTTGTATGCCTTTTCTACCTTCTTCAGCCTTTTGTTGTATACATTGTTTTACTTTATGACTCCTCAGGCTGCTTGCTTAATTAATTCATTTTAAGTATCTCCGGTTTATTTACAGCCTTCTATGTTTTATTACTGCTGTGTCTATATTTTGTTGGCATTGATATAAATATACTTACTCTCATTATTTCTAAAGTGGGTTGTAATTAACTTTTATTTACTCTTTGATCCAATATTTTTAAAGGAAATTTCCAGTTTTGTTTTAATTTTGATTAAACATTTTTATTAATTCTAGTTTTATTTCAGTGGGGTTGAGAATATAATTTTTTTGTTTAAAACTTTATCACACATACTAAATAAGTGGTCAGATTTTAAAATATCCCATGGATGTTTGAAAAGAACCTGTATTTTCTTTTCAAAGGGTATAAGGGCATGTATGTATATGTAAATTTCTGCATTTATTCATATTTATATTACTCAAAGCTTTTATTCCTTTTAATATTTATTCAATCTGTCATAGGTTGACAATGGTATAATGTTTCAAAGCCCATTATTTCTGTAGTTGTTAGTGTATATATTTTGGTATTTGATGACTATGTCTTCTACCACATAAGTTATATATCTGTTACATCATCTTTGCATTGCATTCCTTTTATCTGCACAAAATACTGTCTTATTTTCCTAGGTTTTTGTTATTTGCCTTGAACATTGTTGTTCTTATTGCTTTTTGCAAGACTTTCCCACAAACAATTTTTCAATTTTTAAACCATCTTGAAGTTTTATCTAAGTATCTCTGGTTATCTGAATATATTTAATATTTAATTTTCTAGCACAAATTATTGGAAATATTTGTAGCAATTAATCTATTGCTATAATATGTATTTGAGCTTAATTTTATCATGTTATCTAATCTTTTTTTTATTTTTCCTCTCATTGTAGTTTTGTTTTCTTTTATCTTATGAAGAGGTTTATATGATTGAAATCCTTTCAGTAATTCTACTAGTCATAATTCAATTTGTTTATCGAATGCATGTTAACACTATTTCTCTGTTAAATTCGAGACCACATTTCTGATGAGGGATTCAAATTATCTGGGTTTAACCTGACTTTCTGCTTCTCTGTATTTATCAGTTTTTAGTCCTTTTATCTGGTATTATATCAACTATTTATTATAAAATTCTGACTTATTTTTCATATAAACCATATTTTCAGATTTTGAATTTAGTTGTGTGCCCATTTGACAGTTCTTCATATTTGATCCTAAAAAATTAATTGGTTTCAAAGTTCTTTGCCATTTTTTTATACTTTAACTGTTACAGTCTTGAATTCTTGATTTCTTTTTCTCTTTATCAGTTGACAGGTATTCTTTTGTGTGTGTGTGCTTTCTCGGGAAGGGATCATGAATGATTTATCTTTCATGATTTTAAGCTTAGCAAAATGTCTTTCTGCCACCTTTTCACATGAGCAACTTGGATATAAATATCTCAGGTTACAAACTTTTCCCGTCACTACTTTGTGCAGATTGTTTCATTGTCTTGTGATGTTTGATTTTGCAAAGAAGGGTAAGATCAGCCTTGATTTTGTTACTTTACAGATAAGTTTTTATTATTTTTTAATTTTATAAGGTTTTAAATTTCACATTGTGATTTAAAATAAAATGGAACCTCTTTATATTTCTAATCATTTAAAAGTTTCTTATTTGGTTTCCCCTAAGCTCTTTCACTTATAACTATTTATATCAGACCTTTCTGACAGATTCTCTCTTGTTCTGATTTTCAGTCTCAGTAACACCTCTCTTCAGTTACATCTAATTTGTCTTGCGTGTCATTTATCTTCTTTTCTATTTCTTTTTCTCCATCAAATGTTGGGAGATTTTCCTGTACATTAGGTACTTAATTTTTTGCAATGTCATTTCTGTTTTACTGTCTCCAGTATGGATTTTCAATCTTACCATTGTGTTTGGGCTTTCTTAACTATTTTCTTGATTCAGCCAGTCCCCTTATCATCTCTGCATTCACCTCAGAATGTTTTATTTCATTCATTCATGTATATATTGTTTCATTAATTGAGTAAACACATAATTATGAAATAACCATTATATTGTAGAGATTGTGATGGATTATATTTGGGTTCCCAATTAGTAGTATGAGCTATTTCCATTATTTTATATAACTTCTCTATTAGACATTAAATTCTGTGTGAACAGGACCTGTGCTTCTATATATTTGAATCTCCTTTTTCTCCTTTTTCTTACACAGTACCTGGCTTAGGTAGTCCTTGAATAAATATGTGTTAAATAAATGCTTAGCAATATTCCATATATGTTTACAGACAGATATTCGCTCAGTCGTGTCTGATTCTTTACGACCCCACAGATTGTAGCCCCCCAGGCTCCTCTGTTCATGGGATTCTCCAGGCAAGAATACTGGAGTGGGTTGCCATTTCCTTCTCCATGTATGTATACATGCACAAACAGATTAAAGGTCTCTGGAATAGAAGAGAAATGTTTCTAAAGAAAAATTAAAAGACAGTCATCATCTGTAATGACAGGCTTTTCCATCAGTTACAGGCCCATAATGTTCCTGCAGAACTGATCAGTTGGTTGAATTTGGATTTGTTGTTCAGTCACTCAGTTGTGTCTGACTCTTTGCAACCCCATGGACAGCAGTATGCCAGGCTTCCCCGTCCTTCACTATCTCCTGGAGTTTGCTGAAACCCATGTCCATTGAGTTGATGATGCCATCCAACCATCTCAGGCTCTGTCACTCCCATTTCCTCCTGCCCTCAATCTTTTCCAGCATCAGGGTCTTTTCCAGTTGGTCAGCTCTTTGCATCAGATGGCCAAAATATTGGAGCTTCAACTTCAACATCAGTCCTTCCAATGAATATTAAGGATTGATTTCCTTTAGGATTGACTTGTTTGATCTCCTGAATTTGGATTAAACACAGTAAAACTTTTAATCAGTTAAACCTACTCCACTTTCTATGCATAGATTTGTTGGGACCCTACCATGTCAGATTTGGCCATGCTGACATGGAATAGTTAAGTTGTCAACTAATGCTTAGTTAGGTCTCACGGCTAAAGTATTACTATATTGAATTCAAACAGAGCCTCAAGCTCCCCACCCCTCCTGTGGGTTCTACAACATGAACAGTCTTCTCATAACATATATTCCCAAGATTTTCAATGGTAAACATCTGTTTTACTTTGAGGTAGTTATGATAAGCATCTGTTTGGAGGAATGAGTTTAACAAAACCAGGACACATTTGTTTGCCATGTTATGGATTATCTAGTTTTGTATTGTTTATGAATAAATCATACAGGATGGATAAACCAGTAACCTCAATAGCATGTTTTATTCTGGCTTTAAAGCATAAATTTATGCATTTGTAATTTTTCCTTTAGAAATTTAAAAGTTTATGTTTTAGATAGAAGATAGCATGGATTTTGAATGTAGCTTAGCTGTTGGGTGCACAGATTCCAGAAATTCCTTTAGTAAGATAGATTTCAGTTGGCTGATTGAGAGTCCTAGTGTCCACAACTGCACCATTCAATGCATTAAGTACAAGTGAGTCAAAGATAGCAACAGTATCTCATGAGAAGAAAGTTTTATATATGCATATATATTTACATTCCATATTTGTATAATACTTTACATTTCATCCTCAAAGCTCATTTTAAAAATAAAAATGTAATGAAGGTTCACAAAACTTCAGGAACTTCTTAAAGTCACACAGAAAATTAATAACATTTTCTGAACTGAAAAATCATATCTTTCCAATTATAGTCTAGTATTCTTGACTTACACAACAACTGCTTCATTGACAAGTTATTTTGATACCACATTTAGAGGTTATCAATGGCATTTAGTATGATGCTGAATCCATGACAATATCCATTTTGAATTCTTTGATTTGGTGTATGTAATAGTTCTTAGAATTAATCAAGTACAAGATGGAGGAGAAAGATACACAAAAGATTGATCATGGTGTTATTGCGTTAAGGAATCTGATCTCCATTGGTGTACCAAAAGACACAGTTGTTCTACAGAAGAGTCATTCATTGTATTACTTCCATTGTTTAAGTAACAGTGTCAATATATTGGATATTATCTTATTGTTTAATGCACACACCACAAAAGGCAGATTTTGGTCACTCTAAGGTGACATCATTCTTTGTCTCAACATGGCCATTGTAAAACATGTATACCAACTGAAAGCCTGGGGATAGTGAATGATTACTTTAAAAACTCATGTATCCCTTGAAGCAAAAAAATAAAATAAAATAAAATAATGACCCAATGAGACTTGAAGGTGGTTTTGGTCAGAATTCACTCAGCTAGAGGCAAGCAGTTCTCATCTGCCATGACTTTGGCTTCTCTTGAATTTGCATTTTCCGTTTCCTTTCTCTGGGCTGGCTGTGTAGATCCCCCTGTTGTGCCCAGTGACAGAGCAGGCTTCTGCAGAACCTACCAGAACCATTTGTAATCTCCTGGTTTTGTAGAGGCCTCAAGTGCTGAGAAGAACAGATTCTGATGTTTCACAGCTACAGGCTTAGAGATGTTGAGAGAAGGACAATTTGGGTGGAGTTTACATGTGTTTCTCCTTGATGGAGAATTAGGAGTGGGGATCTGGTACAGCTGAGGTCAAGTTGTATTTCTGCCCTCTTTTTTTGGCTTGTGGCTTGGAAGAGCAGCCACAGTGAGTGTGTGGAGTTTTAGCTTGGAGCATGACTTCCTCATTCTAGAATGCCAGGGTTGGGAAGGCGATTAAAGGTCACATTGCCACACCTCCCATCAAAATCAATTTTCGATGAAGCCTGTAAGACAAAGCAAGAGATTCTGTTTGTACAAAAACTTGGATCCTAGAATCTAAAAGTGCTTGTTACCCTCTGAAATAACATCTCTGGCCATCTAGAATTGGTAAATTTTATAGAAATGGGGAGAGGAATGGTAGAAAGGACATTAGTACAGTTTCTCAAACAATGTGAAAATCTCTTGGTAGCAAGTGGAAAACTTAAGATATATTGTTGATATTGAGTTGGTATGAAATTCTGATGGTCTTAGGCATATCTTCTGGGACCATCCTACCTAGTAATGTGGGAGAGAAGGTCCCTGAAGAATGGAAAGGTATATCCCAAGTTCTACACCCTGTTTCTCTTGGTGTGCAGAAGAGTTTGGTGGATCTAGAAGGACCATGTTAACTAGTACAGGTCCAGTGACTCCAGCTGCATACATTGTACTGAAAAAAAAGGTTTTCTAACCTGGCCAGTTCTGTTATGTTCCTCCACTTTCCCCTTCAGGTATGGGTTAAAGAGGTCAAGACAGAAACCACTGCCTTGTACAGCATACCTTGCCATAAGGATCCATCCAGTCTTTGCTTCATTCCTGATGCCATCATAATAAGGAACAGTAGCCAGTTTCAGTCTTAACATTGTGGTTTGTACATGGATCTGGCTTCTGTAGTGGATGTGTTGAGGCTATTTTCCTATTATTTTTATTTAGCCCACCAAACTTACTCTATAACTGATCATGTCCCAGCACACTGTCTCTTGCTAAAGTGTTATCATGGAGGCTAAAGAGCATGTTCAGTGTATACCAGCTTCGCAAAGGAAAGGGAGGTCAGGTCCTGTTATGAAAGCAATCATGCACGACATATATGATATGGTACCAGATCCAGATACTCAGATGTCCATTGAAAAGATGTACTGATTTAGGCCAACAGCTGAGTAAAATGGCTGTTCTCTTCTAAGAGGGGAGTCTTTCTTCAAGGTGAAGTGGTCATCCTATTTGAATAAGGTGTAGCTACTTTTGCAAAGTATTTGGTTTCTTTGCACACAGTGAAGACCAAAGAGTAGGCCTTTGAAGAATGTTGCACTAATACCAAAAAAGCAGCATTTCAATGAGAACGTGAGATCTTGAAACTCTGAATAAAAAACAGTGATCTGACGTGTGCAACTTCTCTTTTCCACTTTCCTATAGTTAAAGAGACTTTTTTCTAGCTCTTGAAGGAAGACTTTCTTATTCCATCACTTCCTCTTATTTTTGACTTTTGGGAGGATCTGAAACATTATTCCTGTTAAAGAGAACTTGGGTGAAATCATTGCTGTTGTGATCCTTGCCTTTAATTTATTGAGAGCCACAAAGGTTAAGCGGAAACTATGAAGTTGAGTTGTTGTTGTTTTCTTCATTGTGGTCTTAGTCATAACTCTGACCTTGAATCTTTCCTGCAGTTCCTTGGATATCTGGGGATGGTCAGAGTCACATTTCATTGTGTCCAAGAATCGTCACAGCCCTGTGCTTAGCAATCCTTCAGGCTTCTCTTCACTGCAGACAAAGACAGCATTTGGTGCCAGTCTCCCCCAGGAAGAGAACATTGAGGGTTTTAGCTCTGACTCTTCAAAGTTAAATGATTTTCCATTTCTGTCAGCTTCAGTTCAAATCAGGAACTGTTGATTCTCAGTATACAGTTGATTCCGTATTTGTGAACTTGCCTAAAATTTGTTTGTAACCCCCAAATCAATCCTCATGGCACACTTTCATGATCATTCACAGACATACACAAAGCAGCAAAAAATTTGAGTTGCCCAATGCTCATGTTCCAAGCTAAGGTCAAATAAGGCCACATTCTGCCTTATTTCAATTCCCATACTATAAACAAATGTCCTTTTTCATGGTCCATTTAGTGCTATGCTCTTCTCATTTTTGTGCTTTTTATTGGTGATTTTGTTGCTTAAAATTACCTCCAAATGTAGTGCTGAAGTACTGTCTAGTGTTCCTAGATCAAGAAGGCTTGGGACTTATGTGCCTTTTGGAGTAAATACATGTATTCTGTAAACTTTGTTTAGGCATGTATTAATGCATTACTGTGTAGCTGGCTGTGAGTTCAGTGTTAATGAATTAACTATATATTAAATAAGTAGTCTTGAAGTAGATCACAAAACAAGGTTATCTATTGATTGGCTGACAAAAGTCTTGTGACCAAAGGCTTTCAGGAACCTAAGCCCATATTTCCCCTAGGAGCAATGATTTAGGGTTTGCTAATTCAGTATTTGCTGCAGCTGTATAGAACATAAGTACTATAAATAATAAGAATCAGCTGTAATTGTTTAGTAAGTGTTTGCTGTAATGGCAGAGATAATTATTATAGACATAACATGTCAGGGAAGGATGTAGGCATGTTATATACCATGTAAACAACCTGTTACAAGGAGGGAAATGAGAGAATTCTCCCTCAGCCTGAAATTTGTCTAACAAACTAGACAAAAATGCACCATTTTCTAGACCATTTCACTTGGATCATAGCTTGTTTTCTTTCACACCCCTAGCGCTTTCCAAAAATGATTGTTTAATTGGTCTTACAGTTATGTGTATATTTGCAATCCGAGGACTGAGGACGCATGGAGGGGAACCGCCATACTCTTTCGGAGAATGGTGTATTGTTGAGTTTTACGTTACATCTTAACATTGCCATGAATCGCTGATCCTGCACCAGCCAGTGTTGGGTATTTAATATTGTTTTTGTTTCCAATATTAATCAGTCATGGAAGAATGTGTTGTTATTCTTTTTAACATGTAAACATTTAGATGAGTAAAAACAGTTTATTGATAGTTATGCACAGACAAGTAATTGATAATTTTATCAAAATCTCTTTGTGCATTACTTTGGCAGTTGCATTGCCATGGATGTGGAATAAAAATGACATAACATTTTTATTTCCTGGCACTCACACCTTGGGATGATTAGAGGGACTAGGGAACCTTGAGCTCCATCAATTGGATGGAAGTAATAACAGGGCCTAATCCAGTGAGCATTTACCTTTAAGGAATGCCCTCAACTCTACTTACATCAGACACAGTTTAGAAGACCCCCAGACTACTGCACTGTTGACTCACTCATGTTGGGAACCTAGCTACCAAGGGACCTTAGAAATCTTCATTGTATAACTTGTTTAGCTGCAGTTTCTGTTTCTGTTTTTGTTTCATTTTTGTAAAAAGAGGTCCTTAGTAGGCACTTTATAGAGCTTTCAAGATGCATTCATAACTTTCAGCACTTAATGCCCACATACCAGTAAGGCCTGATAAGCCTGCAAACCCAGTCTGAAACTTTGCAGCCTCTACTCATCTGATTGTGAATTCCCAGGTGTCAAGACAAAATAGCAATAAGAAGTCAGTATAATGTGAAGGTTTTCTCAGGCCCCTACAAAGAGCCTAGCCAGATGCACATTTCTTATTCCTTTTGGTAAATAGATTCAGATTTGGTATGATTCAACAAACTAAAACATATTCCCTGCTTGGAGTTCGTTTGTGCCTGCTAATTGCATGAGGCTTAGCAGATCCACCTCACACAAGACCAAATAAGGGCTGGCTAGAAATCAAAACCGCCTTGCCAAGCACTTCGGATTTTCCAAAGGAACTATAATGTTCCTGAAGATGTTGATTAATGGAAATGGGGAACTGTGTGAACTGGGGGTTAAGCCTCACAGATTGATAGCCTGTTCTAGTGTTTATTATTTTTGACTCTGGGTTGTGAAATCTTTCCTTCCATCCTCCCTGAAAGGAGCTTCCTCCATCCTGTGGGCTGGATAATGGGAGTGGGATTCAGTATGTCATGGAGAAATCCAAATGGGACTCACAGAATGTTAATACGCCCAGGATTTTGCCCTCTGTTCTGCATTGCTATGCCGCCCAAATACAAAACCTAATTAGTGCACCCAGAGAAGCGTTAAATGGATTTCATGCTGTTTAATAAATGCTTTACGTGCTTTGGTGTCACTGCAAAACATGTGGTTGAGTGAGGGTGGGAACTGGGAGAGGAGATGGCTGCTGCTAATGCTTGTGTACTTGAGGATGAGCCTCAGAGACACATGTTTATAACTCAGGCAGTTCTTGTTTTCACCCAAGTTTTCCTCCCTTTGGCTGTTGTATCATTTTCATGGGCTTTATCTCAGAGGCCTGTTTTCTAAAGGCTTAACCACAATTGTTCCGGCTTTGGATAACCAGAAATTGCTAGTGACTGATACGCACTGAGCAGCCCCTATGTAATGAGCACAGGGACGTGGGAGTTAGAAGATATAATCTTTGTCTCTGGGGAGCTTGTGCCTTTTGGGGCAGAGAACACATGATATCTGATTTGCAGAGCAGAACTTTGGTCTGACATTCAAAGTCCTCCATAATTTGTTCCTTCTCTACTGGTCTGTCACATGGATCTTCTCTCTTAAAGATGAGTCTTCATTGGCTTTTACGTTTGTGGTTGTCCAATTTTGCTGCATGATAGCATCACCTTGAGAGCTTTAAAAAAATGTTCAAGCTACCGCCTTCATCAAGTGCTTGGAGACCATTAGACTACATCAGAATCACCTAGAATGCATGCTAAAACACACATTCCTGGGCTTCTCACCCAGAGTTTGTGAGTCAGTAGGTCTAGGACTTGATAATTTGCATTTCTAAAAGCTATCAATAATGCTGCTAGTCCAAAATCATGCTTGAGGATATTTGCTTTTTATCAGTGAAATCAGAATCTGTGTGACTTCAGTATTTTTATAAATTCTTCTAATTTCTAGCTGTGCCAAAATTGAGATCCATGTTGTGTACATTCCCTGCTAATTAATGCACATTACAGAGGTGATTATTATCCACCATTAATTTCTTTGAATGTTTCCCATGATTTGGTTCTTTTTCTCTAACTAGATCATAAGTCTTCATGTTGGGAGCTGTGTATTTTCTACTTTTATTGACTCCCAGGGTACCTGAGACAGTGTGGTCACAGAGAAGTATAATTTGAGTGGTGTTAACCAAGCAAATTTGGAAGGGTGGATGGGAAGAGTGGGAGGTATCATCAGTACTCTTGGTCTCCCCATTCTTCAGAAATCCAGTAGAAAGTTCCCTTCCCCTATTTGTGGACTCATAATGCATTAGAGCTACCTTCTTTCCCCATCTCTCTTCCCTCCCTTTGGGGAGGGCACATTTTTAATGTTAGTTACACAGAAAGCAACTGCCAAGAGTACCGTATTCATAATGATAAATCCTGCATCCACATCTTGGCTCTGATATTTTTAGTTACAGGATCTTGGAGACATTACTTAAAATTTTCAAGCCTCCATTTATTCATTTGTGAAATAGGGATAAGAACATCTTCATAGGCTTGTGAGGATTACGTGAGTGTGCTTAAAACAGTTCTAAGCATAATGCAAAACACAGAAGGCATAGCAGGCCATTTTTTATAGTGACATTGGAGCAAACCTACCTTTTTCTGGTCAGATAGTTGAGATGCTCATGGATTGTACAGAAAAGTAAGAGGAAGTTAGCACGTTTTAACATCATCCCATCACCACAGTGTGTGGTTTGGAAGTGTGTAGTCCTTTCCATTATGAACCAAGAGCCTGGGGAATGGAAAATCTTGAGAAACTCCATAATTAAGATAAAGATAGGACCTTGTTGAACTTCACTGGCAGTGAATTCTCCTCCAACATCAGATGTGTGTTCAGAAAGCTTATTTCTTAGTCAGGAAGCTGGCTATGAGCACCTAGAATTCTGCAGCAACCTTTGATGCCTTTAATGTTTTGTTTCCAGAGTAACTCATGAAATAAAGGGCCTGGTATCATATATACAGCTTTTTAGCAAATGTTCTTCCTGAGAGATAATTAGTGTGCCTTAATTCTAGAATCATAAGCATTTTCTGAGAAAGCATTGAGATTGCATAGTGATGAAATCAAGTCCTGATAGGAAGCAAGATGGTGAACCAGAGGAGTTAAGAATCCTTATCAAACTATTAAAGGAGCCCCCTGCCCTCTTGCCATGAACTTGTGTGCTCCTCAAGGTGTGGTCCTCACAGAATCACTTGGGCTCTTGTTAAGAATGCAGACTCTCAGGCAACATTCTAGACCTCCTGAACCAGCATCTGAAGTCTTCAGAAGTCTCACGTGATTCATGTACACGTTAAAATTTGAGAAGACAGAAGAGTCTCTTAGAACTAGACTTGAAATTAGGAGACCTAAGTTGGTATTTTTTTAAATCTACCTGCACTTCAGTTTCTGCAAAAAAAAAAAAAAAAAGAGTTGACTAAGTCCCGGTCTTTCAATTGATGGGAATAGTTAGTAAAAGGATACCAGTAGAAAAGGTGTACTGGTCCAATGGCCAGAAGACCAGTCCTCTTCCTACTTAACCCTCTTCTTCTTTGTCAATGTTTTTGGGTGCCCATCTCTTTTCAAGCTGCTTTGGGATGAGACTGTCCCAGCTGTATCCATTTCCAGTTAGGAGATATTGAGAGCTTCCCAGGGACACCCAGCTCTCCTGGCATCCTGCACCATCTGTGCCTAAGCCAAGGGGAGTGGAGACTCCCCTCCTCAGACTTGCCTTCAAGGCAGTCTGTGTTTCAGGGGAACAAGTGAGGATAGGCCACCTTGGACAACTGGGAGGGCACAGCCGGGATGATGGGCATTGTTGCACTCAGGCCCATTCCTGATAGTGCCGAATTAAAGAAAGCGGCTATGTGGCTGCTGAATCACTTCCTACTGTTCCGCCGTGCAAATGCTGTCTGTGCTCAATAACCCTACGAGTGCCTCATTCCTTCCACCCAACCGAGGCAGCACACAGAGCCACAGGGCAGAGAGCTGGCAAAATATTAGTTCAGGACCCCTGAAAGTATCTCCCTTAAGATTGATTTGTTACCAGCCCACTGGGCCACTCAGTCAGCCTGGCTGAAATATACCTGACTGCAGCCTCAAGAAGGCTTGTGTGTGAGGAGTGGATCTTCTCTTCCAAGATGCCCTGCTTTGGTCAGCAGTCTTTGTATCCCAAGCAGATTCATGGAAGAGCTCTGGAGCTGCAGGAGCCAGAAAACCTTGGACCACAACTGAAATACTGTAACTGTGGGCCGGACACCACCCCAGGGGAAAACAACCAACCACAGTGAAACGAGATGCAAGTGGAATGTATGGATTTTGTTGGAAACATAGGAAAGGGAAATGACAGTAAATCAGAAGGCAAGCCTATCATTCTGAAAGGACTTCTTCCTGCTGATGAAGTTTATGGGGTGCTTTGGTTACCACCAGGATCTTGTGGAGCCCCAGCTGTCCAGAGCAGAGGAGACAGACCCCCCACCCCCACCAGCAGGTGGATTGGTAACAGGATTCAGTGTGATGACAGGCCAGCTTTGTAATTTACTTCTTCCAGGGCAAAGCAACACTGCTTTCACTGTGAGCTTTAGAGTATTTGAACAGATGAGTGAGTGAGCCTGAGAGACCCCGTAAAGAGAATTGCTGGATGTCAGAGGGGAGGGGAGGACTTTAAAAGAGCAGAACGGTATTCTGAGAAAGAGGACAGCTGCATGTTCACCCTGCTGACTCAGCTGCATCATTGCCTAGTCTCCTTGTAGCCCTTTTTGTTGTTGTTGTTGTTTAGTTGCTAAGTTGTGTCTGACTCTATGCAACCCCATGGACTATAGTCCACCAAGCTCCTCTGTCCATGGGATTTCACAGGCAAAAATACCAGCGTGAATTGCCGTTCCCTTCTCCAGGAGATCTTCCTGACCCAGGGATTAAACCCACTTGTCCTGCATCTGCAGATGGATTCTTTACCACCAAACCACCAGGGGAACCCTCATTTATATGTTTGCCTACTTATTTATTATCATCTTACCAACTAAAATGTGATTTCTGCAGGAGTTGGACACTTGTCTGACTCATTCACAGCTGTATCTTTAGAAGTAGCCCACTCTCTGGCACAGAGTAGGTATATAATAAATGTTTTGAATGGGGAAATGAACTTTTATTATTTGGAGACTGTCATCTTGAATAATTTTGCTTGGGTAGCTTTCAGAGCTGGCATAGATCATATTTATATTTTGGTGAATGGTAGGTATGAGGGTTGTTTTCCTTCATGGAGAAGAAAGCATATAAAATAATTCAAGGCCATTTCCTGCATCCCAGAGAAGCTCTTCAGATCCTGTTTTTCTCCCTCAGTCTGCCAGGACTTTTGGAAAAGGTACCTTGGATGTTCTGGGATAAACTTCTTAACAAACATTTATTAAGCACAGTGTACTTGCACTCTACTAAGAGTGGAGGGATACATGATGAGTATCAGAATTCCCTGCTCTTAAGGAATTCATATTGTGCTGAAAAGTAATAGATGTACAAACAGATCGAGTCCATTTGTGCATAAGGGCTAGAATGGAGATGTGCATAAGTTATACCTGAGAGAAATACTTTGAACTTGTGAGGAGAATGAATAAAAGGCAATAGCCTCCTGGAAGAAATTAAGTGTATTCTGAGTATGGAAGAAGAAATAGGAATTGGCTCTAGGTTATGATGATAGGGAAGGGTATTTCAGGTAGACATATAAGCATTATGATGCTTCATAGGCAACAGAACCTAGTGTGTTGAGACCTGTAAGTGTAAGATATGAGGGGACAAGTGATGAGAGACTGGAATGGCTTGATACCCATCCATCATGCCTACCATAGGCAGAGAACTTAAGAAAAGGTCTCCAAAGTAGAGAGGGATTCCCAGATGAGAGATGGCTAGGGGAGTTAGGTGAATTCCAAAGACTAAATGAACTCAGTGGACAGTTTAACCAAGGATCATTCATTTGTGCTTACATACCTGGATCATCTTTCCAACTGGGACTTCTTGCTCTTCAGGCTTGTCCGTTGGCCATCCTATCATTTACACTTTGAGCCAAAATAAGGAAAGAACAAGAATAATGAAGCAAATTCAGATACCTCCATGATTTCTAAATGAGAAGCCCTATCTGAAATAGTGATTAACTTAGACATCTGAAATAAAATAAGGCTTCCAAATGACCCCTGGGTTTCCATTATATGTGTCCATTATACCTTTATTACCATAGATACTGAGATACGGCTTTGTGTATCCATATACATATGCATTTTTATATAATCATCTCTTGGAGGACACGTAACACAGGAAGACAGGGGGACACATGATATGCTCCTTTCCCCAAGGAGCAGAGTTCCTCTTCTCTCCTCTCTGTTTTAACATGGCTTTATGGACATACAGAATAAGCAGACAACAGTACAGAAGTCTACCTACAGAACTGCTTTCCAAGCTCAAAAATGAGAGTATGTACAGGGGAAGATAAGTCTGCATTTTGGCAGACAGTTCCTCTTGGTGGCCTATCAGTCAGTGCTGAAACATGAATTCATGTTTTAGGTACCAGGGCTTTAGGACTTCAACATGTGGATTTTAGGTGGATGCAATGCAGCCCATAGCAAACAATTACTAGAGAACTGAAAGGACAAGATGGGAACATTGAAATAACAGAGACAGTAACTCTAAGAAGCAGCTATCCTTCTCTTGGTCTAGAGAAATAAAAGGAAGAGATTAAAGATAACCTAGAAGCTTAGATAAGGGGCCTTGCAGAAATGGGGTACAGACCTCTGAGGATCAGGTGCTACTGACTGGAACTGGCATCTACTGGGGGTAAAAGGGCACTGGTATTTGGGAGCACAGGAAATACTGGAAGGAAAATGCCCTTTCTCCCTCTCTCAGAATTCCTGTCTCACTTTAATTTCCTCTATAAGTAGATCCTAATGGGTGTCCACTGGTAAAAGACAAATATAACCCGCAATTCGCAGCCCCAGCAATTATATGGTATATTAAAGACAACAACTTAATAGACAGTATAAGTTCCTTAGCTTCTTTTTAAAAAATAATTTCCTGCTCTGTACTCTTGCTTTTCTTACTTAGTAACATGTGAAAACATTTCCAGTGCCCATACCCTTCTAAAGCATGAATTCTAATGGCTGCATATGTATTCCATCAGAGGGATGACCCATAATTTAACCAACTTCCTATCCTTAGCCATTAGATGTTTTGAAATCTTGTTGTTCTTATCCACAGTAATGCAGCCTGCTAAATCTAAGCACATATCCTTAAATAATCCCTTAGAATAGATTTTTAACTGTAATTACTAAGCCAAAAAACAAACAAAAAAAAGTTTCTAAAATAAAATCTCACTGTTTCTAAGCTAAGAAAACATGAAACATTTATGGTTCCTTCTGTTCTGGAACATAATGAGGTAAGATTATACCATCCTAATACATTGGGTACAGGGGAGGACTTAAATAGTGTCTGATGAGTGCAGACAGAAGAATGGGGATGAAATTATTTCAGAGTGAAATGAAACCTTTCCTTTAAGAAAATATTTAAAGGCAAGGGGGCTATTAATAATATCATCTGCCTCAGTTGGTAGAGATACCAGGTTGTTACTGATTTTAATTGAAGTACATTCTTAGCAGAACTAATTTTGTAAAGCATTTCTCTACATAATCCAATTTTGCTCAGTGTTTATGGTTTTGACAAAGGAGCAGGCAGGGTTTGTGTCAGTATTTATGGATGGTAGCCTTGTAGGAATTACACTGCCTAGAGGATATTGCTATAAATCTATAATGATGGTTGTTTTTGATTCCATCTTTAGTTTCTGAATTCTAGCCTTCATAATTAGAATTCCATATCATAAACTATTGGCCTGTGACAATTTTATTTTTCTTCTGGGATGCCTGGATTTTCTGAGGTATGACATGCTTGGCCCTCTGTGAAGGATAAAGGTGTTGATGGTTCTGAGTCAGATGTTTGAAGCCCACCTTCCTAACGGAGATTTGATGTGCAAATTTGAGTGCTACCTTTAGAAAAATCCTAATCTAAGCCTTTGTCAGATCCCTCAGGACAATTCCGAGAAAGTCACTACCCCTTGTGCTGGTTTCCCAGTGCTGGAGCATTCTCAATTTTATAAGACTAAAAAAATTGATAAATTCAGCTGATTCAGAGCGTTTACATAATCTTTCCAATGTCAACAGTCATTTAAATTATCCTAACTTTATACTGAATCTCCAAAATCCAATTACTAGCTAATAATAATTGTCAGTTTTAGTTTAAACCTTTAATGATAGGTCACCAGGGATGTGTAGCAGCAGGATTAAATCGCTGTAGACTGTAGCTGTGCCTGGCCTTAAATTACTCGCCTCTTATCTCTGGCTAACAGAGCCACTATATGTTTTGTCACCATTTTTGCTAAATAGAATAAATGTCACCAAAATTAATTTCGTCTCCCTTAAATTAGCTTCTTAGTGTGATTTCTCACTTCAGTCAAAATTTATTTCTTCAAGAATTTAATTCCCTTCTTCATGTCTTTTATTTGAGACAGTGAGACTGTTTCAGAGCAAATGTCTTTTAATCACTGGCTGGGAAGTTTTAAGGCTTTCTTTTCATTAATAATTGCTGACCCTTTAGGGAGACTGTTAGAGGATATTTTTGTTTTATTTAAGTTGTTGTATGCTTTTTAAGCAGAGTAGGTTAGATCTCTCTGAAGAGTCTCCAAGAAAGTTCTGAACCTTGTTATAGACCAGGAAAGATAAAGTTACCACACACACAAAAAAACTCTTTTTCCACATAAGAGATTTATTCAGCAGGGAGTTTGTAATTAGGTAGTTTAGTTGCTTCTACAACTTTTAATCATTTTCCAGTATATACCTCTGGCAATAGTTATCCTTTAAGTGAGGCATATGTTTGGAGAGACTGGAAGGATTTTTGAAGTTAAATGTCTCATAGCACACAAGAAAAACACAGATGGGCCACCTAAGTCTGAAATATATCCTAAAGGCAGGATGATAGCACCTGTATCAAATTCTTTGGTCATCAAGGAAAGTCCCAAGGCATCAAAAGAGTTGAGGGAAGGGAAATTGATTTAAAAAAGGACACTTACAGATATCCATTTCCCGACAGGCCGTGTGAGGAGACCTGTGGCCTGCTCCCCAGTGAGACAAGCACAAATGGTGAAGGTTATGAAAGAAAGCTAACATCTCTGGATACTGACTTAAGGGAACACAGCAAATAAAGAAACGTCTATTTGAGAAAGCCCAATGAAACTAAGACAGTGAGATTCTGTGGTACTTGAATCATGATCCATCCCTCCCCTCCCCTCCTTGGCTTAGTTTGAAGAAAACTCCACAGTGAGCATGTGTGCCGAGAAGGTGTGGATCCCTAATCCTCATCTACCAGTCAAGAGATACGGTATCTTATTAAGAGAGTCGGCCTGCCTTCAAGCCAAGTTGTAGAGGTTAAATTCCTGGTAAGCACAGCCATAATTGGAGGGGTTCCTTTCTCTACTCAATACCACTTATGATGTAGATGCTTTATTTTAAGTGAAGCAGACTAAGAATACCAGGCTGTAATAACTATGAGAACAAAAATCTAAACAAGAGGCTAGTAAGTTTACTATAGAGAAAGACAGGAAAAAAGACAGCTAAGAAGAACTCTCCTGCATTCACAACACACATTAAAGACGAGACTCAGAGCTACTCCTGCCCATGTGCAATTCAGTGGCATTAATTATATTAACAGTATTGTACAAGCATCACCACTGTATATTTCCTAAACTTTTTCATTACCCTGAGAAGAAAATCTGTAATCATTACACAATAACTCCTCACTCCTGACCCCCAACCCCAACAGTCAACAGGCATTAACCAGTAATTTACCAGAAACAAGAGACAGAAAAGCCAAATAGTGTGACATATTCAAAATGCTTGGAAATAAAATACCTGTCAAGCAAGAATCTTATATCCAGCAAAACTATCTTTCAAATATGAAGATGAAATAAATACATTCATTTTGGTTACTAAACAAAAACTGAGTTTTCATTGTGAGCAGACATGCCTTACAAAACTACCGAGTGAAATTCTTCAGACCAAAGGCAGAAGACCCCACACATGAATTCAAAACCACATTAAAATACAACCCCAAAATAATTATACAATAGCAAAAGATAATATAGATGCAGATTACTTCTCTTTTCTTCTCTTAACTGGTTTTAAAAATAGGATATAAAATCAATGTAGAAAAATCTATTGTGTTTCTACATACTTGCATTGGACAATCTGAAAGTGAAATTAAAAAAGATGGTAACGACAACCCTATATGCAAAACAGAAAAAGAGACACAGAAGTACAGAACAGACTTTTGAACTCTGTGGGAGAAGGTGAGGGTGGGATGTTGCGAAAGAACAGCATGTATATTATCTATGGTGAAACAGGTCACCAGCCCAGGTGGGATGCATGAGACAAGTGCTCGGGCCTGGTGCACTGGGAAGACCCAGAGGAATCGGGTGGAGAGGGAGGTGGGAGGGGGGATCGGGATGGGGAATACGTGTAAATCTATTGCTGATTCATGTCAATGTATGACAAAACCCACTGAAAAAAAAATAAATAAATTTAAATAAAACACACACACACACACAAAAGAAAGAAAACAATTATATTTAAAATAGTGTGGATGGGAGTATGGCACTACTCTCCCAAATTGATCTTTCAGATTCAATGCATTGACTTTCTTTCCAATTTCAAAACTTACACAAAACTGTAATAATCAAGACAGTGTGATACTGCACCAGGATAGACATAAAGATCAGTGGGATAGAATTGAGAGTTTGGAAATGAGCCATCATATTTACAGTCATCTTGAATGAATCAGTCAGTCCTAAAGGAAATCAGTTCTGAATATTCATTGGAAGGACTGATGCTAAAGCTGAAACTCCAATATTTTGGCCACCTGATATGAAGAACTGACTCATTGGAAAAGACACTGATGCTGGGAAAGATTGAAGGCAGGAGAAGGGGATGACAGAGGATGAGATGGTTGAATGGCATCACCAACTTGATGGACATGAGTTTGAGCAAACTCCAGGAGTTGGTGATGGACAAGGAAGCCTGGGGTGCTGCAGTCCGTGGGGTCACAAAGAGTCAGACACCACTGAGCGACTGAACTGATTTATAGTCATCTGATTTTTGATGAAGGTATCAAGACAATTCAATGGAGAAAAAACAGTCATTTCAATAAGTGTCATTGGAAAAATTAAATAGTCACATGAACTAGAATGAAGTTGGGGCACTTACCAAGATTTACTCAAAATGAATCAAAGATCTGGACATAATATCTAAAAATGTAAAACTCTCAGAAACATGCATAGGTATACATCTTTGTAGCCTTGGGTTAGGCAGTGGCTTCTTAGATATGACACAAAAATCATAAGGGACAAAAGAAAAAAATAAGTTGGACTTTATAAAAATAAAAAAAATCTGTATTCTTCAAAGAACACCATCAACAGTGTGGAAAGACAGCTCATAGAATGGTGGAAAACTCTTGGAAATTATATATCTGATAAAGGACTTGTATTCATAATATATAAAAAACATAACTCAATAATAAAAGGCAAATATCCCATTTTTTTAAATGGGCAAAAGATTTGAGTAGTTATTTGTTCAAAGAAGATACACAAATTGTCAGTAAACACACAACCAGATGCTCAACATTATCAGTCATCAGGGAATTGCAGTCAAAACCTCAGAGATACCAATTCACACCTGCTAGGTTGGCTTTAATTTTCTTTAAAAAAGGCAATAACAAGTATAGGCAGGATTGTAGAGGAATTGTAGCCCACATTCACTGTTGCTGGAAATATAAAATGGTGAATGTGCTCTGAAAACAATTTGATACAAATTGTTTGTATCAAACAATTTTGATACAGATGCCCACTCAGAAAAATTTGTGTGTGAATGCTCATAGATACATTATTCATGAGAGCTCCCCTAAAGTGAAATAAATGATGAACTTGATTAAAAAATATTATCCACATGGTAGTGTATTTGACAATTAAAATAAATGAATTACTGATGTATGCTATGACCTGGTGAACCTTGGACATATTGTGCTAAGTGGAAGAACCCAGTTACAAAAGTCCACATATAGTATAATTATTGATATGGAATCTATATAAATAGACTAATAGTTGCCTAAAGCAGAGGGGATTGGGGGAAAGTGAGGAATGACTATAATGGGCATGAGATTTCCTTTTGGACTGATGACAATGTTCTTAAATTGTGATGATGATTGCATAACTGTGCATATATAAAAGAACTTGAGTATACACTTTAAAATAGTGAATATTATGCTGTGTTTATTATGTCTCAGTAAAGTTTTTATTTAAAAAACAGCTAAAAGTTAATCAGAAAACATGGATTTAATCCTCTATTTGCATATTTCTGCCAGTATGACTTTAGACGATATGCATATTTGTAGGTCTTAATTTCATTATCTGTAAGACAATGGCTTGGACTAAAAAGTTCTAAGGAAAAACTTGACAAAGTGGGGCAGAGGAGAGGGGCTTAGTAAGGAGTTACAGTAACCAAGAAGTTTCCTCCCACACAGAACCAGCTTCATAGGTCCAACCCATGTAGTCACACAGGGTCCCTTACTCAGAAGGTCCAATGCTTGCCTTAATTCTCTGCTGTTTCCATCTTGAATTTTTATTTTGAAGATTGAGTCATGCATTTTTATGATGCACTGGGCTCCACTAATTATGTGAACAGTTCCAATCCTACAGGTAATGAGAAAGGGCTGGGTTCCTTTAACATCCTGCAATGCACAGGATAGGTCTGTATACGGTGAATTAATTTCCCTGTCCAGAACACCCTGATGAGAAACACTGATTGCTAAGGAACAGTTGAACTCTGAAGTCTTACTAGAAACTAATCTGAAATGTTCAAGCATAGTATGTGTTCTTCAAGAAAGCCACCTTGATTTATTTCATGTACCTAAAAGAAAAGTGGAGAGGGTCCAAGGCACTTAGGGGTTTTGTACCTGGTCTTGTTTCCTGAGATTGATGATATACTCTATATGAACCATCTATGTTTAGCCCTGCTTCTCTTCCATGAACTGGCCTGTCAAAATTCAGACAGTTACAGCATCCATCAGCTTGTTTTATTTCTGGTATTAGGAGATCCCTTAAGAAATTCCCAACTTGGTAGGCTCTGTGCAGAAGCAATTATGATTCGCAGAGAATTGCTTTGCATTGTTGTGTTACTTTCTGCTGTACAATGAAGTAAATCAGCTCTATGTGTACATATATCTGGTTCCTCATTTCCTATACACACTCTTCCCTTCCCTCCCCTCATCCCACCCCCCAGGTCACCACAGGGCACCGAGCCAAGCTCCCTGTGCTATATAGCAGGTTCCCGCCAGCTGTCTGCTTTACACACTAGAGTGCAGACACGTCCATCTCCCAATCCCTCTCACTACCTGCCATGTCCACCCGTCCACTCTCTATGTTTTCATTCCTATTCCTGCCCTGCAAATAGGTTTATCTGTACCATCTTCTAGATTCCACATGTATGCATTAATATACAACATTTGGTTTTTTGTTGAATAATGAAATTCTAAGCTGATGGCTTCACTCAGGTTGTTTCACCTGATTTTCCCATTGGTCTTTAAGGTTGATTTTGATTATCCCAACTTTTACAGGTGAGGAAACAATCTCAGAAACTTTAACAGGGAAAGATTAGAAAAACATAGTGTGTCTTCTTTTTTCTCAACTGCTGTTGGATGAAATATGAAATCTGTAGATAGCTCTTTCCTTCACTGTCTTTTTCCCAAACATAATAGGTCTTACTAGAAGAATTGCTATTGGAATCAACTGACATATGATTATGATACTTTTATACACTCGTACAAGTATAAAACCATATGGTGGTATTTTCATATTGCACCAAGACTTATTATATGCCCAGGTTGAATATTTTAATACTGTATTTGAGACAAAAATGCTGAATTGAAAAGTGAAAGATTTAGTCATTTCTAGAGTAGTTGAATATTAGATATGAAAAAAATGTTAAAGAACTCAAATGCCAGCTCACACATTTTACCAATGTTGTCAAATCTAGATAGATTTAATATCTTACCTATTTTCATGTAATTGATGCATGATACTAATGACAAAGTCAGGGATATAATTATGAAATAAAGTGAATTCTGGATTCATCAGTCTTTCTAAACATTACCTTTTCTCTCTGATCGGTTATGTCTACTTGAACTGACAAGAATAACCAATCTGATGGTTTGACAGATTTCTTCTTCAGTAGAGATAACTTGTGTGAGATTTACACAGGATGTGAATATCATGTATGTGTGAGTTGTAGCATTTTGAGCATTATCTCAATGCAGAGTTGTCTCCTTCAAAAAGGACTTCAACTTGTATAGAAGAATCCAGTAAAAATAATTTCCCCACTAGTTAAAAGAACAGATTATAGACAATTCATGCATGTTGAAGGAACACGGATTTCTACCACTGGGGCAGGAATGGTAGAAATAATGGGGAGGAAATTGAAAATAAAATATTTAGAAAGGTTAGAAAAATGTTCTAATTCATACTAACAGCACTTTAGAGCTAGCCTTGTTTGTTTCTTACTGGCCTGTACTTTGTGGATGCATCAAGATGTGAAGAAGGGAAGGTTAATAACTTAACATGGATTTGAACACTCCTTGCTATCTCTCTTTTTTCTACAACTTTATTAAATGGTTAAAACATAATAGTCAAAACTTGCTGATGCTTTATTTTGTTATACACTTTTTTTCCCTTTAATTCTATAGGACACATCTCTGATACTGTGTTTGATTCTAAGACTGTAGCCCTGTTAAGTTCAGCCTTAGGGCTTCCTTCTCAAGCTTCAGTGCAAAGCCTGAAATAACCTTTCCTTGGCCTGACTCCTCTGATGAGTGAACTTAGCACATTTATGACAGATATAAAGACTGGCTCCCCCAACCCCCATTTTACTGAGATATAATTAGCATATTACCAGTATTAGTTTAAGATGTATAACATAATGATTTGATATATGTATAAATATTACCAGAGCAACTTTAGTTAAAATCTTTCACCTCATATAGCTACCATATTTTTTCTTGTGATGAGAGCTTTTAAGATCTATTCTCTTAGCAACTTTCAAATATACAACACAGTATTGTTAACTATAGTCACCATGCTATGCATCACATCACCAGAACTTATGCATCTTATAACTTCAGTCTTGTCCCCTATGAGTATACCTTTACCCATTTAGCCCATCCCCTACCACGTCCCCCACCTCTGGCAACTACCAATTTGTCCTTTGTTTCTACGAGTTCGATTTTCTTAGATTCCACATATAAGTGAGATCATCCAGTATTTTTTTCTGTCTAGCTTACTTCACTTAGCATGATTTCCACAAGGTCCATCCATGTTGTTGTAAATGGAAGAATTTCCTACTTTGTTATGGCTATACAATATTCCATTGTAGATACAGTGATTGTAGATACATTGTAGATACAGTGATATATATATCAATATATACCATATTTTCTTTATCTATTTATTTCATTCATCCATTGATAGGTTGTTTCCACACTTGGTTGTTGAAAATAATATTGCAGTGAGCATGGAGGTAACATAGTCATTGTTTCCTGTGGTATATACCCAGAAGTAGAATTTCTGAATCATATGGTAGTTCCAGTTTTAACTTTTGAGGCATCCCCATGCTGATCCCCATAGTGGCTGTATCAGTTTATATTCCTACCAGCAGTGTGCAAAGGTTCCTTTTTCTCCATGTCCACTCCAGCACTTGATACCTCTTAGCTTTTAATCTTTTTATGTATCTGTTGACCATTTGCATGTCTTCTTTAGAAAAATATCTAGTTCCTCTGACAAATTTTAATTACATAGTGTGTTTTGTTTTTGTTGCTGTTTATTTATTTGAGTCCTTCATATATTTTGGATAGTAACACCTTTTCAGATACATGGTCTGCAAATATTCCATTCCATAGGTTACCTTTTCATTTTATTCTTTCCTTTGCTGTGCAGAGGTCTTTTAGGTTGATGTAGTCCCATTTATTTAGTCTTTGTTGCTTGTGCTTTGGCATCATTCAAAAAGATCTTTACCAAGAGCTATGTCAAGGAGCTTTTTCCTTATGTTTTTTTCTAGGAATTTTATTATTTCAAATCTTACTTTCAAATATTTCAAGTTAATATTTATAAATGGTGTAAGATAGAAGTCTTGTTTCATTATTCTGCTTGTAGTTGTCTAGTTTTCTCAACAGCATTTATTGACAAGAATGTTATTTCCCTTTTGGGTGTTATTGACTCCTTTATCTAATATTAGTTAATCATATATGCAGGGATTTATTTGTGAGCTCTTGATTCTGTTCCATAGGTCGATGTCCATTTTTTATGCCAGTCCCAGTACTGAATATGAATAGCATGTGTATGTAGTAACAGGATATTTATAATCATTTCTACCTGTCCCCTGTGAAATTGCTATCATTTATTTCACTAATACATATGCTATAATCATTTAATACAATGTTACTCTTATTACTTAAAGAAGCAGTCACCTTTTAGATCAATTAAGAATAAAAATATTTTATTGAGCTTTATTTATTCCATCTCCAACAGTTTTTCTGTCTTCATGTAGATCTGAATTTATGACCTACATCATTTTATTTTTACTTGAAGAACTCTTAAAATTTCTCACAGAATATGGTAACTGGCAATGAATTATCTTATATTTGCTTGTCTAAGAAAGTGTTTCACCCTCACATTTGAAGGATAATTTCACTAAATGTAGAAATCTACTTTTCTGCAAAGAAGTCTACTGTAATTAATTTTCATGTTCATTCATATACTGGAAGTTGGGGGGCTGCTATAATTCCCAGGCTGGTATAGAAAGGAGGCAAAACCAAAACAAACAAAAAAAGCAAAACAGGGAGCTTATCGCTGAGCTATCCTTTGAGTACTGAGATCCTCACCTGCTTCTCCTACTGTGATCCCATTTCTGAATCTTTTGGTTGATTCTTTGTGTTTTGCTTTAGAGTTTTTAGTTAGTTATGACAGTTATGACATAGGATGAAATGTGCTTACGCCATCCTGTTTGGAACTGGAAGTGACATTTTTAATATCATGTACATAACTTGGTTCTTGTTAAAATTCTTTAAATGTGTGTTTTGTTTTGTTTTTTTAAGCAGGTACATGACTAGCTAATTCTTTCAGCATTAGCCCCATTTGGTTTTTTTGTTTTGTTTTGTTTTAGCACCATTTGTTTAAAAGATTCTTAATTGCTCATTAATTGCCTTGACATTTTTGTAAAAAATAAACTAATTACATACATGTGGATGTATTTCTGAATTTTCTCCTTTGCTTCATTGATCTGTTGCTCTTTTTTTTTTTTTTTTTTTTGATCTGTTGCTCTTAATGCCAATACTACACAATCTTGATTTCTGTAGCTTACGTGTGAGTGCATGTGAAGTCACCTCGGTGGTGTCCTACTCTTTGCGACTCTATGGACTGTAGCCCACCAGTCTCCTCTATTCATGGGATTCTCCAGGCAAGAATACTGGAGTGGGTTTCTGTGCCCTCCTCCAGGGAATCTTCCCGACCTAGGGATCGAACCCATGTCTTTTATGTTTCTAGCACTGGCAGGCAGGTTCTTTACCACTAGTGCATCTGTTAGCTTATTTTAAGTCTTAAATACAGATCAGGTGTCCAAAGGTATTTTAACTATTTTAGGTCCTTTTCATTTATGTATAAATTTTAGAATTTGCCAAATTCTAAAAGAAGTTCCCCCAGGGATTTTGATTGATGTTTTGTAGATCAATTTGGGTAGCACTGAAATATTAATGATATTGATTCTTCCAATCCAGTTGCAAGTTTTATATTTCCAATTATTTAGGTACTATTTAATTTCATTCAGGAATGTGTGTTTTCAATTTACAGACTGACCCCTCAGTATTTCATGTTTTTATGCTATTGCTTAATTTCAATTTCTGATTGTTGCTTTTATGTGCAAATTCAGTAGATTTTTGTATATTCATCTTGTACACAGCTACTTTTATAAACCCATTTTTAGTTCCATCAACTTATTTCTGTATATACTGTGTGATTTTCTATATAGATGATCATGTCTTTTACAAAGAAAGGCAGTTTTACATATTCTTTTTGTTCCTGTTTCATCCCTTAAAACACTAAATGTTGAATAGAATTTGTAAAAGTGGCCTTCCTGGGTTCCTGATCTTAGGGAGAATTTTTAGTTCAAATTAATTTTATTTAATATATATAGTGCTATTCAGGCTGTACATTTTTTCTTGAATGAACTTTCATGTTTTGTATTTACCAAAGATTTAGTTATTTTACTTCTTTTGTTGCAATTATTGGCATACAATTATTTATAAAGTTCTATTATCTTTTTAATTTCAGTAGAATCTGTATTACTGTTACTTCTTTCATTCTTGGTATTGCTAATTTAAGTGTTCTCTCATTTTTTCTGATTCAGTCTGACTAGAGGCATATGGTTTTATTGATCTTTTCCAAGACCATCTTTGATTTTCTTTTTTTTTTTTTGTTCTCAATTTTATTAATATTTGCTCTTATTTTTATTATTTCTTTGCTGCTTGCTTTCCTTTTAGTTTTCCTTTTAAGTTTTTTTAAGTTAGTGGAGTGAAGTGAAAGTCGCTCGGTCGTGTCCGACTCTGTGTGACCCCATGGACTATACAACCCATAGAATTCTCCAGGCTAGAATACTAGAGTGGGTAGCCTTTTCCTTCTCCAAGGGATCTTCCCAACTCAGGGATCGAACCCAGGTATCCCACATTGCAGGTGGATTCTTTACCAGCTGAGCCACAAGGGAAGCCTTAAGTTAGAGGGGAAGGCACTGATTTGAGACCTATTTTTTCTAATATTGATCTTCAGTCCTATAAATTTTGTTCTAAATAATGTTTCAGATCCATTCTCCAAATTTTGATATATTGTTTTAATTAGTTTTTAAAATTTTCAGTTTGATTTCTTTCTTGAATTACAGTTTTATTTAATATTTTATTTCTAAATATGTTCAGATTTTTCAGTTACCTTTATCTTATCTACTTCTGACTTAAATTTTTTGCCGCATAATGTACTTTTTCCTTTGCACCTTTAAAAAAAAACATCTCTCTCTCACTGGCCAAACATTTTAAATTCTGATGGGGTCTAAAATATCAAATTTTCCTGTTATGAATTGTGCTTTGGTCTCAACCCTATAAATTCTGCCTAGTTCTCTATTCCAAATATCTTTTGGGGAAATTAGGGAGTTTCGTTACATTCCAAATTTAAGCTGATGATTTCCATTGTGTTAAATTTGTATAAAGTATGAGGTTTTGAGGTGTGTGTTTGTTTGTTTGGGCTAGTGAATGTCCAGTTTCCCCCAGCATCATTTATTGTAAGTATTCTTCTTTCTCCATTGAATTGTTTTGCTCCATTTTAAAAAATCAATTGTTCATATTTGTGTGGATCTTTTTCTGGGTTGTCTGTACTGTGCCAATGATAAATCTATCTTTCCAGCAATAATATACATTTCCATAATAAACTTTAATATTCAAAAGAGTGATTTCTCCCATTTTATTCTTTTGAAAATTGTTTTAACTATTCTAACTCCTTTCCTTTTGTAAGCTTGCCTATGTCTATGAAGGTATTTGTTGAGATTTTTGTAGGTGTTAAACCTATAGATCAGTTTAGGAAGAATGAGATTTTAACCACAATGAGTCTTCAAATCCATGAACATGGTATCCATCTCCAAGTGAACAGAATTTTTAAAAATTACTTTTTACAACTTTTTGTAATTTTCATCATAAAGATCTTTTATGTATTTCATTATTTATACCTAAGTATTTCATATTCTTTCAGCAATTTTAAATAGCACTGAATTACTGAGTTCAGATTTCACTTATTCATTTTTAGCATGTAGAGAATGGAATTGATTTTTCCTTGTCAGTCTTATACCTGACACTTTATTGAACTCACTTATTCTAGGAGTTATTTTATAGATTCAGTGGGGCTTTCTAAATAGCCAGTCATGTTGTCTGCAAATAGAGACTGTTTTTTTCTTCTTTTCCAGTGTATATACCTTTCATTGTTTCCTTGATTTGTTGCCTTTCAAGATTTGCTTTTGCGTTTTGCTAGTTGACACAAAAGCTGCCTTAATCTAGGAAAAATTTTGCCCTGCTGTTGAGCCTACATCCTCTGGGTACTCTATCCATAGCCCCATGATTTAACAGGTTTTCCATTTCCATTAACAGAATTTCCATAGGTGGTGGGAATATGAACTCTTCCCAGCTCTGTGTCTTGGGATTATTCCTTGTGTTCCTTTCAGGTGGTTCTCTTCCAAGACTCATGTAATTGCCTTATATACATGCCCTGGTCAGCTAAAGACTTGAGACTGATTATCTGCCATTTCCCAGAGCTCTTTCAGTGCAGCTCTTTCCTCTTCAGTAGACTACCCTTTGAATTTTAGCTAATTTGACCTCTTTCTCCTAGCACCACCTCTTCTATTCAGAGAAACTGTGGGCTCCACTTAGGTCCCTGTTTCCTGTTGTGTGACCTGGAAATTCTCTTTGGGCAGTAAATTAAACAACCCTGGAGATTACCTCATTTGTTTCCCCTCCCCTAGTGCATACCATCCAGCACTACCATGTATTGAATGATTGAAAAGTCGTCTTTCATACATTTTGTTCAATGTCTTAGTTGTTTCAGGTGTTGAGGGGTAAATTAGCTCCCTATAACCCTTCTTGATTAGAATTGAAAGTATCAGAAAACCCTCTTTTCACCCAACATCTCCTTGATAGCTCATTGCTTATGGATTATCATGCTTCAAAGTCTACCATGTGCCTGCAAGCAAGAGACATCAGCCGAGCCATCTTTGTAAGGAAACTTTAGTGTTTCCTAAATCTCCTGGCCCTGATGCTTCCTTTGGGGGACAATGCCTACAGGATCTAAATATGGATGTTTGTTCCACCAAGAAGAATATTCATATCTGGCTAAGAAGTTTATGTTTAAAAAGGTCTGGGTGTACTCTGCTAAGTATAGAAACTAGAGAGAGCACTGAGTTGGCAAGCATAACAGGAGAAAGAGGCTTTGATGTTGTACACTGACTTTTAAATTATCTAAGAAGATATTCCCTCTATTCATTAACTTTCTGTTGGTGGTGGGTTGGGGTACAAGTTTCTTGCCTTCCAGTACCCTGAACAGATTCATTATGGTGAGTTTCGTGGATTATGAGAGGAGAATAATAATTTGAAAGAAACAAGTAAGTATTTGATAACTATAATTATATCAGGAGCTTTAAATTGTCCCCTTTTCTTCACCCAATTCCTTAAGAACACCTTAATGGGAGGGTATACTTCAATGGCCCTAGTCCTTTTCTTTCCTATAAAAAAAGTTCAACCTTTCTTTTTGTATATTTATCTTACATATTTTAAGCAAGCAGATGGAACACAATGTTGCCTACAGTCTTACAGCCCACATATACCTAGGCCTATATTTATGGTCAGGATTTATGGTAACACAGAATCCTGATCTGGTTTGACATTCCTGAATTATACAGGAGTTGCCACTCCTCATACCATTGTTTCTGGTGGGACTCTGAAATACTAATATAGAAAATACGGCCTTCCTCAAGGCAATTCAAGCCCCACCCTGCCCTTCATGTCTTATCTTCCAGCCTGCTCACAGCTACAACTCAAGTAAATCCTCCCTGGTTCTATTCCAGTGTTGTGATGGTGAAGGTGTCAGACTGTATTCTCTTCCTTCTACTTCTATCCTGTTTTTGAAGAGGAGACAGATCAACCAACCAATTTACATCTTGAACTGGCCCCAAATAATGTATTTATAGTTGGAACCAAGTCTTCGTGCTTTCTTAATGAAAACCATGCAGGGAAATAGAGGCAGCTCTGGAGCTGACATTGCATTTGAGTTAAAATCTGGCATCTCCACACCATTGACAAGTCTGACAGCTGGACCAGCAATCACCTCATCACATCTCTCAGTTGTGTCTCTCCTGGTTTTTGGCATCCTTCCTGTCTAAATTTTTATCAGATGAGCACTTTTCCTTGGCAAGCACTTTAAATGCCTTCAACTTGTTTTATCTCTGAACTGTTACCCTTTGCCCTCAGATGTCATTTCTCACATGTATGACTGGAGGAGATTCGGAACAAATTAGTTAAGAATGTAGCTTCAGAGAGCAATTCCCTTTGGCCTTCTCCCCTTTCTGTTTTCTTGCAGAGTACCAGAGCTTCCTTTTGAGGAGAACCCCATGGACATTTATTAATTTCAGAAAAGCCTGCTGGATGGGCTTGTGCAGTGGAACAACTGTTTGTGAGTTTTGATTGTGACAACTCAGGGCTGGCTCTGCCTGTGCTCAGCCATCAGCATTGTTTTCTTTGGCTTTGCTTCATTCACAATAATCAAGGATTGGAGGCTGTGAGCAGCAAGGAGCAAGCCTCACAGTCCTCTCATAAATTCCAGCCAAATACTATGTTTGGAAGCTCCTCAAGATTAATGACAGCTGTTTGAGGCTGATCTGAGACCCAAGAAAAGGTGGCATTCATGCTCTCTTCAGTATTTCCATTTGTAGAGATGGGAGATGGTCTGCAAGTCCCGAGGGCTGGAATGTGGGCCTATATAATGTGCCACCTGCCTGTGTGATCAACTCCTCCCACCTGGCATGCAAAGCCCTCTAAAGTTTACCCCCAGTCTCTGCCTCTAAAAATTCACAGCTTTTTGTCAGCCTGATCAAGTCTTTGCACCTGCAACAAGCATACCTGGATTTTTCTTACCTGATGGATGCATTGGGAACTGAACGAAGATGCATGGCAGTAATGCAGCCCTTTGAAAGCTGAAAAATAAATTGATTATTTAGTAAACAACAGAAAGATACTTCAAAAGAAATCCGTAAAAGCTAAATAGATGGCTCTGTCTCTCCTGGGTCACAGTTTGTGACCTGGAATTTTGGCATCTTCATCTTTGCATCTGTGCTTGCAACTGAAATGACTCGTTCTTCAACCCTTGTTTTTTCCTCAGTTAGTGGAGAAAGAGATTGTCTGGCTGCCCCATGCATAGGAAAAGACAGTTAAATAAGTAAGCCGTTTTTCCCCAGTCTGCTTACAAGCCTTACAAGTTGATGCTGGGCAGGCCATGAGCTCCAGTGAGGAAACAACAACAGTATCACCACCAGCAATCATCGTTGTCAGCAGCAGCAGTGTGTGTGCCACATTTATTGAAACATTTATATGTGCCAGACACTATTCTTTTAAAAATAGTTTTATTGAGATATAATTCACATATAATAAAATTTACTCATTTAAAGTGTAACAGTATAGCTCTTTTTAGTAGATTTACAGAGTTGTACACTTGTCACCATTATATAATTTTAGGACATTTTCAGTATTCCAGGAAGGAATCCCCTCTTCATTTGAAATCACTCTCCATTCCCCATATACTCTCAAACCCCTGCCAACCAGTCATCTGCTTTCTATCTCTGTAGATTTTCCAGTTCTGGACTTCATATGAATGGAATCATAGAATGTGGTCTTTTGTGACTGGCTTTGAATTTCACTTAGTATGATGTTTTCAAGGTTCATCTATGCTATCATATGCATCAATACTTCAGCCCTTTTTCTAGATAATAATAGTCCATTTCATGAATGTACTATATCTTCATCCATGGATATAACCTAAACTGAGTTCTCATCTAAACTGAGTTATCCAAATTAACATCACAGATTAATATTATGTACCTCCTGATATAATACAGTGAAAAAGCACCAGCAAGTTATTCTTGTCAAATATGCATTGCCTTAATTTACTCATGAAGAAACATCTAAAAAATCCAAATTGAGGGATATTTCACAAAAATAAATACCCAGTACTTTAAAAAATTATGTCTTATAAAACAAAGAAAGAATGGGCAACTGTTCCAGATTAAAGGAAACTAAGGAGATGTGATGACTAAATGCAATGAGAGACCATGGGTTGGATCCTCTACCAAAAAAAGGATATTGATGCAACAATAGGAAAATTTCGAGTCAGGTATTTAGAGGAGACAATGGTATTGTATTAATGTTTGATAATAGTACAGTGGTTATATAAGATGTTAATATTGGGGGACTCTGAAAGAATTCTTTTGACTAATTTTTCAACTTTTTGTGAGTTGGAAATTAATTCAAAATGAAAGATTTTTAAAAATTATAGTGCATGATATCTAAAAAATCTCTAACAAGGTGAAATCCAAATATCTATCAATTAGTGGATGGATGAACATTCATGAACTGCAAACATGCCATACTTCCCTGTCCACAAATGTTTCTATCAGCATTGTTCATAGTAGCCAAAACCAAAAAAGGAAACAACCCAACTCCAAATATATTGGTATGTCCATACAATGGGATATTACTGGGTCAAAAAAAGCACTGAACTACTCATACACAAAACAGCATGGAAAAATCTCAAAAATATATACATAGTGGAAGAAAATGAGAATGTTGTTATTCTCTGTATTATATCTGATTCATTGCCACCCTCTGAACTGTAGCCTGCCAGACTCCTCTGTCCATATATCTGTTTGTGAGTTTTCCCCACTTTAAAGTTGTGGTTTTGCCTTTGAATTTAATAATTATCCTGTGGGAGGATAATTTGAGACTATCTATGTAGTCTGTTATTTCAAATCCTGAAAGATGATTCTGTGAAAGTGCTGCACTCAATATGCCAGCAGATTTGGAAAACTCAGCAGTGGCCACAGGACTGGAAGAGGTCAGTTTTCATTCCAATTCCTAAGAAAGGCAATCCCAAAGAATGCTCAAACTACCACACAATTGCACTCACCTCACACGCTAGTAAAGTAATGCTCAAAATTCTCCAAACCAGGCTTCAGCAATACATGAACTGTGAACTTCCAGATGTTCAAGCTGGTTTTAGAAAAGGCAGGGGAACCAGAGATCAAATTGCCAACATCTGCTGGATCATCAAAAAAGCAAGAGAGTTCCAGAAAAACATCTATTTCTGCTTTATTGACTATGCCAAAGCCTTTGACTGTGTGGATTACAACAAACTGTGGAAAATTCTGAAAGAGATGGGAATACTAGACCACCTGACCTGCCTTTTGAGAAACCTATATGCAGGTCAGGAAGCAACAGTTAGAACTGGACATGGAACAACAGACTGGTTCCAAATAGGAAAAGCAGTACGTCAAGGCTGTATATTGTCACCCTGATTATTTAACTTATATGCAGAGTATATCATGAGAAATGCTGGACTGGAAGAAGCACAAGCTGGAATCAAGATTGCCGGGAGAAATATCAATAACCTCAGATATGCAGATGACACCACCCTTATGTCAGAGAGTGAAGAGGAACTGAAAAGCCTCTTGATGAAAGTCAAAGAGGAGAGTGAAGAGTTGACTTAAAGCTCAACATTCAGAAAACTAAGATCATGGCATCTGGTGCGATCACCTCATGGGAAATAGATGGGGAGACAGTAGAAACAGTGTCAGACTTTATTTTTTTGGGTTCCAAAATCACTGCAGATGGTGACTGCAGCCATGAAATTCAAAGATGCTTGCTCCTTGGAAGAAAAGTTATGACCAATCTAGATAGCATATTAAAAAGAGACATTGCTTTGCCAACAAAGGTCTGTCTGGTCAAGGCTATGGTTTTTCCAGTGGTCATGAATGGATGTGAGAGTTGGACTATAAAGAAAGCTGAGTGCTGAAGAATTGATGCTTTTCTTTTGAAACATCCCACCCTCACCTTCTCCCACAGAGTTCAAAAGTCTGTTCTGTATTTCTGTGTCTCTTTTTCTGTTTTGCATATAGGGTTATCGTTACCATCTTTCTAAATTCCATATATATGTGTTAGTATGCTGTAATGTTCTTTATCTTTCTGGCTTACTTCACTCTGTATAATGGGCTCCAGTTTCATCCATCTCATTAGGACTGATTCAAATGAATTCTTTTTGACGGCTGAGTAATATTCCATGGTGTATATGTACCACAGCTTTCTTATCCATTCATCTGCTGATGGGCATCTAGGTTGCTTCCATGTCCTGGCTATTATAAACAGTGCTGCAATGAACATTGGGGTGCACG
This sequence comes from Cervus canadensis, assembly GCF_019320065.1. NCBI lineage: Eukaryota > Metazoa > Chordata > Mammalia > Artiodactyla > Cervidae > Cervus > Cervus canadensis. The sequence continues at coordinate 61,416,409 of NC_057393.1, read as the reverse complement.
TGTCTCTTTCAGATCTGGTTTCCTCAGTGTGTATGCCCAGAAGTGGGATTGCTGGGTCATATGGCAGTTCTATTTCCAGTTTTTTAAGGAATCTCCACACTGTTTTCCATAGTGGCTGTACTAGTTTGCATTCCCACCAACAGTGTAAGAGGGTTCCCTTTTCTCCACACCCTCTCCAGCATTTATTGCTTGTAGACTTTTGGATAGCAGCCATCCTGACTGGTGTGTAATGGTACCTCATTGTGGTTTTGATTTGCATTTCTCTAATAATGAGTGATGTTGAGCACCTTTTCATGTGTTTGTTAGCCATCTGTATGTCTTCTTTGGAGAAATGTCTGTTTAGTTCTCTGGCCCATTTTTTGATTGGGTCATTTATTTTTCTGGAATTGAGCTGCAGGAGTTGCTTGTATATTTTTGAGATTAATCCTTTGTCTGTTTCTTCATTTGCTATTATTTTCTCCCAATCTGACGGCTGTCTTTTCACCTTACTTATAGTTTCCTTTGTAGTGCAAAAGCTTTTAAGTTTCATTAGATCCCATTTGTTTAGTTTTTCTTTTATTTCCAATATTCTGGGAGGTGGGTTCATATGGTGAAACAGATCACCAGCCCAGGTGGGATGCATGAGACAAGTGCTCGGGCCTGGTGCACTGGGAAGACCCAGAGGAATCGGGTGGAGAGGGAGGTGGGAGGGGGGATCGGGATGGGGAATACGTGTAAATCTATGGCTGATTCATATCAATGTATGACAAAACCCACTGAAATGTTGTGAAGTAATTAGCCTCCAACTAATAAAAAAATTAAAAAATAAAATAAAATAAAAAGAAAAAATAAATAAATAAAAGTATTATAATGCCAAAAAAAAAAAAAAAAAGAATTGATGCTTTTGAACTGTGGTGTTGGAGAAGACTCTTGAGAGTCCCTTGGACAGCAAGGAGATCCAACCAGTCCATCCTAAAGGAGATCAGTCCTGGGTGTTCATTGGAAGGAATGATGCTGAAGCTGAAAAGTATTGGAGATACTTTTCAAAGTATTGGAAGTATGTCCAATACTTTGGCCACCTCATGCAAAGAGCTGACTCATTGGAAAAGGCTCTGATGCTGGGAGGGATTGGGGGCAGGAGGAGAAGGGGACAACAGAGGATGAGATGGCTGGATGGCATCACCGACTCGATGGGCATGAGTTTGAGTAAACTCCAGGAGTTGGTGATGGACAGGGAGGCCTGGTGTGCTGTGATTCATGGGGTCGCAAAGAGTCAGACACAACTGAGCGACTGAACTAAACTGAACTGAACTGAAGTAGTCTGTTTCTCATCAGAGTCTCATAATCAGTCTTAGCATCCATTGGTGGTACTTCCCTGCACGAGTATTACTGTGGTGTTGGCCAAGTGGTTGTTTATCTACATCCATCGCACCTTCCATATTTATTAGTTGAAATTTTGTTGTGAGGAAAAGTGTCCTGTTTTTTTCTTACCATCTATCAATGTACCTATATATATTTATGTTTATTTCATTATGCTCTCAGTTCCTTACTTTATTCTGTGGATTATAATCTGTTGCTATCTTTATTTTGTCAATTGAGTTGTCTAAGATTTTCCCATGTGGAGACTCTTTCATTTGACCTGGTATTTTTTATGTTCTCCTTTTATTTATTGTACTGTCCCTTATTTTTCTTCTTTTCTTCAGACTTAGGTTTCTCTTATCCTAACCCTGAAATTAACCATTTGTCCAAGAAAAACTGATTACTTTTACTGGACAAAGATATTTAGAAGTCATGATGTGGGCAGTATTCTGTGCACTAATATTATTTTCTCCCTGTGAGTTAGGTACAATTACCAGCCCTATTTCTTGAAAGAACTGGGGTTTCACATAAACAGCACATCCAGTGTCACACAGCTATAGATGGTGGATCTGCTATTTGAACCTAGGTGTCTTCACGCTGATGCCCTAACTTAAATTTAACTTTACACTAGGATTGGAAAATTTGTCCAATATCTCTAAGACTTCATATCCTTATCTTCAAAATGAATCTAGTGCTATATGCCTCTCAAGGCTGTTGTGGTAACTGAATGCAAGGATACATGTGACATTGTCTGGCACAAGATTTGTTACATATGCGCACTCAAATACTAGTTAAATCTGAGTTATTTACTTGATAAGTGTGTGTATATGCCTATCTTGCTTTCATCTCTGAGGTGGGAAATATGCAAGTTACAAAAAGTAAAAATATACAACCCCTCTCCTGGATGAACTTGTAATTGAGAAGACGGAAGTATAATTTGCAAATTTTCAGGTGGATGTTACAAATGCTGTGATTGGGGCGGTGGAGGAAAGGATGTGTAGTCTAAGATTCTGCAAAATGGAAAGCTTAGTATTACATAGTGGAGGCAGCATTTTTCAGCTGAGCTTCAGACATGGTGGGATTTAAATAGTTATAGAGGAATACGAAAGGTGGGGAGATTGGCATATAGACCTCAGAACCACCTGTTTCTACAGCAGAAAAGATTTTGGAGATAGGGGACAAAATTTACCTTCCACCTGCAGATCAGTCCTTCTACAAGAGCATAGTCTTCCGGGGGAAGGTGGCATCCATCCTATCAGATATCCAAACATTGCAGGCAGCTCTGTACTTTCCTGCATAGGTTTTCTATCCTACTGGCCTGACCAGTGTTGCAACACATATCATTGGCAACAATTGAGGGATATTTTTAAATGGGGACAGATGTTCTTAGGCAAAATTAGAATTTTGTTGGGGTTTCTAAAATTTTGTAAAACTTTGCTGGGATTTCTAATGTTTAGCATCACAGCTGTTTCTGGGTCCAGAAAATTGGTTTGCTGTTTCGGTGAAATGTTTTTGAATACACATCTTAGACGTCAATCTGTGTTTTCATTGGTTTAGAAAATAAGTTTTACATGATATATATAAAGATGATTTATTTAACAGTTTAACTACAACTTGTAAATTGTAAATTCTGCTGGAAATTTTGAGAGTGGATACTTAATGAATTCTTTTGAATGCTCTGCAACTTCCTTTAACCTCCAGAAGCTGTTTACCAAATTTTGTTTATTGGAACAGGTGCATTTTTTCCTCTGGATAGGTTTATAGATTTCACAAGATTCTCAAAAAGTTCTCAGAACCCCAAATATTTAAATACTACCATCCTAGAGTTACACTATCTTGTATATTGGCCACTTGCCACATATGCCTAGGTACATTTAAATTTATTAAAATTCAGTAAAATTAAAAATTAAATTGCTGACTTGCACATTTCAAATGCTCAGGAGTCTCATGTGGCTAGTGACTGTGATAGTATACAGTACAAACGTAGGACATGCTTTCCATCATTGCAGAAAATGCTATTAGGCAGCATTGCAAGATGTTGATTTTCAAATGTTGGCATGCATCAGAATCACTCAAGTGATTGTCTCAAAAATAAATTGCTGCACCCCAATTTCAGAAACTCTGATTCAGTAAATGTGAGAGTGAATAGAGTAAATATGAGTAAGTGAGTATGAGTAGAGTAAGTGTGAGAGCAAGTATGTAAGTAGGGTTGAGATTTTAATTTCTTACAAGTTCCCAGGTCAGACAGATGTTACTATTAATAGTCTAGGAGCCACTGGAGTAGATGAGGTTGACTGGGTTAGTGGTGGGTTTCGTTTGGGTCATGAAGGAGACAAACTTCTACCATAAACTTTATATGGCAATCAAATCATGGGTCTGGACCATGCCCATGAGTCTATCTTTATTCTATATCCATTCAAGAGCCTTTGTATCTGAGTCATAATAAATTCTGATAGGCCAGACATGAACAAGGGACAATAAGACTTTCAGAATGTTTCCTTCTAAAGCTTATCTTCAGAAGAAATATGTATTTTATAGTGGCTTCCAACTTGTCTAGATTCTAAGAGTTGTTCAGGGCTTGTTATGGAATGTTGTCATGTTACAAAAGAGAATGGTGTTTTTAGTGTATAAGGCAAGAGACAGAGTGGATAAGGACAAGACCAGGTATGTGTTGGACTGCCAAGTCAGTGTTGTTCCGGGGGACAGTGGAGGCCTAGCTTGGGACTCACAGAATGAGCATGCCTCTCCCTCATCTCCACCTTTAGCCGTAGTCTCATGTTCTACCTAAATCAAAAACTGAAACCATGCAGGAGACTTGCTCATTATTTTCCTGAAGCTCAGGCCATCGTACATCACTAATGTATTATGTCTCTCTTCCTTGGACTCCTTGTGAGTCCAAACAAGACTTTAAGATCCTTCCCAAGATAGGACATGGGTAGCTATTACCAGTCAGATGAAGCATATTTGCTCTCTGGGATGTGAGTGATGAAGAAGTGAGAGGACAGGTTTTTCTCTACCAAAAAAAGAGGCAAAGAGCATTCACCCACATCTAAAGCATCTTACAACCTTAGTTTTTAACCATTTTCTGGAATTTCTTGAAATTAGCCCTGGAGTGGGAATGTCTAAGCAACACAGAGGGCTGGGTATACAGACTAACAAGGAAAGGATGTGGAGGATCCTCATTTGTCAAAATGTTATGAGATGATAAATGCAATCCCTACAAAATGCTAACTTGGATTAATTTGGGGAAACGAGAACCAGTTTATTCTTCCCCTGCTGGCACTGAATGATGGTTTGCAGAATTACTGCGTAAGCAAACAGAGAGCGGCAGCTTGACTGGAAAACACTGAGGCTGCTTTTGTGAAGACAGAATTCCATTAGCTACATGATTCCTGGATGGTTCCCTTTTGGCCTTATGGTGATCATAACATCCAGGTCACAGGTGGTACAGGCAGACAAGCTTAGGCCAAGATAAGTGATATTGAGAGGGAGAGACAGAGAGTATGTGTGTTTGTGTATACACACCCATGTGCATGTGTGTTGAGGTAAGGGGTCAGTGATGGGTTCAGTCTGGATTATCTCAAACTCAGACCCCTCGCTGAGTCCCTGGGCTGCTCAACAGGGTTGGAAAAGAGATCTCTGAGCTGAGGTTTAGGATCAGTTTGCTCCAACCACAGTGCAAAAGTAGCTGAGTGTCTCAAATCCCCTCATGTGTAAAGTTTCAGACACCAGCTTGTACCGTAAGGTTTTCAGGAGACTCATGCCAAAGTCACTTTTTTCCCTTATCAGAGAGCAGAACAATGAGCAGTCAAGACTGGAATCATTCTGTTGGTAATGATCATTTCCAGAGATTTGCAGGAAGGACTGATCTTACATGTGCAAGTGAAAGTATTAATCACTTAGTCATGTCCCCAGGACTCTTTGCAACACCATGGACTATAGCACCCCAGGCTCCTCTGTCCGTGGGATTTTCCAGGCAAGAATACTGAAGTAGGTTCAAATTTCCTCCTCCAGTGGATCTTCCTGATCCAGGGATCAAACATGGGTCTCCCTCGTTGCAGGCAGATTCTTTACCATCTGAGCCACCAGGGATGCCCTGGTCTTACATGTAGAGTAAGTGAATGTGGTGGGAAGGGCACACACAGGAAGTCTAGAAGAATCCAATTTTAATCCTGCCACAAGATCATGGTGTGATCCAGTAACCTGAGAAAGCCACTTGGTTTCTCTAGGGATTCATTCTTCACTTGTACAGTAAGGAAGACGGATTAGAGGATCTTATAATTCCTTCTGGCTCTAAAATTCTGTTGCACAAATGGATAACTCCTGATCACTATTGAGGTCTCCCAGAGTCTGTGACCCCAAATGTGATTGCCCACCTTTCCACAGCTTCAGCCAGTATCCTATCTGTGAGAAAGATCCTGTCACTGTTACCTTCCTAATCTATCCTTTCACAGCCCACATTTTCTATCTGTCCAGTCTTCTTCAGGTTAAGCTTTACAGTTCAAAATTTTTAAAACTATTAACCTGTTTTCCAGTGTATTCCTTCTTTGAAGACTGGGTTGTACAATAGAAAAAAGTTAATGCCTTTTGATAAAGCAGGAATGAGGAGGTAACCTCCACCTGCCTTGCCAACAGTGCCTCCCGACAGAGAGACAACCTCCCAGAGATGACAGGGGTCAGAAAAGAGTCAAAACCACAGATCTAGAGAAAGACAGCATGGAAGACCAATGACAAGGTGATTGAAGGAAACATTTCAAAAATATTATCCTACCACACAAGTTGCTAAAGAATCTGCCTGCAAAGTGGGAGACCTGGGTTCAATCCCTGGGTTGGGAAGATCCCCTGGAGAAGGGAAAGGCTACCCACTCCAGCATTCTGGCCTGGAGAATTCTGTGGACTGTTTAGTCCATGGGGATCGCAAAGAGTCAGCTACGACTGAGTGACTTTCACTTTCACACAAGTTACTTCAGTGCAGTGAAGTCTTCCCAGGTGGCGCTAGTGGGATCTGCCCACCAATTCAGGAGACAGAAGAGATGCGGATGAGATCCCTGGGTCGGGAAGATCCCCTGGAAGAGGAAGTGGCATTCTGCTCCAGTATTCTTGACTGGGAAATCCCATGGACAGAGGAGTCTGGTGGGCTAGAATCCATGGGGTCACAAAGAGTCAGACACGCCTGAGCACTCATGCTTTGCTATGCTATGTGGATGGAGATAAATTCAGAAAAGACAGTAGAAGAAACATTTGATCAAAAAGGTGAGGCAGATGCAAGGAAGAAAAGATATTCTGGGCAAAGAGCTTTATTAGAAGATAAAGCAAGAGTCACTTTTTGAAGAGTCCTCTCTGCCTTGAAAATTTGAAATGTGGTCAGGGCTATAAAATAGCAAGGGCTCTATAGTTTACAAGTATATCTCTACAAGCAGTCTTCTTGGGAGACCTAAGAAACAAACAGCAGAATTAGAAAACTTTGAGTAAAGTTAGCAATGGATAATAATGGTGAACGGAGACTATAGCTGGAGAATGAACATGGGAGCAAAGAAAAAAGATGTTACGAAAGATGAATCTGTAAATACCAAAGCTAATCAAAAGCTCTTGCAAGAGATTGTTCCCTTCCTACCTCCTTTCTTCTTTTCCTTTTTTTCTTGAGTGTGTTTATTTTATAAATGTTATGCTAACCACATGCTTTCCAGAAGAAAACTTGTTCCAGTGCTTTATTTTTATTGGATGATTAATCCAGCACCAATGGAAATTATAATTAAATAGATACAAAGTGAAGTGAAAGTCAAGTGTCTCAGGAGAAGTCTCAGGTATCTGTACTTCAGCCAAGTCAAGCCACCTAGTACCCAATTCTGTTTCCTTAAATTCATTTTTATTGAAGTATAGTTGCTTTGCAATGTATTAGTTTCTGCTGTATAGCAAAATGAATCAGCAATATATTTACATATATCCCCTCATTTTTTAATTTCTTTCCCGTATACATCACCACAGAGCACTGAGGAGAGTTCTCTGAGCTATACAGTAGGTTCTCATTAGTGATTATTTTATACATTATCTCTATATCTATAGTGTATATATGTCAACCTCAGTCTCCCAAATCATCCCAGCCCCACTTTCCCCTTGGTATCCATACTTCTGTCTCTACATCTGTGTCTCTATTCCTGCTTTGCAGATAAGATCGTCTATACCATTTTCTAGACTCCACATATATTATATGTGTCTATATGCAATATTTGTTTTTCTGATTTGCTTCACTCTGTACAGCAGTCTCTCGGTCCATCTATGTCTCTGCAAATGGCATAATTTCATTCATTTTTATGGCTGAGTAATATTCCATTGTATGTATGTACCACATCTTCTTTATCCTTTCCTCTGTTGATGGACATTTAGATTGCTTCCATATCCTGCTATTGTAAATAGCGCTGCGGTGAACTTTGGGGTGCATGTGTCTTTTTGAATGAAGGTTTTCGCTGGGTATATGCCCAGCAGTAGGATTGCTGGGTCACATGGTAGTCCTATTTTCAGTTTTTTAAGGAATTTCCTACTATTCTCCATAGTGGCTGTATCAATTTACATTCCCACCAACACTGTAAGAAGGTTCCCTTTTCTCCATACCCTTTCCAGCATTCATTGTTTGTAGAATTTTTTATGGTAGACTATATTTTTAAATTAGACCTATGACTCCCTGGTAGGATTTTTGGCTCATATTTGTATTTATTAATGATAACATAAATAATAAACATTCTTCATAAAAAGTTTGAAAAATATACAACATTAAGGAATAAAAATAAACTTGTGATCCCACAACCCAGTAATACCCCTAACATGTTTTCTTTCATTCTTTCCTCTACATGTCTGTGTGTGCACATATTAATATTCAAGATGGAAACTGAGATTATCTTGCATATTGATTTTTATACTTTTTCTCACAATATTACATCGTGAGCATGTTCCTATATTATTAGTTCTCAGATATATAATTTTAATGGCTGTATTTGATCTTGTCCGTACTGTAGAATGTTTGAATTGTTTCTGTTTTTTGCCTTTTCTTATTGTTGCCCCGCAATAGGTAGGATCAGTATTTCACTTTCCCACTTGGTTCAGATATCAAGACTATTGATGCCACACATGCACCAAGAGAATATGAAAACATTTATTACTTACTACATCATGAGGCTTTCTGACCCTGAGTGGGGAAGGGGCAAATGACTTTTGCTTTTATTGTGGTTAAGAATAGATTGGAATGTTGGTTCCTGTGTGCAGGCTAGGGCTCATGGATTCAAACCTCCAACACCAAGGGAAGGAATACCTGGACTTTCTTACTGGCTTTCCCAGATGTGGGCAAAAGGAAATGGGGAAGGATGAGGTCTGAATGCTTTCAGCTGCCTGACGGTGGAATCAGATGACCTTATACATCAGAAAATCCCAAAGAATGCCCTGAAAATCTACTAGAACCAATAAATGAATTAGCAAGATTGCCAGGTACAGATCACTATATGAAAAGCTTAGTAATGAGCAATCCAAAATGAATTTAAAAAATAACTCCATTTACCATAGTATGTAAATGTATAAATTACTTAGGAATAAATTTAACAAAAGAAGAACAAAAGTTACACTACAAAAACTCAAAACACTGGGAAATTAAAGAATACCTAAATGAATGGAAAGACATTCCGTGTTTATGGATTGTAAGACAATGTTATTAAAATGAACATTTTCCCCTACTTGATCTTCAGATTCAACACAATCTCTATTAAAAACCCCAGGGGGGTTTTGTGGAAATTGACAAGCTGATCTTAAAATTCATATGGAAATGAAAGGCATCCAGAATAGAAGACACAGTCTTAAAAAAAGAAGACAAGATTGGATTCATACTTCACAGTTTCAGAGCTTACAGCAAAACTAGTCATGAAGAAAATACGGTACTGGCCTAAGGATAAGCATGGAGATCAATACAATAGATCTGGAAATCCAGAAATAAACCTTATATATAAGGTCAGTTTATTTTCAACAACAATATCAGAACATTTCAGTGAGGAAAGAATAGTAGTTTCAACAAATGGTGCTGGGACAACACAATATCCACGTCCAAATAATAAAGTTGGACCTCTTCCTTATACTTCACTGAGAAATTAACTCAAAATAGATTGTGGATCAAAGTGAAAGGATAATATAAAACTATCAGAAGAAAACATAGGAATAAGGTCCTCATGATATCGGGTTAAGTAAACTCTTACTAGCTATGACTCCAAAAGCACAAGTGACAAAAGAGAAAAATAATGATGCACAGTATCACTATTAAATGGGAGGATGGTAAAAAAAAAAAAAAAAAAACAAGAGCCTCCTTCCTTAAGTACTTCTGGTATGATGAATCTTAATTTCTATAGACCTTTTTAAAATCTATATTAGGCTATATGAAATATTTTAACCTAGGGAATAATGTTCCCATTTTGATCAGTGAAGTCTCATTTTCTCAAGCTGAGTTTAAGTATCAAAGATTTATTTTTCTTTCAATTTATTACTCATTGGGTCAGAGTATCCATGTCCACTAGAGAACTTGTGAAGTCAGTGGGCATTTGGGTCATGGGGATTTTAGATGAGGCAGTAGTTCCAATGAGGAAGGTAAAGCATACCTGTCTGTCCTCTGTTGTACATTTGATCACTCTTCTAAGAGTATAGTGTTCCTGGATATTTAGTGAAATCCCCAGTTATAGATGTAATCTGAGCCCCAGTGCTAGTTGAGGCCAGGGATGTTTGCCAGTTTGTGCACCCCAGCAGAGATGAGAGTTAATTTAGAACCCATGCCTTAAAGACACAAAAGCCAAATCACAATCTTTTTAACTTTTCTGTTGTTAAATTCTTTCAGGGAATTTTAGATTTCTAATTGGGTCAAATTATGGAATTCTGTTTTAGTTTTCTCCACCCCTCACTTTTTTTTCTTTTGGTGTTCATTGCTGGATATACTTTCAGGAAATCTTCTTAACCTTGCCCAGTTTTACATATATTATCTTCCTCCAGAACGTGCCAATTCAGTATCATCAGGGTGAGGGACTTCCCCCAAGGCAGTGATTTATTGGATGTAGAAACATGGCTTAAGTAGTGTTTGAATGAACTATTTGGCATGTAGATGAACCACAGCCCTCAGTATGATGGTAGTATCTTTATCAGTCAAGTTTACAGTTGTCTGGGCGATGCTGTCCTCTGACTCTTTGAGTTGTAGGGATAAAGCATTCAAGGTCATCTTTTATGAGGGTTGATGGGCATGAGTTTGAGTAAACTCCGGGAGTTGGTGATGGACAGGGAGGCCTGGCGGGCTGCGATTCATGGGGTCGCAAAGAGTCAGGCATGACTGAACGACTGAACTGAACTGAACTATGCAATGCATGAATGTTCTTCCCCTATAACTCTGAAGTTCAGATTTGGTTTTGGTGACAGAAACATAGGCAGCAGCAGTATAGGCTTTTAAAGCTTTGTTGGGACCTAGTGAGTGATCTGTTTCTAGGATGTAGATCTCAGCACCCTGCGTGGTAGCTGTTCTTCTTTGCAGGAGCAGCATCACCCAGTGGGCCTGTATACTGCACAAGTTATCAGTATTGGTCTTTCTCCTGATTATAGAACAGGGGCCATGCCTGGTTGAGAGATACAATCAGTGGTCTTAGGGTAAGATGATTTTCCCTGAACAGAGCAAAAGTCACAGCTTATGCTGGAACTGAGATACAAATTCAGTCTGAGGTACAAAGACAGGTCTGGGCTAAGGCTACTTTAAGGAGCACTCCAATCTCTATTCCTATCCATAAATACCAATATTGAAATTTTGACTTAGGTTGTTTCAATCTATAAGAAAGACTTGTGGTACTCAGCAAATGCGGCTCAAAATGTGCACTGGTGTGCTGACTCCAAAAATGCACACTAACCAGCAGGCAACAGAGCCTAAAGACAAGTCAAAAGCAAAAGAAGAAAGTCTCCCAGATGGTGGAGGTCATCGCTCTGACCATCCTGCACAGAGGGCCAATTGTCTTTTTGTTGCTCAGCAAAGGGCAGAACCAATCACCCCTTCCCATAATTGGATCCCATGTCAGGACTCATGACACCACACATGGGTCAAGAGGATACGAAGACATTCATTACACACGAGGCCTTCTGGAGAGGACAGGTCAGGCATCCGAGCTGGCCCATTTGGCTTCAGTGAAGCGGCTAGTTTTTATTGTGGTTATCAGTAGTGTCAGAGAGAGGTTCCTGTATGTGCACCAGGGTTTGCATGATTTGAACTTTCCCACTCGGGCCCAGGGAAAAAGGAAACACCTGGGCTTTCTAACCAGCTTGCCTAGTTGTGGATCAAAGGGAAACCAGAGGAATGGGACCTGTAAGGAAATGGACTCAGAAGCCGTTAACAGTCAAATATCAAAACTAGAGTCAGATGCTTTATTACACCATTATAAATAATTCTGTAATAAGTATCCTGGTATACACATCCCCATGGGACTCTGAAGAAATGGGCTTTTAGAAAACTAGAAATATGGAGAATAGGGTATCATTCAAGTACAGTTGTGTACTGACTACATCCCCACCTGTTCAAGAATCAGAAGAGTGCTATAACTAAGATTTCTCCAACATGGAAGCACATACATCAGTTCTCCTTTTGCAATGATTGTGCAGAGTTTGAGAATTAAAATGGCAGTAACATAGAAAAATGGACTTTTCAATACCTTGCATGGACATGTCCCAAGTACTAAATATGCTTATTAAGGGCTCTGAGAAGCAAGAAATCCTATGCTGTGATGTGCTGTATCCGCTCCTCACTTATAGACTTTTTTAGGACATGGTTATTAAATTGCGAACTTAACAAAATCTTAAAGTTTGAAGAGCCTGTGGACGGTGTGTTTTTGCAATTCCATAGGCCACCTTTGGCTTCCTAGGTGGCTCAGTGGTAACAAATCTGCCTGCTAATGCAGGAGACACAAGAGACTTGGGTTCAACCCCTGGGTTGGGTAGAACCCCTGGAGAAGGAAATGTCAACCCACTCCAATATTTTTGCCTGGAGAATCCCATGGACCAAGGAGCCTGGTGGGCTACAGTCCATGTAGTCACAAAGAGTCAGACATGTCTGAGTTCCTGAGCTTATAGGCCACCTAAATTTAAGTTTACAATGTTTCTGACTATCTCCTTAAGCTAAATTTCTAAAACATAAGTGAAAAGACCAATCTATCTTCCGAAAATTTTTTTGGAAAACTTTATTAGTTAAATTTCATTACTTGGTGGCAAATTTTACCTTGAATTTAGTCCTATCATTTCCACTAACTTAAGTGTTTTTATTTTTGTGTATGTTGAAAATAATGTGTGTTAGAAAGAATGACAGACAAGACATCCTTAATACCATCCTCTTTAAGATATCTTATTCTTAGATAAACAGTTAATTGTGAATACATTTCTGGGTTGGCTAGAAATAGTAATTTCACCAAAGGGGGGAAAAAATCAACAAAAACATTAAGCTGAAGTAGTGAAGGAAGTCGGTATTTGCCTCAAATCCAAACACTGTAATGTGGAAATAAAGACTTGGACCTACCACAAGGTAGGGGGTGTAAGCGTAATAATACTCCTTTATTAAGTCTGGATCCTCAAAATTTAATCAAGTGGTCTAGGTCTGTAGCACAGATCCTTTCTGGAAGAAAGTATCATCAATTTACAGGTTGAGAAAAGGAAAATACGAGTGCACAGTTCAAAATTACCAAAGTCTCAAAAACATGTAAGCATAAGGTTACCGAGAAACAGAAAACTTCCAGTGGCATCAGATATTAGAATTATCACAATCTGAGTGTAAAACAAAGTTGTATAAAATGGTAAAGAAATGAAATGAAACAGAAAAAAAACCCAGTAAGATTAAGGATAACCCATTTGAAAATTTTCTATTAAAAATTTTTCATATAAAACATAATTTGTATATTCAATAATATAATTATATTAAATATATCAGATCATTGAAGGAAATTATTAGAAAACTAATGAAAAGATCTTCAAACCGCTTCGGCATTCTTGTCTTGAGAACCCCATGAACAGTATGAAAAGGCAAAAAGATAGGACACTGAAAGATGAACTCCCCAGGTCGGTAGGTGCCCAGTATGCTACTGGAGATCAGTGGAGAAATAACTCCAGAAAGAATGAAGAGACGGAGACAAAGCAACAAGAACACCCAGTTGTGGATGTGACTGGTGATGGAAGTAAAGTCCGATGCTATAAAGAGCAATATTGCATAGGAACCTGGAATGTTAGGTCCATGAATCAAGGCAAATAGGAAGTGGTCAAACAGAAGATGGCAAGAGTGAAGGTCGACAATCTAGGAACCAGCGAACTAAAATGGACTGGAATGGGTGCATTTAACTCAGATGACCATTACATCTACTATGATGGGCAAGAATCCCTTAGAAGAAATGGAGTAGCCATCATAGTCAACAAAAGAGTCCAAAATGCAGTACTTGGATGCAATCTCAAAAACAACAGAATTATCTCTGTTCGTTCACAAGGCAAACCATTCAATATCACAGTAATCCAAGTCTATGCCCCTACCAATAATGCTAAAGAAGCTGAAGCTGAAGTTGGTACTTTGAAGACCTAAAAGACCTTCTAAAACTAACACCCTCCAAAAAATGTCCTTCTCCTTACAGGGGACTGGAATGCAAAGTAGGAAGTCAAGAAATACCTGGAGTAACAGGCAAATTTGGCCTTGGTGTACAGAATGAAGCAGGGCAAAGGCTCATAAAGTTTTGCCAAGAGAATGCCCTGGTCATAGCAAACACCCTCTTCCAACAACACAAGAGGAGACTGTACACATGGACATTGCCAGATGGTCAACACCGAAATCAGATTGATTATATTCCTTGCAGCCAAAGATGGAGAAGCTCTATACAGTCAGCAAAAACAAGACCGGGAGCTGATTGTGGCTCAGATCCTGAACTCCTTATTGCCAAATTCAGACTTAAATTGAAGAAAGTAAGGAAAACCACTAGACCATTCAGGTATATGACCTAAATCAAATCCCTTATGATTATACAGGGAATGTGACAAATACATTCAAGGGATTAGATCTGACAGACAGAGTGCCTGAAGAACTATGGATGGAGGTTTGTGACATTGCACAGGAGGCAGTGATCAAGATCATCCCCAAGAAAAAGAAATGCAAAATGGCAAAATGGTTGTCTGAGGAGGCCTTACAAATAGCTGTGAAAAGAAGAGAAGCAAAAGGCAGAGAAAAGGAAAGATATACCCATTTGAATGCAGAGTTCCAAAGAATAGCAAGGAGAGATAAGAAAGCCTTCCTCAGTGATTAGTGCAAAGAAATAGAGGAAAACAATAGAATGGGAAAGACTAGTGATCTCTTCAAGGGACTATTTCATGCAAAGATGGGCACAATAAAGGACAGAAATGGTATGGCCCTAACACAAGCAGAAGATATTAAGAAGAGGTGGCAAGAATACACAGAAGAACTGTACATAAAAGATCTTCATGACCCAGATAACCACGATGGTGTGATCACTTACCTAGGGCCAGACGTTCTGGAATGAGAAGTCAAGTGGGCCACTCCAAACAAAGCTAGTGGAGCTTATGGAATTCGAGTTGAGCTATTTCAAATCCTAAAAGATGATGCTGTCAAAGTGCTGCACTCAGTATGCCAACAAATTTGGAAAACTCAGCAGTGGCCACAGGACTGGAAAAGGTCAGTTTTCATTCCAATCCCAAAGAAAGGCAATGCCAAAGAATGCTCAAACTACTGCACAATTGCACTCATCTCACACACTAGTAAAGTAACGCTCAAAATTCTCCAAGCCAGGCTTCAACAGTGCATGAAAAGTGAACTTCCAGATGTTCAAGCTGGTTTTAGAAAAGGCAGGGGAACCAGAGATCAAATTGCCAACATCTGCTGGATCATCAAAAAAGCAAGAGAGTTCCAGAAAAACATCTATTTCTGCTTTATTGACTATGCCAAAGCCTTCGACTGTGTGGACCACAAGCAACCGTGGAAAATTCTGAAAGAGATGGGAATACCAGACCACCTGATCTGACTCTTGAGAAACCTGTATGCAGATCAGGAAGCAACAGTTAGATCTGGACATGGAACAACAGACTGGTTCCAAATAGGAAAAGGAGTACGTCATGGCTGTATATTGTCACCCTGCTTATTTAGCTTATATGCAGAGTACATCATGAGAAATGCTGGGCTGGATGAAGCACAAGCTGGAATCAAGATTGCTGGGAGAAATATCAATAACCTCAGATATGCAGATAACACCACTCTTATGGCAGAAAGTGAACAAGAACTAAAGAGCCTCTTAATGAAAGTGAAGGAGAAGAGTGAAAATATTGTCTTAAAGCTCAACATTCAGAAAACTAAGATCATAGCATTAGGTCCCATCACTTCATGGCAAATAGATGGGGAAACAGTGGAAACAGTGACAGACTTCATTTTTTGAGCTCCAAAATCACCGCAGATGGTGCTTGCAGCCACGAAATTAAAAGACACTTATTCCTTGGAAGAAAAGTTATGACCAACCTAGACAGCTTATTAAAAAGCAGAGATATTACTTTGCCAACAAAGATCCATCTAGTCAAAGCTATGGTTTTTCCAGCAGTTTTGTATGGTTGTAAGAGTTGGACTATAAAGAAAGCTGAGTGCCAAAGAATTGATGCTTTTGAACTATGGTGTTGGAGAAGACTCTTGAGAGTCCCTTGGACTGCAAGGAGATCCAACCAGTCCATCCTCAAGGAGATCAGTCCTGAATAGTCATTGAAGGACTGATGCTGAAGCTGAAACTCCAATACTTTGCCCACCTGATGTGAAGAACTGACTCATTTGAAAAGACACTGATGCTGGGAAAGATTGAAGGCAGGAGGAGAAGGGGACGACAGAGGATGAGATGGTTGGATGGCATCACCGACTCAAGGGACATGAGTTTGAGTAGACTCCAGGAATGGTGATGGACAGAGAAGCCTGGCATGCTGCAGTCCATGGGGTCACAAAGAGTCAGACACGACTGAACGACTGAACTGTTACTGATGCTGAATGAGTAGATCTAAAGAAAGCATAGAAACGCAACACAGAAATACAAGGAGATAGAAAGTCCGAGAGGTTATATGACATGGAGGCTAGAATGAGTAGGGTTTCCATTCATGAAATCAAAGGCCTAGAGAGAATAGAAAAGTAATAGGAGAGGCAACTTGAAGAGATGAGAGTTGAAAATTCTTCAAATAATGAAAGGCATGAAAACATACAGGAAGCACATGAAAGAGAAAATAGTATAAAGTTTTCAAAGCTGCATCTAAACAAAATTATTGCAACTACAGAGTACTGAAAATAACAGGTTTATAAGTTAACCTTTAGAAGTAAATAGAGGAAAAACAAAATCCCCTACAAAGAAATGACAGAATGAAAGCAGAAGGCCAATTTCTCAGCATCAAAATGGAAGCCAGGAAGCAATGGAGTTATATTTTCAGAGAACTGATAGAAAAGTAAATGTTAGCCTAGAACTTTATTAGAAGTGAAACTATTTTTCTAGAATGAGTGCAAAATAAAGAAATATTGACTTGGAATGGGAAGAATTACTACCTGTATAGTCATCTGAAAGAACTTTGAAAGCATGTACCTGAGAAAAAAATGGAAATAATCCAGGAAGGAATATTTAGAATGATGTTCAGTGTGAAAAAAACGTGTGTTTTAGAATCAACATGCTAAGGTCCCCTCATAGCATATAAAGCAAGTGTTTACATAAAAATAAGGAGTAGAAAAATCTATATAATATTCAAAGATTTCAAAATATTTCTCTCAATTTGTCATAGGTCAAACAGACAAACACTAAAGAAATAGAAAATCAATACCATTAACAAGCTGGGTATTTTTGTTCTTTTTTAAAATTTTTGTTTTTCTTTTTTATTGAAGTATAATTGATTTTTAATGTTGTGTTAGTTTCAAGTATGCAGGAAAGTGACTCAGTTATGCATATATTTTTTCAGATTCTTTGCCTTTATAGGTTATTGCAAAATATTGTAGTTTTAATAATTCCCTATGTTATACAGTAGTGTGTATATTCTAATCCCAAACTCCTAATTTACCATCCTGTAATTTATCCCTTTGGTAAACATAAATTTGTTTTCTATGTCTATGGGTCTTTTTATGTTTTGTGAATGAATTTATTTGCATCAATCTTTTTAGATTCCACATATGATATTTGTCTTTATCTGTCTGCTTTCTTCACTTAGTATGATAATCTTTAGGGCCATCCATGTTGCTGCAAATGGGGCTCATTCTTTTTTATGGGTTAATAATATTCATATATACACACCACATCATCTTTATCCATTCATCTATTGATGGACACCTCATACATTTGGATGTTTTTAAAACACCATAGCTCATAAAATAATAGAAATTAAAAACTCCTAATGATAATAAAATGATATGATAATTAAAAACATAAAATGGTATTAATGACATGCATCCATTTGTAATTAAAAAAAAGAAAAAAAAACTCTCCTGGAACAAGGAATTGAAGGGAACATCTTAACTAGATAAGGAGTGGCTACAATAAATAACCAAAAACAGAACAAAACTACTACTGGTTTGTTCTTAATGATCAACAGTTGCAGCTTTTTTTTTTTTTAATTAAAAGTTTATTCAGTAAAAAGTAAATTGTCCTCCTAAGCCAGACAGTATTTCAGAGGCAAAAAACTATCCATATGTGTTTAGGGGTAAGCCTTCCCATCGTATCAATTTAAACTTTCACCAGCAGAGTGTGAGAGAGTTCATTTCACTTAGTATTACATTTGAAGTACGAAACAGTTGTTTTAGAAAATATTTATCCACAGCCTTGGGAGGCTGAAAATAGTTTATTGGGTATTTTTATTTTCTTGTTGTAAACAGTTGTTTGTATTGTTTACCCATTTCGCTAAGGAGATGTTAATAATTTTCATTTTGATTTGTAAAAAATATTTGCCATGTTAGTAATAGTAACCTTTTGCCTGTTTTGGAAGATAAATCTAAGACATCTGTTTATTTGCAGTTTGGGTTTTTTTTTTTAATGATGTTTTATTATGTGGAGACTTTTAAGTTTTTACATGGCCAAATCTGACGATATTTTCCTGTGTTATTTCTGCCTCTGCCTTTATGCATATCCCTAGAGACTGGAGAGTCTCCAGTCGCTTTCTGTTGTTATTGTACAGTTATTTTTTTGAATATCTGGTTAGGGCTGCAGATTTATTTTGTCCCTTTAGCATTTATTAAATGGGTTTTGATTTCCTCACTGAAATAAACTATCAACTTTATGATGGTTTAAATTCCTTTATAATAGAACCTTTCTTTTTCTTGCTTTCTTTTTTGTACCATTAATCTCTTTCATTTTTTTACAAGTTCCATGTTTAATTATTGTAGCATTGTTATTTATGAGGCAATGATAATTCTCATCATCCACCCCATTCTTCTTCTTTATCTTTTTTCCTCCATTTTATTGGACACTTAGTGAAAAATTGCAAACATTATGCCTGTTCTTCTATTTCAAAATGATCTCAACTATCCTTTTTTAAATTTATTAGCTAAGTTGAAAGTCACTTCCTAAAGTTGAAAACTACAAACATAACCAATCCTTTTGATATATTATTTTTAATTTCATTTATCTCATATACTTAGGTAGAGCTAAAGTAGGATTGTAAAGTCAGAAATACATCTATTAGTTTGAAAAGGAGAAGGTAGAAAGGAAATAGTTACACTCTGACATAACCAAAGTTTTTAAAAATTATCCAGTGTTATTTGTCCAACATTATTTCTCCAAAGTATCTCATCTACTCTACCCAGACAGATCTCTTCATTATTCCTTCTTCAGGTCATGCAGATTTCAAATACTTCGCTGAGAATATTCGTTTCCAGGGATAGTCTTTCTCTTCTGTGTGTTAGGAATGGTTTCTTTAAAAAAATTTTAAGGCCAAACTTTAGCTCCTCCAGCATGAAGCTTTCTTTCAATATTCATAGCTTTTGTTATCTGTTCTATACAGTTTAAATATTTTAGAACTTTTTCTAATTATTAAAACAATAAAACAGACTCCCAGAATATTTGATAACGAAAGAATACATATTTCGTTAAGCTTTAACTCCCTATTTTGAGTTGTATATATTCTCTTACATTATTTTAATATGAATACATAGCTGTAACCTGGTGAACTTACAGTTTTGTAGCTTATTTTAGCATAGACTTAAGCTTCTCTCTGTTGCTTCACTGTATTCATTATTACCATTTTAATAGTACCCAATATTCTATAGAGTCAGTATACTATTATTTACTTAATCTTTGCTTTACACCATTCCTTATAACAGAAAACTCTGCAGTAAAATCTTTGTTGTGTAGTTTTCCTCTCTTTGGGGAATGATATCCTTAAAATAGGTATCAAGAATTGAAATTAAAGGGAGAAGGAATACGAGTGTTTTCAGGTGTCAGTATATGTTGTTGGATGATTTTCAGCCATCAATTTTTTGTGTGAGAAGTTCTGGTATCCCAGCAACTTTGATGTCACTGGACATAAATATTTTTCTATAGATTACTTAAGAGAAGAGGAAAAAAGCATGTTAAATATGTTTGTCCCCGATTCTCTTTTGTATTAGTTAGGTTTCTTGAGTTAATTTTTGTCTCCCCAAAGACATTGTAAAGTCCTTGGTGAGAGTAGAGATAATGATTTTTGTTTATTCTTTATGACCTATATCCTCAAAAAAAATGTAGTAGATGTAGTTGTCTTCAGTATTTGCTTCTTAATTGACTGGAACTTTAGCAAAATTTATTTTTGTTCCTAAACTCAGGGTCAATAGTGATAAATGCATGCAAATTTGTGGTGTATCATTTCCAAAAATAACCTCGTATACTAACCTCACCTAGAGACATTATGCTTATCCTTAGAATCAACGTTAACTGAAATTTCCAGTAAACATGTATTTTGATTTTTTTCTCTTTCAGAATTTCAGATTCATTTATTCTAGCTGTTACTCAATTAACAAGGGGTAAACTGCTCAAGCCCCATCATTTACAGTGTTTGCCCATAAAAAGACGAGGCAAAACACAGGGCTTTGGTCCTCTAAACCCACGATCGTGGGTGGGATTCAAGAATGAACCTTGGCTCCACATGAAAGTAAAAGTCATCTGTGATAAAGAAGTACCCTGTTGGTGATACTTCTTCCTCATTTTATCCTTGGTCTAGAATAGTGTTGGAGGTATGATAGACAGTCCATATATACGGATTCATTGAATGGTTGAATGAATGAATCTGTGTGCTTAGGTCGAATTAGTCAATCACTCTACAAATATGTATTGAGCTCCTGTGAAGTGCAAAGCTGAGGGTACTCATTACTGTGGAAAAAAAAAAAAAAAAGATAAAGTTGACAGATCCTATACATAGCAGAGGATGGATCTAATGACCTTGAGGTTCCATCCAGTACATTTTTCTCCAATTCATGTGCATTCCTTTTGACACATGTCACATCCACAGGCCAAATAGAACTCTTCAAGCTGCATTTATATGATGCATGATGACCCCACCCCACCCCTGCCACACATACCCATCTCCCCCAAGGGCCTGAAAAGAAGTTGTATGATGTGGATTCTTAGTGCTGGCGACTCCTGGGTTGGGACGAGCAGGGCTCCAGATGGAG
Source organism: Cervus canadensis (assembly GCF_019320065.1). NCBI lineage: Eukaryota > Metazoa > Chordata > Mammalia > Artiodactyla > Cervidae > Cervus > Cervus canadensis. The sequence continues at coordinate 61,395,405 of NC_057393.1, read as the reverse complement.
CCTTTTGTGGAGGGCTTCCTTTCATCCTTGGCTGTAAGCAGCCTGAGCTGTTATATTATAAATGAGTAATTTACAGCCTCCTCCCCAAGCCCTTCTTTGTAGGCTGTTTCATAGACTTTGTTACCAAAGGTTACCAGCATGCCTGGTGCCTTTGATTTTTGCGGACACTCTGGACCAGAGAAAACAGTTGTCGCCTTGAGCATCTGCACGTTGCCTTTCACACGTCCTGCAAATGGGTACCTGCCAGTCCTCTTCCCCAGATGTCCTGACCATTGATTTTTCACTGCTCGCTCTCGCAGTTATTAGCCAGTGTGAGGCCAGGACGCTTAGCTCTCCACTTTAATTATTAATCCTTATGAAGAAAAATTTCCCTCGCATGCTTTATCCTCCTCCAGCCCCGACCTGAGTGCATGTGGACTCCTCCTTCCTTCCCTCTCCGAGTGCCTGGTGTGTCGAAGGGCCTTTAACCAGGGTGCCCGTTCCGTTTATGCCTTTAATATGCATTTTGTGTTCTGCCAAGGGGGTCAGAAGGGCACATGGAGAAGCCAGATGGCTTACCTCTTCCCTCAGGAAAGGCGCTGCTATTTGGTTGGGCACCTTCCCAGCGCAAGGCAGGGGAAGAGTTTCAGGGAGAGTGGATCCAAATGCCACCGTCATCTGAGGGTGCAGCTCCAAGTTCCTCTTGGGCTGTGCTTCTCTGTCCTCCTCTGCCACTTTCAGGAGTTTTCTGCCAGAAACAGCATTTTAGGAAATACTAAAAAAAAGTGGGGGGTAGGGAGGGAGGGATGGGAAAAAGCAACCCGTTTTATCGATGACCTTTGCTCAGACACAAGTTTCTGTTATTTTTATCTGACTAAAGTAAGAAACCATAATCCATGGATGAAAAGACAGTGGACAAACTCCGTGAAGTCATGAACACCCTGAGGATGTATTTTTTTCCCCCCATTTCTGGTTTTTAATGTTCCTTCCTGGCTGCCGTTCCCCAACTTCAACTTTTGAAAAGCCAAGCAACTAGCCAGGCCCGGGGAACTTATTTGTATGCAGCACAAATTTCAGAATCTGTTCTCAGCCTGTGCCGAGTGAAAAATGGCCTGCATTTTCTTGATAGCCCATGTGGTTGTAAAGAATAAATGGCTAATGAATTACAGATGAACATTGACGCAAATTAATCTTCCCGCTGTCCCTGGGTTATATGGCAGCCATTTAAAAGTTTAATCAATACACTAAAGTTGAAAACATGCAGGCACTGCAGTTGTTTGGATGTAATAAACATCAGAGGGAACCGGGAGGTTTGCACTCAGTCCATGTATCATAATGACAGCTATTTATGTTTAATGGACTAAATATTTTTTATTGGAAGGGAGCAAATGTCAGCTTAACTTTGTGAGCCCCGCATTCAACTTTCCTTTGAGGTTGGTGAAAGACGGCTGACGTGTCATTGGAAATGAAATGTTAAGGGGGGAAAAAGCGCAGCAGAGACAAAGCGAGGAGAAGGCGTCGTTTGGAGACGTGATACAGCGCGAACATTCTGCAGCAATTCATTAAGGAGAACGTAAACTCTGATATTTCTAATGTTGCTGTAAAATGGTTTATAGGAACAACCTTAATGGTTATTAGGGAAAACAAGTGCCCAGATCTGCCAGATATGCCGTTCTGTGCAGGCGTTTGTTTGAAAACTCTTTACCAGGTCATATTTGCTGGAGATTTATAATTAGTCCTTTTTCTTAATGTGAGAAGTGGGGGAGAAGCAGCCTGATGGCTCTCAGCCCTTGGATTCCACAGATCTTTCCTTTTGAATGGTGTCCAATGACTTTAAATAACCATGTGTTCTCTTTTGGAATACTTATATCTTAATTACTTTTCAAGTCGATATTTTGAAGCTCTGCTGTGAGTCTGGTAGAGCCATGGAGGCTTAAAGATAGAATGGACTTTGCCAGTAGCCATGCCATCACGCTGGACAGAAACAAGCTGAAATAAAAGGAGGGAAATAGCTTTGTCTAAACAAACAAACAAAATGTGTGTGGGTATGTGTGTGTGTGTGTGTATACACACACAGTTCAGTTTGCATTTTCTTTCTTTTTTCTCCCAAAGTAAAATTGGCAAAGTATGTTATTCCTGTGTAGCATGGGGTACTGGAAAAAGGCATACACTTTATAAAAATAATTAGAAACATTTTAGACAATGGAGAGCATGTTTTTAATGTCCCTTTTGCATCCAATTGCCTCAACCCTCTTCAGTGTCTGAGGGTTGCTAAAAGTCCTCACGTTTGATGGAAGAGTTTTGAAAAAAATAGTTATCAAGGTGGAGCTGTGAGATACCTAGCTATCCAGTAGTCAACTCTTTAAAATATATATGTATGTGTGTATATATATTGTATATATATTTTTAATGTATAAGAAGATGCCATATGTATGTATATATGCACGGTCATGTATATACATGACACACATGTACATGTGTATATGTACACATGTATATGTGTATATATACATCATATATATGGCATCTTATGCATTTATATATATATTATGTGTGTATATATATATGTATACATTAAAAATTTTAAGGACAAGAATTTTTATTCTAACTGGGACTAAGATTCAGAAGTCAGCACCATGTGACATTAGGTTAGTCAACGAAACTAATGGATTCTCTGGCCCTTCATCTTCCTATCAGCAAAATGATGAGATATTTTTCATTCTGAGGACCAAAGCATCACTCACTGTTCACCATGATGATGTCCCACCCTGCTGCTTCTCATGCCTCCCTCCCTTGTGGTCCCTGGACTCGGCTTTATTTTTCCTCCCAGTTCTTTTTCTCCCAGGTGATTCATTTATTTGTCTGTTCATTTTGTGTTTCCACTGTGTTACTCTACAGTCCGTGGTGTGGGAAAGGAGAACAGGAATGGGAGGAAGCAGGAATGTGATTTTTTGCTTAGCTTTTAGAATTCCAGGGTTTGGCCCATAGTAGGTTCTTATAAATGGCAGTTAAATGAATCTCAGCCTATTGTTTCTTATTGCCTTTAAAATAATAACTACAACCAGTTTTGGATCATCTATTATGATTTCTCAGCATAGTGTTAGTCTTCATGTTCTCAAAACAGCTACTACTCTGCCTGGAATCATTTTACCAGTCTGGACAAAATGAAGAAGGTGGGTCTTTTCCTGTATGGCATTCACTTTTTATTTGTGGGTAGACAGCTTCCTAAAGGCATCTGCCTATTCCTCATTGCCCAGACCACATCACTGGAAGGCTGGAAAATCTAGTATTTTAGTTTTCATATTCTTACTGCAAAGGAAGGTATGATAAAGGAAAGTCAATCCATAGTGTCTGTTTCATAAGATAAATCACACTTTTTGTGTCCCTACAAAAGGCTTGGAAGTTTGTTAGATGTCCATTTGTAGAGCAATTTACATCATCTTTACAACCCCCTTGTTACAGAAGAATATTTATTCACATTATCTTAGAAAGTGGTAGAGCTGAGATCTGAAGCTATATTTGTCTGAAGTAGAAACTTTAGGCCTTTTCTCTAATGCCCTGTTATTTTAGCTGCCATTTTAATTTCAAAATGAAGGATGGCAGGGCTACCAGTTCACAATGAATATACTGTCTTGTGAATTCACTTAGTACACTGAGTCTCTTTCTTTGACAGTTAAGTAGGTGGCATCTTCTATCCTTTTATATTCAACCTTTGAACATTTTATACAAAGTGGTTAAGAAGGTGGGCTCTGGCATCTGTCTTGATTCAAATCCTGGCTCCATCACTTACTGCCTAGAACAAACTGCATAACCGCTCTGCTTCAGTTTCTTTATCTTTAAAATGGAAATAATAGTAGTATCTACAGCATGAGTGTTTTCAGAGGATTAAGTGCTTAGAACAGTGTCTGGCACTCAATAAATGTGGATTATTATTATCACTGTTGTTATGCATGTTCACTGTCTCTGGTTTTGTTTACAAGATCAGATTGAATTTTGAGGGGACAGGATCATGTTTTATCCCCCTCTTCATTTTCCCAAAATGCTTAACAAGTTTCCAGGCACATTTTTACTAAGTAAAAACTCATTCTAGGACAACACTGCCTAAGTTCAAATCCTTGTTCCTTTGATTTAACATCTCTTTGCCTCAGCTTCTAAATCCAAAAATGGAGAGACTAACACTATCTACCTCACAGGGTCATTGTGAATATTGAATGTGATAATGCACTTAAAGTTTTTAAAGTAGTGTTTAATAAATAGAAAACACTCAGTGTTAGCTGTAATTATTATAATCATTCATGGATTACTAGTACTCAAAGAGTGAAACTCCATGGGATATAATCTAATCTGTAATGATTCTAAAGGAAATTTCTCTCAGGCAGTTTAAGGTACATGATTATTAAAGAATAACCATATCTTTCTGGTAAAGCCATGTTGAGTCTACCCTGTGATCCAGGACATGTGATACATATGAGAGATGCAAAAATATATAAAACACAGTAGAAAACCCAAGTGGTGATGAAAATAAGCAATGTTCACCCTCAAAAGTAACTTAACACTTCAAAAGTAAAACTACCCTGGGATATAACTTTTCCATTTATTAAGCTAGCTAAGATAATCGAATAAACCATACTTTGTGCCATTGAATGGATTGAGTGTATGGCAGTATGTTTTAGAAAACCATTTTGACCCTGTGCATTGAGGCTAGAAAATATTTAGATCCTTTACCTAATAATGCTACATTAGGAATCTGTCCAAAGGAAAGAATCTGAAATACGTAAACAAATCATCTTTATACATTAAAATCTTCAGTGTAGTAATGTTTATAACATCAAAGCACAGAAAACAGTCAATATCATAGGAATGCTAATTATGACACATCCACAGAGTGCACTGTTATATAGCATTCAGTGTTGTTTAAAATAATTTTAATGTAGCAGGCAAACATTTATTCAATAAAAACAAATGAAAAAAACGTATACATGAACTCATCAATATTTATGACATAGGGGTAGAAAAAAGACTAGAAGTCAAAACATCAAAGTGTTAACTGCATTTTAGTTCTGGGCATTGAAGTTATGCATGAGTTTGATTTATTTTTCTTTGTACTTTACTGTTTAGCAATGAGCATATAATAAAACTTAAAGCCCCCTAGAACAGTATGATTTTTATTAAAATAGTTCTAGAAAAAAAGTAGTGCTAATACAAAATAGGATTTATATAAGTTAGGAATTGTATTCAACTGCAACTAATAAACACCCTCAAATAGCAGTCACTTTAATAAGATACTTTCATATAGCATGAACCCCAGATGCATACCATCCATGGCTGGTATGATACCACCACAAACTCAAGCTTGTTTTATTTTTGTTCAGTGTTTCAACAGACCAGCTCCATCCTCTAGTTTGATTTATGGTCACAATATTGTTGCTGTAGCTCCAGCCTTCATTTCCATGTTCCAAGTAGCGGAAAGAAAGAAATATCAAAGTAAGAAGGATATTGCTCCAAAGCAAAGCAGTTCTCTTTTAACAAGATGTGCCAGGTTTCCTCTACAGCATCCTACTTTATCTTATGCCCTCCATCAGTGATCACATCCCTGAGCTCAACCGCCTAGGGTGTCTGTGTGAGATAAAAGAGGAATATGGATGTTGGGTAGCTGACCTTACTTTCTGACTTTATTTCCAACTCCGCCACTTATCCACAGGTTGATTTAACCAAGTCTGTTGCATCAGTGGCACCAAGGAGGTCTCAAGGAACCTTTTCAATACTGCACCATAGGCAACCATTATCATCAATTGTGCTTTGTATACAGGATGAATCCTATTTGCCACTCTAAGCCCCTGGTTTCCCTCATGCTTTCATTTCCTCACCTTTAAAATAGGCATAATGAAATTTTTATTGCCTTTTAGTATTGTTGTAAAATAATATGGTTGTATAATTGTGAAAGTCTTTTTGGAGAGGGCAACTCTGTTATGCAAATGTAATTTTTATAAGACTAGTAGCTAATAGAAATTGAGTGCTCACTCCATGCTAGTCACTTTGGGGCTTTTTATACACAATATCTCATTTAATCTTAGGAATTAGATATTACGAATATCCTAATTTTTCAGGTACAGGTATTGAGACACAAAGAGATTTGAACCCAGGTTGTTTGGCTCCTGAGTCTGTTACACTGGTTCTCAAACTTTAGTGTGCTTAAGAATCACCATATACTTGTTAAAGATACAGGGATCTAGGATCAGAAGTCAGATTCTGCAGCAGGTAGGCTTCCAACTACACTTAGCTGGTCTCAGTTCTACCAACTGTAAAGTCTTGATTTTCCAGCAGTGTGGCTGTGTACCTCAGAGACACAGTGCTTCCAGCTCCTGAATTCTGCCCTAGCCTTTCCCTGATCTTCTCTGTCAAGGAGACCACATCCATTTGAGCGGCTATTTGAGTAGCATGCCAAGTATCTGGGAAACTTTGTTATTTCACCTGGGAAACAGGGCACTCACTTATGAGGCTACGCCTTCTATTTTGGGTACCTGCAGAAGTGACAAGACTTGGACCAATAGATTTTGTTGATTGGATTTTCATTATTTTTCAAAGAGAATGTCTTTGAGGTCAGGCATGAGGACTGATGGACCAAGGAAAGATGAGCAGTTAGTTTCCAGGAAGATCAGGAGTATATACCAAGCTTTCTTCTTGGCCCATGAGTGATAGATGTGCAATGAGAAGTTCTAGGTTTGCCATTGGACAGGCTCCTCAGGACAGAAGACAAGTGTCATTTAAAGATGTCAGGAGACTCGTTCCCTTACTGAATTCAGGAAGAATATCAGAGCAACTGAATTTTGGGAGCATTTTCAGTTCTTTTTAAAACTGTTCTGTCTTGCCATGGGTAAAAACCATCAAGTCAAATCATATGTTGTGATATATTTGAGCACCGAGGGCTGTAGGGAGAGGGAATGAAAGCTATGGATAAGGATTTGTATGAACTATATTTTAAACCAAATTGGTAGGCTTAAGGGAGAACACAAAGTCCCTTAAGGACTCACAGATTTGAGTTCTGTTTGGATCCATTTTATAGGCTATGTGTTAAAAAAAAAAAATGAGGGAGCAAAAAATGATACTAGTTATCTCATAAGATTGTTTAGAGGATCAGGTGATGACATAATCCATGTAAAATGCTCATTACAGTGCCTACATATAGGAAACTCAATAAAGTTAGCTATGATGGTCATGAGGAGAAGGAGGGCAAGAAATCTGCTATGATTTTCTTCATAAAATGTCTTTCAACTGAGGATTCCCACTGTCAACAGAAGCTGTCTTTATAACTAGAAAATTCATTTTTAAAATACTATCATGAAATGAAACACAAAACTTTATTGAAATAAGCCCAAAGTCACAGAAACATTGCTCATTGCATACTTCTCTGGTGCATCAGTCCCTTAGGTGATCTTTGGTATAGTGGAAGGAGCACTGAATTTGTAACCAAAAGAACTGAAAGCTAACCATAGCTTTTCATTATAATATTTGTATCTCTTTGAATTTATCAGTTACTCTTTCTAAGTCTCACTTTCTTCTTCTGTGGACTAGGGACAATAAAGCCTACCTAGTGGTCATAGAGAATATACAAGATGATGTATTTTACAGTACGGTATATAGTGTCTTATGCATAGGAGGTGATCAAATTAATAATCGATGGTGTGAAGGGCTATGGCAGTTCTCCAGAATGAGCTGTGCTTCTGGGGAACAGTCTCCATGTCCGGGAGCATGCCTTGATGCAGAAGACAATTCTACAAAAACAAGATTCAGAACTGAGAATTTCCTTCTTAATGTTAGAATAGCTAGCCTAAGGACTTATTGTTCCATGTTTGGGGGCAGAGATTTTGCTATGATGTTCTTCTTAGTGTGAGAAAAAGATCTTCCAGTCCACATTATCACCCAACACAGTGCTGCTCAGCGAGTCCCAAGTACTTCCTGCCCTTGGGAATCTACCTAGTGTTTTTCCAGTAAGAAGAAGTATCTGCTCTGTGCTGCAGGTGTCAGGAACTTTCATTGCCTTTAATATCCAAGAATGGGTTGCTAGATATCATACCACATGTGCCTATAGCACATGAGCATGGGTAATTCAGGATGAGAAGATAATGCATATGTGAATTGAATAACAGGAGTGACAGTGAATATCCTATCTCATTCCTGATGGAGGAAAAGCACTCACTCTTTTAATAGTGAGTATGTTAGCTGTGGGTTTTTTTTAATAGGTGACATTTATGAGGCAGAGGAATTGTTTCATTTATTCCTGTATTTGAAAAGTTTTCATTGAGATGAATGAATGTTGAATTTTGTCATTTTTTTTTCCTGCATTGTTTGACATTATTATACTTACTCAGTCATGTCCAATTCTTTGCAACCCCATGGACTGCAGCACGTCAGGCTTCCCTGTCCATCACCAACTCCTGGAGTTTATCCAGACTCATGTCCATTGAGTCAGTGATGCCATGCAACCATCTCATCCTCTGTCGTCCCTTTCCCCTGCCACCTTCAATCTTTCTCAGCATCAGGGTCTTTTCAAATGAGTCGGCTCTTCGAATCAGGTGGCCAAAGGATTGGAGTTTCAGCTTCAACATCAGTCCTTCCAATGAACACCCAGGACTGATCTCCTTTAGGATGGACTGGTTGGATCTCCTTGCAGTCCAAGGGACTCTCAAGAGTCTTCTCCAGCACCACAGTTCAAAAGCATCAATTCTTCAGCACTCAGCCTTCTTTCCAGTCTAACTCTCACATCCATACATGACTACTGGAGAAACCATAGCCATGACCAGACAGACCTTTGTTGGCAAAGTAATGTCTCTGCTTTTAATATGCTGTCTAGGTTGGTCATAACTTTCCTTCCAAGGAGCAAGCGTCTTTGAATTTCAAGGCTGCAGTCACCATCCGCAGTGATTTTGGAACCCAAAAGATAAAGTCAGCCTCTGTTTCCACCGTTTCCCCATCTATTTGCCATGAAGTGATGGGACCTAATGCTATGATCTTAGTTTTCTGAATGTTGAATTTTAAGCCAACATTTTCACTCTTCTCTTTCACTTTCATCAAGAGGCTTTTCAGTTCCTCTTCACTCTCTGCCATAAGGGTGGTGTCATCTGCATACCTGAGGTTATTGATATTTCTCCCAGCAATCTTGATTCCAGCTTGTGCTTCATCCAGCCCAGCATTTCTCATGATGTACTCTGCAAATAAGTTAAATAAGCAGGGTGACAGTATACAGCCTTGACGGACTCCTTTTCCTATTTGGAACCAGTCTGTTGTTCCATGTCCAGTTCTAACTGTAGCTTCCTGACCTGCATATACGTTTCTCAAGAGGCAGGTCAGGTGGTCTGGTATTCCCATCTCTTTCAGAATTTTCCACGGTTGCTTGTGGTCCACACAGTCAAAGGCTTTGGCATAGTCAATAAAGCAGAAATAGATGTTTTTCTGGAACTCTCTTGCTTTTTTGATGATCCAGCAGATGTTGGCAATTTGATCTCTGGTTCCCCTGCCTTTTCTAAAACCAGCTTGAACATCTGGAAGTTCACTTTTCATGCACTGTTGAAGCCTGGCTTGGAGAATTTTGAGCGTTACTTTACTAGTGTGTGAGATGAGTGCAATTGTGCAGTAGTTTGAGCATTCTTTGGCATTGCCTTTCTTTGGGATTGGAATGAAAACTGACCTTTTCCAGTCCTGTGGCCACTGCTGAGTTTTCCAAATTTGCTGGCATATAGAGCACAGCACTTTCATAGCATCACCTTTGGGGACTTGAAATAGCTCAACTGGAGTTCCATCACCTCCACTAGCTTTGTTTGTAGTCATGCTTCCTAAGGCCCACTTGACTTCACATTCCAGGATGTCTGGCTCTAGGTGAGTGATCACACCATCATGATTATCTGGGTTGTAAAGATCTTTTTTGTACAGTTCTTCTGTATATTTTTACCACCTCTCCTTAATATTTTCTGCCTCTGTGAGGTCCATACCGTTTTTGTCCTTTATTGAGCCCATCTTTGCATGAAATATTCCCTTGGTATCTCTAATTTTCTCAAAGAAATCTCTAGTCTTTCCCATTCTATTGTTTTCCTCTATTTCTTGCATTGATTGCAAGGAGGCTTTCTTATCTCTCCTTGCTATTCTTTGGAGCTCTGCATTCAAATTGGTATATCTTTCCTTTTCTTCTTTGCTTTTCGCTTCTCTTCTTTTCACAGCTATTTGTAAGGCCTCCTCAGACAGCCATCTTGCTTTTTTGCATTTCTTTTTCTTGGGGTTGGTCTTGATCCCTGTCTGCTGTACAGTGTCATGAACCTCCATCCATAGTTCATCGGGCACTCTGTCTATCAGATTAGTCCCTTAAATCTATTTCTGACTTCCACTGTATAATCATAAGGGATTTGACTTAGGTCATACCTGAATGGTCTAGTGGTTTTCCCCACTTTCTTCAATTTAAGTCTGAATTTGGCAATAAGGAGTTCAGGATCTGAGCCACAGTCAGCTCCCCATCTTGTTTTTGCTGACTGTATAGAGCTTGTCCATCTTTGGCTGCAAAGAATATAATCAGTCTGATTTTGAAGTTGACCATCTGGTGATGTCCATGCGTAGAGTCTTCTCTTGTGTTGTTGGAAGAGAGTGTTTGCTATGACCAGTGTGTTCTCTTGGCAAAACTCTATTAGCCTTTGCCCTGCTTCATTCTGTATTCTAAGGCCAAATTCGCCTGTTATGCAGGTGTTTCGTGACTTCCTACTTTTGCATTCCAGTCCCCTATAATGAAAAGGACATCTTTTTTGGGTGTTAGTTCTAAAAGGTCTTGTAGGTCTTCATAGAACTGTTCAACTCAGCTTCTTTAGCATTACTAGTCGGGGCACTGACTTGGATTACTGTGATATTGAATGGTTTGCCTTGGGAATGAACAGAGATCATTCTGTTGTTTTTGAGATTGCAAGTACTGCATTTTGGACTCTTTTGTTAACTATGATGGCTACTCCATTTCTTCTAAGGAATTCTTGCCCATAGTAGTAGATATAATGGTTATCCAAATTAAATGCACCCATTCCAGTCCATTTTAGTTCACTGATTCCTAAAATGTTGACCTTCATTCTTGCCATTTCCTGTTTGACCACTTCCAATTTGCCTTGATTCATGGACCTAACATTCCAGGTTCCTATGCAATATTGCTCTGTTTGGACCTTGCTTCCATCACCAGTGACATCCCCAACTGGGTGTTGGTTTTGCTTTGGCTCCACCTCTTCATTCTTTCTGAAGTTAGTTCTCTACTGATCTCCAGTAGCATATTGGGCACCTACTGACCTGGGGAGTTCATCTTTCAGTGTCCTATCTTTTTGCCTTTTCATACTGTTCATGAGTTTCTCAAGGCAAGAATACAGAAGTGGTTTTCCATTCCCTTCTCCAGTGGACCACATTTGGCAGAACTCTCCACCATAACACATTCATCTTGACTGGCCCTACACAGCATGGCTCATAGTTTCCTTGAGTTAGACAAAACTGTGGTCCATGTGATTAGACTGGTTAATTTTCTGTGATTGTGGTTTTTGTCTCTCTGCCCTCTGATGCCCTCTCTCAGTGCCTACCCTCTTACTGGGGTTTCTTTGACCTTGTGTGTGGGGTATCTCCTCACGCCCCCACTCCTGACCTTGTGGCGTGGAGTGGCGAGCGGCGGTTATGCGATGCTAGAGTAGCCCGCGGCCGAGAGGAGATACCCCACATCCAAATTACAATGAAGTGGGAATAATAATAATAATGAAATGATGGGCTATGATACAGTGAGACATGGGTGTTGGATGTATAATAAATAGTGCACAGGAAGAACAAAGAAGAAGCCACTAATTCTGCCTGAAGGAAATCGAGGTTAACTGTCTAGATCTTTGCCATATAAGACTCAAGTTCATGTTTGTTGTTATTGTGGTTGCGACAGCTTTTGTTGCCTTTCCACAGCCATGTTGGCCTCCTGGAACATTTCACTGTCATCCAGGAGGTTGCAAATTCATTGTTTTAGTTAATTAATGGAGGCTTTTTGGAAATTAGTGCTCTCCTGTTATTAATTTTCAGTTAAAGTTATCTATTGTGATTTCCATTTTAAAAATAGATGCTGTCTACTTGATTTGCTTGTTACTCTTTGGTAGTAAAATATAGCTATAATGGCTCTGTGGAGTTGTCAGTTATTTAAGTATTCATGCATATTTAGGTAAAGCCTGGATGGCTTGGAATTATTTTAACATGACTAAATGTGTCATAAAAATTTTTGCTCCAAGAGTATGCTGTAAATGCATATGCTCAATTTAGGGAACAAAATAGAACTTTAGGTTTCAAAACATAAATGCTTAGCACATATTGTACTTATTTTTCCCTGTGTGCTGAGCACAGTGCTAAGACCTCAAAGACTGCATTAGACACAAAAGATTACCTACTCTCATGAAACTTGGAATCTAGTGGATATTCATTTATTCATTAACCTATTAATATATACTGAAAGGCTTCTAGTGTGTCAGACGCTATTGACAGATGCTCTGCTTTGCCATACAGATGAAAACATCCATGTACTATTGTATCTGGTACATAGTCAGGCCCTAACAAATACTTAACTGACTCTAAAATTACCCTTTCAACTCTCTTTAACATATGAAAATATTTTATATTAAGAAAGAATATGGAAGGACAAACTGTTGTTTTTGCTCACTCATATACACGTTTTCTTCCTGTTTGGGGACTACAATACTAGTCTTCATTTCACTCAACCCTTGCAGTTACATATGGTTAAATGAGTATGTTTTAGTCAAAGCAGTGGAGGTGGAGTTAGTGGAGGTGATGGTGTCATTTCTAACCAAGGCTTCTGAGAAGTGGCTGTTTGTCCTTCACTTTTTCTTCAATAGGACTGATACATGTGGCAGGACTTGGTAGGAGATGGGAGAACTACAAGGATCAGGCATGGCAGAAGATTCCTGGAGGAATCTGAGTAAGGAAGATATAGACTTCCATTGTGTTAAGCCACTGAAATTGTAGGGCTTGTTTGTTATAGCAGCTTGCCTAATTCTTACTAATACAGTAGTAGGACAGTTATAAGATGGCTCATTCCTGTAAGAATTATGACAAATTGTCAAGGCATATCCAAGGTAGGCTATCATTTGGCAGTGATAATACACATTATTCAGTAGATGGTATTTATTCTTCAAAGTTATCTTACTGGGCATGAGAGTTGTGTAGACGAGGATTATTATTCTCATTCTAAACATGAAAACTGAGGTTCATCAAAGTCATGTGACCAGCCAAAACTCTGAAGCCTAGAATACAGACGAATCAGTGCTAGCACTGAGATACTCTGTTTCTTATTACTGTTCTCTTACTCTCTACTACCTTCATTATAGATTTACCACCTTTGTTATTAGGTTGGTGCAAATAAAACTGTGGTTTCAGACCATGAATTTTAAATCATTATAACTAGGCTCAAACACATCTTTATTAATCAGAATAGGAACCATTACAATCAGCACATTTTTGCCAGTGAGAAATAAGTTTGCTTATTCCTGTAGCTTAAAAATCCATGCCTTGGGATTCAGTGAACTCTTGGAAAACATTTTCTACATCTTGCAGTTGTGAAAGTATTTTCCCTGCAAAAAGTTGTCGAGATGCTTGAGGAAGTGGTATTTGGTCGGCAGGAGGTCAGGTGAATATGGTGGAGGAGGCAAAAATTTGTAGCCCAATTCGTTCAACTTTTGAAGTGTCGGTCATGTAATGTTTGGTTTGGCGTTGTTGTGAAGAAGAATTTGACCCTTTCTGTTGACCATTGCTGGCTGCAGGCGTTGCAGTTTTCAGTGCATCTCATCAATTTGCTGAGCATACTTCTCAGATATAATGGTTTCGCCAGGATTCAGAATGCTTTAGTGGATCAAATGGACAGCAGACCACCAAACAGCGACATGACCTTATTTTGGTGCAAGTTTGGCCTTGGAAAGTGCTTTGGAGCTTCTTCTCTGTCCAACTACTGAGCTGGTTGTCACCAGTTGTCATACAGAATCCATTTTTCATCACACATCACAATCTCATTGAGAGATTGTTTGTTATTGTTTAGAATAAGAGAAGACAACACTTCAAACTGATTTTTTGATTTGCTGTCAGCTCACGAGGCACCCACTTATCACGCTTTTCCACCTTTCCAATTTGCTTCAAATGCCGAACTATAGAATGGCTGACACTAAGTTCTTTGGCAACTTCTTGTGTAGTTTTAAGAGGATCAGCTTCAGTGATGCTCTCCGTTGTTGTCAGCTTCCTAACTTCTGATGACCAGCCACTACTTTCCTCATTTTCAAGGGTCTTGTCTTCTTTGCAAAACTTCTTGAACCACCACTGCACTGTACTTTCATTATCAGTTCCTGGACCAAATCTATTGTTGATGCTGTGAGTTGTCTCTGCTGCTTTACAACAGATTTTGAACTCAGATAAGAAATTCACTCAAATTTGCTTTTTGTCTAACATCACTTCCGTAGTCTAAAATATAAAATACACAGCAAGTAATAAATCATTAGTAAAAAAAAAGTGAGAAATGTATATTAAATTAATGTATAACATAACCACATCTACTTAAGAATATATTCCAAAATCAAATGGCAAAGTTCAACAGGCAAAACCTCAATTACTTTTGCACCAACCTAATATATTTGTATCTAAAATTATTAGTGATTTGTTTTTACATTGTATCTATTTGCTTATTGCCTTTCTTCTGCCACTAGGTTGAGTGTCCATGGGCTGAGACTTTATCCACCACTGTATCACCATCTGTGAGAACATTAACTGGCACACAGTAGGATCTCAGTTAATAATTGTGTGGTGGAAGAAGCATGACTCAATAATTTCTAATAACCTGTATTAGGCATATTATAATGCAAATTAAGCGTGAACCTTATACATTTTTGTGAAGGCATGATGGATGGAAGGAAGGAAGGAAAGAAGAAGGGATTATGTTGGTCTAGTATCTAATCAAAATTTGAGTTTGCTTGTTAAGTCTTTTTTTAATCCAGTTCAGTGGTTCTCAAGGGTAACCTCCAAGGTCTACAGCATCAGCACCGCTAGGAAACTTGTCAGAAATGGAAACCCTGGAGCCCTCACCCAGACCCACTGAATGAGAAGTTGTGTGGGCAGCCCCTGTGATCTGCAACAAGCGGTCCAGGGGATTCTGAAACCAAAGCATCAGTGATCTAGAACATACCTCCCACCCTTCCTCATTTTCATGACATTTAGTTTCTTTTTTTCTTTTTAAGGCCTGGGTCAGTTTCATCGTAGAATGTCCCACATTCCAGATTTTTATGATTGCTCTCTAGTATTTGGTTCAGGTTTAACATTCTGGCAAGTATGAGACTATTTCATCATGTTGAGAAGCACGTGATATTTAGCCATTGTTTTTTGTAGTAAATGCTAAGATTGATCATTAGTGAACATGGTTATCACAATTCTAATGTAATGTAAAGGTATATGTTCCCCTTTATAATGAATAAGTAACCTAAATAGAGGCAATTTGACACTGTGTGAATATTTTCTTCCTTGAAAAATTTCACCCAGTAGTTGTCATATCAATTGATAATTTTTGCCTGAATCACTACGTTGGAGTATGGTGATTTTTCTAATTTTGCTTTCTTTCTGCATTAAACAGTTGATGTTCTTTAAATAAGAGCTTTCTGTCTTTTCTTACATTTATTTTTTATGTGTTTAAGTATCACTATGAATTTAAATTTTTTAAAATTCAATATGGCAAGTTAATTACTATCATTATTCTCTTCGATATTCAAATAGTGCCAAATTGGGTCAGAGCGAGCCTCTTTGAGCCACTGACTGTTCTCTGCATTCTGGAACAAGATGTTCCAGGCTCACTTGTACATTTCCTGCCCACAAACTGAATTAGAAACCAGGGTTTCTTGAAGAAACCCTGGTTACTGGTAGAAAATACTTTTTGGAAACCAGTGTCCAGATGCTAGATATCCTACATCAATATGTACACACATGCATTCATACATGTATAATTTTTAATTATGATTTCTTATAAATACCCCAAATTTAAATTCATGGAGTCACCTTCATCTTCAAATTCTTTATCTTCATTTCCTTCTTCTCCTCCTACCTCTGTCTTCCTCCACCCCTTTCCCTGTCCTCCTCCTCCTCCTTCCTCCTTCTTGCTTCTCCTCTTCCTTCTTCCTTTCCTCCTTTTAACTTCAAAGCCAGTGGCATTGCCTCTCTATGATTGTTATTCCATATCTCCCGCTTTGACCACAGCCTTTAAAATTTCTCCCTTGAAGGACTCACATGATTAGACTGAGCCCACCCAGAAAGAACAGGGTGTCTGCATCCTGGGTCTGTGTCCTTAACCACTTCTACAAAGTCCCTTTTGCCATGTAAGGTATCATATTCACAGGTCCTGAGGTTCTTAGCACGTGGACATCTTGGGGACCATTTTATGCTCTCTACATCTTCTTTCTCTGTTCTGTTTCCCTTCTCTCACAGTGAAAACTTTGACTTCCAACCACTTCATTATATTTGCACATTTCCTCTATCCTACAATATATGCAGAATAACTGGAGAATCATAACAGCGCTAACAGTAATGACAATAGGCCTGCAAAGTAATGCTCAAGCTTTCTTTTCAGTTTTTGTTAGTGATGGTGGTATGCTCAGATATCTCTCACTCAGGTGTACAGTTAAAGGACTGTCAGTTTGGTATATGGTTAGGTTCATTTGTTTTGTACCCAGTTTTAAGGTTTGTTTTTTACCATCTTTTTTTAAAATTTATTCATTTATTTTTAGCTGTTCTGGTTCTTCATTGCTATGCTGGCTTTTCTCTAGTTGCAGCAAGCAGGGGCTATTTTCTAGTTGTGGACGCAGGCTTCTCATTACAGTGGATTCTCTTGTTGCAGAGCATGGGCTCAAGGTTCATGGGCTTCAGTAGTTGCAGCATGTGGGCAACTTATGGCCGTGGAGCACAGGCTTAGTTGCTCCACAGCATGTGGGATCTTCCAGGACCAAGGATCGAACCTGTGTCTCTTTCTTTGGCAGGCAGATTTTTACCATTGAGTCACCAGGAAGCCCCTTCCCATCCTTTTTGATTTATTATATTTTTATATGCAAAATACATAAATTTAAAGAGAGATATATCCAGAGGGGTCCCCTCCCAATACCTTTCCCCTGCTTTCATCCATCCATCACATATATCATTCTTAGTAGTCTATGTTTATGCTTTCTGTGTTTCTTTTTGCAAAACATGTATGAAGATGTGTGTTTATTTTTTAATCTTATTTTACTCCTTTCTTACCTAAAAGTCTATGTACATTTTTGCCCCTTGCATTTTCACTTAGCCCTGTATACTGAGTCTGTTCTGTACCTGTATGTGTCCAGTAGTATATCCTGGGAGTCAATCACCATCACATGGTCATAGAAATTTTGAAAGGAGTAATAATTAAGCTTTTCAGTATACCTCTGTATTGTTTAACTTATAATAAATATAATATTTGTGACTTAACATGGCTAAAAAGAGAAATACATACAGAGAAAATGCCCTTTTTTAATGCCTTCTGCTCACTCACCTCATCACTAATCTTTTTTGTTCTTATTTATATAACATTTTGTAGATAACATTATTATGGAAAATTTTATTGCAATTATCTGACAAGTTATCTGCCTTTCTGGCCTGTTAGTTGCTCAAATGTAGAAACCTCTCCCATTTCTTTCTTTTTTATTTTCTTCCATTTTGGCTTTCATTGATTGTCCCTGACATATAGGGCTTCCCTGCTTACCTATACTGCCTGAAATTCTGTTAGAGATTTATTCAGTTGGCCTGGTTTTTAGTGTGTGTATTTTTTAAGTAAAATATTTTATCTGAAGTTATGAATCTCATTTCATTGTCAACTTCTGCCATCCTAATGTGAATTAGTTGGCAGAGAACTAGTTGTTTCTTAGAAAAAGTGTTAAAAAAATGATGTGTACAGGTTTCTGAGAGAGGATAATTATGTTTTGATAGTGGAATTAAAGCCCCCATAAAGGTAAGAGGGTATATGACATTTATGGCTATTCTAGGAGGGAAGGAGACACACCAAGGAAACAAAAAGAGGGAAATGTAAAAAAATTATTTCCCTGTGTTAACTATGTGAGCAATGCACAGCATAGCCAATATGCTTAGATGAAAATAGACATATTCACTGGGACAGAAACAGCCTTTATATAGAGAGTTTTCTCCAGATGCTGAGAGGCTGAGGCCCAGAAGTTGACATGTTGCACAGGACAGTTGCTACAACCCAGCAACTAGAACCTGACCTTTGGAATCCGTCACACTTACAAGAGTTGATATGCCCTTTGTCATGCTTCCAAAGGATACTTGGGGAACCAGAGACCCCCACTTCCCTGAGTGTCCTGAGCCACCTCTTGTCTTTGAGCTCATCAAAATTGGGCTGCCAACCTCAGGACTAAATGTACTACATCTCCATCCTACCTGACCTCCTTCAGTCAGGTCCTCTGTATTTGTGGAGGTTCAGCCTCAGAGCTTTGTTTACATTTCAAATCAATAAAGAAAAGTGAGCCAGTAAGAAGCACAGTATTAAGTACCATCCATATGAAGAGGTATATCCTCTACCACATTTCTGTTGAAATCCTGAGAAATGTGAAGAGAGGCTGGAGCAAAATGAAAACAGGCTAAAAATTATGTCAGAGACCAAAATGCAGTAAGGCAACTGGATTTTGGGCAGGTAATCAAGAATTGCTTGACTTTGAGTTCTGTTGTGGCATAACGATGTCAACATATTCACACCAACTCACACACCGTGTGCGCACACACAACACATTTGTGTGTGAGATACACACAAAAAGGACCCACACATACAGTTCTCAGCAAGACACACAGAGCATGCATGTAACAGTGTATATACAAGCACCATGTCCCAGGTATAACTTTCATGCACATAAAACACACAGGTGTGCATGCATACATACGTGTGAATTGGTTCTTAACTGGTTACTATAAAGATGTAACCCTTCCATCTGCCACCTTATCCATACATTTTTATTTTGATGAAAAAAATAGCAGTAGAAGGGAGAAAATCTCTCCATCAGAAAATTCAGGGGAAAAAATTCCCAAGACATTGTCATGTATTTCTGGTTATTTTTGGTGGTTAAGAGAATTATTTGAAAACAAAGAAACCTTTCACAAAGCCTCTAAAATACAAAAGATTTAATAACATTTACATCTGTGTATCAGCCATGTCTGTAATGCGAGTCATGAATAACACATAAACCAGAGCACGGGGAGAACAGAAGTGCTCACACATCATTTAAAATCCAACCCACCCCATCGTCAGTGGAATCAAATACACAGCAGGAGCAGTTCCAGTTGACACACACACAATATAGTCATTGAAAATGAAAACATATTAATTATGTTCCTAAGGTTAGGAGAGAACAGGCAGGATCCACTACCTGTTCAACTCTGTTGAAATTCTGTGCTGAAAAGTACATCATGAGTTGCTTCCTTATTTTTCTTAAGAAATTACAGAATGAGGGTTTGTGTGTATTTGTCTTGTTTTATTGTTTATTTGAAATCTGCACTTGGGGCTCTGTCCTGCCTCCTTGCTGTGCTGAAAATGGTGAGGGAGTTAGCATAAGAAGATAGATCCTTGTTGCACTGAGTAACTTGCAAAAAAGGAATTCATTGTTGAGCAACAGTATTGTAAAACAGTACCTGCATAACTCCAGGTGGTTTATGTGGAAACCCATGCTGCTAGGAGAATAGCTGTCTGTCACCAAACCTAGAGCACACCACGTAGCAACATGTTTGAAACACAGGGAAATCCTTTCGTTCCAATTTGGAGAATGCTCTGAAGCCCGAATTTGGAACGGTACCTTTCCAGATCACTTTACCTGGCTCCTGTGAATTTCTAGGGATCTCCTAGACTCTCTTGTAAACTGTGAGATCCTCACCTTCTGCCGCATAGAAGCCTCTGGGGCCATGATGCAGAAAGACTTGTAAAGGGACATGATTTTTGTTGGGTGTTCACATTTGGTATTTGTTTATACTTATTCTCCCAGTGTTTACTTCCAAGAGTCAAGAGAATATTCAAATAATGTAAATTTTAAATCAGTACTTTTGTTTGCTGGCTTTTTTTTTGAAATAGAGTTAATTTACAGCATAGTGTTAATTACTGCTGTATAGCAAAGTGATTCAGTTATACATATATATGCATTCTTTTTTTATGTATTCCTATCCATTCTGATTTATCACAGGCTATTGAATATAGTTCTCTGTGCTCTAGAGTAGAACCTCGTTGTTTATCCATCCTGTATTGTTTCCTGGCGTTTGCTCCCATGTTTGTTTAGCAAACCTTTCCTCCTCTGGTTGCTATTTCACTTCCTATCTCTAGGCCACCTTCTGTCAGTGCCAGACCATCTCTTGTGGGACCTGAACAGCTTAAGATGAGCTCTATAAATGTCAGGGATCCCCTTCCTCTTTTACTTTGTATCTCGTTTCAGAGTGAATTTTCAAGCATCTCACAGTCTTCGCTACAGCAAAAGGTTAATAGTTCTCTCTTTTTTATGTACTATAAATGGTCAATTTCTAAGGACAGTGTTTCAGGGTGAGTTGAGTGTAATTGCTAAATAATATAGTCATTCTCATTTTAAATGAGTAATACTTTCATTCCCAATGCTTCTATCTGCACGTGTGTATGTGCGTGTATACAGACAGGCGTGGGTGAGACCTCCTCTGGGGGGAAGGCACAGCCATTCCATAGGAGTTTGCACATTTAAGCATGTGGATGTTAAATGTTGTGCCACATCCTGAGCCTCTTAGGCACTGCAGATTATGTATAATAGATGACCTGCATTTACAGAGATGTGTGCTATACAGATGTAAATGTTATTATAGCTTTTATATTTTATGTTCTTGTTGAAAGATCATTTTGTCTTTGAATAATATGGCCGTTCAATTTTTTTTGGTGGGGAGGGGGTTATCTTTAAAAGAGGATATGAAATGGATATTGCACATCATATATTTCTTAAAAGTAATTTGGAATTTTAGGGTCTGGGATTGGGGCTGACTGATACACTGCCATGATGAGATATAACCCCTGGAAAATAACAGCACCAGCACATGCCTGCATCTGTCCAATCTCATAATTCACTTTCACATTGGATTATGGATGTCTGCGCTCAGTGAGTCTATCTTCCCTTTAGGTATTATTTCAGCCCTTTGAGATAATAAGGAAAGTTTAATTGCGTTGTTAATTGATTTTTTGCACAACATTATTACCTTGATTGATTGCAGAGTTGATGAAAATGTTAGACACAGGCAGCGTGGAGTATCAGCCCGGGAAGGAGTGGGAGCCTTGTGGAGAATAGATAACCTTGATGTTAAGAGCTATATCCTTCAGATATGTCTTCCCTTGACATATTGATGGCCCTTGAAAAGGGAAAAGCTGATTGTATGCAGAATGCAATCATTAAACCCACTTCAGCTCGCTGTTGATTAATTTGTTTTTTCCTGAAGGATCTAGTTATAGGGAAGGCCTCACTTGTACCAATAGAAGCCATTTTCTAGGCTCTAGCCTGTATACTTAACCCTCTGGGTGCAGAGGAATAATGAGGCTGGCATGGCCGATACAAGAAGATGGTCTCATGATGTGTATAAAGTGGACTTGACCCTCACAGATATCCTCACCCTCAGCAGCACGACTCTTTTCCCCATCATAGTGCTTATTTCCCCTGAATACCAATTCTTTCAAAATGCCAAGGTCAGGCAGCCTTTTATTGAGACTGGAAGTAGGATGAAATGGAAGCTTCGGATGCCCAGGAAGACTTACTAACCAGGATTCTAGTGGTTTCTGGAGAAGACATGGCACTTAAGCGTTGTGTTACACATTAGATAAAACCTTACATAAATTTGCTCTAATGACTGGAGGATTTTGTTTCTTATTGGGGGGTATGTGTGTATATGTGTGTGTGTGTGTGTGTGTGTGTGTGTGTGTGTGTGTGTATGAGGGATTTGTATGTAGAAAGATACAAAGGGATTTTTGGAATCAATTTGTTATATTTTCAGTTACTCCTCTGTCTGGCCTTATGTAACTCTTACCAAGAAGTGTTTATTGAAAGCTGTCTTGGTAACTATGGTTCAGAGCCGTCCTGATGGTACCAAAGATCAGGTTGATTGATTGATCCATTGGACTCCTGCCCTGTTTCCCTCTCCCAAACTCACCCCACTTCATCCATGGCTGCCCAGTCCCGGTCAGAGAGTGAGGCTTCATGGGGAAAGGAGTCAGCTTGGCCAGCTACAGGAAGCTTGTAGGTGTGTAGTGATTCTAGAGAGCCCCCATCTTCTAAGGAGAATAGCAGAGTCCCCCGTCTCTCCCCACCCCTACTACGATACTTTTGGAGCATTCTGACTTCTTTTCCCATCTTCTTCCCTTTGTGGCTGTCCCAATATTCGTTTAAAGCAAATTTTAATTGTATAGAAGAGTTGAAGACCTACCAGTAATTACATTATCTTCCTGGGGTCCTGAGCCCCCCGGAGAGGTCACATGGGCTTCAGGGCAGAAGAGAGGCTGCTCACGGGTCTCCCAGAGCCACAGTGTACCTGGAGATGGAATTCACACCATGGTCCAAAGCACAGTTACTCCCCAGTCTGCCACATACCCCCTCCATTCAGAGCCTTTCTTTTGCTGAACTAATGACTAGCACTCAGGGAGTCTAATATCCACAGAGTCTGGGCCCTCAATTACTGTAATGGCTTATAATGAGATTTTGGCCAAGTAGCAGGTAGCAGGTTATTACTTCCTGCTCAGCGTGGGCAATGTCTACGCTGTTAATTTGTGTTGCCGAATGTGGCTCAGAGCTGGGCATCAAACTGTCAGAGCCAGATGTATTCTATTAGGTGGAAGGCTCACAGTAGCCCATGGGCAATTTTTTTTTTCCAATATGGAGGCATGTTAACTCACCACAGGGTGAATCCTGATAAACTCAAGTCAGCCAAATAAAAGGGGTAATATTCTAAGCCATCAAAGTAGTATGTTCCAGAGAAAGATAACACCTGGTACCACCCGCTGTCAGCAATGTCTGTCTAACCCAGGCCATTTCATTGATAGGCAAAAAGTATCTCCCTCTTAATATTGATAGAGAGACTCTGGTGCCTTCATTAAGATTTAATGAGCCTGACTCTAATGAAGACCCTTCTAATATGCTCTTCAGTTGTTTACTTTGTCTTTATTTTGGGCAAAAAAAAGGTACACGAGGTTCATATTGCCCTTATAAACTGCTTCCTGCTATTAATTTTTACTTAAACTATAGTTTCTTTGGCATTAGCATATGTATATGTATATATGTGCTTTTTTTCAAAGCAAGTTAGAAGATGAGGAGTTGAAGATCAGGAAGTAATGAAAACCATTTTGACATTTTGCAGTGAGAATTGCTAGTGCCCAAGAATTAAGCTGTGCTCTCTGTAATGACATACTTCTGGGTTGTTTTTTTTTTTTTGTACTGGAAACTTCTTTCTGTTAGATCATATATCAGCAGATTCCTTTTGTTTTCTTCTTGGAGAGAGCAATTCAGAGTGTCCTGGAATTAGGAAAGATTATGGTAATATCAGCATAGGAAAAGTTTGTTTGAATTCTAATGAAGGGCAGATGGAGGCTGGACTAACGGGCCCAAGAAGGAAGGTCTTTTCCTCAATCCTTGCAGTTTGAATTATGACAAACTCAGTTGTTATTGGGTCTGCTTAATTTTATTTGAGAGGTTCTTTTTTGCAGCTTGAAGAATGAAAAAAAAAGCAACTTGTCTTTATTTTCAATGGCTCTCTTGAGAAATTTTAGCCTGAAGAACCAGACAGAACTGTGGATGCTTTCCCCTCTTTTGATGTGAGCTTTCTAATAGGAACAGACCTGAAACCCAAAAGCAAATTTCTGCTTGAGAGCGAAGCCAAAATTCCCATTCAAACTCTGCAGGGGGACCCCCGCTGCTCACATTTGTTCATATAAGATTCTGTCATTTTAGAGAAAAGCTAAAGACTTTCTGGGAAATTTTTTCTGCAAGATTTTTTTTTCCTTATGCTTCATAAATTATGGTCTGTAGATTCAGTTCCAATCTACTTATCCAAAAAACTCCTTTCTTCTGTTAATGTAATCTGCACATCACTTAAATTTAAACCTTCGTGTTTTTCATTTTGTATTAAAGTGCTGGAGCAGTCTTCTATTATTATTATTTTAGGTAAGGTTTGTTTTCAGACTGTTGTTAGGAAGACAGTAAAACTTCCATTTGCTAAAACTCGATACAGTAGATTTTTATCTCTGAATTTGAGTGGTCTTGATTCTACATGGAGAAAAGCTAATGTTAAAGGTTTTACTTTTTTAAAGGGGCGGGGGAGGGCCCTTTTAGTTTGTCTTAGAACTTTGTTTCTCAAAGTGTGGTTCCCTAATGTGTAGCATCACTGCCACCTGGGAACTAGAAAAACTGCAAATTCTTGGCTCTAGCTCAGACCCACTAAACCAAAAACTTTGAGGGGGCGGCTCAACAATCTGTTTCAACAAGGCTTCCAGGTAACCTGGGTTCCAGGGAAAGTTGGAGAATCGCTTTTCTGGGGACAAGCCATGCAGCTCCTCCACCTGCCAATGTCCAGGAGTGTGTATCAAACTCTGGGGTTCAGAAGTATCCTGAGATCCTTTCACCCACTCCACAATAACTGGCCATCTGTTGAGTATCTCGGGAAGCTAGGATGAAAAACTGTCATCTCTGCCACTGAGGAGTTCCTGTACAAAAAGAGGTCTTAAGACCTTGAGAAATGTTCACTGAACAGTCTCCCCACCCTAGTGAAACCTCTGAACTGTATTATCCTCACTATAAATCCTCGTGGGTGGTCACCATGAGGTACCAAGTAAAGTACCTGTAAGACAGTGAAACATGCAGTGTTTCACATGTGACAGAAAACTCAAAAAAGGTTTCTAGTGAGACATGAGTTAATAAGATAATTTAATTAATTATCTGGAACCCAATATTTCCCTAGTGGCAAGGCAATCCCATGACTGTTATATTAGGAAAGTCTGAGGGAAGAAAGCGTGAGAGCCATTTTATTTTTACTTCACTGACCATTTGAGCAGACTCTCAGGTGACATGCAGAACCACACCTGGACTCCACTTTCCTCCAGTCCAGTAGATCCAGTCTTTGTTTACTCCCTTTTTCTGGTGAGATCCACTCACTTATTTGAATTCTAAAAAATTCTATTTTAAAATACCAGCTCTTTCAAAAATGATGATATGTTCAAAATCCCTGGAAACCCATGAATTCCTCTTTTCTCCTAAAGGGAGGTGGTCATTTGTTGCTCTAGGCATGAAAATAATCACCGGCCCATGTGCCAGAGGCCAGTGATAGGGACTAGATGATGATCAAACAGAAGCTGGAACAAGTTTTATTTTTATTTGAGTCGTTTCTACCTCTTTTTACTATTTTTTTCATTAATTTTTGTTGGAGTATAGTTGGTTTACAATGTGTTAGTTTCAGGTGTACAACAACATGATTCAGTTATGCATATACATGTATCTACTCTCTTCTTTTTCAGATTCTTTTCTCATGTAGGTTATTACAGAATACTGAGTAGCATTCCCTACTTCTACAGGTCCTCATTAGTTATCTATTTTATACATAGTGGTGTCTGTGTGTTAATCCCAATCTCCTAGATTTGTCTACCTCTCTTTTCTGATTAACCTGGGCAGATACTCTGAAAGGGAAGACAACCTTTGGGTGGAAGGCAGCCAGGATTTGCATGGATGGAATCCACATGCTTTTTGTATGTTTAATTGACCCAGTTTTTCTTTAATTTTTATGTTTTTCACTTTTTTTTTTTTTTTTTGCTATCAAATGATGATTAGTAACTTCATGCCATTGAATGGCTTATTTCCTTGTAGACTTTCCCGATAAAAACAAACTTTTTCTAAGAAGAATGGGAATCTATCTCTGTTTATCTTACATGCTTCTTTACATTTATGCAGGTGACATGCAAATATCCCCAAACCCTGAGCCTGGAAGACTAATTAGAGCAATTGATGGTAAAGAAAATTAGTCCCTGAAATCCAGACCAGAGGCATCCAAAAGGAGGGGTGAGCAGTGGGGGGTGTCTGGTAACCCCATTCCCAGGAAGCGTTCAGCACAGATTGAGCAAACATGACGTATTGATCATTACAGAACCTATAATTGGTGACCAAAAGCCCAGTGTGACTTTAATGGCCCTCCCTGAATCGTTGCCATCAGTTATTTATTTATTTATTTAAGAAAGCAGCTGTTTTTCCTAAATTCATGCTGCCCTCTAGTGGCCACACTCCCAACCTCAAGTAAAAGGTGGAAAAGATGAATGTGGAAATCATGGTAGGGATGGCAGAGGTGATAAAGGGGTGAAAAAAAATATTATTTTTTCTTTTTCTCTCTCCTATCTGAAAGATTTCTGAGTTCTTCAGTCAAAAACTTAATAAATAAAAATGAAGCCGTATCACGTGACTACTGTCCATTTTGACTGACAGCCTGGCTGGTGGGCTGTCCATCAGCGAGCAGCGCAGAGGGATCTTCATGAATCTGAACTCATTTGCATCCCATCTTGGCGTGCACTTGGAATGCAGCCCGTCTCAGATCCATTAAACCCTACTTAGAACAGGGAGGTGGGGAGAGGGGAACACAGACCAAACTGGCTTTAAGAATTCAAGTTTCCCTGGTGGAAAAGTAGGTATGAATCAGGTTGTGGATCTTTGACATTCTTCTAAGGGCAGTGTCCTATAATTCAGAGGGATTTGTAATGGAAAGATAGCATTGCTGGGACTTTGGAGGTTCAGTAGTGAGGAATTTGCATTTCCACTCTAGTGGGGCATGGGTTCCATCCCTGGTCAGGGAACTGAGATCCCACAACCAAGATTGATAGCAAGAAAGATAGCATTGTAGTTGTATGGTGTCTGGTCTGGTAGTGTGACCTTGGGGAAGCCCCTTAGAACCTTCTCTTGGTCCTTTACTGAAAATGAAGATCTTTAAATTCTGTCTCAGTGAGAATTCTTCAATACCTTTAAAGAAATACTTTCAAAGAAAAAATTCCTATTCTGTGTTCAAGCTTACTAGAAAGCACAGCAAAATAATCAAGTATCATAGGAGTGAATGAGTGAATCATTGTTTAGGAAGTCAGAGTGAAAACCATTTCTGGCTTCATTCTTAACTGGCACACACAAAAAAATATGTAACCTGAAAAGAAAACTCAAAATTTGGGTTGCTAAAAAGATTTAGCAATGGTGGGTTATTGGTTGTTATTTTTTGTTTTTGGTTTGGTTTGATTTGATACTTTGAAGAGGGGATGTTATGGGATCATGGAAATATTTACTGTGGCATTTGATCTCTGATATTTACATGTTCCTCTTTGACTGAAATATAGCATGTATTGAGGTAAGAGCCAATCGTATTACTGATGTTCAAACAGGGGAGCAAGGGAGCCCACACTCAGACCTGGGATTCTTTCCCGTCCATCTCTGCCTACACACACGACCCCCAGTACAAAATAATTTAAAGGGCATTGACATCTGAGGAAAAGCATGTTGACTGTTTCCCTTCCAGGATTCACATCATGGAAACATCTGCTGCCAGATAACTTTTAAATCTGTCAGCTTCGTATTTCCTCAATGCAGAGAGGACACTGAATGGTCTGGTCAGGTCTGGGAAGGGCTGCAGCATCTGCAACCGGAGCACAGGGCCCGGGGGCTCACAGTGAGACTGCGGATCCGGTTACTAGGGATCCACTCCAAGGTGCACATAGCTCAGACTTGCCCCCGCTTTCGTGTTTCCCACTAACAGGTTATTTGAGGGAGAAACTGGCCCTGCATCTTTTTTAATCCTCTCCGCCCTCCTTCTCTTCTAAAATGACAAGCCTCATTTCAGCTGCCCTGGGAGCCCGAGTGCATTTTCCACAGGCTCTGGCTTGTCACATGTCAACTTGTCCGCCTGCTCACGTGATTGTTCCTGCAGCCCCCTCAGGCTGGGGTGCGGTGGGAGTGGGGGGCAGAGGGGAGGGCGCTAGCTTCTCAGCCTTGCATTCCTCTCACCTTCAGTAGCGATTTTGCCAAGATGCTTTCCCTGCTGACTGGTTTCCTTCCCCAGCTTTCTTCTTCCTTACAAACACACGGGTGAGACTTGACAAGGCCCAGCATTTGTCTAAGGAGGCTGCATAATCTGTTCTCAGTAGAAAGTTTAACCTTCCTTCAGGCCTCACTGGAGGGGGCTGAACACTGTGGCCAAGTGTCCTTTTCTCAACGGGATGTGGTACTCAGCATTTGTGTCAGCTTTCTTTCAGTGTACGGATGTATCCAAACCTTCGGTGAGGTGACCCCTACTGTGGTTTTTTTGGATGGTATTTGGTAAAAAGCAGTGTGTTATAACCCCATGATGTAGATCCTCTTGTGCATCCAGAGTATTTACATATGTCCTGTATACTCTTTGTGCTAAATATAAATACAAACTGCCATTTACTTAATCCAGAATAAGCTGACAGCAACTAAACCTGCACATAATGCAATTTATTATGGATGAAAAAGTGACCAAAGATTTATATCTTGTCGGCATATTGAAAACTGCACAAATTCATGGGAAGGAATTAGCCTTTGTAGCAATAATGAAAACAAAATAAAATTGAAGTGAACTAAAATGACACACAATAAAATGTGTTGTCTAAACTTCAGCAGAGGACTTAATTCTTCCTGTCACAATTTACATCTGCAAAATTTTACTCAAGGAAATGTAACCTTGTGAAAATTAATGACTTAAAGAGATTTAGAAGGTGTAACCAGTAAAATTTGATATTTGCCAAAAACTGGTGGAGGAATTTCACCTTAATGTAAAAAATTACATGGAAAAGAATTAATCCCCTTTGCAAATAATTTCAATAAAAGAAAAATGAAAATGTTAAAAATAGAATATGGCTTGACTTTGAATTTAAAAATTAAGAAATTAAATTGATGAAATGTAGTTTTCTCTGAATAATTAATATTTTCTGAAAGAAAAAGTACCAGGCTAGCTTGTGCTATATTCATAAGCTTTCAGCCAGAGCACCCTGGGGGTCAAAATGGCAGAATTCAGAGGTCCACCATGGCAAAATATCAGGGTCAGCAGAGCAGGGTGAGAATACCCGTCCTGGGGTTGTTTTATATAATAAAGGAGAAGAGATTTTAAAAAGTGCCCTCATTTGAGAGACTAGACAACCTCCCTTGAGCAGCGCTGTTTGAGGCGGTCACTTCAGTACTTAGCAAGGATGGCATGCCCACCAGTCCGTGGAGAGGACAGCAGGAGCCCTTATTCACCTTTTGGGGTTTAGCAAGTGCTGCATCACCATGGCACTCTATTCCAAGCCCAGACACAGATTATAAGCTGAGACTCTTGCCTGAAATCATGCTCAGGAGGGAGAAAGCCTCACTTTGTCTTCTCTCCCTTTCCATGGGTCAGGTGGAGAGCCTTTCCCTGTTTTATTTCCAACCTAAGGCTTCCCATTGCATTTGTGTCTGCAAATGAAGGGAAAATACTTTCCCCAGGGAAGGTGGACTCTGTCCTTCCTGCTTCCCCTAAAACTGCTCCCAAGCAACCTCTTCCCTTAAGACCATTTTAAAATCTCTCTTCTTTTTGTTTTCTTTTAAAATCTTTTCTTTGTTCTTAAGTAGCTTATGCTGAAGGAGGCTGCTGTACTTGGAGCCTGCAATTCTGCAAGCTCTGCTAAATCCTGTGTGATGTCCACAGTGGAGCTGATAGTCCATCACACAGGCTGACCTTGGAGTATTGCTCCAGCCACTTCTCAAGACCATAAAGCATGGCTGTTTATTCCTTCTAGTTCCCGGTTTACTTAGGACCTGCACATAACAAAGGCCGAGGAATGCGCTTTCTGGGGAATGTCCTTTCCCCTGTGTGATGTTTACAGCTCTTAAGGCTGGATGATAACGTTCCTTCAGTCCACTGCGCTCTCTCCAACCAGACGTCCCGATTGCTTTGTTTTTGTGGGAGGAAAGTGTTGAGCATAAAAACAACATCAGTGTTGAGGAATTGAGGCTGTTGCCTTCTGTTACTTTGCAAATATTTAATCTGTGTATATTTTTAAAACATTTCAAATGCCTGTCATCTAAACGAAGGTTAAAGTATGAGTGTTTAACAACTGAAATTCTTCACTTTATGGATTCTGTTTAAATTGTGTACAGATAATTTGAATGGTATTAAATTTATCTATTCAAATATTTATTGAACACCTCCTTAGTACTAAGTACTGTTTGAAGCACTGGGTATTAGAAATTGAGAAGGAGGGATTATTATAGAGGTGACATGTTCACACTATGTATAATGTCACACAGAACCTTCCATAATGAACCAGAAAGACTCTCCAGATATTCTTTCCATCTCTGGGCCCACCCACGTCTTCACAATATCATCATCACTCTTCAGAGGCCGCAAAGAGTCTGGTTCCTTGCTTTACCCAAACAGATGGGAGAACAGGAGTTGAATGAGGAGTCCTCTGTCCCCTGCTTATTTTGTAGCACTAATTGGAAGGTGCTAGTGATCACTAACAGATTACAATCTGTTAGTCATTACACAGTTACACTTACATACATTTGTGATAATAGCATTTAAAGCAATGACTACCAAAACTAACATTATTAGTGATAATAAAATCTATACCTTCTCCATGTTACAAAGATGAATTCATTGGTCCAGCCTGTATTCCATCATCAGATGAGTTTTTTTATGACAAAAGACTATTATTCTTTCACAGCTAAAATACAAATGGTAGACCATTTACTCTGATATTTAGTCTTCAGTTCTATTGAACACAGAGTTAGGAGACTCGAGCTATGTCAAAGCTAGGGGACATGAGCTAATTAGTGGTGAGCGTGTCCCAGCTCTGGGTATGAAATGCAGGTTGCAAGAAAGTGAGTCAAACTTCTTTCCTTGGGTGTTTGGAGGTCCAGCAAAGCTCCCTTTTATGTATTATGGGAAAATGGGCTGGATGGGTTTCAAAAGCTGACTTGGTCCAAATCAAATTTTGATTAACTAACCATTGGCTCTGTCTCCTACATCAGGCAGTATAGTACCTGGCATCCTTATCTTCATAAGGGAAACATTCAGAAATGCTGAATCATCCATTTCACAAGCAAGGTGGAACTCTGGGATATCTGGCCCCTTGCCCTCATTTTACAAATGGGAAAACCAGCCCAGTGAGGGAATGTATGTGGGTATGTGTCCTCAGCTGTTAGGGGCCAAACTTGATTTAAATACAGGTCTTTCCCCACCTCCCCTTACGAAATAGATGGTAAGACAAGGCCATCTGGGATGTCAGCAAGTCCTGGGGTGTTTGCTGGCCTCTACAAGGGTATGCAAAGATGTCCTTTCCAGGACACTTAGGGTTTTCCTCAGTCCTATCCATACCATCGCCACACTGGTGCAGCCAAGAAAAGACGCTGAGTCCCAACCCCCAGGCAGCCCCAAGGTCGTAACCTAACCTGCATAATTAGAACACCCATTCCAGTGTGGGGGCGGGGGACATTTTTAAAGATAAAGGACCTTTTTAAAATAGACTTTTCCCGACATATCTTTTCCAGAACTAAAGTTTTAAGAGCTTACAGTGATGGCAGAGCTGGCTACTTAAGAAAAATTAGACTGTCTCATTTGGTAGGAGAAGATTCCCAAGGGGACAGGGCACTGTCATCTTTCAGGGCTCCCCGAAAGAAGCCCCGCGCAGACAGCTAAACGTCAGCCTGATTCGCAGCAAGCCTGCTTCACTTATTATGGGCAAAGCCAGATATTTTAATTAAAAACACTACATACGCCATTAAATGTGTTGTTCCCCATCTAGTCCCAAGACATTTAGAGTTTGAAGAGATACAAACAAGTGAATGCATTGCAGATGTACACAGAAACCACCGCCTACCAAGTCACCACCATCGGGTTCCCGAATTCCAACCTCAGAGTGCTTCCCCATCAAAATGTTCTTTGCAAGCAAACTGTTTCCTCCGTAGTTTGCAGTTTATGGCAGTTGCCATGATGGAGAAGGAAGGCCAGGGGAGAGCCAGAGAGAGGGAAACACACAGTCACCGTGTCCCTTCATTTATGAGCAGATCGTATTAGGTTACAAATAATCTTTATGACAAATGAAGTCTTAGCGCTGCCTTCCCCGCCCCCCCCCATGCTAATATTATTTACTTATTTATTTATTAAGCATGAAAGTCCTCTTTGGGGGCAGGGTTATCCATTCCCAGCTGTGAGCTTAGGTCAGCGGCTCAATGGAGGCTACCACTTGGTTAACTTAAGCAGTCGTTGGTGGTTCAAGTTCAGAAATCTCATCTGACTTTAACTGTCGCTAGCCGTACCACCTTTCTCCCCAGGGGAGCAGCAGCAGCTGGATTTCATTGTCGGGCTGCCAGGCTGTCCCTGCGCCTTCCTGGAGGAGCCCACAGACTGAGGGCCTTCCTTTCCCGATTTTATTCAAGGTGACAGCTCCTCGCACGTTGGCGCTCTGACCAACTCAAGTAGCCAGGATATCAGGGGGTAGGAGTGTGGTCCTCCTGCAGAGTCCAAATTTAGATTGACTGAGGTCATCCTCGGGCCTCATGACCCCAGTGCTCTGATGGAACAGGGCTGCCAGGAACTTGGCCATGGTAGCAAGTTTCGTAATGATGTCTGGGGAGAAACGCTATGCAGGAGCAGGCGAAGAAGACCCCAAGTGCTGGGGAGTGATGTCAGCTTTTGTTAGAGCAGCAGACAGTGTTAGAGTATCCTTGGCATAATATGGCTCTGGTATCTCTGTCAGCATCTCTGTTTTCTGTCACCGCACACAATCCTGGGCCTGTCTCGAGCCCTGACAGTGTCTTTTCAGATCAGGTTATGCCAGCCCGGAGACTGGCTCTGCTCCCCACCACACAGCCCCTTTGTTTGAAGTCGGCCCTCTTGTCATTAATGCACTTGATGTCTATTTAAATCTGAGGGTGAGCGCGATATCTGTTTTCCCGTCAAGAGATCATTGACAATATTAATACCTCATGTCCTTGCCTCATTTTCCAAGCTCTGACACTTTGCCACAGTCTCCTGCATTCATCAAACAGCCCTTTCTCACCAGGGTGTCTATAAACATTCTCACTTTCAGGCCCACAGGAACAGGGCAGGCCTTAAAAAGGACTTTTATCAGTGCCGGCCAGAACAGAAGGACAGGGTTGTGCATGCCTCAGAACACATCCCCTCCCTCCGCATACAGCCCACATTCAGGAATATCCAGGCTGTTTCTAGAAAGGCTCTTGCTATCCAGGTTGTCTATAGGCAAGGTCTGCAGTTGAAGTTTGCCATGGAGAGAGCGCAGAGAGAAGAAATTCAATCCCCAATGTGCTGGGGAGTTTCCTGGAGCAAATGCACCCGCTGGTGTTTTGTGTGTGTGTGTGCGCGCGCACATGTGTGTGTGAGTATGTGTGTCTGTATCTACCTTTCGTTCTTTTACTCAAGAGAAAGACTATGTTCTTTATAACATCTGACAGCCCTATTCATTTCTTTTTATAAAAATTCTTGCTGTCCTGGTGCTGTAGAGAGAAATTAACATCCCAGAGCCTTATCCTTCCACATTCTTGAGGATTTCTTGGAATCAATTATGGTTAAGGAACCCCCTTGTGGATTTTCAAGGACTTTTGAGACATTCCCACCCAGGCCTGTAGGGGGTGCTGTTCAGGGACTGCAGCCTCGAGCCACGCCCCCAGACCTGTCCTGGCTCTGATGACCATGTTAGCACAATTCCAGGCGCTGTGTTAATTCAGCACAGTAAACGGAACAGCTCAGTGTCAACAGCCAAAAGAATAATTTAGGCCCAAAGAGGGTCTCAGGGAGGTTTCATCCAACCTCAGTGTTTCCAGGCACCAGACCAATACTGGAAAGCAGAACTTGGGGACTAGGGGCCAAGGAGAAAGCGTGGCCAAAGGTGAAGAGTGGTCCACAGTGAACTTTCTCAGGGGACCCTGGCAGGAAACAGAGGTGATGACAGCCAGCCCAAGGCCCATTCTGAGGCCATGAAATGATGTCATCCTCTCCCGATTGCAAACTTGCAGAGATTCTGTGACCGCAGCAATTCTCCATGGTGTCCCAAGTCATCCAAACCAAGGAACATCTGCCTTGTCTTTAAAAGTTTCTAAGTCATTTTGAATCCACGTTGAAGAATACAGTCTACAGTTCTGTAGTGGAGAAATATCTCCTGTACAATGACCCAAGTATTTACCACCTAGAACTTCTGATGTAAAGAACCTGCATGATTTTCAAGTGCTGATTTATCCCAGAGGAGTAGTAGATGGTGGTTGTTAGTTTCACACTATCAAAATAATGGGGAAAAACATGTATATGGGTAACTATTTTTACAGACAGATTTGTATTTCATGAATTTATGTGTGTGGACACTTTTTTTTTCTGGTTATGCACATTTCAGAGACTCAAGTACTATTAAGTAATAAGACAACTCCATGAAGCTGAGTTTTAAGTTAGTTTTTCTTAAATTAGAAGGAAATAAACCAAAGGTGGCAAAAATCAAATTGTAGTTATAAATATTTTCATGCAAAAAAACTGATATTTTCTTAATAATCCTGCAAAGCTTTCAAAATAACTATGGCAAGTGATTTCTTATGGGTATTTAGGATAAGTGGTGAGTTGATTGAAAGGTTTGACGTTATTCTAGGGGCATCATTTAAAGTCCTCTTATAATCTCTGTGAATAACAGAAAAGCTGTATATGGAGCCACAAAATTATTTAAAATAAAACTGAAGATGAAAATCAAGTGCATTCCAACCTGAGAGTATAGTTCAGGACCCCTGTAAGAAGAAACCATTTACTGTCAGAGGCACCGTTACTTTCTATGTGGCGTTTTGTGAACACCATCCTTCCTTAATCATCCATTATGTACTTGAGGTCTGCTGTGATTTGGAAGGTTCTGTCTGGATATTAACAAAATTGATTCATGATAAAGGATTTGAAACTCCATATTCTGGAAGGATTGTTTTATATCTTTTGTTTAGACTGAGCCTGACTTTTAATTCTTAATTTTCCATTTTTAGAAAGTCTACTAAGTGAACTTGGAGAGAGAATGAGGGTTTTGCTTTGTTTTGAGAAGTAGCTGGCCAAACTAGAAAATTCTTTAAAATGTGAAAGGCAAATCATTCAGGAAAAATATTCTTCCTAAGAGCCTGTGCTCTGGTGACATTTTATTTGAATGTCAACTCTAAGGGCAAGAAAGTAGAGTCCTTCTCTTTGGGGGCTTAATCCATTTGCCACCACCCATGGGCTTTGTGATTATATTTCTGCCATGAGCACCAATGTTTTCTTGCTACAATACTTGTGCCATCAGTAATAATTGTGTTTCTTTTAATTTGCAGGTGTCCTGGGGAAGTGTCGCTATATTTACTATGGGAAAAACTCAGAGGGCAACAGGTTTATCCGTGATGACCAGCTCTGAAAGGCAAGTTCTCTATGCCTTAGCCAGTGACATGAGAGTTAGAAAACAAAACAAACAAACAAAAAAAAAAGCAAAAATAAAGGAAAAGCTAAATGAAAAGACAATGGCCCACATCCCTTCTCTGTAGGAAAGCTATGACTTCAGCTTTTGGTACCTTCTGCTGACTTTGCCAGGCCTGTCAGGATCATCCTTCTGCCTTAGACTGAGTGGTCACACAGAGATTGACATGATTGCCCTTAAGCAGGTCTCATCCACTAGGGTGACAGACAGTGGTGGCGAAGCACCAGGGCTGACAGGATGAACACCATGATAGATTGCCTGGCCCCTCCACTGCTCACAGGGGAGCAGAGGTCACACCTGGGGCCTCCCTGAGCATGCTCAGTGGTTGTCGTCAAGTGCGAGAGACTGTGTCTTTAGCTTGCCTATTGAGCAGAGATCCTTCTGATACCATTGTGCTGTGGGTTGATTTTTAGTGACACAGTCAGTTTAGAGGAAGCCTTCTTTCTGTTATTTCCCTTAAATCTTAATCTCTTGTATTCTGCATAGTCCCCTCCCACCCCATCCTCATCATCCTTTAGCATATTTATCACAGGCAATTCATTTCAGTTAGTTTTTTGGAGAACAGAAGAGGTGCGTTCTTAGCCACATTGTGTTTTTATGATGAGCTTTGTGCTCTTACAATTTGTTGTTTGGAGTAAATTGCTGTCACTAAACCTTGACTTCGAAAGCATGGGTTTTACCATGTTTTGTTCATTTCTAAATCCTCTTCTTGCCCTGAATACTAGGCAGTGTCAGGCATCTCTCGCAAAACCGGGTTCTATCCAAGGACTCTTTTTTTTTTTTTTTAACCACATACCCTCCCAGCTACGTCTATGGCCATATGTGTGTTTGGAGCTGGCTTACTCCTTTGGGTGCTATATAAAGGTAGTGAGGTGATAAAAGGTAGAGCAATAGGTCAGGAAGTTAAAAAGGAAAGTGGAGACTGTACAATACACTCACTAGACCAAACAGTTTTCAATAAAAGGCACAAACCCTTTGTATTTAGTATATTTCTCAGAATCTCTCAGAAATGAAATCCACAGCTTATGAGATGGTCTTTGTATACCTTTGCTTATATTCCAGCCCTAATGTTACAAAGAAAATGAGCATCATCATGCTGGTTGGATGGCTGTAATTCCATTTAATATACCGGTACACCAGTAGAGGATGTTTGAAAGGCTGTTTGCTCTTGACACAGTAGCATGTATGTTTATTTTTATTTAGACCAAGTGTTCATTGTCCAGGGTCTCCCAGTATTCGGTTAGTTTAAGGACAACAAGATGTAAATGAGAATCGTCCCTAGTTATGGATACCAAAAGACTAGAGAGCTGCTATGGTAAAAGTCTTTAAGGATTCAGAACCCCTGAGACACCCAAGAAGAGCTCGCTTTCTCTGTTCTAGTCCATTTCCATGGCGTCTGGCCGACTGAGTCAACACAGTCCTTGAATGACTTGCGCTGGGGTTGGCAGGAGTCCCTCTTGTAGATTACACACAACATTTAGTAATCAGTTATTGAGACAAATTTAGATCAAAATCCTTAAGACCATTAATAATTAGAGAATATTGCATGTTTGGCTTTTTCTCTCAAATCCATTAATAACCAGAGTAAAGTATCTTTACTCTTTTTGATCTACAAAACAGCATTGGGATAATGCTTTAAATGAGCTGTATTCAGCCCCACCCTGGTTCTTTGTTTGAAAGCACCAGCACATGTTTTGTCCATGGCATATTATGGGCAGCCGGAGTCCTGTGCAAGGGCAGCTAGACTAGTCCAATGTCACATCCAATCTTGTGGCACATATATCCTTGTCTTTATAAAAGGCTTTAACCCTGCCTCAAACAATAAAAAAGCACTTGTGAACTGACCACAGAATTTTTCCATCTTTATTTTTCTTACTTGTTTACTTTTCTTAATGTCAGAACCATTTGTATCATGCGCAGGAATGTCTCCCTCAATGCGAGCTTTGGAGGCAAAAAATATTTTTGGAGTGAGTTATTGACCACATTGTTTCCCTCTCTTTGGGTTGTTTATTTTCTTCCAAAATGGTGTAATAACTTTCATTGAGATTAGCTTTAATTATAATTTACGTAAAGTCCTTAAAACGGTATATTCATCTTGATGATAGAATTATAGTGAGTTCTGTTTCTCTTAAAGAGGGATAATGATAATGAATTAGTGTTGGGTTGTTTACAGTTCCACTGTTTGTTAAGGAAGATTTGCTGTGCTTGAGCGAGATTTTGGTCTGAACTGGCAGAGAGGGGAGCGATGCGGCATGCTTAGCTTAAATCCCTAGGAATTTCCCAAACCTTGTTTTTCAAAGTAGAGAATTAGAAGGTAATAAATTTAGTCCAAGCTCAGACATACTTCATACCCCCTTTTTCCGCTTAGTCTTTCTACTTTTGACCCTGTTCCACTGAGTTTCTTCTTCGGGATTGTAGTGCCGGGCAGCCCTCGTCCTTCCAGGACACCCATCTGACTTGAGGGCCCCTGCAGTAAAGGCCATCCTGGAGTCCTCTGTCGCCTCAGCAAAGGCAGGGCGGACTGTCTCTTTCCTAAGTAATGTAATTTTATAGAACAATTTCTTCCTTGGGGAATAATGTTTTTGATTGTGGGGAATCCTATTAAAAGTACAACTATTAGAATCATTTGCTTTTACTTTTACCAGCCTTGCTCATAAACCCTCCATCTGTTTGTTGCTTTAAATAGAGGAACATTATAAGAGATTATCACTCGATCAAGCTGCACGTCTGAATGCTGTGTCTTTTCACATATTCATGTGTACTGAGGAATACAAGAAAGCAAGCTACAGATTCTGGATAAAAGGATTTTCATTTTTTGTTTGTTTGTTTTGTTTTGTTTGTGTGTGTGTGTTTTCCAGCAGAGATGTATCTTGCACATTTTCAAGGGAAAATGTCTTTCTTGTAGCTTCTAAGAAGTAACCTGGCTGTCTTTCTTGTCTTTGTTAATATGCAGATCAAAAGCAATCCACAGGGCTCTTTACATCAAAACGATGAGTGTTCGGTAGTTGTTCCTCATAAGGGCAGCCTAAGTCAGATGTGCATTGCAGTCTAATGCCCAGGGTGGACAACACAGACTCCACTGAGACCCCTCCATGCTGTCTATACAGCACAGCTGATCCAATGTGACAGTCACCATCTGCTTTTCCTAGTTTTCTTTCCAAGAAGAAGCCTTTGCTGCAGAAGGCTGTGAGTA
Source organism: Cervus canadensis (assembly GCF_019320065.1). Classification (NCBI taxonomy): domain Eukaryota; kingdom Metazoa; phylum Chordata; class Mammalia; order Artiodactyla; family Cervidae; genus Cervus; species Cervus canadensis. The sequence continues at coordinate 61,356,682 of NC_057393.1, read as the reverse complement.
TGACTTGACTCTGGCCTCTCTGACTTGTCTAAATACCATGCTGTAAACTACCACGACTAAGACCTAGAAAGGGGAAGAAGAACACTGGAGGGTCCCAAGTAACAAGTGGGTTACTTGTTTGTGTGACGGACCATCAGCCTTTGATGAAGCCATGTGTTAGTTTTAGAACATCAGCAAATACTTAGAGGATCTGAAGAACATCTAAAGACAGTCACCTCTCTGAAATGATTATCTTGCTACAGATTTACCTGAAAATTTCCAGCAGTGGTAGTTCTCCTTTGGATAATTATAATCCTGAATGTTAAGTTGCCACTTTGTGAGTGGGGTAGGCAGTGTTATTTGTACATATTAATGTGTTAGCATATGCTGTTTTTCTTCTAGAGTAGCATGGAATGTTGCAGCCTAGGACAAAGGAGTTTTCCTAAGAAATAAGAGAAAATTCTAAGTTTGGAATATGTCTAGGGATGAGTGGCTAAAGTAAGAATGACGTAAGTGGTAATACATGGAATCATGACAAAGGAGAGCTTGAAGCAGAGCCTGGTGCAGAAGTGGATAAGGATATAGGGTGCTGAGGGAATAGGGGAACGAAAGGGAAAAGACAGTTGATGCCAATTAGAAAATTTGCTGATGTTCAGCACTAAAGTGGTGTTGAGCAGTTTTTTCTCATCAAAGTGGAATCATCTTTGATCTGAGTCATTTATATATGTTGGATCAGTTCAGTTCAGTTCAGCCGCTCAGTCATGTCCGACTCTTTGTGACCCCTTGAACTGCAGCATGCCAGGCCTCCCTGTCCATCACCAACTCCCGGAGTTCACCCAAACTCATGTCTATTGAGTCAGTGATGCCATCCAATCATCTCATCCTCTGTCGCCCCCTTCTCCTCTTGCCCTCAACCTTTCCCAGCATCAGGGTCTTTTCAAATGAGTCAGCTCTTCGCGTGAGGTGGCCAAAGTATTGGAGTTTCAGCTTCAACATCAGTGCTTGGAATGAACACCCAGGACTGATCTCCTTTAGGATGGACTGGTTGGATCTCCTTGCACTCCAAGGGACTCCCAAGAGTCTTTTCCAACACCACAGTTCAAAAGCATCAATTCTTTGGTGCTCAGCTTTCTTTATAGTCCAACTCTTACATCCATACATGACTATTGGAACAACGTTGGATACTAATCCCTTATTGGTTATATAATTTGTAAGTATATCCTTCCATTCAGTGTATTGTCCTTTCATTCTGTCAATAGTTTCTTTTGCTGTGCAAAAGCTTTTAAGTTTCATTAGGCCCTATATGTTTATTTTTGCTTTTATTTCCTTCACTTTAGGAGACAGATTCAAAAAATGTTTCTCTGACTTATGTCAAAGAATGTTCTGCCCAGGTGTTCCTCTAGGAGATTTATAGTATCTCGTCTTATATTTTGAGTTTATTTTGTGTATGATATTAAAGATGCTCTAATATAATTCTTTTACATGCAGTTGTCTAGTTTTCCCAGCGCTATTTATTGAACAGACTGTCTTCTATCCATTATGTGTTCTTTCCTCCTTTGTTGTAAATTAGTTGACCATAAATGCATGGGTTTATTTCTGGGCTGTCTATTTTGTTCCATTGATCTGAGTCTGTTTTTATGCCAGTACCATACTATTTTGATTCCTGTAGCCTTGTAGTATAGTCTGAAATCAGAGAGCATGATTCCTTCAGCTCCGTTCTTCTTTCTCAAGATTGTTTTGGCTATTTGAGATGTTTTGTGTTTCCATACAAATTTTAAAATTGTTTGTTCTAATTTTGTAAAAAAAAAAAAAATGCATTTGGGATTTTGATAAGGGTTGCATTGAATATGTAAATTGCCTTGGTAGTATGGTCATTTTAACAATATTAATCCTTCCAGTTCATGAACACAGCATATTTTTCCATCTGTTTGTGTCATCTTCAATTTCTTTCATCAGTATCTTAATGTTTTTCCTTACATAGGTCTATTACCTCTTTAGGTAGGTTTATTCCTAGATATTTTATTCTTTAGATACAATTGTGGTTGTTTCCTTAATTTCTCTTTCTGATGATTAATTCTTAGTGTGTAGAAATGCAACAGATTTCTGTTTATTAACTTTGTATCTTGCAGCGTTACTGAATTCGTTAATGAGCTCTGGTAGTTTTCTGGTGGTGGCATGTTTAGGGTTTTCTATCTATAGTATGATGTCATCTATGAACAATCATAGTTTTACTTCCTCCTTTCCAACTTGGGTTCCTCTTCTTTCTGTTTAGTGCTTTGATTTTTAATATTTCTGCTACTTCCCTGGTGACTCAGATGGTAAAGTATCTTCCTGCAATGCAGGAGACCCAGGTTCGATCCCAGGTCCCCCGGAGAAGAAAATGGCAACCCACTCCAGTATTGTTGCCTGGAAAATTCCCTGAAAGAGGAGCCTGGCGTGGGGTTGCAGTCCATGGGGTTGCAAAGAGTCAGACACAACAGCAGCTAACACAACACAACAATACACTATTTAACTTAGTCTTTCATAAAAAAAAATGTACTCTAACTTTTACCCTATATTTAAAGTTTCTTAGGCTATCTATTATAGCATAATTGCTAGAAAAAAATTTCCTGGGCTTGCAATAACTTATTTAAAACAATAACAACATTTCTAAAATATTTTAACTAATTAATTGGCTTATCAAAAAGAGTTGTTGAAAGTCATCCTAAATAGCCTGAAAAGTGTGAGGTGTGTGTGTGTGAGAGAGAGAGAGAGAGAGAAAGAGACTTTAGAATCTGTGTAGAGAACTCCTATACTGACATTGTAAATAGTTTTCTAACTTGCCTGTGAACTCCACAATGAGTCAGCTTTTACTCACGTTACAGTGCTACATAGAAAAATGTATCCATATCATACCTAATTAATTAATATCTACTTTGTGCCTTCTTTTCTTATAAACCAGTTGCTTACTTTTTATGACTTGCTTAGCCTGTGGTGTCACAGAATCATGATGTTTTTGGTTTTCCCCCATCTACAGCCTTTGAGATCTAATTTGAACATAGCGAGATGATTGTTTAAAGTATAACATAGAGCAATTTTGTTTCAATTAGGTGACACCATTTTTACTAAGTGAAAAATAGTACATGAGTTATTTCAGAAAGTTAATGAATAAAACTAAGTTTCATCAATAGACTATCCGTATTTACCTATTTACAAACTTTCATTCCCAACTTCCATATTTGCCTATTTGCATATAAAGACAGTCTTCCGAAAAACTCCATTATCTGCAGAGCCATAGTATACAATCCACTTTCTGTAGCCACATTAACTTTCTCTATGTTGCTCAAACATAGTAAATGTAGGAGCATGCCTCCAAATGAAAAACTCTCCTCTCCCTCCTTTAAAACTTTACTTGATATACCCAACTGAGAATGATATATTGTCAAAGAATTGCACTACACTGTAAAAGGTTTGCCCTTAAATAGTCCATACATTCCTTGAAGTTTAAAGAGGTTAGGATGATGGTGGAGGTTACTATCATGAGAGTCAGTGTAGATATTTTCACAAATCAGGCTTAACTGTGGCCTAACAAATTAAACTGAAAAAAAATTAGAATCTTAACTCCAATTTATTAGCCAGGCCTATAGGTTGACACTACAAATATTTTATGTGTCATATAAATATAGGATATTGACTTATCATATATTAAAATGGATTTTGCAACCCTGTTTTGGCAGTTTGGTCAGTGGACCACTTAGTGGGCAATATTATATTCATGGATTCTTTGCTGTTTTATTCATACACATGTGCATAAGCACATACGCATATTATAAACATATGAATGTTTTTCCTAGAATTATTTTATGATATAACATTTAATCAAGCACAATACCTATTTTATTAAAGTACAGTAGTCAAGAAACTAGGCACACATATGGAGGACATTTGTGAGTGAAAAGTGGGCCTAATTATTTAATTTAAAAACCCTAACATTTGCATGTACTTCTTATTTCCTCCTACCCCTACTGGATCACTGATTTCTCTAGAAATATTTTCTAAGTTATTCCATAGTTCAGGTTGTCCTCTCTGGTACTGAAACTGACTTCAAAACCGATGCTAATCCATATCCAGAAGGACACACCTGGGGATGCACTCACTCCAAAGATGTTTATTGGAAACCTTCAATATCCTAAAAATTAGAAATATAAGAGTAATAAGAGATTGGCTTACTTCTGGATAACTTTTATCTAGAGGAGACTGATATCAGTTCAGTTCAGTCATTCAGTCCTGTCCGACTCTTTGTGTCCCCATGGACTGCAGCATGCCAGGCTTCCCTGTCCATCACCAACTCCTGGAGACTGATATACATATAAATAATCATTATTTGCTATGATGGGCACGAAGTTAAAGATTGCACCAAAGAACTACATGAATCAAGGCCCAGAAATGACAGTGAGGAATTAATTTCAAATGTAACCATATTCCAACCATGTCTACAGTTAACATCTTGATCCCAGCTGCTGTCATTTCTTACCCGGATCATTCATCCGGACTCCACGGCTCACCAGTCTCCTCATTCTACTCTGGCCTTTCTACAGTCTATTCTTAACAGAAAGTCAGTGCAATCCTTTAAAAAATGCTAAATCATAATCTGTGTCTCCCCTACCCATGGTTTCCCATCTCATTTAGAGTAAGAGCCACAGTCCTTACAAGACCTACAAGACCCTATGTGGCCTTGTATGATCTGTTCTAGAGAAATCCATGTCCCAATAGCTATGAGAATGAAGCAAAAATAAATGCAAATATCATTCCCTATCACTCTCCATGCATTCTCTTTACTCCAACCACATTGGCCAGTATTGGACTTTGTACTTGCCATTCAGATATTTGCTCAAATGTCACCTCCTTAGAGAGGCCTTCTGAGACCACTCTATCTGAAGTAGCATTCCCGCCCCCCATCTCACTCCACTTACCCTACTTAGTTTTCCTCTGCTGCACTTGTCACCACTTGACATATTATATATTTATGGAAGTGGGTATTTTTTGTCCAAACAAAGGAAAGGACTTGTTTTGTTCTGGGCTAAAAGATACCTTGCATGTGCAGACACTCAACGCATAATTGTTTTATGAATGAATGAAAGAACGGCTCCAATTCACAGAAGTCTGTTAGGCTGTGTTTACAGACATATTGTTGCATATTAAACAGGATGAGTCTCTTTCATCAAAGAGATTTTCGCTTGAAAAATCCACCCTCCCCCTTTCTTTATCCTGGATGAAGCAAACAAACTACTTCATTCTGTTTTAGAACAATGTAGAATGTGGAAACATGAAAAATGGGAAGTGGAAATGGGTTAACAAGCAAACAGGAAAGGAAGGTTAATGTCAAGAAGCAGAATTACAAGATGATGTGCAACTTGACCTTGGATGGATCTGAGATTCAAGGTCTGCATTATAGGGGCTTCTCTAGTTACACCTCAAGCAACCACCAGTAGGCTGTATGAATTTAGTGGACACATCTGGCTGTCTATATCAGAGACTGTATGCCTGGAGATAGAAGGTCTTGTCATTCATTCAGTTAAAATTTTCAAATGGAATCTAATCTTTATTCTCAGTGTATAATTCTTATTTTTTTGTTGTTTAGTTCCTAAGTCATGTCTGACTCTTTGCAACACCATGGACTGCAGCACGCCAGGCTTCCCAGTCCTTCACTATCTCCCAGAGTTTGTTCAAACTCATGTCATGTTCAAATTCAGTTCTTATATATACTCACATATGTATATATATGTGTGTGTATATATATATGTTCTTAAATATACTTATATATGTATATATTTGTATATATATAAATGTTCTTATATATGCTTATATAATTCTTACATATTATATATACATATGTATATTCTTAGTATATAGTTCTTATATACAAAATGAGATTTAAAGAGAAGTTCAAAGGGAGAGTAATATTATTTATAAAATGAACTCTTGTCAGACATAATTAAATTATTATTTATCCACCATGAAGAGAACTAACTTACTTTAACTTTGTAACTTAGCATCACAATCTTCTCAAAACTTCAGATAGGTGACTGTAAATTAATGAGGTATTTTTCCTGTCAGGAATGAAGTGCAGAATTTTATGAGTCTAATTATATAATGATAATTATCACTTATGCAAATACTGTAAAAACATTTTATAGTTATCAATTAATTTAATCATGCAACAGCTCTATCAGGTCAGTGCTCTTATCCGCATTTTAAAAATAAGTAAAGTAAGGCCCTGAAAGGTGTGTGAGGACTGGGTCACATATAGGTGAAAGTGATAGTCGCTCAGTCATATCCCAATCTTTGCGACCCCATGGACTGTATGTAGCCTAACTAGGTTCCTTTGTCCTTGGAATTTTCCAGGCAAGAATACCTGGAGTGGTTAGCCATTCCCTTCTTGCCTGGAGAATTCCATGGACAGAGGAGTCTGGCGGGCTACAGTCCATGGGGTCACAAAGAGTTGGACACAACTGAGTTACTAACAGTTTCACATAGAGGCAGTAGCTGCGAGCTGTGAGTAGCTGTGAATTCCATGATGTTAATTCAGTTTCTCTAGGCCCAAAGTCCATGCTCTTCTTCACTGCAATATCTCAGTGAAAGGCATTCTCTTACTTTGTAAAATTCACATTTTTCTGATGATGGAGATGCTGCTCAAAACATGTTTGAAAGTCCTCTTTTGGAACAAATCTTAAAAGTCTCTTACAAATCATTCATAAAATGAGGCTTAGGGTGAGCAAAAAGAAAAAAAAAATAGCATTCCATAACTCTGTGACCCAATTCATTTGCTGAAATATGTTTTTTAAAAGTACACTATAAATAAACCCAAGTTACCTTCAAATGAAAAACATTTTCTATGATTTAAGATTTTTTGAAGCCTTTCTATGAACACTTAGCATACTGACTTTAAAGAATTAATTGCCTGGAAAGCTCACATCCTGGTTTCTGCTTTCAGTCAGGAAATCATTAGTTATGTTGAAAATTTGGGAGATCTCCATCTTAGTGGATGGTTATGAATGGTGCCCCAGAACCTGAAGGCCAGCTTCTCCTTCTGTTCTGCTCCCTGCTTTGCTCCTTGGTCTGGCTTTCACTTCCCTGCCAGGTCAGGGAGGAAATGGAAACTGTCCAAAGGCAGCTGAAGTGAACAACCACTGAAGGTAAAGGGGACAACTGTGTTTCTTCAGACATGAAATTTAGTGACTTTGTGAGATACGATGCATATGAAAGTGCTTTGCAAAATACTGTGATACCCGAGTATAAATAACTATGTGGTTAACTTAAAAACTCTGAAGGAGAAAAAGAAGTGAAGTCGCTCAGTTGTGTCCGACTCTTTGCGACCCCATGGACTGTAGCCTACAAGTCTCCTCTGTCTATGGAATTTTCCAGTCAAGAGTACTGGAGTGGGTTGCCATTTCCTTTTCCAGGGCATCTTCCCCACGCAGGGATCAAACCCAGGTCTCCCTCATTGCAGGCAGACACTTTACTGTCTGAGACACCAAGGAAGCCCCAAAAACTCCGAAGGCATTTTCAGAAAGGAAGTTTTAGAAATGTTTTAGGTGATCAACTTCATTCCTGGAGTCCGAGTCTCTCAAGTTGGATACTTTGAAACAGGCCACAGCACAATTTCTGCATTATTCCTAGAGTGGGGACTCTAAAGTTAGTCACCTTTTTATAGCTGAGGCTCATATACCCAGTTATCTACTGCTTGTAAGCTAGACCAATGTGGTTTTCTAGGTAATCACTCAGAAATCTGTCTTTCCCCTCTTGCTTCCAACATGGTTCATCTGTTGTTATCTCTCTGACCCTAGACTCCTTGTTGTATGTCTGACATCAATGCCACTTCTAATTTTGATCATTCATTCTCCTTTAGTTTCACTAATTTCCCAGACATTCCTTCTGGCTTGACTCGTCTACCTTGGGCCTTGACACTTCTACCCAGACCTTTACTTTCTTTAAACCTTTGATGTCCCCAGTTGCCTTGGGTAAGGAATTTCATTTTAGACTCCTATAATCCCAACACTGACTAGGTTATACCCTTTGGGGAAGATCGGAGGGAATTTGGACATCACTTATTTGATGTATATTTAAAAATCCTTAATCTTGTCAACACTCAACACTGGTTTAATTTACAACTAAAAATCCTAAACTGTGGCTTGAAGCTAGCCTCATTATTGCAGGCTAAGTTTTATCTCTGATGGTTTCTCTTATCTTTACATTTTCCCCATTTAGCTATTAAAGCAATTCCCAGTGGTTTTTAGTTCTCAGTAAAATTGTTTTCCTCTTCTACACTGTTTGGCAGAAACTGGGAAAGACTATAGCCTTTGTTCATCAGTGCCTATATTTGCTTCTAATTATAAAGTGCTGTTTCTCACCACCGAAGGAGGACTGAGAACTTGTGTATACATGTATATATGTATGTGCATGCATATGTATTTATATACTTAATCCCTTCTTTTTATACAAATGCTTTCACATGCAATGTCCTGCACTTTCTTTTTTTTTTTTTCACCTAACATCCCTAAAGAACAAAATGGATGATGTGAGGGTCAGTTTTCTGTGACAACTTGATGGGCCAAAAGTGCCCATGTTAAACGCTATTTCTGGATGTCTCTTTGAGGGTGTTTCTGGATAAGATTAGCATTTGAGTTGGTGGACTCTGAAAGTAGATTTCCCTTCCCAATGTGGGTGGGTGTACTCCAATCTATTGAGAACCTAAATAGCACAAAAGGCAGAAGGAGGAATTTGCCTCTTTTATTTCTGCCTCACTACTTAAGCTGGACATGGCATCTTATCTTGTGCCCTTGGATTGAGCTTTACACTATTGGTTCTTCTAGTTCTGAGACCTCTGGATTTAGGCTGAATTACAGCACCTGCTTTTCTGGGTCTCCAACTCACAGATGGCAAAGTTTGAACTTCTCTAGCTCCATAACCGCATTAACCAATTCTTCATAATAAATATTTATCTATATCAATATCTTATTGATTCTGTGTCTCTGGAGAACCCTAATACGGATGGTATAGTATTGGTAAAAGACACACTAAATCAAGAAGATATGATCATGCATGCATATGTGTCTATCAGTATAGAGCCACATTTAAAAAAGAAACTGCTAGAACAATATGGAGGGGAGGAAAAATAAGCAATTTTGGCTGGAAACTTATAGGCATACGTTATTTGGTGTGTTTCAAGTCTTAGTAAAATTTTAAGATTTAGTAACTATAAGTTTAAGTGCTTCACAGTTATGCATACATCATTTGGCAGTATAATTATTTACATTGTTTCTCCACTTATTTGTTTTTGTAGGTTTGAAAAGTAAATTTTTTAATTTTAACTCATTTGAGTGCAGTGGTTTGTGATGACACTTTCTCAGACAGTGGCTCAGTGGAGGAAGCCTCTTGCTTGGCCATCTAGGTCACCTGATCTGTCTCTATTGGATTTGTCCTCACAGGGTCATGTTCAGACTGTCTGTCATGTGCTCATCAAAACCTACTTCTCTGGAGGACCTTGGAGCCAGAAATAAATGTAGTTCTTTGTATCACTGAGAAGCAGCTGAGGATTTTTTACAAAGTTTGAAAACCAACTAGAGTGATGGGTAGCACAAGACAGTAGTTATGTTGAATTTTAAGAAGAAACATATCAATATTTTAAAATAGTTAACTTTTTAGATATTATTATTATAAGTTAGTAGCATGTGCAGTCGTGAAATGATTGAAGCTTAACACTGCAGTAAAGACTCTTGGGACTCCCTTAATACTCTGGATATAAAAACTTAACTTTAATGTGTTTGCGGATCATCTTTTGTAAGTTTTTGGCTTACCTTTTTCTTTCATTGTCTTTTGATGTGATCAAATTCCTTAGTATTTATAAAATATATGTACTGGAGAGTGCCAGGGCTGTGATGTATTTGATGAAATTCTTCAATACCTTGAAATCATGAAGTTATTCTACATTTTCTCTTAAAAACTATAAAATTTTGTCTTTCACATTTAGGTGCCGTATCTGTCCAGAATTTTTCATGTCATGGTGCAATTCGGGATAGAATTAAACTTCTTGTCTATGTGGCTAGCTTATTGTTCCACTTTAAATGTCCTTTCCTTTTCAGAGCCATCTGTGGCATTACCAAATTTGTGTGTATATGTGGAGTGATTTCTGGGCTCTGTTTTATTCAACATGGGTAATTACCTTCTCTTGTGCCAATATCACCGTATACTAATTTTCCACTTGCCATAGCTGTGTGATTTTTTTTCTCCTTCCTTCTCCTCCTCCCTCTTTCCTCCTGCCCTCCTTTCCTTCCTTCCTTCTGTCTATTCTTCTTTTCTTCCTTCCATCCAATGATCTTCTACCTTCCTTCCTTTCCTCAATTTTACTGAAGTATGATTTACATACAATAAACAATTCATGAGTTCATTTTAAGTTTAGATGAATTGTGCCAAATACATGAACCTGTATATTCACAATGCCAATCAAGATATGAAACATTCCCATCACCCCTAAAAGTTCCCTTATACTCCTTTACAGCCAGAAGCCCCAACCCTACTCAATGACTCATTTATTTTTGTCATTATAGATTAGTTTTGCTTTTTCATGAACTTAGTATAAATGGAGTCATGTAGTTCGCATAAAGTTGGACATGACTGGGTGACTGAATAACAACAAGAAGCATATACTTATTTTGTGCCTGGGTTCATTTGCTTAATATTACATTCCTGAAATGTACCTACGTTGTTGCTTTTCACTACTGAATGGTATTCCAGTAGATGAAGATACAACAATACCACAATTTGCATCTCCATTTTCCTTGGTGGATGTTTGCCTTTTACCAGGTTTGGGGGTATTTTTTCTTATTCATGTATACAATATAAAATTCACCATTTTAGCCATTTTTAAGTGTATAATTTAGTGGCATTAAGTACATTCACAATCTTGTGCAACAGAAATCCCAAAGCTATTAAACAATAACTCTCTACTTCTTCTTTCCCCAGCCTCCAGTAAATTCATTACACTTTCTGTCTCTGAATGTGCTTATTCTACATACATCAAATGGAATCATTAGCGTATATACCTACCCTTTTTGTGTCTGGCTTATGTCACTTAGCATAATATTTTCAAGGGTCATCCATGTTTTAGCTGTATTAGAATTTTATTCCTTTCCTTTTTACAGATGAATAATATCTCACTGTATGTATATATCACATGTAATGCATTTATTCATCTTGCTGGATATGTGCATCACTGTACCCTTTTGGCTATTGAGCATGCTGCTGCTTTCGGTTCTGTTGTGTATATACCTGAAAGTGAAATGACTGCATCATGAGGTAGTCCTATTGTTTAACTTTTTGAGGATTTGCCATACTGTTTTCGAAAGAGTCGCACCATTTCCAACCACAATACATAAAGGTTCCAATCTCTGTGTTGTGTTTTTTTTTTTTTTTTCCATTTATTTTTGTTAGTTGGAGGCTAATTACTTTACAATATTGTAGTGGTTTTTGTCATACACTGACATGAATCAGCCATGGATTTACACGTATTCCCCATCCCGATCCCCCCTCCCACCTCCCTCCCCTACCCGATTCCTCTGGGTCTTCCCAGTGCACCAGGCCCGAGCACTTGTCTCATGCATCCAGCCTGGGCTGGTGATCTGTTTCACCCTAGATAATATACATGTTTCGATGCTGTTCTCTCGAAACATCCCACCCTCACCTTCTCCCACAGAGTCCAAAAGTCTGTTCTGCACATCTATGTCTCTTTTTCTGTTTTGCGTATAGGGTTATCATTACCATCTTTCTAAATTCCATATATATGTGTTAGTATCCTGTATTGGTCTTTATCTTTCTGGCTTACTTCACTCTGTATAATGGGCTCCAGTTTCATCCATCTCATTAGAACTGATTCAAATGAATTCTTTTTAATGGCTGAGTAATATTCCATGGTGTATATGTACCACAGCTTCCTTATCCATTCGTCTGCTGATGGGCATCTAGGTTGCTTCCATGTCCTGGCTATTATAAACAGTGCTGCGATGAACATTGGGGTATACGTGTCTCTTTCAGATCTGGTTTCCTCAGTGTGTATTTTTTTTTCCCTTTTTGTTTTTTGGTTTTTTGTTTTGTAATACCTGTTTAGTGGTATGAAGTGGTATCTCATTGTGATTTTGATTTGCATTTCCCTTATGACTTGGGGCACTAAGCACCTTTTCATGTGCTTTTTGGCCATTCATATATCTTCTTTGGAAAAATGTCTGTTCAAGTCCTTTGCCAATATTTGATGGGGTTTTATTTTCTCATTTATTTTGAGTTGTAGTATTTCTTTATATATTCTGGATCCTAATCCCTTACCAGATATGTGATTTATAGACATTTTCTCCCAGTCTGTAGGTTGCCTTTTCATACCCTTGATAGTGTCCTTTGTTTCACAAAAGTTTTAAATTTTGGTGAAGTCCAGTTTACCTGTTTTTGTTGTTGTTGCCTTTGGTGTCATAGCCAAGAAATTATTGCCAAATTCAATATTTTAAAGATTCTCCTTAATGTTTTCTTGTAAGAGTTTTATAATTTTAGCTCTTTCTTTACATCTTTGATATATTTTTTTTGTTAATTTTTGTATATAATAGTAAGGATCCAATTTCATTCTTTCACATATGAATATCCAGTTTTCCTATAGCCATTCTTTGAAGAAACTTTTTAAAAGGAATTGTCACCCTTGTTGAGAATCAATTGACCATACATGTGAGGGTTTATTCCAGACCCTCTCTTCTGTTTCATTGCTGAATATGTCTGTTTTTGTGCCAGTACCACACTGGTTGATTATTATTACTTTTGGTAAACAGCCGTATAACTGCTGGGTTATAGGCTAAAAGTATGTTTAGCTTCATTTAAAACTTCTAAGTTATTTCCAAAGAAGTTGTTTCATTTCACACTCTCAACAGCAATGTATGAAAGTTCAGTTATTATACATATAAGCCAACATTTAGTGTTAACAGTCTTTTAAAATTTTAACCATTATATTTCAAATGTAGTGTTATAGTATTGTGATTTTATTTGCATTTCCCTGACGACTCGTAATTTTGAGCATGTTTTCATGTATTTGTTGGACATTCATAACTCTTCTTTCATGAAATATTTGTTCAAATCTTTTAATTGGCTGTGTGTCTTGTTATGATAAAGCTGTAAGAATTCTCTATATATTCTTGATACAAGTCTTAGTCAGGTGTGTGTATTGCAAATATTTTCTCCCAATCAGTTGTGCTTTTTTGATTTCTTAGCAACATCTTTCAAACAACTTTAAAATTTTTTTCTCCTTTTAGAAATAATTTCATACCTACAAAAATTTGCCCAAAAATAGCACAAATATTCCATTATTACTTTGTTATTTTCTCCTGCAAAGTTACTTTGAGTGAATTTTTCTTTCCTAGTTTGATAATATGGGAATTTTGATCATTGACTTCTAAGCTGTCTTCTAAATAAAAGCATTTAAAGCAACACATTTCTTCCAAAATACTGTTTTAACTTCATCATCACATTTCGACATGTAATGATTTTAGGTCATTCCTTTAAAAATATTTAGTAATAGTAATTATAATTATCCAAGGAAAAACCAGGAGCATATCTGTGTAAAAGGCCCAAAAAGGAGGAAGTTATTGTAAGAATAAAATAAAAGCAACTGGAAACTCCAGGGAAAATGTAAAACATTTAGAAAATAGCATTACTTTGTTCTATATTGAACCATAGTTATATAATCAAAATTATTTAAACAATAATAAGGGTCCTTACAAGGAATGCTTTCTTCCACTATTTACTTCTGCTAGGAAACTTTTTTTACTAAGCTAATTACTAAAGTCATTAAAGTTCTTCAGGATGCAGTTAAATGCTGATCTTTCTTCATGAACTTATCTTCTATGTGGTGAATCCTTTGTATGTCCACTCTTTAAAAAAAATATGTATTATTTATTTGGCTGCGCCTTAGTTGTGGCACTCAGATCTTTGATTTTTGTGTGTGTGTGTGGTGTTTGGAATGTTTAGTTGTAGCATACGAGATCTTTTTTTTTTTTTTCCCCTACTTGCGGTATACAGGATACTTAGTTATGGCATATGGGATCTAGTTCCCTGATCAGAGATTGAACCCAGGACCCCTGCATTGGGATTTCAGAGTCTTCACCATTGGACCAACAGGGAGGTCCCTGTAGGTCCCTTGTTCAGCTTGAGAACATGTTTTTTTTATTATACATGGATTATTATATATATATACATTCCACTGATTCTGATAATTTCTCCAGGATTGTCAATTATAGTATCTTACAAATCAATAATTTAACTCAATAAGTACATAACTTAACTCAATAATAGTACTTTTAACCTTTTTAGTTTACTTGTCTAACTACTGTCTTTTCCACTATACTGTAACTCATTCATCATATAAACAGTACTATTCAGTTCCAGATTTCCAAAACTTAGCCCACCATCAGGCACATTGTAACTGCTCATGCTTACTAAATGAATTAATTTGAAGAAACTTGATCTGGTTATTATGAGAACATGCTACTCTTTTGCTGTTTCCTCAAGAAAGGAGAAAAAAGAAAAGAGTGAGAGAAGATGTGATTGAAGAGGAAAGGAGAATACTGAACACATTTAATAGATGTCCCCTCTCTAAAGCACTTAAGCAGCAGCAAGCATACCCTTGGAGCATGTCTGATGATATTTCAGAGCCTCTCTTCACAGATCACCTTGCAATCCCAGGTCACAAGGTGGGAGCTGCCAGCAGTCCTGGTATTAAACCACCGCACTGGCTTCCAGTCCTCCTTTAAGTGAGGTGGCTTGCGGTGGACTAGCCTAGGGTAACTATGCCAACTTACAGCTGTCCTGTCCCTGTCTCCCTGCCAAACAGACTTAGATTTCAAGTGAGTAGTTTCACAAGCCTGCAAGGAATGGATATTTATAAAGACAAGTTATGTCGTGGTCATATTCACATAGCATCACCATCAGCTCAGCATCCAGGCAAACCAGGGTCATATCCTGGGATCAGTTGGCTTTACAGGATGCAGGGAGCTGGGAAGGCAGACATATGGGGAAAATACGGGACAAATGGGTCTGACCAACTTAACTACAGGGAAGCATACAACCTTTCTTCTTTTCATTAGGGCTTTTATCAGAGGCATTTGACCTACAGTGGAAGGAGCATGCATCTTAGAATTAATGGATCTTGTTTTGGGTTCAGGAACTGCTACTTACTTGCTTGCTGTCCTTGAGCAAGTCCCTTCCTATCTCTGGGTCTGGTTTCCTTATTTGAACAATGTCAACCTCATAAAGGAATTTTGAGGATTATAAAGAAATAATGGATGTGAGCATTCTTTGTAAAATATAAATTATACTGTGCTTTTTCTCACTGGGATATGCCTCAAGGTCATTCAGCATATTGTGTTCAGCTCTTACATAAATAATATTAAAGGGAAATATTACCAAACCAGGAAAAATTGCTTGTGTTAATAAACAGTATGGCAGGGAGAAGCTTCACTGAACTTAATGTTCTTGTTTGTTAACCCACTAGTCAAACATTATTGAACATATCATCACCATCATAAAAAAGATGTGAGTGTGTATTATTCAGTTATCCAGACAACACTTATTATGTGCTCAGGTGAAAGGCACTAGGTTAGCTCCCATGAGTGAACAGTAAGGAAAAGGAAGAGAATCCACATTCAGAATTAGGTAGTTATAATGTTTCAAGGCTGCATTGGATAAGTGTTATATTTCTAGTAGTTTGTAGAATCACAACACATCAGACATGTATGCCTATATAATATCTCACTTCCTTCAACTGTTACCTAAGGTATGAATTCTGTCGACACTGTACTTTGATAACTAAAAAATATCATACTGCGGGGGATATTCTAAATATTTCAAGTAGATATAACTGTAAGAAAACTCTTCCTCATATTCACCATCTGGTCCTGTCTTATAGCCATGCAGCTCACTTCCTCTTATACATGATGGTCACCACTTAGACCTTTAAAGATACCCATCATGCTTCTTCCATGCTTCCTTTCTCCACGATACATATATACAACCCCTGGTCCCTTGCCTCTCTATTCTGCTTTGTCACTTAGGAGCCTGCTCAGTTCTTCCTGTGTCCTACTCAGCACATCACATTCCACCTGGCCTCAGAATTCTAGGAGTGGTTCTACCAGGGCAGAACAGGATGTGACTGCAATCTCCATGTTGACAGTCCTCAGTGACATTTATAGAGATTTATAGACATTTATAGGGATACTGGCAAACCCTAAATTTGTTTTCATGTAGTGTATCTCCTTTTCCATGTAAGTATATTCCCTCATTCTGTTTTTTTGAAGTTTATTTTTCAGAACAGCATTCACAACTTCACAGTTGTATTTACTAAATTGTGTTTTTAGATGTTGGCATAAGCTGCCTCTAACACAAGTCCTCTCCATTATAGTACAGTCCCCAGCAGGATCAGAGGGAGAATGATTCAAAGGTTGATGCACAGTTTATAACTCATGCTTTGCCCCAGAGAGTTCGCCTGGGATTCACTTTTAATCACTTCCCACAGTTCTATTTATGATGTCAGCGTTCTTATACATCCTACAGAAGTTCCCAGGACCCATATGATTTATACTACTAAGACTCTCCCATTAAAATTTTGAATAACCCTTTCCTCCAGGAGTCAAAAAACAATTAAAAATTGACATAGGAGTCAGATAGGGACAAAAATAGCAGCTTTATCATTGATATAATTAAATGCAAGTATGTGGAATGGCTCCAGCCAAGGAATGTACAGCCCTTTTGCCAGTTGGCTGGTGGAGGTGCTCTGTGCTCCTGTAAGCTTCCCTACTTCCCAGCAACCAGAACAAAATAGGAAATCAGAACCTTGCAGGCAGGCAGATGGACAGCTTAGAAAGAGTGCTCAGAGGGGCAGAGGAGCCCACACTAGGCTGGAGCCCAGTTCCTCACAGCACATTCACTCTTCCCTTGAGATGGGGAGAGGCACTTCTTCTGAAGAGTGATTGTCTGCATTTTCTCAGCTGAAGAGGAATATTGAGCGAGGGAGAGAAGGCTTCCCTCACATCTCCTTACACTCACACACAGGCACTGGGTCCCTTTAGTGTCGTCAACTGCAGGATGATGGGGCTGGCTTGTATGGGTGGGGGGACCTCTTCCAAGGCGACCTGCTTGTCCACACTCAGGCCCGGTGGCCACTCCCCTTTGTCCATGGCCTGTGAGATTTTGTCTGCGGGGCTGACAGCCCTCACATCAGCCTGGGAGCTGCACACATCTGACCCCGCACATCATTTCCTCTCTGTGGAATGTCACGCTCTGTGAAGGCCAGTGTTACTTGATGTCGGACACCTGGACGTAGAGGGAAATGTTCTGCTCCATGGCTTTCCATTTCTATGAAGTCCCTGTCCTCCCTGTGCCACCCTGGGTGTGAGCCTGGAGTGGAAAGACCCCTGAATGAGATGGGGAATGTTGCAGTTGACAGGCCCTCCATCTGCTCCCTGGGGTCCTTTTAGACTTGCCTGTTTATATTCCTCTCCCTTCCAGATTTCCCTTTTATGCTGGAGACAAAGCCCAAAGAGGCTCCTCCACTTTCACTATCACTTGTTATGAGTCCTCTTCTATCTCCTAGGATCTAATAGTTATGTCTTGTGCAAGCTACCTGGAAGCTTTTGCAATCTCCTGTTCCACTCAAGAATTACTAAAGTAGGTAGAAAGTCTTTTTAGTCTCCCTACTTGAGCTGTGTGTTTCTACTTCTCCTTCACCTTCCAGAAGGTAGCCATCGCCCCATCATACAGATGTGGCTCCTGGGTCCATTTGCTTCTTAGGCATGGTGATTGAAGAAAAACTTGGTTGTAGAACTCCATTTGCAATATTTAGATCTATTTGTATCAATTATCCAAACTTTCCCTATATACCCACCCACCCCCTCTTTTTTCTTTTTTTTTTCTAGTAATACCTTTATTCTTTTCAAAATAATTCCATAACCAGTATCTCATTTGGACCTCAAAAGGATCTCATGAGTGAGGCAAATCATGATTCTATCTTTCCCTTCTATATCCCGGAACAGAGGCACAAAAAGGTGAAGTCATGAACCCGAGATTTAGGAAAGAGTGGGGGCAAAATCGGGATCAGACACCACATCTGACCCTGAAGCCAGCACACCTTCTTCTGAATGAATCTGTGTGCACAGACCTCACAGGGTATTAGCAGTCACTAGGTCTCCGTGATTGAAAAGATCTCCACGAGAAGCCAGTCCCATCAGCCCCTAGTTGAATGTCCTGCTTTGAGAAGGCACATCCCCTGAGTAAATGGAAAGAATTATTTATTGTGGGGGAATGAAACAAAACTAAGCCAAATGAAGCATAGAAGGTTTGGGTGACATTTAGGTGGCAAGAGCCAGAGTTTAAGCGAACTGGAAACTGATGGGAGATGAGGCAGTGGAATGACACAGTTTAACTCTTTGAAACCTGTTTACTGTTTTAATATTTCAGATGGACTAAAAGAAAAACAGAACACTCATTTAGTCATCAAAGAACCCTGGTACTCTCTGTTAAATCCATTGGGAAAAAATTTGGATGGACCAGAAGCAGCAGTTTCTCATTTACATATTTGTCTAAATTATGCTAATGAGAAAAAGAGTGAATTATAGACACACATCCACACAGAGCTTGCAACATTGTGAAGCTTTGACTTTAATTAAGACCTGTGTTTTTGCCCCTCCATCCTTTTTTAAAATGAAAGCATCATTAAAGAGAAGAAAAACAATAGACAGCTAAAACCTCCCACCAAGAAAACCTATGCTATTTTGGATAGCTCATATGCCAAATTATTCCACTTTAATGGAAAGAAAAAACTAATGCAAAGGAATCCATGTGTACAGATGACTGGAGTGCATCCCCCCATCTCCCAAAGCAGCACATTTCCAAAGGGCACAGATCGCCTCCTGCGATGCCTCTTTTGTTTGTTTAATTTCCTCACAATGCATCAGCCTCTAAGGAGATGGGCCCAAGTTCTCCCTCTCTCTCACATTGTTTTCAAACCTAGTTACCACTGCATGCATTTCTAAATGACAAAGTGACTGGGTCTAAACCTTGATATGTGGAGAGAAAACCCAAACTGACAGTTGGAAGGGGCAGAAGGAGGAAGGCACTGCCCATTCCTCCCTCATCCCAAATGTCATCCCTTCCTGGTCCAGGCTGCCCCGGCAACCCTGATGAAGAAACGAGCAGACACTTGAAACTTTCTGACAGGTGTCATGGGCGCAGGCACTGAGAAACCAGGAGTGACGGAGCTTGACGTGACAGTGGCAGAGCTACTGAGGCTGGCTCCAGGACATGCGGAGTTTGGTGTCTGTCACTTCCAATCCTTGTCACGCTCCTGCTCCATAATGGCAACTGCAAACAGACAGAGCCAGCGGGAAGTGTTCAGAAAACTTAAGAACATCTTTTCCTGACCAAGTGGTGTTGCCAAGCTGCAGTAATGTAGGATCAGCCACCCAAAGTGGGTGCACTCCAGCAAAGCGCGTAAGAAGCGGGTGACAGGGCTGATCACACCGGTGGGGTGCTCAATTTGCTTGTTGTCTTTCTTTGTCAAACTCTGCCTTGCCCTCCAAGACTAGAGTTTCAGTCTCCCATTCCTTTCCACATTTGTGCATGTGACTTTTGTTCTGCCAGCATCTTCCTCCACCAGTAACTTCTGATGACTCTTAATTCCTTGCATATAGTGATCTCTGCAACAGATCCTTCATGATCTAAATATTTGGCAATGCTGCTCTTCTGACCTGGCTGGAGAGTGATTTATAATGGGAGAAGAGGGCCAGCTTCTTGGTAACACCATGCAAATAGTTTCATAAATATTGCTCCATTGCATTACTTTGAAATATTACTTCTTTTAATGGTCTGCCAAAGTCAAATAATTCTGCTAAATAAAAATCCACGGCTAGGCCTCTCACCCAACTAAAGTAACAGGTGGTAACCAAGCTCACCTGGTGGGAGAACCCAACTTGATTAACTCCAGCCCAGAAGTGATGGTTAACTGGCATTAAGGCATGATGGATGATAGCAGGTGCGTGTATAATGTTTTACCTGGCCTTCCAGCCTTCTAAGAGGGGATGTATTTATTTAATAGTTCTTAACCCAATACATTGGCTTGCGGTTAAGCATTTTCAAATAACATGAGGACTTTATAAGTGCATTTATTTAAATAAAATCCAACCAATAATTATTTGACAAAAAGTCAGTGGCGCATGTAGTCTCTGAGTCTGGTTTCTACCGAAAATTCCATGGGGCCTCAGGCAGAGTGATAAATCAACCATGGTGCGACTGTCTCCCTCTCCAAATGCCAGGAGTCAATGCTGAAGTGGAAAGAGTTCTGGTGTCACAGTGACCCAAGGTGAGCCTGAAATTTGAGAATGGCAGGGGACCAGGGTAGATATTTTTATTACAAACTGCACTGTGAAGGGTCAAGATAAGTTCAGGCCACAGGTGCTGTTGTATCTTAGCTTCAGCCAATTTCTGCTCTGGTTTTGTGCTCGGTGATTGGAGGTGACCTTTTTTAACAGAATATCTCCTTTCCAGGGGGGTCGGCATGAAAGCAGCGATGGTGTCAGCTTGTGTCAGGACCCACACGTTCTCCCGATGTACACACCACTCCTAGAATCTCCTCCTTTTCCATCTCTTCAGCTCATGTGCCTGCAGTGCTGACTCCTACATATGTTTTTTCTAACCAGTTTTATCTTCCAGCCTCTAATTTTGCATCTCTGTTCAGACAGTAACCCCTGAAACACATGTATACTAGGCTGAAGGAACATGCTTGTTCCCATCAACCACGTTCTCTGTTGGATTTCCTTCTCTGTTTGTGGTTCTGCCCCTCTCCCTGGCACCTGCCTCCAAACCTTTGAAATCGCCTCTTTCTTTGCTTGCTAGAGTCAAGCAGTTATGCAGGCCTGTCAGTTTTCTCATATAAAACCTACATCTGCCCCCCATATTTAGTTTGGAAAGAATGTTTTTATAATTTGTTTTATAAAATTACACATGTTCATCATGAACTTTTCAAACAATATGTCAAAGCATAAAGAAGAAAGACAAGTAAAACCAATTTTTTAAATTAAAAATAATATCCAAAATCATATTGTCCATAAGTAGCTCATAAAATTAGATTGCATTCTTCTAGATTGCTTTTGTGCACATAGATGAATAGACGGATAGATGGATGTAAAGAAATCTTACTAAAACTGTATTATGATACCCATGTTATTTTGACAAAAACATTAAATGTAATTTTATTTGATTTTGACAGGAAAAAAGTGAAACAATGAAAATGAAGGAAATTGTTTAACTTTATTTCTTTATGTAAGAGATAAATGCCTAAATTATCTGAAGATGAAAGAAATGAACTTACAACTTGAAGAGATTGTGAAAGTATTATTCTTAAAATTCCACTTCAATTTTCATCAGTAGTGATCGAATTCACCCTAAGGGAAGTAAAAAGGTCACCCTCCTATACTTCCTGTTGGCTGTTCATCCTCCACCTCCCACACTTACTTACCAAGACACATAACATTTATATTCTGTAATCAAACTGTCCAGAGTTTAATGTCTCAGTTCTTCATTTAAATTACTTTATTGCTCACACTCACCACCAGTCATTTCTCTGAAGCTTCTCCATTTCTATGTGTTTGTTTTTATCCTCTCTGCTTAGTGAGGTTTGATTGTGGAGTACTTTTATCTAGAAAGAATTTCAGTGCTGCTTACATTGTGTTCTTCACTTGCTGAAGTCATGCTTTGATTCTTTAGCAAGATGCAGACATTGTACTGTTGGTTTCTGAATTTTGAATACTACGGGCTCATAATGCTACATCATCACTGTTCTTTTTCATTAGCCTGGGTTTCATCATGGTGTGATTTTATTCCTAACCCTACCCCTACCTTTCCCCCAAAAAAGAAAACGGACTAAAGGTGGTTGTATGATCAAGTTCTGTCACATTTGAAAATATCTTCAGTTTGTTCCTGTACTCAAATAACAACTTGACTCCTTTACTACTTTCCCAAATCGTGGGGTTCCTCCTGACACTCAATGTTTACTGACATCATTCCATTGTCTATTATAGCAATATGAGATATCTTTTTCTTTTTATCCATTCTCAATCATTATTTATTTATATGTTTTTATCCCAAAGTGAATTTAAAGAATAGAGAAAAACACCTAACAAGTTTGGTATAATAATCAACATCATTTTCAGCAAATTTTAGCATGTTGATTTATTTACTTTAAATATCTTTACCTTATAAAATAAAACATACAAACATATGTTGTTGTTGTTGTTAGTCACTAAGTCATGTCTGATTCTTTGAGACCCCATGGATTGCAGCACACTAGGCTTCCCTGTCCTTCACTATCTCCCCGAGTTTGCTCAAACTTATGTCCATTTAGTTAATGATGCCATCCCACATCTCATCCTCTCTCGTCCCCTTCTCCTCCTGCCCTCAATCTTTTCTGGCATCAGGGTCTTTCCAATGAGTTGGCTTTTCACATCAGGTGGCCAAAGTACTGGAGCTTCATGTACCTCATCTTAAGTGTTCCTTGCTCATTTTATTTCCCAGTACTCTTCCACAGAGAAATCTCCTGTCCTTAATTTGGTGTTTTGCAAGTTCTATACATGTTTTTTTAGCATTCTTACACATGTATGTAGCTAGGAATTATGGATACATTGTATGATATTTTATAGACTGTTTCAGATTTATATAAATGCTATCATACAGAATTTATAGTTCACACCTTGCTTTTCTCCTCCAGCATTACTTTTGCAAGATTTCTCAATGTCAGTACAAATAGTTTAATAATTTTCATGTTTTTCCTATTGATGGATATTTAGTTTGTTTCCAGTTTCACTTTGAAAAGTAATGCTGTAGCAAATAAAACTTGTTCATTTGTAGTCTTTGACATGTGTGAGAATTTCTTTACTATAAACATTCAGAGGTGAATTTGGGGCCATTTGTGGACTGTGTGTGTCTTTAACTTTGACATTTCTAAATAACTAGATAAATTTTACATCACAATCAGGGCTGTGTTATACTTCCCAATAATTTACATACTCACAGGCCATTTAAATTGTCATAGCTTTTTTCATATATTCCCATGTAATAGATTTTAAATGGTACCTTAATATTAGTCTCTTTTACTTCTCTGATGGTCCAGTGGTTAAGACACTATGCTTCCAATGCAAGGGGTATGGATTTGATCCCTGGTCAGGAAACTCATATCACACATGCCATGTGGTGTGGCAAAAACTAAAAAAAAAAATTAATTTGAAAAGTATTCATCCCTTTTACAATTTTTTTTTAAATTTATTTATTTATTTTTTTATTTTTTCAGTGGGTTTTGTCATACATTGACATGAATCAGCAATAGATTTACACATATTCCCCATCCCGATCCCCCCTCCCACCTCCCTCTCCACCCGATTCCTCTGGGTCTTCCCAGTGCACCAGGCCCAAGCATACTAACACATATATATGGAATTTAGAAAGATGGTAACGACAACCCTTTATGCAAAACAGAAAAAGAGACACAGAAGTACAGAACAGACTTTTGAACTCTGTGGGAGAAGGTGAGGGTGGGATGTTGCGAAAGAACAGCATGTATATTATCTATGGTGAAACAGGTCACCAGCCCAGGTGGGATGCATGAGACAAGTGCCCTTTTACAATTTTTATGAGTACTGACTACCAATGAGATTGAGCATATTTTCAAATGTTTAATGGTCTTCTTACTCCTTCTTTTATGGTTCAGTTCAGTTCAGTTCAGTCACTCAGTCGTGTCCGACTCTTTGTGACCCCATGGACTGCAGCACGCCAGGCTTACCTGTCCATCTCCAACTCCCGGAGCTTACTCAAACCCATGTCCATCAAGTTGGTGAGCCATCCAACCATCTCATGAAAGAGGAGAGTGAAAAAGTAGGCTTAAAACTCAACATTCAGAAAACAAAAATCATGGCATCCAGTCCCATCACTTAATGGCACATAGATGGGGAAACAACGGAAGCAGGGAGAGACTTTATTTTGGGGGGCTCCAAAATCACTGTAGAAGGTGACTGCAGCCCTGAAATTAAAAGACATCTACTCCTTGGAAGAAAAGTTATGACCAACCCAGACAGCATATTAAAAAGCAGAGACATTACTTTGCCAAAAAAGGTCTGTCTTTTATGGTATAGCTGTTCATATCCTTTGCCAATTTTCCTACTGGCTTGACTTTTCTCTTATTGATCTTTAAGGGTGCTTTATATAAGCTGTATCCAATTCATTAGCAGTTTTATATGCTGCACATATCTTTCCTAATTCCACATCTAATTGCTTAACATTTTGTGTGGTGTCTTCTGTAATAAGAAATATTTTAATGTATTAATAGTTGAATTTATTTTCCTTCTTTGTGATCTGCGGTTTTGTATCTTTCTTTAAAATCTTTTTGAATCATGAGACTGTAAAGATAATCTTGTACATTCTTCTAAAATTTTAAAATTATGCTTTTTTGATAATCACAGCCAACATACTGAAATAATTTGTTTTATATACAAATCTGGAACCATATTCTAAATAATTTAATATTCTGATCTTGTGAGAATTTTCTCTTGATTCCAAAAGTTTTATTTTTTCTTTCTTTTTATTGAACTATAGTTGATTTATAATATTGTGTTAGTTTCAGATGTGCAACAAGGTGATTCATATATTGTTGTTATTCACTCACTCAGTCGTGTCCATCGCTTTGTGACCCCTTGGACTCCAGCATATCAGGCTTCCCTATCCTTTACTATCTCCCTGATTTGCTCAGACTCATGTCCATTGAGTTAATGGTGTCATCCAACCATCTCATCCTCTCTTGCCCCCTTCTTCTCATGCCCCCAATCTTTCCCAGCATCAGGGTCTTTTCCAGTGAGTCAGCTCTTCATACCAGAGGGCCAAAGTATTAGAGCTTTAGCTTCAGCACTGGTCCTTTCCATGAATGTTCAGAGTCGATATCCTTTAAGATTGACTGGTTTGATCTCCTTGCTGTCCAAGGGACTCTCAAAGAGTCTTCTCCAGCACCACAGTTCAAAAGCATATGTATTTATATTCCTTTCAGGTTCTTTTTCATTTTAGGTTATTACAGGATATTGAATATAGTTTCCTATACTGTACAGCAAATCCTTGTTGTCTATTTTATATACAATGGTATATATCTGTTAATTCTATGCTCTTAATTTGTCCCACTCTTTCCCTTTTGGTAACCATAAGTTTGTTTTCCATGTCTGTGAATCTGTTTCTGCTTTGCAAATCAGTTCATTTGTGTTATTTTTTAGGTTCCACATATAAGTGATATCATATAATATTTATCTTTCTCTGTCTGACTTACTTCACTTAGTATAATAATCTCTACATCCATCTATGTTACTGCAAATGTTAATTATGTCATTCTTTTTTATGGCTAAGTAATATTCCATTGCATATATGTACATCTTCTTTATCCAGTCTTCTGTTGAGAGACATTTAGGTTGCTTCCATGTCTGTAAACAGTGCTATTGTAAACATTGGGGTGCATGCATCTTTTCAGAGTTTCCATCTTTTCTTGTCATATGTCCAGGAGTGGAGTTGCTGGAGTATATGGTAACTTTATTTTTAGTTTTTTAAGTAGCCTCCATACTGTTCTCCATAGGGACTGCACCAATTTACATTCCCACAAATAGTGTATGAGGATTTGCTTTTCTACCCACCCTCTCCAGCATTTATTACATGTAGACATTTTGATGATGGTCATTCTGACTAGTGTGAGGTTATGCCTCATTGTAGTTTTGAGTTGCATTTTGCTAGTAGTTAACAATGTTGAGCATCTTTTCATGTACCTAGTGACCATTTGTATGTCTTCTTGGAAGAAATGTCTCTTTAGGTCTTCTGCCCATTTTTGATTGGATGTTTGTTATTTGATATAGAGTTGTAAATGCTGCTTATATGTTTTGGATATTAAGCCCTTGTCAATTGCATCATTTGGAAATATTTTTCTCCCAGTCTGTAGGTTATCTTTTCATTCTGTTTATGGTTTCCTTTGCTGTACAAAAGCTTGTGAGTTTGATTAGGTTCCATTTGCTTATTTTTGGTTTTGTTTCTTTGGCCTTGGGAGACTCACTACTAGTTTTTTTATTGCTGAAATGACAACCTAAAGGGATCATAGTCACTTAATTAATATCTCAATCATCATTGCAATATAGTAACAAAGATGATGGAATTGTGAAGGTGATTATTATAGATGTATCTTCTTATCAGACATTTGCCACATTTTTCTCTGATTGGAATTAAGAGTTAAGTGCTACATATCATCTAATATACCTCTCCTGGTTAATATAACATAGCTAGTTGTTCATCTTCAACTGGGTTTTTTCTCTGACATGTTATTTTACTCCCTGAATGTTGTTTTAAGTTTGGGCTGAGGTATGATAGGCCACTTTTGCCATTAATTGTCTAGTATTAAAACAGAGGAGAATTTTAGGCAATGGCAATTCCAGATTATATGTGCGTACATACATGTGTATGTGTTGCTTTTTTCTTTTGACTTGGGAGCCTGATCTAAAAAAAATATTGTTTTAATTCACATCAGAGAATGTTTTTCCTACATTCTCTTCTAGGAGTTTTATGAGGTCATGTCTGTAAACTGCTTTGGGTAGCATGGCTATTTTAACAATATTAATTTTTCCAATCCAAGAGCATAGGACATTTTTCCATTTTTTCAAATCATCTAAAGTTGGAAGACTATGATTTCTATGCTCATGTCTTTAATCAACTGAAAAAGTGAGACTAGGCAGATTGGCAGGAGATAAGAATCAGGTATTTTTTAATATGGAAAAACAGTAGGAAACATTTTTCTCCCCCCACTAATTCTAGACTCTTTATTCTGTCCCCTTTGTTGACTTATTTATTCCTGGGCTAGTTGTTTGAATTACTGTAGATTTATTATTTTCATATAAAATGGGGTAAAACTCAAATCTGTTTTTCAGTAACCTGCTAACTGTTATTTACTCTGACTTTTGTTGGCTTTGTATGGTACAAATGTCTTTTCCCACACTGGGACTTGTCTTTTTATCCTCTTAGTGTGTCTTTGGATGAGTGAATATATTTTTATGAACCCTTATTTTCTAATCCTCTTTCATGGTTGCTATTGTCCTTTCCCATTACAACATCTTTGCTGCATCAACATCACAAATATATGTTGATATATATTATCTTGTAGACACTTTACTGTTTCACTTTTTATATTTAGATCTTTATTCCACTTTGCAAATCAACTGTTTGTATGGTGGAAGATACTGAGCAGATTTGTTTTGTTTTAATGCATGAATATCTAGTGACCAACATCATTGATTAGAAAGACCATTCTGTGATAACATCTGTGCCACAAAGTGTCTCCATATGTGTAGGCCTGTTTCTGGACTCACTGTTGTGTTCTACCAATCTGTTTGTCTTTCCTTGAACAAGACCACATTGTCTCAACTAATGCAATTATATAAAAAATCCATATCCGTTAGAAAAGTTTTGTGCTTCTGTTTCTTTCTTTAACGTTATCGTCACTATTCTTGGTCCTTTGAGATTACATCTAAACTTTAAAATCAACTTAAAATTTCTGCAGAAAGCAACCTGCCAAAATTTTGATTAGGATTATACTGAATCTATATATCTTTTTAGGAAGAAATCATAACCTTTGCCGTATTAAGCCCTCAGATCCCTAATGACTGTATATCCCTCAATTTATTTTCTTTCTTTAAAATATTTCTAAAGATCTGCACTTTTCTTTGTAAATGTCTTCCATTTCTTTTGTTAGATTTATTTCTATATATTTGATATTTTTAATAAATCATAAGTTTAAGTTCTACATTTAGCAGTACATTCCTATTTTACTGAAAGTTTTAAAATACAGAAATTGATGTTTAATGACTAAATGCATTTTTCAGCATCTGTGGAAAGAATCCTAAAATTTATTTCTGTAAGTCCATTAATACATTAAGTTATATTTGTTGTTCAGTTGCTAAGTCATGTCCGACTCTTTGTGACCTCGTGGACTGTAACACTCTAGGCTTCCCTATAGCAAACTTCATCTCATCCTCTGTCACCCACTTCTTCTCCTGTCCTCAATCTTTCCCACCATCAGGGTCTTTTTCAATGAGCTGGCTCTTAGCATCAAGGTGGCCAAAGTACTGGAGCTTCAGCTTCAGCATAAGTCCTTCCAATGAATATTCAGGATTGATTTCCTTTAGGATTGACTGGTTTGGTCTCCTTGCTGTCCAAGGGACTCTTAAGAATCTTCTCTACCACCACAGTTCAAAAGCATCAGTTCTTTGGCATTCAGCCTTCTTTATGATCCAACTCTCACATCTGTACATGACTACTGGAAAAACCATAGCTTTCACTATATTTCTACATTTAAAATAGTGAACCATCTTTGCATTTCTGGAATAAATTCCACATTTTTATGTTATTCTTGTAATATAAATTGAGTCTGAAACTATTTAATTTTAGAATTATCAGTTGATATACATGAGTGAGTTTATATATGGTTTTCTCTTATTGCACTTTCTTCATTGGATTATGATACCAATGTTATGCTCACTTCATAAGATCAATTTGAACTTTCCCCTTTATTAATAATTTTAAATGGTTTATAGGGATTTTAAATTTTTTCTTAAAGGTTTTCCTATGAAACTTTCCTTATGAAATCACCTAGAATTGGAAGTTTTTAATAGTGGTGTACAGGTAAAAGTTAATTATAAAAACAAAATGGTAGATATTGAGCCCAAGCTGTGCATATTTACTCAAATACATGTACTTTCCATCTGTATTTTTCCATTTATATTTCTACCATGTAAATGGATAGGATTTGATCTTTGGAGTTTTCAATTCATTCTCTTCTAGATATTCTGTGATTTTAGTTTGAATTTTATATTTGACAAAAGAGAGCTGCTTATAGGACTTTATCGTATTATTGGTTTGTTATTAGTATTTTGTAATACTAATTACTGGTGCTATATTATTGTGAGCATAGAACATTTTTGGTACTATTTAGAAACTTATTGGAAGCTTCAAAATAATCTTGTATATGGGCAAGCTTTCCAAATATTGTATTCCTTGAAAAAAGGGTATATTCTTTATTTTCAGTGTTGAAGCTAAAAATATGTCAATTAATATACCTTCTAAGGAAAGGTAAATTAAGATCTTAGACTAGTATGTTTCTGTTTATCCATGTAGTTTTCACAGTTGTGATTTATGTTTCTGAATGCATGTAATCATAGTACTATATTGTATTCTTTAGCCTGATAAAGTGACTTTGTCTATGTCTTTTTAGTTTTTTTATTAATGAATTCAACATTATGTATTGAGTTTGGCCAATCCACTCTCTTTTTATTTTATCTTTATTGTTTATATTTGCCCCCTTTTTTCCCTCAAATTTTGTGTCACTTTGTCTTATGCATGTACCATATATGGAGCAAAGACTGGTGTTTTGCTTTTATTTTTCCCTATCAATGGTGATGTACAAAATGTTTCATTATGAAAATTTTCTAATGATCAGCAAAGTTGAAAGACTTTTACAGTGAATGGCCCACAAGTTTAGTTTTTTAATCCAACCCAAAATTATGTCTTAAGAGACAGATTTAGTTCATGTGAAAATATTGATATGTAAGTGCTTTTGGTTAATATTATTCTATAGTTCACTTATTTGTTCATATCACTTAAATTATATCAATATATATTCTTTTCTCTCCTTTTTGATTTTGTGATTATCTTGATATTTAGGAAGTCTTATACTTTTGCTGGAGATTACTTTCATATCTGTAACTATGTGTGACAGTGAAAGTGAAAGTCACTCAGTGGTGTCTGACTCTTTGCGACCCCATGGACTATACAGTCCATGGAATTCTCCAGGCCAGAATACTGGAGTGGGTAGCCTTTCCCTTCTCCAGGGGATCTTCCCAACCCAGGGATCGAACCCATGTCTCCCGCATTGCAGGCAGATTCTTTACCAGCTGAGACACAAGGGAAGCCCGAGCATGCTGGAATGGGTAGCCTATCCCTTCTCCTAGGGATCTTCCAGACCCGGGAGTTGAATTGGGGTCTCCTGCATTGCAGGTGGATTCTTTACCAACTGAGCTATTAGGGAAGCTTTAACTATATTCTATATCCTTAGTCATCTTTTTTTTTTTAATTATCCATTATTTTCTGTGATTGTCAGATTTGTGTGTCAACTTGTCTAGGCTATAGTACCCAGTTATTTAATCAGTTTAGGTACTGATTATACCAGTTTAGGTACTGCATTAAAGGTATTCAGCAGATGTGATTAACATCTATTAATCAGTTAACTTTAAGTAAAGGATTACCCTTAGTAACGTGTGTGGGCCTAATCTAATCAACTGAAAGGTCTTAAGAGCAGGAAACCTGACATTTTCCTGAGGAAGAAGAAATTCCCATTGTGGCCTGCAGTCTTAGTCCCTACCCAAGGGTTTGCAGCTTGCCTTTGCTGTGGCGTGCTCTGTGTATTAGAGCTTGCCTAGCCAGTGGTACAATTACAGAAACTAGTTCTCTGCTCTGTGTATAGGTACATATATATTTTTTTACTGGTTCTGTTTCTTTGGTAGAAATACAGTGTCTAAAGTGGGCAATAAGTAAGTTAGCTTACTTTAAATTTTTTCTCCTCTTCCTCTGCTATCTGACTTTATTCAGTCATGTATTCTTCTTATCATTAGTTTTAATATTTTAATTTTATTTGAGTATACTTAATTTACAATTTTGTGTTAGTTTCTGGTGTACAGAAAAGTGATTCAGTTATACATATATTCATTCTTTTTTATATTCTTTTCTTATATAGATTATCACACAATATTGAGTAGAGTTTCCTTGAATATTGAGTAGGTCCTTGTCGGTTATCTATCCTGTACATAGTATTGTGTGTGTGTTCATCCCAAGTTCCCGATTTATCCCTCCCCACCACATTTCCCTTTTGTTAACTGTAGGTTTGTTTCTAATATCTTTAAGTCTGTTTCTGTTTTGTAGATAAGTTCATTTGTATCCTTTTAAAAAGTAGATTCCACATATGGGTGATATCATATGATATTTGTCTTTGACTTATGTCACTTAGTATGATAATCTCTAGGCCCATCCATGTTGCTCTACATGGTATTATTTCATTATTTTTTATGGCTGAGTAATATTCCATTGTATATATGTACCACATCTTTCTCCATTCTTCTGTCAGTAGTCATTTAGGTTGCTTCCATGTTTTGGGTATTGGAAATAGTGCTGCCATGAACATTGGATTGCAAATTTTCCTTTGGGGTTATGGATTTCTCTAGATAGATGCCCCTTGAATGGGATTGCTAGATCATACGGCAGTTTTTTAAGGAACCTCCATACTGTTCTCCATGGTGCTTGTACCAATTTACATTTCTACCATCAGTGTAGGAGAGTTATCTTTTCTCCACACCCTCTCCAGCATTTGTTATTTGTCGATCGATGATGGCCATTCTGAGGTGACACCCCATTGTAGTTTTGATTTGCATTTTTCTGATAATTAGTGATGTTGAGCATCTTTTCATGTGCTTTTTGGCCATCTGTTATTAAATTTTCATGTTTGTGTTTTATTAAGGTTTGGTGTGTGTGTGCATACTTAAGAAAGCTCTCTCCTAAACATAACAAGCTTTGGGGAAAATAGAGTTAGGATCAGACCGTTCAAAATCTAAACCCTTGCCCAATAATCAGGCAGTCAATCAATGATGTTAAGTTTTTAATAAATAGAGGAATGAACAATAAATGCAGTATTAAAAAAAATGCAAGTAGTTTGAGGGGAGGAGGTATGAGTAAGTGTTGCATCTGTTGATTTCTGGAAGCAAGGGCAGCAGTCACAATGGCTGGGAAGTAGCGTGCAATAAGCCATCAGAGATAGTGCACATGGGAAAGATGAGTCAAGAAGGGCAGTAGGGAGTGGCTGGGCTTTAGGTTCAGTTTTGTGCTCCTCTGGAACTTACCGCCATTCCCTTGTGGTTTGAAATTTAGCACTCTGATAAATATCTTTCATGGATAAATGTGACTTCCCCAGTATGCCAGCATCATCGCTACCAACTTCAAATCAGGCACATATGATCTAATTCATGTAGTAGATATAGGCCCTGGGAAGAACAGACAGTACTTGATTTATGTGCTTTAAATGATATCCTTTGATTTCTAGCTTTCAAAGATCAGCAGGCTTTTCTATCTCCCATTTTTTCCCCTCTCATTGCTCAATTGTCATTTGTATAATTTCTGTACTATTTGTATTTATCATTTGTATTCTGTACTATTATAATTGCCTATCTTATTTGTTTACTTTCAGTCCTAATTTTACAGTTTAACCTTTGTTATAGAATCAACGCTTAGCTATTAGGTGAAAGAATGGATGTCTTTTGTCCCTCTGTGCCTGTCATGGGCTAAACATTTGGGTCCCTTAAAATTCATGTGTTGAGGTCCTCACTTCCATTGTGATGGTATTTAGAGATGGAGCCATTGAGAGGTAGTTAGGTTTATATGAGGTCATGAGGATAAGGCTGCCGTGGTGGGATTAGTGTTCTTATAAAAAGAGGGAGGGAGACCAGGACTCTAGTTCATTTTATGATGTGAGAATACAGTGAAAGGTAGCCATCTGCAAACCAGGAAGAACGTTATCGACAAGGGTTGAATCTGCCAGCACCTTGATTCTGGACTTCCCAGCCTCCAGAATTGTGAAAAATAACTGTCTATTGTTTGTGCCACTCAATCTATGTTATCTTGTTGTAGCAGCTCAACCTGATTAAGATAGTTCCCTTCCCCATTTAATAAAGAATCTACAATAGCCAAGAGAAGGTACTCACTCCAAGCCCACATACACACATCTATGCCATGTTCTGATCAAACACTCTATAGAGTTGTCTGCCCAAAGTACCCTGAACTCACTTCCAGGTCTTGAAAAGAGCCAATATAAAGATGTATTACCTTTAAAGGAAACAAGAATATAACAGACCACTGAGGTCCCAAGAGAAACTATAGCAGCTACGAACAACAGAATGATATATTTAAGGTGCTAAAACAAACAAACAAACAAGCAAAAACTACCAACATGTAATTACATTATCATTGTTGTTCATCTGCTAAGTCATGTCCAACTCTGCACTCCCATGAACTGCACCACGCCAGGCTTCTCTGTCTTCCACTATGTCTTTGGAGTTTGCTGCAATTTATATTCATTGAATTTGTGATGCTATCTAACCATCTCATCCTCTGCCATTGCCTTCTTTTCCCTTCAATCTTTCCCAGCATCAAGGTCTGGGAAAGCATCAGCTCCCTCCAACAAGTCAGCTCTTCACATCAGATGGCCAAAGTATTGGAGCTTCAGCTTCAACAACAGTCCTTCCAATGAATATTCAGGGTTGATTTCCTTTAGGATTGACTGGTTTGATCTTCTTGCAGTCCAAGAAATTCTCAAGAATCTTCTCCAGCATCACAGTTCAAAAGCATCAGTTCTTCAGTGCTCAGCCTTCTTTATGGTCCAACTTTCACATCCATACATGACTACTAGAAAAACCATAGCTTTGACTATATGGACCTATGTCCACAAAGTGATGTCTCTGCTTTTTAATACACTGTGTAATTCCAAACCTAACAGAAATATCTTTCATA
The DNA here is from genome assembly GCF_019320065.1 of Cervus canadensis. Lineage (NCBI taxonomy): Eukaryota > Metazoa > Chordata > Mammalia > Artiodactyla > Cervidae > Cervus > Cervus canadensis. The sequence continues at coordinate 61,322,983 of NC_057393.1, read as the reverse complement.
AGTGAAGAGAAAAAGATACTTTCTAGATATACAAAGATTGAGTGAATTTGCTATCTGCAATTCTATGTTAAATAAATACTGAAGAGAGCTCTGATAGAAGGAAAATAATCTGATAGTGTGTGGTTGAACCACACGGTGTCCGTTTGGTCAGCTTCATCTTAGCCTGGGTGTCCTACACCCTCTCCTTTCCCTGTGACTGAGCAGTACCCTAACTCACAAGGAATGTGCCTACACCAGATGAGTTCCCTATCAGCTTCTACCTTTGGAATCTGGAAGAACGCCTTTTTCTGTTTCAAATGGTTAAATGGTCATGAGACCCTCAGGGAGAGGAAAATATCCTTGGTTCCCATCTTGCAGACATGCTTCTCACTTGGTAGCCCAATTCTATTTTTAGCTTTAGCCTGTTGTACCCCTTTTAGCTTCTCCAAGCATAGCTGCAAATGCCTTTGGATCATTGTCCCCACATCCTGCCCGTGTGTAAGTTCCTCACAATAAACTTCATAATTATACTTTATGGAGTCGCCTGCTTCATTTTTCAGTCTCAATGTTTCTTCTCAGGTCAGAGGATATTATTCAATACCACCACCTCCCAGCAGACGGAATCAAGGATATGTAAGAAGGAATGAAGGACACAAAGGGAAAGGTACATAATTGGATAAACATGAGGGCAAACCAACTGCACCAAAAAAAAAATGTCTTGTGAAGTTACAAATATATATACAAAAGGAAAATGTGTGATAGCAATACAAAAAACACCAAAGATACCAAGGAACAAATGGAGGTTAAGTATTCTAAACTCAAAATTATCCAAGAAGAGGTACAATTACTAACTTATGTTGGATTCTAAATAATGCATTATGTAATATCTAGGATAATCACTAAAAGAATGGAAGAAAAATTCCCTTGTAGTAAGCAAGAAAATGAAGAGGAAAAAATAATAAAAATATTTGACTAATCAAAACTGTCTAAAGCAAGAAAGGAAAAAGGAACCAAAAGTAGATGATGCATGAAAAATATCATTAAAAGATGATAGATGTAAATGTAAATATGTTAGTAACAATATTACATGTAAATTGCATGTCCTTGTTCAGTTGCTAAGTTGTGTCTGACTCTTTGCGACCCCATGGACTGCAGCACACCAGGCTTCCCTGTCCTTCGCTATTTCCCAGAGTTTGCTCAGACTTGTGGCCATTGAGTTGGTGATGCCATTCAACCATCTCATCCTCTGTTACTCCCTTTTACTTCTGCCCTCAATCTTTGCCAGCATGAGTCTTTTCCAATAAGTCAGCCCTTCACATCTGGTGGCCAAAGTGTTGGAGCTTCAGCATCAGTCCTTCCAATGAATATTCAGGAATGATTTCCTTTAGGATTGACTGGTTTGATATCCTTGCAGTCCAAGGGACTCTTAAGAATTACACGAATATTTCAATAAAAAGGCAAATACTTTTAGACTGGATAAAATCCCAAACCTAATGATATTATGCTTAAAAGGAACAGGACAATTTATAGAGAAGTTGAAAATCAAAAGGATGGGAAAAATGATATGGAAACATTAGCCCTAAGAAACCTCATATAATATCATATTATGCATGAAGCATTACTAGGGAGAATTTTATAATGACAAACACTTGACTGCCTGGAAGATAGAAAAACATTACATTTTTATGAACCTAAAAGCTACTTTAAAATATATAAAGCAATAATTGAAAAACTAGAAAAAAGAAAGAAAGAAATCCATAAGCAATATGGGAGATTTAACATACCTCTCTTCATAACTGATAGCACAAGCAGACAAAAAATTAATAAGAATACAGAATCCATTAAAAACATAATTAACAAACATGAATGTAATAGAGGAATGAATCAGATAGTGACAGAGTCACATTCCTTTCTAGTAAGTGTGAAACATTTACCAAAATTTGTGAAAAGCTAGATTTTGAGGTTAGTGTCAACAGATTTCAGAGTTTCTCATCCTGGACACTATTAACATTTTGGACTAATTCTTTGTTGTGAGGGGCTCTCCTAGGTATGCATTATAGGATGCTTAGCAGTAGTCCTGTCCTGTTTCCACTGGATGCTAGAATCAGCTCCCCTCCAACTATTTTGTCAAAAACAAATGTCTCCAGATATTGCCAAATGTGCTCTGGGATGAGGGAAAAGTCGAGACTGATTTAGAATTTTCTCTTTTAAAATGCTTTAATGAAGCCAATAATCAATAATTAAAGATTACTAAAAACTCTCTACAATGTGCAGTTAAACAATACAGTTATAAATGACCCATCAGGCAGATAATCAAAATGGAAATTATGAAGTACTTTAAAAATGAGTTATAATGAAATAAGACATATCAAGAAGTATTCAATGCAACTTAAGCTGTTCTTAGAAGGAACTGTGTAGAACTAAATGTGTATATTAAATAAAAGAAAGTTTGAAAGTCAAGAGTGTGAAGGTCAGGACTCCTGACTTTGGCCAAATGAGATTAGCAAGTCCTGTCCTCAAAAAACTGAACGAAACTGACAAAAATGATCATGTCATCACTCTGGAATTGTGCCAAAGTCATATGATAATCTTTGATAAGCTGCTGAACTTAGGGCAAGAACAGTGGGAGTCTGGCATTCCGGCTTGCTGCTGGAACTGCTCTCACTAACCTCTCCTCTAACAGGTAATGTGGATGTTGTGCCCAGGTGAGGCAGACCATGAGGACTAACACAGTTGAAGGGGACTCCTTCCATTTGGGGCAGTGGTAACGCTCATGTTAAATGGAGATGATATCTCTGAGACAGACAAGTAGAAAGGCCAATGGCTTCATTCTGGTACTTCAAGATTATAGGTACTATGTAACCTTTGGTCCCTTCCATTCAGCTCAGTTGCTCAGTCATGTCTGACTCTCTGCGACCCCATGGACTGCAGCATGCCAGGCTTCCCTTTCATCACCAACTCCCGGAGTTTGCTCAAACTCATGTCCATTGAGTCGAGATGCCATCCAACCATCTCATCCTCTGCTGTCCTCTTCTCCACCCACCTTCAATCTTCCCCAGTATCAGGGTCTTTTCAAACGAGTTAGTTCTTCGCATCAGGTGGCCAAAGTATTGGAGTTTCAGCTTCAGCATCAGTCCTTCCAGTGAATATTCAGGACTGATTTCCTTTAGGATGGACTGGTTGGATTTCCTTGCAGTCCAAGGGATTCTCAAAAGTCTTCTCCAACAAGGGATTCTCAAGAGTCTTCTCCAACACCACAGTTCAAAAGCATCAGTTCTTCAGCACTCAGCTTTCTTTATAGTCTAACTCTCACATCCATACATGACTGCTGGAAAAACCATAGCTTTGCCTAGAAGGACCTTTGTTGGCAAAGTAATGTCTCTGCTTTTTAATAAGCTGTCTAGGTTGGTCATAACTTTTCTTTCAAGGAGCAAGCATCTTTTAATTTCATGGCTGCAGTCACCATCTGCAGGGATTTTGGAGCCCCCCAAAATAAAGTCTTTCACTGTTTCCATTGTTTCCCCATCTATTTGCCATGAAGTGATGAGACCAAATGCCATGATCTTAGTTTTCTGAATGTATTGTCCCAGATGGGGTAAACGTATTCTTGGTCAAGTATGTACATGTGCTCAGTGGAGACACAAAATCTCCAAGCTATTTTTACACTTCTTCCTTACTCTGAGGCCGCACACATGAACCATGAGACTCAAAAGTGACTATAAGACAATAAAACCCAAGGCAGACTGAAAACATCCTGGATTTTTAATGCCTCCTGTTTAACATATTTAAATCATCCCTATAACTCAGTAATAAGACAAAAATGCAATTAAAACATAAAGTATTTGAATTGTCATTTTATCAAAGAATTTGTAAAAATGGTTAATTAGTACAAAAAAGTACTTACTATTATTAATTGTTAGAGAAATATAAATTAAAATCACAATGAGATATCACTATACACCCACTGAAATGGCTATAGCCAAAAAGAAATGTAATAACCAAGTATTGGTGAGAATGTAGAAAAAAATGGAAATGCTAATGATAATATAAAATATTATCATTATATAATATATTAATATATATTATATTATTATATATTATATAATATTATATTATTATATATATTATAATAATATAATAATATAAAATAATACAGAAACCTTGGATAAGAGTTTGTCAGTTTCTTTAAAATGTAAAGATAAATGTACTATATGATCACTATTTCTATTCCTGTTAATCTATTCAAGATAAATAGAAAAAAATGTACTTTAATATTCAGAGCTGCATTAGTCATTAATTCCTGATATTTATCATTTATGCATTCTTGCCTTTTTCTCAATATGCCCCTAGGAAGGTTGATCAAGAAAAAAAAAAGGCACAAATTGCAAATATCAGTAATGAATAAGGGGATGAAAATACAGATCCTATAAACATAGAAGGAGTAAATCATGAGCACCTTATGCCAATACATTTGGAAAATCTTTGTGAAACATTCAAAAAATTTTAAAAGCAACGGACTAAAACTGACACAAGAAGAAATGGAAAATATGATTATTCATATAGGTGATAAAGAAATTGAATTTGTAATTAAAATTTCTCCCAAGAGAAGTCTTCAAGCCCAAATGGCTTCAATGGTGAATTCTTTCTATACTATATGGAAAGTAGAATCAATAATAATCTTATATAAACTTTTCAAGAGATGATAAAAAGTTGGTATTATTCTCAACTCATTTTTTTGCAGCAAGCATTCTTGACATAAAACATGACAAAGACATTACAAGAAAGGAAAATTATATGTCAATCTCATAAGAAAGATACAAACTATAACCAAAACATTAGCAAATGAAATCTAAAGATATAAAGAGGCAAAATATACTACAATCAAGTTGGGTTTTTAAGTTTGTTCCAACATTCAGAAATCAACCCAATAATGGAAGGAAATTTCCTAAACAAAAGTATCTGATAAAAATGTATAGCTAACACAATTTTCATGTATGGTCAACTGTTGTAAGCTTCTCTACTGAGATCAACAACAGAAAGATGCCACCTACCCCTACTTCTATTTGGCACTGTAGGTAAAGTTCTAGACAGTTCAAAAAAGGAGGTAAGTGAGAAGATACAAGGAATGATAAGTTTGGAAATTAAGAAATAAAACTATATTATTTTCAGATTATATTTTGTGGAAAATTCAAGAAATACCCACAGTAAGAACAAACTTTAGTATTAATAAGTGAATTTTGAAAGAATGCAAGAAACAAAGTTGATATAAATAATTATATTACTGTATACCAGCAACAAGCATTTAGAAAATGAAAATTTTAAAATGCCATTTAAAACAGCATCATAAAACTTCACATTCTAAAGGATAAGTCTAATGAAAGATGTACAAGTTCTCTAGACTGAAAAGTACAAAGAAATATTGAGAGAAATTTAAATAGGTAGAAATAAAGATAGGGATGGATATGCCCATGGATATATGGGATGGATATATCCATATATTGAAAGATGTAGTGTTGTAATAATGGCAGTTCTCTTCAAATTAATCTCTCAATTCAACGGTGCCAAACAAATATAGACTATATCTTTGACCTATAGACTTGTTTTTTGTAGTTGAAATTGAAAACCTTCTTCCAGAATTTATATGGAATGGTAAATGGCAAGAAGAGCCAAGACACTCTGGAACAAGAAAAACAAAACTTTATGGTAAAGTTTCTTAAAATTTTTAGGTAATTAAAGCATATTGTACTTGTGCAAGGGTAAAATATAGGGTGACTTATAGGAATAGTAATATAAAGAGGGGGAGCAATTACGCTCACAGGTAACAGTCAAAACAGCTGGACCAAATTATTTGAAGGCACAAGAAATTGACCAGTGACATAATAAACTTTGAGAGGAGTTGACTCTTGCTAAATTGCAGCTGCATCAGGTGAGCCCAGGTTTTCTTGCCTTGGAGTGTCCCCAACCAGCATCTTGTCCTTAGGTCTGGTGGTGGAAATCCACAGCCTTACTGACTTGAGATGACAGGTGGCAGAGTTCATAGAAGCAGAGCAGGTGGGCATTGAAACAGTAAGTTAGGAAATGAGAACCCACATAAGGGCTGAGATCCACCATCTTACCAGAAAGATATAACATCCTAATTAGGTATGCAACTAACTACAGAGCTTTAAAAATGACCCTTATTGGTTGAACTGCATCCCTCCAAAAGATGTGAGTAAGCCCTAATCCAGTATTAATGCTGTCCTTGTAAGACAAGGTAAAGAAACACAATGTGATAGATCTTTTAATAGTCGTTACCTTTGGAGGAGCAATGACTGGAATGGCTCATGAGGGATTTTTGGTGGTACCAGTCAAGTTCTGTTTCTTGATCTGGGTTGTGGTTATATGACATGGCAGTTTCCACGTTTTGGAAAACCCACTAAGCTCTACTCTGTTACGTTTTGTGTAGTGTTCCTGCATGTATATTGTATTCCTATAAAATTTTTACTCCAGATATCTAACAACAAATAATATGCCTGTTGTCACCATACCTATACAGTCCTATACCATACAGTCCTAGAACTAATTTTGACTTCTAATACTGCACTCCAAACCAGTAAACAGACTGATAGGTGATAGATGGTAGTTACATACATACATAGATGATAGATAAGTGATAGATGATAGATAGAGTGATAATGATAGATAAATAAAGAGATAAATGATAGATAAATGAATAGTTGGAAGGCTGGATGGATAGACAGACAGAAAGGCAGATACCCAGGGCTGCTTGAAGAGCACTCATTACTACATGTTTGGACCAGGAGAGAATACTTTTGATGTTGACATAAAGCAAAAATATCTTTAGCAGTTCCTGGGAAGAGTGTTAAAAAAATAATAGATCAGTCAGCCTGAAGAGAAGGATGCCTAGTTGCCTTATGACAATTGGAAGTTTTATAACATAAAAAAGCAATTCTTACAAGTACTAAAATTTGTTAACCCATGAAACATTATAAAGTGGATAGATATGTTCACAAAATGATAACATGACTGACTCATTTGCCTGATATCTAGTTTCTCCTCACTGTGTAGTTCAAGTGATAGTTGTATACTATTAATTTTTTTAAAGATATTTTAGAAAAACAAGACAAAATAACATAAAAACACAACAAAAACCACAAACAAAATTTTTTAAATGTGCTGAAATAATACTATGAGAGTATTGACGCTCAGATCAGAGGGTACACTTCAGGAATGACTGTTATGCATGCCTGAAGCATGGGCCTGCTGCAGTTCCCTAGATGTGGAAAATTAACCGTTTATTTTTGTGGTTAATACAGCACATTTATACAGCAGAGAGAAATGTGCTGGAATGCATAGCATTCATCACTTGCATCTGATAAGCAAGCAAGACCACAGTCAGAGACTTTGTATCAGGCAGGTAAAGGTTAGGGAAGAGGAAGACAGGAAACTATTTTTAAGAAAAGGAGAGTGGCAAAAGCCGGCTTCTTGCAGCTGGCTGAATCCTCATTCCATGGCGCATTGTTCACCATAGCTGTTTGCTCTGTGAGGGACTTGGGAATGAAGAAGTCCTTCCCTGTATCTGGTATCTGGGGTCAAGCTCTCATCTTATGCTTTGTCAGAACATCATTTCCCATCCTTGACCTCTAGAAAAAGCCATATTCTCTAACCATGTTTGTTGATGTCTTCCACTCAGTATTATCATCCCACTGATCCAACATGCATGTAGATACAAGTTAAACCTTGCAGGTTAATAAAACCCTATTGCCATACTGAGGATGTCGTTCTCAATTTTAAGTGTAAGAGGAGTCTGTTGAAAAGTTTTGTCTTGGACTAAAATGATTTATGTTTTGCAATGAGTACTCTGTCTCTAATGTAGCATCAGATTGTAGGTTCTTTTAACAAATGTGGGATTCATCAGGGGAAGCTCTTGCAGATGTCCAGTAAGAAATGGTTTAGCCTAGGATAGAGGTCAGCAAGCCTTTTCTGTAAAAGATCAGGTAATAAGTAGCTTATGCTTTGTCAGCCCTGTGATCTCTAGGAAAAGGACTCCACTCAAAATAGCTATAGACAGCATGCTAGTGAGTGGGGATGGCTGTGGTCCAATAACCCATGATTTACAAAAGCATGAGGTAGACTGGATTTGGCTTGCAATCTGAAGCTTGCTGACCTCTGGACTAGAATGCTCGTAGGGAGACAGAAGATTTTAAGAGATTGTTAAGAATTAATCAGAAGGTCTTTCTCAGGGATTGGATGTAAAGAGAGAGAGGGGTGGTCCCTGACTCACAGATACAGTAATCTACCAGCTTCCTAGACTGATCTTAGAGGCCCTTAAAGCTGTGTCTCCAGCTCCCCTATCCATATCTTGTACTTATTAACTATTGTTTTGGCTGTTTTTCACATTTGAACACTTTTCCTAAGCTTCCAATTTTTCCACCTGTGAGTCCACAGCACCCTACATCAGATGCCAGAAACTTGATTGGCCAGTTTCTCTTGCAGGGCTGAGATGTGACCTATGCTCCACTGACCAGATGCCCCTGTGTGAGGCTCTGATTCAGAAGCAAGGGACTCAGTAAAGCAGACACTGCTCTGAGGGGATGCAGGGGAGATGTTCTAAGGGCAGCAGTGACTGACACTCTAGTGACTTGTCCTGACTCAGCATAAGGGTGACTGTGAGCTGCAGGGTCTGAGCCAAGTGATGCTCTCACTGATGTAGCCTGTGATAGAGGTTGTGAGTCCCTGAATAACCTCCAAACCTGGTTCTCTGGTTTGGAGGTTCTCTGGTTCTCTCCCAGATAACTCTGCGAGTCACATAATGTCTTCCAGGAAATGTCTTTCCTTCTTGAACTAGCCAGACTGTCCTGCTGTGCATAACCAAGAACCCTCATTGGTACCCTCCTTCATCTCTCTCTCTGTCAGTCCTTTAATCCAAGCAGAAGAGGATTCTGTAGAAATGCCCAAATAATCCCTTCCATGAGACATTTTTGGCCACATCAAGCCTTAAGGATTACATGAAAGTTGTTATTAAAAACCTAAATATACAAAGCAGATTCACTACCAATTAGGCACTGTATGGTACAAACTGAGAGGAGAAAATAAGCTTGAAATCAAGTTTTTGAGAATAAAATTAGAAGGGTGCTATAGGCTGGAAAGCCCATACAAAACCTCAGAAGCAGCAGAGAGATTGGTTTACATTTGTGTGGGGAGGTGGATCAAGAGAGGTGTAGATGAGCAAGCCCAGGGCATGCTACCAAGGCCTGGGATGTCAATGTGAGAGGCAGGATCCCCTCTCATAACAGACCAATGTCTATAATCCAGTGCTTCTCTTTCTAGACCTTTGCAACTACTGTTCTCCCTGCCTAGAGACACGCCTCCTTATTCTTTGTGCTGGGATGATCCTTCCTCATGGGATGGGTTATGTTATAGGTCAGGTATTCAGGGAACCAAGTTCCGAGACCAAGATTTGCATGCAGGTCTCCTGGGAAGTGTCCTCAGGAACTAGTCCTTATAAGGAAGTGAGAGGAGCAGGACTGGGCAGAGAAAGTAGCTAAACTGGATGGAGCTGCACCCAATCCCATCAGCAGCTCTGGAGCTGGGACCTGCTTCAGAGTTGTCCTGCCTTGAGGCAAGGAACTCAGGCCTTGTATCCCCTTGTATCATTGGCTATAAGTGCTCCAGAAAAAGTATGTTTTCTTAGGTTGGGGATTCTTCAGCTTAGGGTAATTCTCAAGGCTGGAGAAGGGGAGGATTAGTTCCTTGGCCCTGAAGGAAGGATTCTACAGACTGACTCCCACCCACCCTTCTCAAGTAGGTCCCGTGTTATTCTTCTTTATAGCATGCTATTATTTTCCTTCCTAGCACTTATTATGATTTATAATTGCATATTTATTTTTATTTACTTGGTTACTGTCTATCTCTTCCACTAAGCTCTAACAGTCATAAATATAAGGACCGTGTCAATCATAAGTGAAAGTGAAAGTCACTCAGTCCTGTTTGACTCTTTTCAACTATCTGGACCATACAGTCCAGGGAATTCTCCAGGACAGAATACTGGAGGGGTAGCCGTTCCCTTCTCCAGGGGATCTTCCCAACCCAGGGATCGAACCCAGGTCTCCCACATTGCAGGCAGATTCTTTACCAGCTGATCCACAAGGGAAGCCCAAGAATACTGGGCTTCTCCAGTGGATATTCCTGACCCAGGAATCAAACCGGGGTCTCCTGCATTGCAGGCAGATTCTTTACCAACTGAGCTGTCAGGAAATGTCCCTAAGCCTCACTGAATCCCTAGCATCTAGCAGAGCACCTGCACATAGTGAGTGCTGAACAAGTATTTGTTAAATGAATGAGTGAGTGAATATAAAAATAAAGAAGTAAAGCCAAAAGCAGACATGGTTGGCACTGGTGGTTGGATCAGGGCATGTGGGAGTGCAGCCTAGACCAGGGAACGAGGGCTGGTATTATGGGTCACCGGAAGCCCCCAGGAATACAGATGTAGAGACCACGGTGAATGTGGTAGCAGGAGAGAGTGTGAGTCAAAGACATACCTCACCAGCCTTTGTTTTGTGGAAGACCAGCCACCCTTGACTTTGCTGGCAGCACCGAGGAGCTCACACTAACAGGTGTGAAGCATGAACCCTGGACCGGAAGAACAATCATGAGATGCCTCACAGAAACTGGTTCATCATCAACAAATCTCCAGGGGAATTCAGAGTACTTCCTGTCAAAAGATGGCTCGTCTCTCACATCATGGGGCTGACTGGTGGTAAAATTAAATGTCAGCCAGATAACTTCCTATGTGGGTGAGTGGTTTCTCAATCCATTATGCATGTTCACATGGCAATACATTAAGGGTGAGGTCTGACATCAAGGCTAAGACACCAGGTAATTAATCAAAACCCTAATTCATTCCCACAAACCTCTGAGCAATGTATTGAGCTGCACGTTGTGGTTGATACAGGACTTTTATTCTAATGGGAGAGACTATACAGCTTAAGACAATGTGAGGTGGGAATGTGGAAGTCATGTCATTTAGGGGGAAGCACCTTAAAGACTGAGGCCACAGGCCTTACGCCCCGTTTCACACAAACTTGTGCTGTGAATCACAGACTCAGCCTCCTACCTAGGGACATGTTTAAGCAAAGAATCTCAGTGGAAAAAATTAACCAAGCTTATAGACAGTGTAAATTCATAGCTACTATCAGCTTGGATATAAGACAAAGAATGGAAGAGGGGCTTTTCATTAAGCCCACAGCTCAAGCACTGGAGAGCAACTCTGGGTACCTAATTGAGGCCTTTTGATTGGAGGCAGTCTGAGCAGAAGTTCATCGTATATAGCCAGCACACACACCATGGGTTGTAGAGGGTTTATGCTCGTAATTCTTCAGGGCAGTGTCTGTGACTCACAGAATCACCATCTTGGTGTAGAAGAATAGGTGCCCAAAATGGTAGTAATCCTAAAAATTTACTTTTCTGTATACGTTGACTTTCTAAGCGTACCTTTCTAATGAGAGCAACATAGGCTGTGAACATCACAAGGTCTGGGAAAGAAACTGAATGTCAAGGAAAACATCAAAATGGCTTGATGTAAACTGCAGAAAGGGCTTTTCTGGTGGCTCAGTGGTAAAGAATCTATCTGCAGTGCAGAAGATGCAGGTTCAATCCGAGTCAGAAAGATTCCCCTGGAGAAGGAAATGGCAACTCACTCCAGTATTTTTGCCTGGGAAATCCCATAGACAGAGGAGCCTGGCTGGCTATAGTCCATGGAGCAGCAAAAAGTCAGATATGACTTGTTAACAGAACAAACTGCAGAAATACCACTGCAGAGTTCTGTACGGGGTTCACATAGCACAGTGGCAGAAGCACACATGTTGAAATCAGACCTGTTTAAGTTCAAATGCTGTATGACCTTGGCTGTATTACTTGACATCTCAGAATCAGTTTCTTCATCAATATAGTAGGGTGTTAAGTCCAATCTCAGAAGGACATGGGTGATGCCACACACTTATTTCATAAGAATGGTAGATATTATTTTTATTTTTACTGTTGTTTCTACCATCTTGCCTAAAATAGAGCTATAGAACTGGGGCTCTTGTCTCAGCAGGTACCCCAGGAAATGGAACTGATCTAGAACCCCTAGCCTCTTTGCTGGAAGGCTCATGTGTGGTGTCCTAGCCTTACAGCTGAGAGCTCCATTTCCATACCAAAGCAACCCTTGACAGAATTGTGCTTTGAACCAAGTTTGCACTTGTCCCTGGAGACACGTAAAGGAGTGAGAACCAGGGGGCTGATGATCACTGAGGGAAGAGACAGGAAACAGGACTCTCCCTGTGACATGTAGTGGAGAAGGGGTTGCAAGTGCAGCCAGGGCATCAGGGGGAAGCCTGAGGAGATCAGAGAATGCTTTCTGGAAGAGGAGAAGTCAGAAGGGTCTGCCTGCCTAAAGGTTGGCACCAGTTCCATTGTGCCTTGGTGCCCCAGCGGGTTCCTGTGGGCAGCCCCTCTCTTGCCTTACTAAGGTCTTCAGATCCCAGGTAACCCAAAATTCATCATTTCTTCAAGAGTCTTGCTCACAGGACACTTGCAAATTTGATGAAAACTTGGATGATTGAGACTTAAGTCATCCTAGTCAGGAGCAGTGGTAAGGCAGGGCTTGAGTGACCTGGGAGAGCTGTGCAGGAAGCATGGGGCAGTCACTTGTAGGCTTTCCGGTCTGCCACACTCTTCCCTGGATGCCTTGTCAGTTGCTGGAAGGTGTGCCATACATTTGGTACCCTGGCTCTGGGTCAGGAGGAGGTAATAGGTTGCCTCACAGAGAAAGTTCCCCACTACCATGGTGCTCTTGACTTGGTGGATTTTGCTGGAAGAATGTTTCCCATGACTAGGGCAGGTGCCTCCTATACGAATCCTACAGCAAATCCCCCAGAAGTTGATTCCCCTCTCAGCTAGATCTTGGACATCTCTTCATGATGATGTCCCATAGAGGGACCTCACTTCCCTCCTCCTCCTTCCACTCCTTCCACCCTGCAGTGGGAGCTCAGGGTCTCAGGCCAGCCAGGGCCTCTCCCAATGCACCCACACTGCTACGGCTGTGGCCACCCCCCTCTTTTATCCAGGGTCCATGCTTCTCCTGCATTCCTCACGTCCTAGGATTTTGGTATCCCTCATGGTGAGTGAGTGGTCTGATGCCAGCCAGAGTCTGGGAAATGAGGTGTCCACCCCAGTTTTGGGTGTGGGAGGAAGTGGAAAGGGGTGGGGATGCAGCAGCAATCCCATTACTGGTTCCACGGGCAGCAATCGTCCCCTCTCCACATTCTCAGCATAGTTACACTGGTCAAATATTATAAAATGATAGAGTACAACATGCCTAAATACATCACTGATTTGCCAATAATTGGTATCGGTGTAGAAGTCTAACTGGCGGAGCAGCCGCCCAAGGGATTGATTTTACTGTCTAATGGTTGAGAGAGATGTTATCTTGATTAATTAGAAGTCAAAAACAAATGCATCTTCTATTAGATCTCCTGTGGCATTCACCGGAAAAAAATTCTACATGTGTCTCAAAAATGTTGGAAACCTAAAAGGACAGGGTGAGGAGGGAGCAACCCACCCCTTCCACAGCCTGTCCTGCAAGAAGATAACGTTGTGAGCACTGGGCAAGCGGATGGGAGATTATCGACCCACAGGAAAGGGGGTGCCCATCTTTCTCTTCTTTCTAACTGCAGCCTTAAATTCAGAAATTAAAAAGAGAAGGCACTACTGAATACAGAGCTTCTGCTGGAGTCGATAGTGTAGCCTTCCTGATCTTGGCTGGATGTAAGTGTTCTACTTACCTTGCTATCCCAAAAACTGGTGAGCAGTCAGGTACAGGATTACAAAGGCATTCAGAAGCACCTGTGGGATAATTTCCAGAAGTCATGGATAGAGTGCTGAATAATGCTACCCTTAAAGATGAAAGGCATATGCATATCATCTGTATGATGGCTAAATTGTAATCAAAGAATACTTGTACGGAAAATCCCAAGGAATTTAAAAAGAGAAATATTACTTGAGCATTTTTAGTGAACTTTAAAACAATATTCATTGACTTTAAAATACCTATTCATCCAAGATGATAAGCCATCATATGAAACAAAGCTATAATGAGGGTCGATTTTCTTTTGGATTTGTGAGCTAATTTCTCACAAGCAATCTACATTAGGTTGTTGGGTGTTTTTTTTTTTTTTTCTTTACTTTCTTTATGATCTAAAATTTTCTCTGCTCTTCAACTTGAGCACTATCTGAGTTAGTGAAGCTGAAGGTGAATCTACCCTCCATGTAGGTTTGGCAAAAGGCTGAGTTATGAGCACACTGGAAAACATTGTGAGCTCCCCGTGCCAAAACATAAGTACTCTGCCATTCAGGAGCTGTTTGCCATTGGAGAAGTGATGTGACATTTCTAAACCTCTGCATTCTATTTGCTGTCACTGGGTTACTCAACAAATATCTATTAACAAATATTTATCAAACTGAGAGACTACAAAGAGATTCGAAAGGTGCCTGGTCCCTGCCCTTATTGGAGCTTAGTGGTAGCTGTGTGATTTTAAATGGAATAGTGTATGTAAGAGGATTTTGAAGTCTGTGATCTGCTTACTAACTGTAATATAGTATATAGATAGATAGATAGATGTATAGTAATCACTAGATGATTTCTGTGTTCATCGGGCCTGAGTTGAAGCCATCCCATCATCCCATGAGATGTTTATTCAAAAGTCTACACTACAGGTTTGAAAGACTGTCTGCCAAGTTAATTTCCTGAATTGACTTTTTTTTAAGGACATTTTTCCCACTAGGAGAATAGTGTTTACCTGCAGAACTCAGATCAGAGAACAAGACCTGGGTCAAGGTCACCTTGATGAAGGCAGCCCTCCCCTACAGCTTAACAGAAAGTTTGTGGGGTTTTTGCTAAGTGTCAGGACACTACACTTTCCTTAAACGCTTCCCCAGTCTCCTTGCCGTTCTTCAATTTCCACGTTAGGCAGATCAGATCAAACCAAATCTTGACGTGAAGTTAACTTTTCTCATGAACTGACAGTGCCTGGATGCCCACTTTGAGCTGGGCTCTGTACCACGGGGCAGGGACACAGTGGACTCTTCTGCCCTTGTGGAGCTCACCAGTTTATCAGAAGGCCCTCAGAGAAGTCCCCACTTTCTCCTTTTTAGGCAATTTTGAGGAAGAGGCACAGAAATGAACCCTCAGCTGCTTGAGGATGAGGTGGGAACTTGTATAATAATCTTCCCCACTCCGCCTATTTTAGCAGCTCTGCACACTCAGTGAAAAGAATGGCCCAGGAAAGCTGCCCTCAGCACCACACGATTTATAGGCAGAGAGTGGTTTAAAGGAGCCAATTTTAAAAGCTTCATGTTAAATTTATGTGGGTTTTTCCAAAGAGTTTACCAGGAGAAAAAATATATATATAGTGTAAAATGTCCACAGTTTAGCTATTCAATTATCCCCTTCTTCCTCATGGGGAAGGGATTTCACAATGGGAAACCCCTTTTCTCTGACCCACTGAAATCATTCACTGAAAATAAGAATCTCAAGTTCCTCCCCAAAATGCTGACACATTTATCAGACCTGCTCCTGGGAAGGTCTAACTGACACCCCCTCATCTATTCAACTCTTTATGTCTTGGTCCATTCAATGAATGGGCAGTGCCTGTAACAGCTGTGGAAACTCACACTTTTCCTCCAATTCTTATGGGATGTGTGTGTGTGACCATAGTTAATAGCAAGTGGCTTTTGATTCTAATGTGTTTATCTTTTTGAGCAGAGTCAAGCCTAGCAACATAATTCCTCCATAGAGATCATTCATTTAAACACCTTTATTTCATGGAAGAGGAAATTAAGGCCTGGTGGAAGACTTTTCCAAAGTTAGCAAAGAAGTAGAAGGGCCCACAATAGACCAGATTTCTATGTCCATTGAAACCTCACCCTTTCTTTAAGACCCAGTTCAAATCCCACTTCTTCCAAGATACGTTCTCTGGGCCTTGTTTTGCACCTATATGGGCTGTGCTTTCTCCTACTTGTTGTCTGGCTGGCTCTTTCTCATCCTTTAGGACTCATTCTCAGTGACCTTCCATCAAGGAAGTCCTCTGCAGTTACCCAATAAGGATTAGATTACCACCCACCACCCCCCACGTCATCCCCCAGCTGGACAATGAGTAATCCTGAAGTTTAATAATAATAGTAACGCTGGTATATAATGTGCTTAGTCGCTCAGTCATGTCCAACTCTTTGCGAGCCCATGGACTGTAGCCCACCAGGCTCCTCTGTCCATGGGATTCTCCAGGCAAGGATACTGGAGTGGGTTGCCATGCCCTTCTCCCATGGGCATGGGAGATCTTCCCAACCCAGGGATTGAACCCAGGTTTCCTGCATTGCAAGCAGATTCTTTGCCATATGAGCTCCAGGGAAGTTCATGGTATATAATATATATATATATATATATATATATATATAAATTAATACTAGTATGCATATCATACAAGCGTTGGGGTGTAAAGTCCATGACAGACAGCCACGAAAGACAGATTTGACTTGCGGAAATCAAGGACAGGCTGGAACCTACAGACTGAACTGGAACTAAGGAGGATAGTCGGGAGCCCATGTTGGTCTGTTATCTCTGATAGACCTCCAGCTTTGAGGAGTGGTGGGCTATAGGAGAAGCTAGCCCCATTTGTCAAGCTGGCCCTTCTTCCAGGCATTACGAGAGCTGAAGTAGAAGACCCAGCAGGAGTTTGAGATGCTCTGAGCCTGACTTCTGTCCCAGGCCACTCAGAGGAGCTGACAGATAAGTGACAATGCATGAGCTGTCTCCACTGACCTCCCAAGAGGAAAGGAATACATTTGCACCTCCACTGCCCTCTTCTAAATCTCAGACAAAATGTCTTGTGTGGCCCACATTAGCTTGAATCTGTAAAGGGGAAGGAATTCTGGGAAACGTTCCGTGTAACTGAGTCCATACAATTGAAATTCGCTACAGTGTCCCCTCCCCCTGCCTTACTGAATTGGCTTCCATAAACAGCCTTTTCGGCTATAAATGAAGACAATAGCAAATTAAGGGAAGGATCCCAATGTACCTAAAATTGCCCCAAGAATTCCACAGTCTGAAATGCCTGCTAAGCCATGTCCACTGACTTTCCTGCTCCAAAACTCTTATTTCACCCTTGTTCTCATCACTCTACTTTGTATCTATAGGTCAGAGTTCTTCTTTATTCGGTTTTTTTAATAACAGTTCTCAATTTTTTCCAACCAAACTTTGTCAGGGAGGCAGGTTGGGGTTATGTAGCAGATTTGGATTTTGAGAGCTTAAGCCTTGCCCAGCCTTGAACTCTAGCCTCCTGACTTTCCTCCTGACTGGGTAACTAAGTACAGATGAGCGTTTCTTTTCTAAAGTGTCTTTATCTTTTAAAAGGAGAATTAATTCTGTCCCCTTATTTTGGACAGCACAAAAGAGAGCAAAAGTCCCCGTGGCAGAAAATGAACTCAGTGGTATTTCCAATGGGGAGTTGCACTGTGTAACACCTTCCAACTTTCTTGTAAATATGTGACTTTCGTGTGTACCTAATGCTTTGAGAAAAGACTCTGCATGCCTGTTTATGTGCATGTCGCATCTTCCGCATTAGCAGGCATGCGCCTAAAGCAAGAGAATCCCATCGCTGCTCATGCCTCCACCATGCCTGTCACACACCAGGGTGCCCGCTTTTCAAAGCAACGCCTGGTGGAGATGGGAGAAGGTGTCATGCCTCCAAAACAGTTTACTAAAATTGCATGTAGGAAACACTTTAAACACAAGGATAAT
Source organism: Cervus canadensis (assembly GCF_019320065.1). NCBI lineage: Eukaryota > Metazoa > Chordata > Mammalia > Artiodactyla > Cervidae > Cervus > Cervus canadensis. The sequence continues at coordinate 61,305,168 of NC_057393.1, read as the reverse complement.
TCACACAATTAAACACAAAAGAGCTTTTGGATAAGAGGTGGCCAAGGAAATGATCCACCTTGCCTTTGAGTAACCCCCAAGTGACCCCCACAGCAGCTGTACAAAGCACAAAAGACATTCCCCCAGCTTCTGTATCATCACCTGAGCTGCACGCGGTTGATGGTTAAGAAGAGCTTGGCTAATTCAGTCAACTTGGTTCTCTCTGCCCTGCTCTGACTGACAGGCCAGGCCCCTGCTCATCCCTGAAAACCAGCATCAGGGAATGACATACAGTTTGATAACATAAGATGCTTAGGTTTTTTGGCTCAAGTGAGATGTTCAGAGCTAATAGCCCTGTGAGCTGAGTTTTAGCTGCGATCTGCACCTTGAGATATCCGTTATGTCTGGCTCAGGAAAAAGGGGAAAGAATGAGAGCTTATTTCTAGAAAGGTTTCCGATGAGCAGCATTTGTCATTGAAGGGGAAGATGGGTATAATTAGCTTGTCAGTCTAGTTTGGGCTGAGCAGGCTGTCTCTGCTAAGAAAGATGGACTAACTGCCAGAGCCACTGACAGGCAGTCGATAGCGCAGCAATTAATGTCATAAATAATTCCAGAACCAATTACATCAAAATGGACTCGGAGCTTTAAAAAGGTACAGAATTCTCTTATTCTTCCTGCTAACAGCAAGAAACAGCTTTCATTTTTCTCTGTAATTACTTTTCATTGTATATAGCAATACAGCTGAGCTTTTTCTGTCCATATTTAAGCCTTGTCTTTCTCCCAGCCTCTTCCCCCACCGCCAGCCTCCCTCCTTCACCCCACAGGACAAGGCTGTTAAAGTCGATCTTCCCTGCCAGAGCAGTGGGGTGAATGTATAATCTTTTAACTTGGCTGTTGCTGGGGAACTCCAGCTACACCTAAATGATTAAGAGCCAAGTTTTCGAAAATGTCATGGACAATGACAGCTGAGTGCCCCAAACAATGGCATTTGGAAATGAAGACATTTGTGAAATAAATGGATTTGTCTTATTATTTTAAAGGTTGCTGTGACTGTGCTTACACTGAATTTATTGATTTCTTCTCCCCTTCTCTTCTTCTTCTTCTTCCCCTCCTCCTTCTGTGTAGTTGCAAGCATAGAAGCCAGGCCAAACTATTCCCTCTACACTGCAAGCGCAATTCAATACCGCCCATGTGTGCTAATGGGCATTTTTTTTTTTAAGACGGACGATCAGTCTCTTTAGCATAGCATTTTGCTTAAAAGCTATTCTCTTGAGCTGTCTCAACTCTTCGTCTCATTCTCTGTACGTTACAGCACATATGTAGATAACACAAAGGCTATTATAGCCATAATCGCAACGACATACCAGATACCACTGGTGCTAATAGTCTTTTTTTTTTTTTTGCTCTAGCCCCATCAGTTGCTTCTCTGGCTGGTTTAGAGAAAGGAGGGGATTGTGGGAAAGCAAATTACTGTAGTATTCATTCACAGCTTTGTTCCTGGCCTGACAAACATTTCCAACTTTTCAACCATGGTGGCATTTGCTCCGGAGGGACCAGAGAAAATGGCTTATGAAGCTCCCACAGCTTCAAAACCAGAAACAGCTGCTGGTGTCGCTGGCAGTTTGCTGAGTGTGCTCTGGCTTTGAGCTCCTGCAGCTGACGGCTCTCCCTTTAGCAGGAGGTGTCACTGCGGTGAGTGGTAATTACAGCGCAAGATTTTAGAGGACACGGGATAATTAGGCCAGCCCGCGCAGGCATAAACACTGACATTTACCATATTAAAAACTGGCGATGTTGGCATTTTCCTCCCTCCTAAGACCACAACAATAGCAACCTCACCAACAAAGACACATTTTCAAGAGAACAAAGGGTCTTTGCATTTGGGGGAGTTGGGGCACCCGGTGTTCAGCAGTCAGTCCGGAAGGGATTCTGCTGACTGCTTGGGAGAGGGTCTGGCTGAGGTTATGTGGCTCATATCCTACCCTCATACTCCTTGCTCCTGGATACACAATGCCGTATCCTAGTGGCACCCCACTCCAGTACTCTGGCCTGGAAAATCCCATGGATGGAGGAGCCTGGTAGGCTGCAGTCCATGGGGTCGCTAAGAGTCAGACACGACTGAGCTACTTCACTTTCACTTTTCACTTTCATGCATTGGAGAAGGAAATGGCAACCCACTCCAGTGTTCTTGCCTGGAGAATCCCAGGGATGGGGGAGCCTGGTGGGCTGCCGTCTGTGGGATCACACAGAGTCGGGCATGACTGAAGTGACTTAGCAGCAGCAGCAGCAGGTTTGGATGATGGAGAGAGAGGTATATGTCATAAGTGCTACCATCCAGAGAGCACTTCTTGTCTTCCACTTCAGGTGGAATATTGGTAGACTTTCCCCTTCACCTGGGTGGTTCCATGGCAATGACATCAGGTATATTTCCTGGCTTTTTGGCAAGTGACAGGCAGGAGCAAGGTAGGAGACTTCCAACAATAGTCCTATAAAACCAAACCACCTCTCCATGGGCTCAAGCTGTGGGGGATGCTCCTCACTCTCCATCCCAAGTAGAAACAGAAGAAATACCACCCTCCCAAAATTCAGTAATCCCTTGGGTCCAGCTGAAACTGCTGTAGGGGTTACCAGCCTGCTTCCACTTCTGAAGGATACCAGTCTGCTTTTAGTGTGATGCTGTAGAGCCAGGACCCATGTTGGAATCCCAGCCTGGCCACTTTCCTATTAAAGGACCTTGGGTGACTCCGATCTGCAGTTTTCCCCTTTATAAAATAACAAAATAGAACCGTCTAGCCCACTGGGCTGTTGTAAGGATAAAAAAATATAGCCGTATATTTACAGGGTTGTGCACACAGTTTAATAAAATGATTAGAAGAATTTGGTAAAATGATTTATGGTTGCAGAAGTTAATTTGCCCAAAGTAGGGAACTGTGTTTGAGCTTGATTTTCCCAAGAAGAAAGAAGGCTCAATCAAGTCAAGTTTCCTGTGCTTGGGAGAGAGGGCAGTGGTTAAGTGAGGAGCCCTCGATACTCTCTGGATGCAAGAATGGGAGAGATGTTTGGCTGATGATGCAGTGGTGTGAATCTGATGTCACATCTGCTCCCTTACTGACCCTACAGATGTATAGGAGTCCTTTCTTCAGGCTGAGACCAGACTCCAGCTTTTTGGATGAGAACTTCTCAACATGGTCTCTGTTTTAAAACATACTCCTGACCATGGAGGCCTTCATGGTATATCAGAACGTTGGCCTTCTCTCTGGTGAGGGCTCGGGACCTGTATCCCCTGAAGTAGATTGTTGGGAATGGGGTCATGGAGGCATGTGATCTGGAGGGAAAGGCACTGTGAATCTGTGGAAAGACCTGGAAACCTTGATTTAGGTGACTGTGTGCTAACTGTTGGAAAAGGAAATGGCAACCCTCTCCAGTACTCTTGCCTGGAAAATCCCATGAACATAGAAGCCTGGTAGGCTACAGTCTGTGGGATCGCAAAGAGTCAGACACAACTGAGTGACTTAAATTACTTCAACTCGCTGAACTTGAATTTCCTAACTTAACAATAGGAGAAAATAGCTTGCCTCCACTCACCAGTGCTGTGGGAAGAATAAATGAGCCATCCCAAGTGAAACACCTGCCTATTAGATACTAAATCCTTTGTATATTCCCCTTCTCATCTGTCAGACACCTGGCCCATCTCACAAGGAGTTTGTGAGGATCTGGTGTCAAATGGTACATAAATATGAAGTAATTTCTTGTTGTTATTATTCATGGTACCCTGAGGAGCTTTCTCTGTGTGGCTCTTGCCTCTTCAGGATGTCTGACTCTGTGTTCCTTGTCCTGATGCTGGCAGCAATGCAATCCTTCTGGGAGATCGGCAGCAACAGATGCTTGCAAGCTGAACTGGAGATGGGTCCTGCTCGATTAGCTGTATTTTCCAAATTAAAAATAAGCCCAGTAAATTTATTTTAGCTATTTTTAGATATGAAAGTTAGCCCTTAAGAGTGTTTTGGAAACATAAAAATCAGAATTTCCAGAATCTTTTAATGACTTGTGAAAGTCACTTGTAAAAGGATCACATATTTTAAATGGTAACTCTCTTGGACAGTTTGGTCCCACTGAAGATAAGCATCTCCACAGGAACTAAGCAGATGGTTCAGCACCCATCTGTACCAAGCAAGAGTTTGCTTGCACAGGGGAGGTCAAGGCAAGATTTGTGGTTAAGCCAACAAGAGAATATGACCTATGAGTAGCTTTCAGCACTAGGGTGGTCTCTCTGGATTTTGTCTAACATGGTCGCAAAGCTGTGTTCCCTGTGGTCTACCTTGCTTACTAAGAGGTTTTTCTGCTGTTTGGTATCTTGGGCATCCATTCTTCTTCCCCTTTTTCCCTTGGCCTTAAAGAAGCTGAAGTCTTATCTACCTTGTAGGTATTATGGGTTATTGGACAAGCACATAGGTTTTTGAATCAAACAAACTTGGGTTTAAATAGTAAACCTGATGCTTTCCTGTTCAACATTGTTGGACAAATTAGCCAATAGTTCTTAGTCTTGCTATTTCTTTCCTTTTCATTTCTTTCTTGTTTTCTCTTCTTGGTATAATGGGTAGAGTAATACCTGCTTCATAAGGTTTTAGGGTGGGTTACATAACATCCAACAAGCTAATCATGAGAGTAGTAGCAACATTAATATTTGTAAAGTCTTAGTAATAATAATGGGCTTCCCTGGTGGCTCAGAGGTTAAAGCGTCTGCCTGCAATGTGGGAGACCTGGGTTCAATCCTTGGGTCGGGAAGATACCCTGGAGAAGGAAACGGCAACCCACCCCAGTATTCTTGCCTGGAGAATCCCATGGATGGAGGAGCCTGATGGGCTATAGCCCATGGGGTCGCAGAGTCGGACATGACTGAGTGACTTCACTTCACTTCAGTGATAATGATACTAGTAGAAGATACTATGATTTATACTCTTACTCAAGTCACAGATAAAAATGATTGTAGCTAAAATCCCAAATCATTTTCTGACTTGAAATTCCCTTTTGAAATCACTGTAAAATATGTACAAAGCACCAGGCACACAGTAATCTGTGATTATTGGTTTCCTTATTGTTTGAACTGGAGAATAGTCCTTAGGTCCTCACATTGAATTTTGGATTCACTTGAGACATCTGAATTCTATGTTGCACTCTTCTTCCTCCCAAGGCACTTCCAGGGGGGACAGATGACCTCTCAACACCCCTATTGCCAATGTCACTCTGTGGATTGGGAAACAGGTTTTGTGGAGATGCTGGCTGTGATATTCCCAAAGAAGCATAGAAGTGGGTGGAAAACTCTAGCCCAGGGTCAAAGATACTGTAGAGAATTAGACATTTCCTAAACTACTATTTAGTAGATATTCAGTAAACTCTTGTTTGTTTTATTTTCTGTATAATTCAGAAAGTACTCAGAGCCTACTTCTGCCCCCACCCCCAGCCAGTATCTCTCTCATTGTTCTCATCATCCAAGTCTGTCCCTTCTTAATTCTCCTGCTAATAAAAGTTTGTCCCTCTCGGCACGTTCCAAAGTTATCACTTCTTCTTTCCTCTTGATTGTAAGACTGAGAAGCATAGGAAACTTTAACATTTGTGTCTACTGATATACTTCTGCCTCTTGGAATAGTGAATGGAACTCAGTAAATATTTGTTGAATGAATGAATGAATGGCTTTAACTAGAGTCCTTTAAAATTTCAGATGCTCAGAGAGCTTCTTTTCTAAAAATAAGGAAAACCAAGTTTTCTTAAAAAAAAGCAAAACCCAACCTCTGAAATTTCAGGTTAGATTTCATTCTCTCAAATGACCAAGCTCTTTTCTCATCAGAAATGACTCAAGTGCCTCTACCCGGTAGGCTTTCTATAATCTTAAACAGCTGGTGGCTGACTTAAAACTACATTGTCATATATATTCCTAATTCTGAAGATCAATAGAAAAGGCATTGTAGATATCTCTTTGAATATAGATTCCTTCAACAAAGCTATGTGTCATCTATAGATTTGATAAGCATGCCTTTGTGTCATCATCCAAGTCTTTGTACAAGAAAAATATCAACAAAAACATTTTGGAAAGTTATCTTTTTGTATCACCTAAGATATAATACTTATACATATAAGTATGTTAAATATAAATATTACTTAATATGACTATTACCTACATAAATTGTGCTTCTTGACTAGGCCAAAGTTCACTTCTGTGGGGTTATTTTTTTTTTTTTTTTGAGATGGTAACTAACCCGTTCTTACCATCACCACCCATAAATAATCTCATAATAGTCCATCACAAATACATTTCTTTCTCTTCTAATAGAACCACCTCTCTGAATGGACACCCTCGAGTGACACTTGAGTTTATTAACCAATGAAAATATCACCACGAGCAGCACCCAAGAACAGGAGCTAAGGTATTATTGAGTAATGCATCTGAAGAATGTATGTATGGTAATAAAGAGAGACAGCCTTCTTTTGAGCCTATCATTAATAAACAGAATGCAGAGATGAATTCTGGGCTTTCAAACAGTGTATCTGCCACTTCTTACTTGACCTGACTGTGCTGCTGCTCTTGGATTTCAACCTGATTTGAACACGTACATTCAAGACTTAAGAGACATCTTAAAAACCAAACTTAGAAATTTTGTATTTCTTACACTGAAAAAAACTGTGTCCAAGTTTGAAGAGTAAAGAAGATGCATTTAGTTGGAAGCTCTATTAAAAGGAGCATAGATTGGAAGTACAGAATGTTCACTCCTCTGGTCTTGCAGGGGGCAAACATTTTAGCCTTCTTATTGCCATAAGAGCCGTTAACCCAGAAGTGTCTAAAGCCAGTCATGTGAGCTTATAGATTGACTTGAACTGGATTTCTGTCTCTTATAGATGAAAAAGGCCTAACGCAGTATCAAATGGTTCCTTTTTCCATTTAACTTACATTGTCTTTCTTCTTTTCTCTTTCCTTGTTCAACTCATAGGAATATCTCATCCTTTACACCTTTAGGGAATTTGCCATCTCATTTGTCACCATTTCATATTTTATAATATTGATTTTTATGTAGTTGTCTGGTTTTTATCAATAAATTGCAAGTTCATAGAAAGTAAGATCCTAAACTTCTTTGAATTACACCTAGTATAACTTCTTTGCACACAATAGATGTTCAGTTAGTATTTAGAAATGATAATGAATGGCAGACACAGAGAAATTCACATGCCATAGGGTTAATGAAGTCGTCACTCATTAATTCATTCATCAAATATTTATTAAATATTTACTGTATATATGGGAATGAACTTAGTCTGAAGATACATGCATTCTTCAGAAATGTCACAGATTCCTGGCATGTTAGTGTGGATCATTCAGGAGAAGATTTTGGAAGAACCACATCTAGGTTGTCATTTCACATTCAAATACAGAATACAGCTCAGCCTACTGGAGAAAATATAGATGCAAATTCCCTGTATTTAATATCTGTCATTAAAATGACAGCAATAAAGCCTAAAACCCAAAAAGGGAAAATCAGCTGGGTCCTTATAGATTGTTGCAGCCAAGAGCAATAAAAACTAAATCAATCACAAATTGTGGCAATAGATAATTTAGCTGGTACTGGAAATTAAATGAAAGGACATTTCCAGCATTCGGCCCCATTTGTGGGAGGATGAACGTGCCCTCAGAATTCAGATGGACTTCACTGAACATTCAAGGGTGACTATAGGAGAAAGAAGAGAAGATTATTTAAATGAGATTTAAATTGCTTTGTTTCTTTATTCCTCCAAAGGTTGCCTTTGTTATTACATTGCAATACTTAGCCATCAAGATTTCTGACACACTGTGGGTTCCTTGGCATTTTAACCCTTGTTCAAGGGGAAGAAAGGTAGCTCTCCTGATAGTGGGCCTATCATCTGGGCAGCTGGAGCCCAGTCATCAGCTTCTTGATAGGGCTGGTTCTGGAGAAGGGATTTTTGGTACAGAAGTAAATATGGAGAGAGGTGAGGAGTATTTTTAGGAGCCAGGAGATCTCTGTTCCGGGCCTATTTCTGCCACTGTCAATCACAGGTAGACAAAGCTGGGCTTCTAAATTCTCACTGGCAAAGGGAAAAGATCAAACTCAGTGGCCCCTTAGATCTTGTCTAATGGTTAGATTTTGTGATTCCATTATTAACGATCAGTGTAAGTCCCAGTATCACAGCCTGGACCTTGAGAAGTTTGGCTACTAGACTGAGTGAATGCCTTGGGTTTAGGAACTCCTCCTCCCCACCACCCCAGAAAACATACATCTAGAATTAATGGATGAATGAATGACCAATGGGCAGTCTACTGTTATTTGTGAATTGGCTTTCTAGTTCACTGCAGTATTCCCAGTGAAGGATTATTTTTTTTCTTATTCCAAATACAGTATCACTTTTTCCTTTGGGCTGATGTAAGAATTTCTGCATTCATTTCCAATGTTTGCTTTCTTTGAAAGGGGATTTTCATTGGATGTTAAGCCATCTTTGCTGATCCATCCAATATGGGCTATTGGCTTTGTATTACAACATGCAGGAAAGAGAGTCCAAGCCACTTTCGGGAGAAATGGATGGGGCTCAAGGGTATTCCAGCTACCTTTGAAGACACTGAAGGCAATATTTTAAGGAACAAAATGCCTGCCCCCTCCCATTGGCATGAAGAGTTGACGTAGACCAGTCACATAAATACAGATGAATGAACTTAGATGAACGTGTTGCCTGTAAGGTGGGGAGTCCAAGTGACAGTGGACAGTGTCAAGAACAAGGCATGAAAAGGACAGAGTAGAAGAGTGATTGAGAAGACTCCTTGGAAAGTGTCAGCTGATCAGTGGATTTTATAACCATGTTCAAGGCCATTCTAAAGGCCTCAAGAAATTTCTTTGGATGTGAAAGTTAATATTAGTAAACTGTTGATAAAGGGACATGGATAGCTTCTTTGAACTTTAGGAGGGAAACCCAGTTTGGAAACAGAAAACAAGTTAAGCTCTTAAACATTCTGACTTTCATTTCTAGCATTAGGATTGTTACCTGTTTCTGGAACCCAGCAGGCTTTCTGTTCTTCCAGGACCCTGTTCTCTCTACCAACCTCCATACTCCTTTTTTCCTTTTTAACTTCCATTTCAAGTTCTTTCTAAAGCATAAAGTTTTGCCAGATGTTCTCAGCCACCTCTTCACCATCTACTCACAGAGTTTACAACAATGACAAATATTTGGTGAGCACAGCAGACTGAGTTAGGCATATTACATGTATTACCTTAACTGACCCTATCAAGAGGAAAGTATACTTATTATCTTCATTTAAAAATAGGAAAGCTGAGGCGCAAAGAGCTGAAGCCAATTTTCCCAGTGGAGCTGGGAGTCAAAGTCACTCATCCTAAATCTGGGCCCATATGTACCATATGACCTCTACAGTAATGATTAGAACTGGCTCTTCAGAAATAATCATCCACTGTTTGCTTTTGATATGGTTTTTATTTCTGTATCCCTGGAATGCTGTTTAGATCCCTTCTGCCAACCTGGCCCTAAGGTCTGTAAACCCATGCTCATGTCCCTGCCTTTCTTTGCTACTGCCTCCTCTGTCCCTTCGGATCTACAGCGAGAGCACAGTGACACCAGCATGGCAGGTCTCTCCAAGCCTGCTGTCTCCTTGGGGCCCCAACTAATTGCTTATTCAAGACCAATTTCCTACAGAATTGTCCTTTTGTCCACCTCCTTCTCTCTGCTAAGCTGTAAGAAGCCCAGGAGGCAATGTAAAATGATTAGTCCCCCTGTGTACACACAGCCTTAGCGCAGCTGGACTGCAAAGCCAGTTTATTATCTTAAGAAGAGGATCTGGTTTAGCCTGAGTTTACATCTCATCTGCCTCCCATTCATTAGATGGGCTCTGGGGCTCAGCTTACATTGCATAAACTCAGCTGGTATGTATACAATGCCAGCAATATGGAGGAGGCTAACATGTGTTGAATACATCTACTGCATCTCAGGTCTCTGAAGGTCACTCACTAAAGTAATATATGGTGCTAGTGTTGGTGGCTGAAGGTCAAGTCATCTTGCTTTTCATAATGCATAAACCTGAAACTCACTCAGACACCAATCATATGACCTAAACCTTGGAACAAATATTTTACTAAGTAAATCAGTGAGCATGCTGGCATTTCTATTAACCTTCAATGCACTGCTGACAGAAAATGAATAATGATAAATAATAACTCAAGCCTGTAAATCATGCTTAGCATCAGAAGCAAGAAAAAATGCTCATGTGTGCTACCATCTGTTAGGAGGAGAGCAGCAGGGACTGGAGGAGAGGGGTGGGAGAAGAGAGAGCAGGCTGCTAGTGGCTGGGGTAAGCACCTTTTGGATTCAATAAGCTGACCCAGGAAGGGTAAGCACTCAGAGCAGGATTGATGGGATGAGGAAAAAATCCCTTTTCCTCCTGTCTTCTATTTGATGGACATCAGTTCTTGACTTTGATCTGCCACCCTTGGGTCTTTCCTCTTTTCCCCATCTTCTGCCTCATTAAATCCATTTCCACTTTACCCACTAGGTTTCAGGGCCATTTATAAAGGAGCCCTCTAACTAAGCAAAACCCTCTTGGTGACACTCCTTTCTTCCCCTCCCTGCATCTCAGTTGTAGCAGTTGGTTTTCCTGGCCCCATGGGCAGAGGTAGAAGCTGAACCGTTGCCCCCAGGTTGTCACCCTTCCTCATAAACATCTTTGCAGAAGGAGGTCCCAGGCAGAAGGGCCTCCTGCCTCCCAGCCCAGAATGATTCACTGTGATTCCAAACAATTTTACAAAACCCTAACCTGACCCCTAGGTCTTTACATGTGAAGTGGTAAAGGCTGCATGAAACACTCCCCCTGTGGGGAAACCCTCAGTTCATTTGGATGGGGAAGTTCTAGAAGCTGATGCTTGACACCGAGGGGACCTCTTCCTGGGGCTTCATTTGCTCTTCTCTTTCTTTCAGTGGAGCCAACATTTGCCAATTTATCATTGCCTTCACATGCATTCTGACCAAGAAACACACAAAAGCATGGTCTATGTTCAAATTTCTTGGAATAAAAATCCCCCTTACCATTTTCTGCTGACTCTGTGGGTACCTCTGACCCTGGATTCACTGAGAAGCCTGTCTTGAGGTCACACTGACCCGTTCTCTTTGCCTTTTGACCCCAGCCTGCCCAGACAACAGGCTGCTAGAGAGGAAGCCAGGACTTTCAACAGACTTTCCATCTCAGACCCCATGTTTTTTTCTCCTTGGGAAATGGGGAGCAGTTAACCCTGCAAGGGTGCCAGCTCATTGGGCTGAAAAGGATATTACTGAACATAATATGTGGCCCTGGGGCTCTGTCCATGCTGGCTACTTTGTGAGGTAAGTGTGTTCTTCTCCTTGATAATTGAATAGTCAAAGAGAGAATGCTTTCCTTTTATTGTCTGAAACATGAGTCTTCTCTGAATGCCAGTAATTTGAAGTCTTTCTGTACCCTTCATCAGAATTATGCTAAGTGATAATAACCCAGATAGCGTAAATGAAAGGGAAGTAGTACTAGTTGATCATATATGCCTTGGCCTTTCCTTTATTAGCTGTTGGATCTGTTTCCCCATTTGGATCTGGGGCCTCAACAGCGAATCGGCAGAGAAATGCAGCCAAAGAGCACTGAGTGTTCAGTGGGAAATGTGCTGTGAGGTCCCCTCCACACTGAGCCACTGGGCGTCACCCGCTGGGCCTCAGTTTCTCTTTCCATTAAATTGTGAATTTGTGTTGTAGGTTCTCTTATCATTGTCTTTTTGCCCTCCCTTTCTTTTTCTTTCTTTACTGTCCCCATTTTTTTAATTAGAGGGGAAAACAGATGAAAGAAAAAAAAAATGAAAGGAAAAGTAGAAAATTAGCATTTTCTTGGCTTCACATTTCTGTTATTAATATTGCAATTTGGAGTAATGAAATTCACAAAATGCAAGAGGTTTAAGGTTTTCCTGGTGGGGTGAACTCCATCTCATGGTATATGGCTTGAATTTCAAGGTAAGGTTCATTATGCAGAATGCACAATGTGGGCAAGCTAACAATGCCATAAACCCTTCACTTTTGCATTTCTTGACTTTAATGTTGCATTACTGTAGATTTTGAGTTTTAATATGTTGTATAAATACAGAATACCTATTTGTAAGTATAGGCACCACGCAAGGGAGGATTTTTCTGTTTTAAATCTCAGACTTTGAAAGCCCAACTGTGTTTGCTCTCTGCTTGACTTTGTTAGAAAGCAAGTGGGAGAAAGTAGGGCAGGGTGAGTTACCTAGGAACAATCCTCATTTATGTCCAAATCCATTAAGAAAGGCAGAGCCTTGTTTTTTGCCCTCACTGCAGTTTGCAGAGGATTTAGTAATGGAGACCGAAGGCTCCTAGGAGGGGAAGCGTCAGGATAAAGGAGAGATTCTGCTGGGCTCATCCCTGGCACCTGCCCAGGCCAGCCCTTCCTTTGGCTCTGCTGATCGTCAGTGCCAGCTCCCTCTCTTGTCGTCTCTCCGATTAATGATGTTGTTCCCACTGAGCAGTAGGTGGAAGTCTCTGGGCAACAGAAAAGATGAGAGTAGTTGCACAGTTTATCTCTAGCAGAAGACATGGTAAATTCCCTGTACTTTACATGGCCCATCAGTGAATGTGGGATGGATGTTCTCCAGGGGATAATGTTGAGTTCCCACTGTCAAGGACCTCCCAGGCCCTCAGCCTGTCTGACTAGGTGCTCTCCACCATCAGAAGCACCAAAGGGACTACTCTTTTCTCTGTTAGGGGACATATTCAGTCTCAGCACTCATGGATGTCTGATGGGAGGCCTTTTGACCCATGGCTGGGCTCCTACAGATTTTATTGGGCATGGACTCAGCTGGGAAATAGCTTGATATTATAGAAGAGACTAATATTGTTGGAGAGGCAGGTTTGGGAAAGAAAGTAAACATCAACTTTTAGAACTCAAAAATCAAATGATTTATACCCCAGGACTTCATTTATGAGCCTTTCTGCAGGACTCACCAATCTGTCCACAGCAGATGCACACCATGCCCCTACAGTGACATCATCTCAGCATCATATGTGCTTGAAGCCAAGGGAGGCCCTCACGGTAACATAGCTCTTCTCAGATCTTTGTCCACTAAACTGCCACGACCTTTAAGGCCTGTGCCCCTTCTAAGATGCTTGACACCTTTTACTTTGCCTTGACCATTGGTTTACTCTATCTCCTCTACTTTCCTTTGAGGTAAGATTCTCTCATGTCATAATAACTGACTCAGTGTTTATGGCATCTACCATGTGCCAGATGGCACTAGTGGTAATGAACCCACCTGCCAATGCAGCAGACACAAGAGACTCAGGTTCGATCCCTGAGTTGGGAAGATCCCTTGAAGTAGGAAAAGGCAACCCACTCCAGTGTTCTTGCCTGGACAATTCCATGGAGAGAGGAGCCTGGCAGGCTACAGTCCGTGGGGCCACAAAGAGTCAAACACGACTTGAGTGACTGAACACACACACACACACACACACACACACACACACATATCATGTTCCAAGCCCTTGATATCTATTGTATCTATTTAATAATACAGAAGTATGATCCCTGCCCTCAAGAAAGGATATTACATGAATAAGGGGGCTCACTCTTTGGGATGGTGCTGTGATAAATAAGCACACACAAAGGGAGGAGAAATTCTCTCTGCCTCAGGCAGTGGAAGCTTGGAAGAATGAAAGTACATTCAGGGAATGCCAAGCAATTTACTATGATTGTTACTTAGGACAAAAGGGTGGTCCCAGTGAAACTGAGATTGGAAAGCAGGTTGAGGCCTGGAGGTCAAGGGCATGTCTATGTCCTTGCCTAGAATTGCACATTAACACTTGATTATCCCAGGACTGGAACTAGAGGCCTGAGGGAGTCTACACCTGGAGAAAATCTTTATGAGACCAAGCTTGGGTCTTCTAGCATCTGCAGCCAAGCCAGGGCTACTGCAGTTAGCAGACTTATATGGGTGCTCTGAGATCTACCTACCTGCTACCTTTTGAAGAGCATGCAAAATCTCCCCTTTCCTGAAATACTTTTCTGTCTCAAAACTCAACATTTCCATTGTTGGTATTATTCATGTGGGTTCAGGTATGGTGTTCTAAAGACATAGGTTAAGCTTCAAATATTTCACCTGGTGAAGACAACATGTTTTGATGTTACTTGTCATGAAATCCTGAGACCATTTCAGAATCACAAACCTAGCAGGCATCTCGGGGCATCTGGAACTAGAAGATACTAAGTCCATGACAGAAGCCCTCTTGAAGGGAGTAGAAAAGTGGCTCTAGAAGCAAAGGTTACTCTCTGTCCTGACCTAGAACAACCTAGGTTCTCTCAGAGCTCTTCTTTCCTAAGTCAGAACTGAGGACTTCCACTAACCCACCTCAGGGTGTGTAAGGCAGGATTGAGGACTTCCACTAAACCACCTCAGGACGTGTGCTCATGTGTATTTGTGCTAAAAGGAAGAAAATTATCCTCCCTGTTCCAGGGTGCAGTGGCGCCAGCTGATACATTAGCATCCTGATCTGACACGGCTGTCAGAAAAATTATCCATGACCCAGAAGGGCCACACTAAAGGTGATTTATCCCCTTACTTGGCTTAGGCTGAGCTCTCCCCAGAGAAGGCCACACCAATTAGGCAAAAAATAAGGCCAATTGTGTGTGTTGTGACGCCTGGTGTTGACTGTTCCCCTAGAGAGGCTTACAAATTAATTTCCTCATCGTATCCTTATTCTGAAACCAGTTCCAAAATGGAAACCTCAGCACTTTATCTTCTTAATTTCTTATTCCCTTCTCATCCACTTTTTTTCAAAACAAAATTAAATCATTTAGCAACGATTTTAATAAGCACTAAAAAGTGTAATGAACCAGATAATGAAGAAGAACTCATATTATTTTCTTTATCTACTTTGTACTTAATTTATTTTGTATGTTTCCTTTGCATGCCTCTTCCCTGAGAGAGTTTTCAACATCAGGATTGTATTGTAGGTAAATGTTTCATTTAATTGCACTGAAACCTCATTAAAATAAAAAGAAAAGAAAAAAAAGTCCAGATTTGAAAGCTGGATGG
This sequence comes from Cervus canadensis, assembly GCF_019320065.1. Taxonomy (NCBI): domain Eukaryota; kingdom Metazoa; phylum Chordata; class Mammalia; order Artiodactyla; family Cervidae; genus Cervus; species Cervus canadensis. The sequence goes on along the minus strand of NC_057393.1, from coordinate 61,290,069 downwards.
ACTCCTGTCCAGACCACCCAGGACAGGATTTCAAAGCTCATGCCCAGGATGTAGTGCCCCCTTTTGGGACTTGGTGTCACTCAGGCCCCAGTGAATTCCCTCTCAAGATTCAATCCAAATATCGGTCCCTCCTGAGGCTAAGGAAGCCATGCTGATTTCTACTTTGAGTGTGAAGTACCATTGGAATAAGAGGTATGGCCCATGCTGGACTGGACTTCTCCTAGTCTAGAGTTATGATCCTTGGGTGAGAGGGTCCAGACTAAGATGTAACTGAAGCTACAGGATCCACAGTCCAGGCACTCCTGTCTCCTAGGAGTTCTTCCACGTGGCTGAGCATCATTTGCCCATTCTCTGTAAGATGCTCATTACTATTTCATAACCCATGAAGCATGTAGATTAGGTAGGGAAATTAGGTGCATATTCCTTTCAGTGGTTCCTCATAGAAATGGTCCAGGTGATGGGACAAGCAGAGTGGACCACCTAAAGACTACTTCTCTGACACTGCGTCCACATTGCGTACAGCCCCCAGAGTGAAGCTGACCAGCCAACCTGGGGATTTTAGACAGGATGGATAGTACAGAATATACACAAAAGCCATCTTCCCCCACGCCAAGTACAGAGTATTTCCATTTAAGTGAAAGGAAAATACAAGTGTATTTGTTAAACCCAATCCCCAGGTTTAAAATGTGTGAAGGAAGGTGGAAGGGAAAAAAAAAATAAGAAAAGAGGGAAGAAGAAAGAAGGAAATTCATTTATTTAGTTATACATCAGGACATTTTAAAAGGAAAAATACATCTATTAAATGGCAACAAGCATGATCCAGATGGCTCATTGGGTAAAGAATGCAACTGCAATGCAGGAGACACAGGTTCAAATGCTGGGTTGGGAGGAGAGCATACCCAACTCCAGTGTTCTTGCCTGGAGAATACCATGGACAGAAGAGCCTGGTGGGTCACAAAGAATTGGACATGACTGAAATAACTGAGAGTATGACCCTATTTGGATTAACCTTGAGGATGAGGTTCCTGGAGACTGTTTAGAGTTTAGGATTACTGGCCTCTAGAAAAATGTGCAGAAGGAAAAGGAGTCAATGGTGAGAGATATTTGCCTCCCAGAGAGGCCATCTGGGGTTGGGGGTATGTGTGAGGAAGGGAATTCCTTCCTACACAGAAGGAATCTGTGTAGGAGAAGGACCCTTAAGCTTCTGGACTCTAGGGAGAAGTATGGACTGAATTATAGATAAGTATTACTCAGCTCTCTACCAAGTCCTTCATGGAAGCCCAGGGTGGAGCAGAATGAGTTGTACAACCTGACTGTGAACCCTGACTTTGCCATTACTGGCATGTTGATTTCTCAGGGCCTCAGTTTCCTCATCTTCACAGCTGATATGAAGATTGGGCCTATCACATGGGTAGCTCACCAGCACCACTTGGAATTAAACTCATGGCCCAGCACTATGAACGCGGGCAGGTTCTCACAACCTGCTTCCTGTGGCTCTGAGCCCGTTTCTCTCACCCAGCCCTCTTGCTTTGCTAAAGCTCTCCTCCTCCCCTGAAAACTCCTGATGTCCTCAGCTCTGTGCTAACAAGGGGTTTTCGGGAGCAGGGATTGATTAAAATGTAGTGGCATACCCTCATTTTGCGTCACCGCGTGTGTGACTAATAGCCATGGAATTCATGCCACAGATAAATAATTGGCCCTTCAGCCATCTTCCATGTCTTCAGAGACGCGCAGCCATGATCTATCACAGCCACAGACATCTCAATGAGCATCATCTCTAGATCATAATAGATCATGTTACATTTGTATATGCTCGGGAACATAATTTACTATTAAACAGGGCCAAGATCAGCTCCAAAGAAATTATCCTTCCGCAGAAGCGGACTCTTCGACTGCATTATATGCACGGTACGCTTTTTAAAATATTAATTATATTGTAAACTAAAGGTTTACTTTACCTATCATAAATCTGAGTGTCTCTTCTTTCTGTGTGCCCAATAAATATACTTCTCATCAACTTTTAATTATGTTGTTTGCATTATTCTGTCCTGAGGATGAGAGGGCATGCTAAATCATGGCCTTCTAATGTGGACTACAGCATAAGTTTAGTTAATTAAACCATATATTTTATTAGTTCTTGCACCTTCATCTTGTAAAACTATGCATTATTATGCTGAAGGGGGGGCATAAAATAACATAGCAAGGGTGTTTTTATGATTGTTGTTGTTATTATTATTAGTATATCTGGAGAGTCAGATAATTTAGGGAAAGTTGAATTGTATTATCTCTGTATGGTCCTGCTGCCCTCTGGACTCTAGCCGTGCTTTCTTTCTGAAAGGTGGACATATTATCAAAAGGCCAGGATGCAGTTTTGAGATCAATTCCAGACCTGAGGATGAAACTCAAGCTTGTGGGACACAAATGAGGCAAAGAGCAGCTCCTCCGATAGACTCATCCAACCCAGCTCTTCTCTTCCTTTATTTTGTGCCTTTAGGCAAATGACCTTTGATATTTAGGAGCATTTGTCTCTTTAATTCACAAAGAAAAATCATAGGGACTTAGAAATATTAACAGTTCCCATTCCAGATTTTAGAGAGGTTGGCCATGGCTTCTAGCATGGATGTCTGAGGCACCCCTAAAGCCAGGAAGCTTGAGAGGGAGATGAAGCGATAGAGATCCAAAGCCTGATTGGGTGATTTTGCAGGTCTTCCTCTGTATTATAGATCAGGAGTTGCTGATAAGTAGAAGCTTAGGCCAAGGCTATGGTTTTTCCAGTGGTCATGTATGGATGTGAGAGTTGGACTGTGAAGAAAGCTGAGCACTGAAAAATTGATCCTTTTGAGCTGTGGTGTTGGAGAAGACTCTTGAGAGTCCCTTGGACTGCAAGGTGATCCAACCAGTCCATCCTAAAGGAGATCAGTCCTGGGTGTTTATTGGAAGGACTGATGCTGAAGCTGAAACTCCAGTACTTTAGCCACCTCATGAGAAGAGTTTGACTCATTGGAAAAGACCCTGATGCTGGGAGGGATTGGGGGCAGGGGGAGAAGGGGACGACAGAGGATGAGATGGTTGGATGGCATCACTGACTCAATGGGCATGAATTTGAGTAAACTCCGGGAGTTGATGATGGACAGGGAGGCCTGGCGTGCTGCGATTCATGGGGTCGCAAAGAGTCGGACACAACTGAGCGACTGAACTGAACTGAGCTGAACTGAGAAGCTTCGGAGCCAAAAAAAATTGAGTTGAAATCTTGCTTTGCCATTTACTAGCCAAGTGACCAAGAAAATAGATATGATTCCAGACTCAGTTTCCTCATCTGCAAATGGGGTGCATAAAACTACCCCTTAAAATTATTGTGATGAGTAAGGGAGCTATGTCAAGGGTCTGACATAATGCTGATACATGTGTAATAACTGGGTTACCTGTTGCTGCTACTGCTGCTCCTACTCTTATTGTTGATATTCCCAGAATCTGTTAGGTCTGATGAGTGGCTACACAGTCCTGACCTGAGTTGCAGGCCCTGGGGACCAAATCTGCAGGGTCAGTCAATGGCTGTACCATAACACAGCTTGACCCAAGCCACTCGTGAGTGAAGATGGCTGACACTGAGAGCTAAAACTCTTGCTTCTGGGAAATTCTCTATGCTCTCTCTTAAGCCCATGTTGACCACTGATTTGCATTGTCCTGTAAGGTTCTAATTGCCCCGTCAACCATCCCTTGGCTGCAGACTACTGTCTGTAGTCGTTTTACTGACTTTCCCATGGGGACATTCACCCCCATCCTCTTCTCTGCAGGATTAGAGGGCGGCCTGGGGAGGGAGGGGACTGCCACCCCATTCAACAGAGATGGTCCCGTTCCATGCCTGCTCCTTTATAACCGACTCCAAGGAATGCGTTGCCTTTATCAGCTACCACATTCTCCTCCCCTCTCTCCTACCACCAAAAAAGTAAATAAAGAGCAGAAGCAAGATCTGTTTTATTTCAACTTTTAAAAGCCTTTGAAGGCACAGCTATTTGAGAACATTTTAAAAGTGTTTTGTTACTTAACTGCTGCTCAGGTGGTGAAGCCCCCCTCATTCTTCCCACAGGGAAGGGAAGAAAGGGAGGTTGTGTTTTATGGTTGGCTCAGGCTTTTCTCCTACCCCCCCACCCCCCACCCAGAGGGCCCTCCATTTGTGCTGCCCTCCAGGACAGAGTCCTCAGCAGAATGTGCAATAAACAAAGGCGGTGAGTCACAGCAACATGGCCGGGGTTGACTGGAAGAGCCTCTGCCCGAAGCCCCCTCCCCTGCAGGAATGTGGGTGGGGACCAGGGCAAGGAATTCCCGGAGGAAGACTTTGCGCCTCTAATGGATCCCGTATGGCCAGGGCTGAGTTCTGATATTCTCCAGTCCTGAAGCACCTAGGCTTTGATTTTTATTTTATTTTTGGATGAATGGAGGGATAGAATCACTATGCTTGGGCCTCAGATCTCAAGTCGACTGTTTGGCATTAAATAAAGCGTTAAACACAAACGTGGATTTTTTTTTTTTTCCAGTGTGCCTGCGTGTGGTCTTACCTCCTTCTGCTGCCCTGAGTGGCTCTCACTCCCTTCCCTTAAGACTATCTTTATCTACCTGTGTTAAAAATTGCAGAGAGGTTCATGCTCTTAACTATGAAAATGTCACTTGCGTCTCCCTCATCTAAGGACCCTCAAGGAAGGTTGACACTTTCCTCAATGTATCTCCCTGCGGACAGAATAAAGCTGTGAAGAGTAGAGGAGTGGAAGGAAAGGGATTTCAAAGGAGGTCTCATATCTAAGAGTCAATGATTCTAGTCTAGTCAAGTAGCTGAGAGCATGAAAATCTAATTAGGGAATTTTTTGTGCCTTGAACTAAACGTTACATAAGCTTCTCCTCTTTTTGTTGCTATTTTGTAGATAGGAAAGCAAAGAAAGTTATAGCAAGATCTAGCCTGTTGACAAAAAGAAATTTTCAACTATGTTCTAAAAATCTGTTATGTAAAAAGCCAAGCAAGGGGTCCCCAACTCTATTTTTTTTAATCTAATGTCAAGTTCACACCCCTTGATGAGTGTAAGGAATTTCAGTAATCAGTGGCTACAGTCAGGGAACTTCTGAGAGGACATAAGCTTGAATCATCATAGGCTGAATCCATTGACAAATCCAAGAGGATCCGGATGGAGCACAGACCTGGAGCAATTTGTGTTTGATCTGATGGACTCCTTATCTCCGTCAGGACAGGAGGCTTTGCAGGAAAGCAGAAGCCAAGCTAAATTCCAGATGGAGAGGAAATCCAAGTGTCACCCTGGGATGCCGATGATCTGGTTTAGTCATTAAGAATGCCACAGCTAACAGAAAGCTTCAATCTGAGCCGTTAAGAATTTACTAGTTTTGTCTCTCAACCCCTACTGCGGGAGACCCCTGAACCTTTATTTTCCTTCGAGGCTGTCCGGGGTTTTCTTCTTTAACATTGTCCCTGATTTATGGTATGTCCACATTTCCCTGGATAGTACCATCTTTTGAGTTATACATCATCAGGGTGACTCATTCTGATGATGTATGGCCCCAATACATCATCAGAGCTCCTTGCTCTGCCGTTGCACTAATGATATGTTAGTGTAATACATCTCCGGGCTGAGCTGCAGCTGTGATGGATGGTGCTGAGGGTGATGGGAGCCCATGGAGAGGGGACTGAGGAGCAGGCTCTGGGTAGGAGCAGGAGGAAAATCAGTCAATCCCAAGTCTGCCTTCTTTCCTGGTACCAATGCCCATAGTGAATTAGTGCTGTGGCATGCATCCTGCAACCTTAAGGAAACACAGAAGCATGTGTTATCTGCAAAAGGAGTGTTGGCTCAGAGCTCATGCACCTTAGAGGTACCTTATAGGTTTTATATATGTACACCACCTAATGAAGAGGTAGGATGTATCTGTTGAATTGAACTAGGCAAAAAGGAACAAAACTGAAGGTGAGCTCTGCAATAAGTACTTTTTTTCAGCAGGAGGGGCGTGAGTGCTTACAGACGAATGCAGGATCAGAAAGCTGCTACCCTTACTCATAACTCCCCACTGGAGTTTGGATGGTAGTGCTCTGTGGTTTCACAGCTGCTTTTCTCTGTCTTATTGTCAGTGCTTACTCCTGCCCAGAGCTTCTGACTAGCTGTAAACTATTTGCCTTAAGGGAACTTGGAAGCATGAGTGTTTGTTGGTGGACGGATCCAAGTGCTGGACTGAACCCATGTCATCCATTAAATAGCTGGGACTCAGTTTCCTTATCTGTAAATGAAATTAATAATATAACTCCCTAATAAGTAAAATAAAAATAACACAACCTCTTTTTGAGAGTTGTGAGGGCTGTGGGATGAAGAGCTCTAAAGCGCTAGAACAGGGTATGGACCACATATTCACTAATGTCAGCTGTTACTGCCACAGCTGCAGTACCGCTGCTAAATTCAGACTTTCATGTCCCACCCACTATAATCCTGTGTATTCTGTCTCTTACTTGGAAGATGTCAGTGTACATTAATTTATTAAAAGAGCTGAGGCATTCTGCAGTTAAGAAAATGAAATGCTACTTCTAATTCTGATGGACTGGGTACTCTGACAAATCCCCCTGCTAAAATACACCTAGAATAGGGAAAATTACAACTAATACATATTTTTTGAACTGAAATTCACATAACAGAAAATTAACTATTATATAGTACCGTTCAGTGGCATTTAGTGTATTTCTAGTGTTATATACCACCACCACTATCTAGTTTCCAATTTTCATCATCCCAAAAGAAAAAGTCTGGATTCATTAAGCATTCTCCTCTTTCCCATTCCCTGGCAACCACCAATCTTCTTTCTGTCCCTATGGACTCAACTATTCTGGATTTTTCCTATAAATGAATCATATGATAGGTAACCTTGTGTGTCTGACTTCTTTCATTTAGCATAATACTTTTGAGGTTTATCCACACTGTAGCATGTAATGGTACTTTTTAAAAAAAAAAATTGAAGTTTAGTTGATTTACAATGTTGTGTTAGTTTCAGATGTATAGCAAAGTGATTCAGTTACATATATATATATATACATACATGTTTATATTGTATATGTATGTATATGTATATGTATATTCTTTTAAAAATTCTCTTCCGTCTTAGGTAATTGAATATAGTTCCTTCTGCTGTACAGTAGGACCTTATTGTTTATTTATTTTATGTATACTGGTGTGTATCTGTTAACCCCAAACTCCTAATTTATTCCCCTCTTCCACTTCCATTTTGGTAACCACAAGATTGTTTTCTGTGTGTCTGAGTCTGTTTGTATTTTGTAAATAAGTTCATTTGTATCATTTTTGTAGATTAAACATACAAGTGATATCATGCGATATTTGTCTTTGACTTTACTTGGTGATAATTTCTAGGTCTGCCCATGTTGCTGCAAATGACATTGCTTCTTTTTTATGGCTGAGCAATACCCCATTGTGTATCTATATGTCTTTACACATTCGTCTGTCAATGGACATCTAGGCTGCTTCCACGTCTTGGCTATTGTAAATAGTGCTCCTTTGAACATTGTCATGCATGTTTCAAATTAAGAGTTTTCATGTTTTCTGGATATATGCCCAGAAGTGGGATTGCTGGATCATATGGTAACTGTCATTTTAGTTATTTAAGGAGCATCCATAGTGGCTGCACCAATTTGCATTCTAACCAACAAGGATCTGCTATGTTGCATATGGAACTCTGCTCAATGTTATATAGTGGACTGGATGGGAGGGGAGTTTGGGAGAGAATGGATGCATGTATATGTATGGCTGAATCCCTTTGCTTTTCACCCGAAACTATCACAACATTGTTAATCGGCTATATCCCAATAGCAAATAAAAAGTTTTTATAAAATAGTGTATATATGTCAATCCTGGGGCTTCTCAGGTAGCACTAGTGGTAAAGAACCCGCCTGCCAAATCCAGGAAACGTAAAAGTCACGGGTCGAATCTCTGGGTCAGGAAGATCCCCTGGAGGAGGGCATGGCAACCCACTCCAGTATTCTTGCCTGGAGAATCCCATGGACAGAGGAGCCTGGCGGGCTACAGTCCATAGGGTCCCAAAGAGCTGGACACGACTGAAGCAGCTTAGCAGGCATGCATGCATGTCAATCCCAGTCCCCAGTTTATCAGCCTGCCCCTCCTGGTGTCCATGTGCTTGTTCTCTAGTCTGTGTCTTTACTTCTGCTTTGCAACTGAGATCATCTATACCATTGTTCTAGATTCCACATATATGCATTAATGTATGATATTAGGTTTTCCTCTTTCTGACTTCTCTCTGTATGACAGTTTCTAGGTTCATCCACATCTCTACAAATGACCCAGTTTTGTTCCTTTTGTGGCTGAGTAATATTCCATTCTGTATATTCTTCTTTATCCATTACACTATTGATGGACATTGAGATTGCTTTCATATCCTGGCTATTCTGAATAGTGCTGCAACAAACACTGGATTGCTTGTGTTTTTTGAAATTACAGTTTTCTCTGAGTATATGCCCACTAATGGGATTGCTGGGTTATATGGTAGTTCTATTTTTAGATTTTTGTGGAAGCTCCATATGTTCTCCATAGTGAGTGTACCAGTTATATTCTTACCGACAGTGCAAGAGGATTCCCTTTTCTTTATACCCTCTCCAGCATTTGTTGTTTGTAGATTTTTTTTTAATAATGGCTATTCTGATCACTGTGAGGTGATGTTTCCTTGTAGTTTTGATTTGCATTTCTCTAATGATTACTGATGTTGAGCATCTTTTCATGTGTTGGCCATCTGTATGTCTTCTTTGATGAAAGGTCTATGTAGGTCTTCCACCCATTTTTTAATTGAGGCTTTTGGTTTTTTGATATTGAGCTGCATGAGCTGTTTGTATATTTTGGAGATTAACCCTTTGTCAATTGTTTCATTTGCAAATATTTTCTCCCATTCTGAGGGTTGTTATTATCCATCATTTTTGGCTTGAATTATCAGTACTACTCTTATCTCAAATCACTTTTAAGTGTCTGATTTTTCTCTTTCACTCTTTTTAAGATCTTTTGCCTTTAGTGTGGATACAGGTTTTATTATTATATGTCTAATGTGAAGTTCCTACAATTTAGTAGCATATATTATGTCCTATATCTCTGAATTACATTAAAGAAGATTAAACATATAATTATTAAAGAAAATCCCATGATGAAATCGATAGTTACAGAAAAATCATTTGATAAAATTAAGCAACTATTAACAAAAGGAAATAAAATGAACAAACAAAAAGTCTTATGAATAGAAGTGTTCCTCCTTAACTTTACAAAAAAACATCTAACAAAAAACTACAGAAAATAGCATTATAAATAGTGAAGTTAGAGTTATTCCCTGAAGAGGGGGAATAAGGAATTTGCAATATCATCACTTCTATTTAATAGTACACTTCTATTTAATAACTGGTGCAGTGGGAAAAGGTTATAAGGATGGAAATGAGGGAATAACATTGACCAAACAGATTGTCTAATCAATTTACTGGAAACTCAAAAGAATCTAAAGACAAATTTTAAAAATTAGTGAGAACTTTCCATGGTGGCTGGATATAAGATCCATATAAAAATTAATTGTATCTTCTATATCAAAAATAAACATTTAGAAGATGGAACAAAAATAAAAGTACACTATTTGTAATCTCAATAATATACCTAGGAATAAATTTAACAAAATAGCTGTAATTCCTTGATGCAAAAACATTAAAAGTAAATACTATAAGACATTAAAGAAACTTAAGCAAGCTGAGGCTATTCTTTGCTTATGAGTTGAAAGACTCAAAATTGTAAAGATGTCAGTTCTCCTAAGTCGACATTGTAGAATCAATGCAATTCCAATAAAAATTCCAATTGAGATTTGTTAAGAAACTTGATAAGCTATTTCTAAAACATATATAAAAGAGCGAATGTGCTCAAATAGTCAAAACACTACTAAGGAAGATGAATAGGATGAAGGGACATTCTCTATTAGATATCAGGACTCATTTTCAACCAAATAATTAATGTATGTCACTACTTTGAAGAGAAAGTTAATTTGGAAGAAAATACAGTCTAGACAGAATTCCATGCATAAATAAACACTTGATAAATGCCAGAGGAAACATCCCATCACTGAAGAATCAGTAAATAATTGGTTCAGGGACAGATGGCTTTAGTTAGGAAAAAATGAACAAAAATTATTTACTTACCTCATCCCACACAATCAATTCCAGATGAATTAGATGCTTAAATATAGATATTAAACAATTAAAAATTGGAAGGATATATAAGAAAATATCTTCTTAAAATTGAGTTAGGCAATGATTTCTTAAACACAACTCAAAAAGGGCTAACTAAAAGAGCTAAATTCAATGACATTAAATTAATAATTTTGTTCCTCCAAGGACATCATAAAGAGAATGAAAGACAAGCCATAATACTGGGAAATGTGTTTGTGTTGCATGTAACCAAGATTAGTATCTGGGGAAAAAAAAATGAACTAATCGAAATTTTTTTAAAAAAGATACATTTTTTAAAAGAAAATAGTTGAAACAAACTCTAATGATCCCACTCTCCACAAAAAGATTGTTAGAACTAAGAAATGACTTCAATAAAGGTGCAGGATACAAAATCAGCATACAAAAATCACTTGCATTTACATACACTAGCAATTATGCAATCAGAAAAGGCAATGAAGAAAATTCTGGTTATAAGAGGGTCCAAAAGAATAAAATGCTTAGGAATAAACTTAACGAAGAAGATAAAAGTCTTGTACAGTGAAACTACAAAATGTTGCTGAAAGAAATTAAAACAACACAAATAACTGGGAAAATATCCATGTTCATGGATTGGAAGATTTAATATGTTATGCCAATACTACCCAAAGTGACAGATTTAGGACAATTCCTACAAAGTCCCATTAGCATTTTCAAGTTCTAGAAGAAAACATAAAGGAAAAGCTTCATGATATTGAATTTGGCAATGATTTTTTGACTGTGACACCTAAAGCATAGGCAACAAAATTAAAAATAGTTAAACTTGGCTACATCAAAACTCAAAACTTATGTGCATCAAAGGATACAATCAACAGAGTGAAAAAGCAACCTACAGAATGAGGGAAAATATTTGCACATCATAAAAATAGTGAGAGGCTAATATTCTGAATGCATGAAGAATTCCTACAGCTCATAACAATAGCAGCAATAAAATAACTGGGTTAAAAAATGAACAAAGGACTTGAACAGACATTTCTCAAAAGAAGATACACAAATAGTCAACAAGCATATAAAAAGATGCTCAATATCACTAATCTTTGGGATAATGCAAAACAAACCACAATAAGCTATCACCTTACATCTATTAGTATGGAAATCATTTTTTAAAAGTTGGCAAGAATTTTAAAAATTGAAACTCTTGTACACTGTTAGAAGAAATGTAAAATGCTGTAATCATTATGTAAAATATTACCATGGTTCCCCAAAAAATGAAAAATAGATTACTATATGATCTAGCATCTTTACTTCTGGGTATACATCAAAAGAATCAAAAGCAAGATCTTAAAGAGATATTTGCATACTCGTTTATAGCATTATTCACAGTAGTTAAAATGTGGAAGCTGAAACTCAAGTATATCCATTGATGGATAAATTGAACATGGTATATAGACAATAGAATATTATTCAGACTCAAAAAGGAAATTCTTACACATGCTATAACATGGATGAATATTGAAGACATTATGTTAATTGAAATTAGTCACAAAAAGACAAATACTTTCTGACTCCATTTACATGAGCTATCTAGAATAGTTGAATTCTGTTAACAAAAATAGACTTGTAGCTGCCAGGGGTGGGAGGGAGGGGAAAATGGGGAATTGTTTTTTAATGGGTATAGAGTGTCAGTTTTGCAAGATGAAAAAGTTTTAGAGCTGCGTTGTACAATCAAGTGTATAAATATACTTGACACTACTGAACTGTACACTTAAAAATGTTTAAGATGGTAAATATTGTGTGTATTTTACCACAATTTTAATGAGTGGTTAAAGGACTTGGTTAAAGGACTTGAAAAAAACATTTCATAGAAAAATTGTTATAGTGAAAAGTAAAAATAGGAAAAATGATCAGATTAGTAATCTGGGATATGCAAATTACAACCACAATGAGAGCCCATCTCATACCCACTAGGTTGCAAAAATTAAGACATTTGACAGCACTAAGTGGTGATGGGATTGTGGAATTTGAAAACTCTTCCTCCTAAAGTGAGTGGGCTTCTAAGCAAATATATTTTTCAGAGACTGTGTCTATATGAACAATTAGAATCACCCCCAAATCAGTTAATCACCTCTCTGCTAGCAGCCCAGTCTCACACGATCCTACAGAAGAAATACAGCCTCAGGCAGCAGAAGCAATGTGCTGACCAGGTCAAACCCTGGGACAGAGACCCCACCTCTGGGCCACAGGACAACCCCACAGATGAAAGTCTGCAAACTTCTCATGGTGGATAGGGCAGGTGGGTTGAGATGGAGTGCTAGAGGGACAGAGAGAACCCTAAAGAAACTAAATAGGCCCCTGAATGCCCTGCCCAGTCCCTGCTCCTGCGCAGGACCAGTCTTAGTCACACAAGCGAAACTTAGAAAATTTTCAGAAAGGCAGTTGGAAGTGCACCAAACTTTGTGGTACAGAACTGCCTGGGGAAAGACTTGCTGGGTTTAAAGTCAGTACTGTTCCTATATGCTGTTCCTAGAGAAAACATCAATATAAGCACTTTAGGAAACAATGTGCTTTTATCTTGTCAAGTTAAACATGCACATTACTTATGACACAGGAATTCTCATAGGTGTACATACTAAACAGTTTCTTGCATATTTTCATAGACATCTTTTATGAGACTATTCATTGTATCATTACTCACACTAGCTAAAACTAGAAACAACCTAATTGTCCATCTCCAATAGTATGGATAAATAAAAAGTAATATTTTTACATCATGGGACATTAGTAGTTTCATGATCTATAGTTACATACAATGACATGGATATATCTTAGATGTATAATGATGAATGAAAAAAAGCAAGTTGTTCAAAGCTATGAATGGTATAATTCAATTTTAAGAAAATTACACTAAAAGCAAAATTAAATGTCTAATACACACACATACATGTGTAATATATATATGGGTAACATATGTATGGAGGGAAATTGAGGGAAACAGGGAGAAATTCACAAGTAGATTTAGAGACATTGGCATTGTTTTTGTTCTTAAGTTGATGGAGGTTCATGAGTATTTATTTTACCATTAAGTTTCATAGTTTATATATGCCATATATTCTTTTAATGCATCAAATATCACACACTTATTCACCTACTTTTCTAAAAGGAAATCAATTTAGAAAACCCTTTAACTAAGAATTTCCCAAGCACATGTGAGGACAGAACATTCTTTCGAGGGGACTTCATCAGCATGCAGAACTAGTTCCCTTGGAATGCTCTAAGTGCCTGATTTGAGAGTAAGCTGAGCTGTATTAATGTGGTTTCCCAAGAGAGCAGGCGGAGATGATGTGTGGTTTTGCGTCTGCTCGTTTCAACAGCAATGCCACCCAGGAGGGGACCATGTTCAAACTTGCAGCTCTCAAAAAATGAGAGAGGAAACCATCTGAGGCAATGACAGATAATCCAAACCTGATTGTCCTCGGTGCTTGACTTCTTTATTTTACCTTCCTTGTGAGTCTAAATTATTTGCTATTTGGAGAAACACTAGTTCACTCTGAAACAATAAGCACTTTCCGTGGCTGTCTGCCTGAATCCAATCCATCACGTCCTTACCCACAGCCTATCTCTTCTTTCAAAACCTAAACTGTGAATGAGAAATTATGTGTAAATTGCCCACCACACCTTCATGATGAGCAGCCCTGGTGTTTGAAGAACCAGTGATGTCAGCCTAATGCTGGATAAGAAGGTGTTCTGACTCTTTGATCAACATGTAACTAAAGAAACTAGTTAGGCACAATCATCCTTCTCCTCTTCATGAGAGCAGAAGATCTCCAGGGAACATGGCAGTCATGTTCTCTTGGCTGAACAGTCTCAGAAATTTGGTTCTTGGCCTTGTAACCAATGCTTACTCATTCCCAGTTGAAGTCAACAAATATCTATTGAGATTTATTGAGTGTTGGTTACAATTCTTGGACTGCGTGACTAAAGAAGAAAAATAGGAATTCGAAATTATCCCCTGTCCTCAAGGAAGTTAAATGAGAAACAATGTTGAAAAGGAAAAAGATTCTCATCTCTGCTGTGAACTTGCTGGGTGGGCCCAGGCCTCTCATTTTATTTGTCTGAGCCTCTTTTTCTTTCATAAATTAAAGTGTTGGGACTGGATCATTTTGAACATTCCTTCCAAAGTAAAAAACTGATGTTTTTGTGAATCTTCTTGAATAGATTAGACCAATCAGAGAAATTTATGATTAAAAGCCATAAAGGTCATGTAGTGAACCAATTCCTTAGGTTTCCAAACATGGAAAGATGTTTCTGACTTGTTCATGGTCACATAACTACAATGTAGAAAGATGGTGATCAGGGAGGAGGTGTGACTGGGCATTCTTGATGCACTGAAATCTTTGTTTAGGTTGTAATGTAGTCTGTGGGCTGTTTCAGAAGACCAGTGGACAATGGGAAGTTGAGCTGACCCTCCTTCCTCACATTTCTGCTTTAGAAGGGTAGAAAAAATTGACCACATAGATGGAATTACATGATGAACTGTGTCCAAGGGCCATGTCACCAGAGAGAGTTTGCATTTAATATAATGAAAGATCCTACAGAGAATTAAAACAGCAGATGAAAAGGTCTCAAAGAATTGCTCTCCTGTTAACCACAGCCAGTGTGCTGGCTCCTCTTTTTGGCCTTGGCAACTCAGTAGCACTTATGTTCTATTATCATCTCGCTTTCATTCTGCTAATGTCCCCTCCTGAAATTAACCTGAGTGAACAGAAATCTCCATTTCCCATTAATCCTGCCTACAGTCATTTATGAATAATGGTCACAGGACATGAGACAAAGTGGGTAAGGAGAACTCACTACAGAACACTTACAGAACAGTTTTAGAGGAAGAACTTGCGACCTTATCCCCAAGCCTTGTGTGGGGACAAACAGAAAAGTTACCAAAGATTGGACTTGAGACCATATCAGCCTTGGTAAGAGTATCAGATCCCAAATGATCTTTCCAGAGGCTTACTCTCCTTTAGTATTGAGTGGTGACTCAGTTAGCTACTGCTGTGTAACAAACTTTCCCAAACTCAGTGGTTTAAAACAACAGTCATTTATTATCATAGTTTGCATATCTGTGGGTCAACTGAGTGTTCCTACTGAAGACTAGGTTTGCTTCGTCTCATCTGGGCTTGCACATGTGTCTGAAGGTTGTCTGGGGGCCCTGTCCTGAGGTGGGCTTTGTTGAGGCACCTTGGTTATAGTACCTTAGGATTCTTCATCCTCCTTGTGGGATCAGGAGGCTGGTCTTGGCATCTGGTAGTGATGACTTTGGTAGCCAAAGTGACCAAGCAGAAACACGCTTTATCTCCTGATGCCTAAACTTGGAACTGTCACTCTAAATTCCTCATTCCATGGGTGAAAGCAAGTCATGGGTCTGAGCCCAGATTCAGGGAGTATGAGCATAGACTCCACTTCTTCAGCAGCAAGAGTTGCACAGTCCCATGAACAAAATGTAGACAGAGAAAGGTGAGGAATTTGAGTCATTAATGAAATCTACCACAGGAGCCTGGAAAGGGCAAGGGTTTTATTTTCACTTATTTATATATTTATTATTTGTTTATTGAAGTATAGTTTGCTTGCAATATTATATTAGTTTCAACTGTACAAGATATTGATTTGATACTTTTATAGATTTTTCCCCATGTAAAGTTAATATAGTATTATTTACTGTATTCCAAACTCTGTATATTACATAACAGTGACTTATTTATTATATAATTTGTAGTCTGTACCTCTTAATTCCCTTCATTTATTTAGCCCATCTTCCACCCCCATCCCTTCTGTCCACTACTAGTTTTTCTCTGTGTCTGTTTCTATTTCGTTGTATTTGTTCATTTGTTTTGTTCTTTGATTATACATATGCATGAAAACATACAGTATTTGTCTTTCTCTGTCTGACTTAGACTTATTTCACTTACCATAATATCCTCCAGGTTCAACTATGTTCTCACAAATAGCAAGATTTCACTCTTTTTAATAGCTGAGTAATATCCTATTGTGTGTGTGTGTGTGTATGTATGTGTGTGTGTGTGTGTGTAATTATATAGATAATACATCTTCTTTATCCAACTCATCTGTTGGGTCCTAATTATCCATTTATAGGTTGAGTCTGTATTCTCTGTTGAGTCCTTCCTATCCTTTCACAGGCTGGGTCCATATCTTGACTATTGTAAATAATGATGCAATGAAAATTGGGGTGCTGTATCTTTCCAAATTAGTGTTTTAATTTTCTTTGGCTAAATAGCCAAAACAATCTTAAGAAAGAAGAACAAGGCTGGAAATATCATGATCTCAGACTTCAAACTATTCTACAAAGCTATAGTAATCAAAACACTGTGTTATTAGCACACACCTAAAAACAGACATATAGATCAATGGAAAAGAATAGAATTCCTAAAAATAAACCCTTCCCATATGGTCAGTTAATCTGCGACAAAGGAGGCAAGAATATACAATGGAGGAAAGATAATTTCTTTATAAGCACAGATTCTTGCAGGTGGATTCTTTACCAACTGAGCCACAAGGGAAGCCCAAGAGTACTGGAGTGAGTAGCCTATCCCTTTCCCAGCAGATCTTCCTGACCCAGGGATTGAACCAGGGTCTTCTGCATTGCAGGCGGATTCTCTACCAACTGAGCTATCAGAGAAGCCCTTTATAAACAGAGTACTTTGGGTAAAATGAAAAAGAATTCCTCCTCTCCAAGACAAATCTGTGGTATGTAAAATGTACTTGTGTCTCTGGGGTTTATTAATCCTTTGAGTCTATCCATGGACCTCAACTTAAAATTCCTGGCCCAGAAGGTCAACATGGCTGACTAAGGGGTGGCGCTGTATTTCTGTTATGGAGAGAAGGACACTGCCGCCCGAGTGAGTCCAGGTGGTTCTCCAAGTTTGAGATATGCTACTCTATTAAGAACAGGGATTTTTCTATCAAAGGGTTAAAAGTCTTGAGATCAACAAGTATAAGATTCAGTGCCAAACTATGTACAGAAGAAAGAGCTCTGTGTGGGTGGCTATTCTAGAATGTAGCATATTGACACTCTATCTTGGCAGTGTTTTCATTAAATACAGTACTTTATGAATTCTAACTTTATTGCTTCATTAGCATAGTGACAGGAAGTTATATTTCACTTTTCAAAATAAGATTATTTGTCTCTCCTTAATAGCCTACTGCTTCTGGAGAGGATGCAAGCAGTGAAAGGCAGTTAGGCCTGCAGAGTAGATGCCAGACGTGGTTCTTGAGAAACATGGCTCTTTTCAGCACTCATCACGTTTGCAGTTCTTATTTTATGTCTGCATCCTTCCCTGAATGGTGAGCACCATAGAGAGTTGAACCTGCACCTGCTTTTTATTCCCTGTGGTATTTCTAACATCTACACAGTGTCTAACACACAGTGAGAACTCAACAGATTTGCCAAGTGATCAAAAAGAGTATTTCCAAAGCCCTGGGAACAGTTCTCTCCACACAGTAGGCACCTTATTGCATATTAGCCATTTAAGACACAAAAGAACCTATATTTATAACTAAGATCACTTTCTTTGGGTTTGGCTGTAACTTTAGGATTCCTTGGGGAGGAATGGTAACTTGAAAATGTGGTATTATAGTAGTATAATTTGGAGTCAAAAATGTTATAATGAAGCTAAATTCAACCAATGATTAAAATGCAAAATTTGAAAGCTGTTTTCCCACAGTAGCTTTATATGATGAAAATATTTTTAAGGAACTTTTTTCTTTTGATTCTATTTAATCAGGAAATCTTAACATATTCTGTTTTACATAAAAAGTTGAACATATTATTAACAATAGGAATATTAATTGATAGTCACTGTGAACTATAATACTGTCTAGCCTTTGGGATGAACAATTAATTATTATCACTTTTTTGTTTTTATTTTAATTAAGCACTTATGCAGCACTTTACATATTTGATGTATTTTATAACCATTAATTACAGAATTAATGCACAAACATAAATTATACATGTTCAGAAAAAAAGAATCATCTTTAAATTACGAATAAAGGAGCTGTTAAGTTTGCACAGTATTTCTCTTTGGGGAGAAAACTCTCCGAAACATAATTAGGAGGTTCAAAAAGCATTTTCCTATAATGAATGACTGGATGAGTAAATGTTAACTAATTGTTTTTAAGAAGGACTTGTGGCAGATACTAAAATATAAGTGGTTTAACTTTTTAAAAATATCTGCTTTTTCAGAAATAAATATTTTTAAGAGCTTAGTGTTTTCTAAGTGTGCCCAGTTACCCTTGGGCAGCTGAGTGATTAGAGGACTATTTGTTCATTTTTCCTCCTCAGGAGAGGATTTAGGGAAGACAGTTGCAGATATAAGATGGAGGGTAAGGTGCATTCCCCTTCTAAAGGCAGGGGAGAAACATGGGTTTTGGATGCAGAGATTTGCTTTGTGCGGATTTTGAGTATGAGACACAGAGAAGCGGGGGCTGAGGGCTGCTGAGCTGGGGAGTATCTGTCATGAGCCTGGCAGCCTACTCAGTCGACCCAGGAAGGAAAAGGAAGCTTCTCAAAAGGAACTGTGCTGAGAAGGGATTGACCTTGGCTGGTAGAAAACAGTCTTTGGAACTACCCTTCCTGAGATAATAAACAAAATACTGTAAGAGGTAAAGCGTAGTCTCTGGAACAAGACTGTTGAGATTTGGTTATCCAAATGACTTTGAACAAGTTCTTCCACCTCTCAGAACCTCAGTTTCCTCATCTGTGAATTGAGAACAGTATCTCATAGGTTTGGTGTGAACATGAAATTAGTTAAGTCATGTGAAGTGTTTTAAACAGTAGCTGATATATAGTAAATTCTCAATATTAGTCATTTTTGTTTGTTATTATTTGTTGTAAACTAGGCAATTATTTGAAAATGATGCACCAGAGTCCCTGTCATAAGAGAGCTTCTTTGAGAAAGGTTTCTTTTGAAGGAACAGGGGGCATTTTGATTAAAGAGCTTAGCAGGTTCAGATATCTGGAGGAAATAGAGTTGTTATATAACCCCAGGCAGCAGATCTAAAAGATCTGTATTTATAGAAACATACAGTTCAGTACTTAGAACAGAGAACTCAATATGTTTATTCAATGGAGGAATGGATGAATGAGAAAGTGAATTTGTATGAGAAATAACTTAAAATCACCACTTAAAGAGAATGAGCCCCTTTCACTGGAGGTGGGCAAAAATAGCATAGGTGAGAACAGTGACTAAGAGTTGGACTCTTTGGAGTCAGACTCAGTTTAAAATTTGGCCAATGCCATTTAACATCTATGTGGCTCTGGGAATTTTACCTAACTGTTCTTAGTTCTTGCTCCTTTATCTGTAAAATGTATACATTGGCTGAACCCATCTTGTGGGGTTGTTGGGAAGCTTAAATGAGATAATGTGTGCATCATAGGAATTCAATAAGTCACAATCATAACAGCAATAAGAGTAGTTATTATTGTGGTCAGGCTGGGAAAATACAGGTCTATTGTAGATGGACTTGGGGGATCGGACCAGAGATGAGAACGACTTCTTGCTTTACTTTCAAATTATAGATCACCCTGCTTCTATTTTCAATAATTCATACTCTTCTACAGAAACTTTTGAGAGTAGAAAGTGTGAGTCTGTATGTTAAAGAGAGAGGGAAAGATCTGTCTGGTAATAAAGCGTGCAGCTTGTGGTCAGGGGAAAGAATAACAATGATAGGGACATCCGAGGAGGGATTACCTATGTGACCATTGTTTTATTGGTGGTGTGCTCTATGTACTAAGGTAATCAACTGTAGAACTAGCCACAAGAGATCAGAGGTCAAAAGGAAAGAACTAAGAATGATTTCCCAGCAACTATGAGCTGACAAGCTCTGGGTCCCTCTGATTAGGACCATTCTCCATGGTCTCTCCATTTTCAGCACAGGGTCAACTAGAAATACCTTCATTCTCTTATTGATTTGCTGCCTCAGTTCTCTTTGACACTAGACTTTAAGCTGAAGCTTCTACTGCTGGAAGGAATCCCTTCATAAGACTGATACAACCTGTTCCAGGTGGTCCTAGACCGCAGAACACAGGTCCCGGATGTGAGGACCTAGCAAAGTTGGGTAAAGAAGAAATTTCTCATAGCCATATCAAGGCCACCACATTGCATAATTCCAGGAAGTCTCCTTAATGTTGTGATTCTGTACTGCAGCCTCCTGGACAAACATGGAAGTCTTCAAAATTACTGTGTACCCTGTCACCAGAGATGGTCAAGGGAAGGCTAGGAGACCAGAGAGTTATGATGGATAGACTGTTGGCTCTCGTCAAACCAGAACCTTTGGCTGTTAAACCATATTAAGACAACTCTTTTCCTCCTCTGGAGAACTTATATCCTCTCTAAGGAAAGGAATCAGTCAAGATACAGTCCATTATAATCTATGATTGAATACAATCACAGTTTCACAGGCAGTATACTATGTATTATCTCATTTGAAATAAAATGTTATTTCCATAATCTGTCCAAGGCAGGAAATAAAGACTTTACCAATGATACCGCAGGGTTTTTGTTGTTTTTTTTTTTTTTTTTTGAGGGAAAGATGCTTATTAACAAATTCATATCTTCAAAGAGAAAGAGAGATAATCTTTTCACACTTAAATATTTGTGTTTAAAAATACAGATTTATAAGACTTGAGCAAGTGCAATCTGGCACAGACAACCCCTGGATCAGAATCTAAGATATTGAGTAAAAAAATAAGAAAAAAAGACAAAATGAATTTGCTCATTTTGGCATATGTTAACTTGAAGAGCCAGATTTGGGACTGGAGCTCCAACATACAAATCAGAAGATAGTAGTTCCAATGTGTGGAACTTATTTTGGGGGGGCATTTTGAGGAATTCAGTAAACTATGGATTATTATTCTCCAAAAAGAAAGACATATATATGTGTATTTCTGTGCCTGTAAATATCTCACACATATATATGCACATAAACATTCCTACATACAGAATCTCCTTTGTGGACTTTGAAATTTCTGGATTCCACATAAGGAACTCATGTGTAGAGTGACCATCGTTCCTTGGTAGTTATGCTCCTGCTCTTTCTAGGGTGAAGATTTTCCTTCTGCATTTTGTTTGAAATCTCCCCAAGAGTAAGAACTTCATTTTCCTTTCTAGCACCTTGGTACCTACTGAAATGCCAAATATAAGGGTAAGTGTTTAATAACTTCAAGTCAAATGAGTAAATGTTGAAAAAGACTGATTCCAAAGTTAGACCCAGAACTAGCATTTTCTCCAGCTACCCCAAGCCTAAAGAAACAAAATCGTGGTTTTGGTACGCTTTTCTCCTCTCATGGAAGGTAATCACTGGAAAAACAAGACCTTTCAACAGTTCTGCTTGAAGGACCACAGAGATTTCTTCTCTCTGAAAAGAATCTAAAACCCGATCACCAAAAAGAGTTTTCAAAGCAGGAGAAACAGCCCCAAGCATGCAAACAAACATCACAAAATGTCAAAATAAAACGACATGAAAGAGTGACTGTGCCAGGAATGCCAAGGCGCTTAAGAAAGTGGTCTTGGGTGGGTGAGGGTGGGGGTGGTTCTAAGGGAGGTCTTCCACCCAGTTCCCTGCAGTGCCCTGGGCACACGGGCTGGATTTTGGAAATGTGTCTGCCTCCTTGTTCTTGGCCAACTATGCCCTCAGCCAAAACCAACTGGGACACAAAGAATGTGTTCCGAGGGAGTGTGAATGTTACAACTGGCCCCTTTATGAGCTTTCCTGGAAGCCCAGTGGTGCTGCAGCCCCACGGCTGGGACAGTTCTTTGACGTGAACCTGGAGGCCCTTCCAGGCCATGCCTCAGCCCCTGGAAAGTGAAAAATGCCCCCGAAACCATTGGGAGCAGTTCAGAGAAGACAGGGTGAGGATGCTGCCATGGGTCAGACCCCTGCTGTGGAAGGACCAGCACAAGGTCACTGATTTGGCATGAAATAAGAGAAAAGATGCCTACTGGCGGGTTTCAGTGAACAACAATGGGCCTTTTGTGGGAAGAGAGATACAAGGAGGGAATTCAACATCCCAGCTGCCCAGATCTGCCCTTTTGGGTCCTGGCTGGGTAAGACTTAAGTCTCCTGGGGCCAAGATGCTGACTTAT
This sequence comes from Cervus canadensis, assembly GCF_019320065.1. Lineage (NCBI taxonomy): Eukaryota > Metazoa > Chordata > Mammalia > Artiodactyla > Cervidae > Cervus > Cervus canadensis. The sequence continues at coordinate 61,267,683 of NC_057393.1, read as the reverse complement.
TCATTGGTATTTCTCCCAACACTGGGCTCTGGATCAACCCTTGAAAGACATATTTGTGATTATTTGAGTTCTCAGAATCTGAAAGACCGAAGTTTTGTGGTCCATATTAAGCCTTGGGGAAATAATCCACTTAGTTATATGGTTTATTCCCCATTTATGAATTCAGTCAACATTAATTTAACATTGGCTTTGAACAGAAATGAGCAAAACTCAGTTCTTTTCCTCTAGGAATGTACAGTGTGGATAGGGGAGATGGATATGGACCCAAGCAATTGCAGAGGCAGAACATGATGATGTACACAGCCAAACGGGGACACAGAGCAAAGGGCACAAATAATGATAAAAATCAATAAAGCTTCAGGGAGGAGGAGGCGTTTGAACTGAAATGCAAATTGGATGGTAGGAGAGGAAAATAGCACATTCTCCACCCAACCTTCAAAAGTTCTAAGAGCAAACTTAATATATACATGATTATGTAGGTACAGAACTGAGATTTCCCTGGAAGAAAACACTGAAGACCTTGGTCTTAGATAATCATTTAATATAGTGATGACATACTCTTTGTTTGATACATCTTGATAATGTTTCATTAGCCCATTGTGAGGAGCCAGCTGAGGTCTGACAAATATGACATCATTCCTAAGAAGAGAAGACACGAAGGCAAGAGTTAAAAGTGGCCACACTGACTTTCAGACAGAAAGTGTCCACAGTGTTAGATCAAATGAACATCTTCAGGATCCTCAAGACAGTTTTACAGCAGGATGGTCAGACTCATCCGAGTAAAATCCTGATCCTGCCAATGCTATGTGCGTGACCTAGGGCAGGCCATACGTTAGACTATCTGAACCTGAATTTCCCCAACTGGACAATGAGTACAGTTTTACTCACCACACAGGGTTCTTATAAAGAGTGATGCTTCAACAAAAGCAGTGATGCTTGAAAAGCCCCTATCAGGTCCTCAGTGGAGGTTCATACCCCTCCTAACATGTCATAGAGTTAAGACTTGATAGGCCTGTTTCAAGGTACCCATCCATGATCCCCAAACTATAGTGATAATTCTCTTACTTCTTACTCCAGCTTCCACTTGTATCAAGTAAAAACCAAACTTCTTGGACCTGCATACATTTCATTGTACCTGGACTTACAGCTAATTGAGCTAAAGATGACCACATGGAGGCTACAGTCAGCGAGACCATTAGGGACCCCACTCCCCTTATGCTGTCCCCTGTCCATTTCCCACTAGTCTCTTCCCTAGATATTTTCTCAAGGGCTTTAAATTTGTAGATATGGTACATTTTTACCACCTTTGATAGCCAGAATTTGAAAGTAAAGATATCCAGGGGCTTTTGATTTTCATAGGCTTAAATCAAGCTGTGGGAAAGACCAGAATTTTGTATGGTATTAGAGGACTCTGTTCTCAGAGTGTTGATCCCTTGTTGACTGCATCTGTCCACATCACCCTGTCAATAAATTTGTTAGTGCAGACACTGCTGCCAAGGATAAGGGACCTTCTGGAGATAACCAGACAAGTGGAAGCCTTGATTCTTACAGTATGGACCCTGGACCCTTTTTGTCGAACATGAAGAATCCCTTGTGCTACTTGATTCATGTACAAGCAAAGTCATGGGACTCAGTGCAGACCTAATGGTTGGGTGGTGAATTGCATGCTTGATGTGTCCTACAGTTGAGTCTCATGCCCACTATAGTTTGATATTTACCATCCAGATGAGGATGCCCTGGCTTTCCACCACCCTGTTGTTGATGACCATCAACAGGCCTCAAATTCATGGAACGATATATGGCTGGAATTGAGGAAGCCTGGAGGAGCTGGTGAGGTTGTGTTTGGTATAGTGGGATAGAAAAACAAGACAAGTGGTCAGAGTCATGATGAGGAGACATAGAAGAGGAAGTAAAGGGTCAGAGCAAACAATAGTTAAATAGGGAGGGGGCCAAGAGTAAGAAAAACATACTGCCATTTCCAGAGAGTTGTGAATCCTGTGCGGATTCTCCAAGGTGCTTGCCTGGGCTCTTTGAGGAGAAGAAAGCAAGATATCAGGTGTCTAATCAGAGAGGAATAAGATCATCTTTGGCTTTTGTTTACAAAATTCTCCAAACAATCCTGAAGCCCAGTGTCCAGCTCTCGTCTGTCATTTAGCTCCAATCATGGGACATTAAACACCAGCCATGGGCCACATCAGTGCAAGAAGCAGAGCCATCCATCAGACAGTGTCCTGCACATTTTGGATATTAATCCTGACAGAAAAATCTTTAGCATTGTATGGATTAGTCAATGTAAATTCATTAACTACTTGTCATGACTGTAATATAATCTGACCTGACCGTAAAGACTCGACAGCACGGTGTTAATCAAATCTATGCAGAAAACAACGCATTTCTGTTTAGACTCAACCCCTGCTCCTCTTGCCAGATCACAGGCTGGTGTTTTAAAAGGAAGAAAGGGGTGACCCTTGGCACTTCCTCGGGGTGGGGGGGGCTTCCTACCTGCCCATGAGCATCACAAGCCATGACAATTTGAAGGCACCTCCTGTTTCCAGCAAACCTCACATCCTCCATGTAATGGAAGGCCGTCAATCTCCAGTCCCCATCAGTGAGAAGTTCACAGATAATAAAGCAGAATGTATTCTGCAGGGTTGAACATTTTTTTCTCCCAGGATGAGTCATTACCAGGTTTTAATCATGCTCATTAGCCAGCCATTAGAGTCCTGTCCAGCTTTTCACCGCCAGAAATGAGAGCAGCGAGTGATTGTGGTTGGGGGCTGCACCCTACCTGATGAAATACTCACCATCTGTTCCCAGTTGTAACTCCCTGTATGAAGCATCTTGGTTTATGGCTACAGCAGTCTTAGATCTCCTTATTTCTCCTGATTGAGCCAGGCCTAAGCCTGCCAGAACTTGAAACAGTGAGAATCAGACATTCACTGAAATCAAAGGCAGGCCAGTACCAACTTATCAATCAGGAGGTTTCCTTTTCAGCAGAAACACGCATTTTAATTTCTATAACTTGATACATTAAAGACCCAGTAGGAATGTGGCTTTGAAACAAATGAGCACAACTAGATTGAACAATGTGCCTGTTTGTTTTCTGTTCTGAAAGCAGCTGCCACTGGATAAACCAATACACGCCTTATAAATGCAGAGAGAGTGAATTTTGAAGATTTCTAATGTTTTACTATTTGTACACAGTTCTCTGTTGCTCCCCAGTTGTACTTTGTCTCTGGACTGTCCTATGTTATACAAATCTATGTTTTGTTTGCGTAGAAAACCTGAAAGATGGCTTCATATACTGTAGATATTTTATAAAGTTTTGTTGAATGATAGAATATATTACATCTGTATTTTCTTACCTATAAATTATGAATACAAGGGGATTTCATCTATTTCTAGCATGAGTGTTTTTCTTTTTGTGCTTAGGTCTAATGCCCCAAAATATTGTGCCTGAATGTTACCTTACCTATTACCTTACCTTAGCCTTTTCAGTTATAACCTGCTAATTTAGAATTTTGTCTGTACCATAGACTAGCAAAGTTAGTTAATTAAGGTTTTCACTTTCCTTCCTTGTTGCAGCAGCTATAAAATCTCTTCTTCCCACTTTTGCCTCTCCCTTAGACTCAGATCTAGTCCACATTAATTTCAGCGGTAAGTTTTCCTGCTTTCCTCCTTGCTCCTCATTTATGCTCCTGTAGTGCTCAGTGCAATAAAATGGGGCAAGTGTGTAAGCCCTTGACCTCTAACTTGATGGCCTCCCCTTCCGGTGTTAGAAGTCCAGGCAGGTGGTGAAACAGAGTATCTCAAACAGGGATACTCCAGGGAAGAATTTATATATTCCTGAAAGTGAACAGAGTTTCCTAATGGGAAAGAAGGGAAAAGTCAAAGAATGAATCAGGAAATTAGCCCCCCTGAGTGAAGAGCAGCCACAAGAACCTGAGCTCTACCTAAAGGGATAGGATACTTCAGCAAAGCTGGAACACACCTGCAGTTCTAAAAGAATGTGTTATTAAAGCACAATCTGGTTGTTAGAACTGGGCATTTGGCCTCTGAACCGAGGTAACCGGAAGCAAACTCCACACCCAGAGCCAGTGTTTTCTCTGAACATCGAGTTTGAGCTCTTAGTTACCTCCTGACGTAGGACAGAAGTCAAGAGCTCAAGTAGGTGGTGGACAAATGGCCCCAGCAGGTGACAGAACCTAGCTGTGAAGACTCCAAAATTAGTTTTCTTTCTTTGAGGACAAGCTGCATTCCAAGAGATAAATGTTGCAGAAGGAGCCATACTGAAACTCCATCCATATGGCTGTGATTGCTGTGAGTTTATTGGGGTCATTGACCCAGAAGTACCCCCATTTCTACTTTTGGCCAAGAATTGCCTCTCTCACTACTAAAATATGTTCTTACCAAGGACCGGTTTTTTTTTCCATGTCTACTTTTTTCCCAGTGCCTGGGTAGATACTTTGACACCAAGTTTTTATTTTAAGGACAGTGCAATAATTAATTTTATAGAGAAAACTTGAAGTTCTTCATTAAGAAGAAAGACAGAATTTTTTAAGCACGAGAAGGGAAAGTCAAAGCCCTCATCCCTACACCTTTTACTCTATAGCAGACTCAGCGTCCCAGTAGGACTAGGGGATGCAAGAGGTTGGGATGGTGACTGAGACATGATGGACAAGGTGTATAATAAGGCAGGTATGCTGGCAGCTACAGGTTGTGCCTTTATACTTATGGTGTGGGTAGCTCTGAAATCAGACAGTGGTGGAACCCTATCACTGCACTCACTAAAGGGTTAACAAATTAATGGCTGTAATAATGCATTCAGAACAAAACCAGATGATCTTTCACACTTGCAATCATTGTTGGTTGTCACGTTTGTGATTATTATTGTGATTCTTGTGTTATTCTTCATGGTTCCTTTGTTTGGCGGGAAGGTGTTGTGGATGTGGCACCAGGGAAGGAGAGAAGCCTTTTTGGTAGTAGATCTTCTGGAGTTAGCAGGACTTTCAGCAGAATCTTGAATTATTTTGGAAGCTGTTGAGGGAATTGGAAAATGATCCTGTTTAGGTATTGAATTCTGCAAGTGGTATTTTTTTTTAATTAACTGAAATTTCATTCATGTTAGTAATAGAGTCACAGTGTTATGGAATGTTGGAATTCTTCCTTCTGCTCATAAGGAAACCAAGGCACAGAGGCAAAGTACCTTCTTGGTGGTTCGTTATGTTTTCTAACTCTTTCTTAAAAACTTCTAACTTCTCACTCTGTACATCCTTTCTCTTCTAGAGCTCTTTGATCATCATTATGATCATTACTCTGAACTCCTTCTTGGGTAAATTGCCTGTCTCCACTTCACTTTGTTCTGGGATTTTATCTTGTTCCTTTTTTTCCTTTCTTCTGCCACCTCTATTTGCCTGAGTTGCTATTTGTATTTTGATGTATGTGGTAGGTTAGTTATGTTTCTTGACCTTGGAGAAATGACCTCTGTAGGAGGCATCTTATGCATCATAACTCTGCACTCCCCTCTCATCACCCAAGCTGTATGCTCTAGGGCAGGGATCCTCAGCCTCTGGGCAGTGGATTGGTACCTCCTGTCAGATCAGCAGTAACATTAGATTAGAATTAAAGTGCACAATAAATGCCAGATCCTGGGGTTAGTAGCAGGCTACTGGCAGGCAGAGCTGGTTCCTAGAGTCTGGCTGCCGGGCCCAGGGATCCCAAAGTCATGTCAGATTTTGGTGGGAGTGCTAGCTCCTGACACAGCTGCAAACAGGATTCATGGTGTCTTGAAAGTCGTGTTGGCCTGATAGTGGGTAGGGCCAGGGCCCAGGCGGTCCCGGGATAGGTCTAGCCCACATTGCCAGTCTTACTTTTCTTGCTTCCTGGCCTGCCTCCTGGTGGTTGAGGCTGGCCTAGAGACTTCTGTAGGCTTCCTGGCAGGTGGGGCCAGCGTCCGTCCACTGGTGGGTGGAGCTGGGTCTTGGCTCACTGGTGGGCAGGACCCATGTGTAGGTGCACACCTAGGGGCAGGTGTGGGCTCTTTAGTGTTTAGCCTGTTGGCTGCTGGGTGGGGCTGAGTCCTCACTCACTTAGTTGTTCAGACTGCGGTGACCCAGCACGGGCACCTGAAGGCTGTTCAGTGGGATCCAGGCCTTGGCGCTAAGGAGCCAAAATGTTAGTTGCCAGTGGCAGCAGTGTTCCTGCAGCTGAATAGCCCCCAACATGCCTGACACCAGTGTCCATGTCCACAGCCACCCTGACTCTGCAGGAGACTCTCCGCGACCAGCAGGTAGGTCTGGCCCAGGTTCCTGTCAAATTACTGCTTTTGCCCTTGTCCCCGTGCCTGTGAGATTTTGCATGCGTTATTTAAGAGTGAAGACTATTTCCTCTAGTCTTGTGGAGCTCCCAAAATTAAGCCCTGCTGGCTTTCAAAGCCAGAGGCTCTGGGGGCTCATGGAAAGTACCTTCTTGTCCTGTCTGTTCCCAAAACTAGAGCCCAGGTCTTCTGGCTCCTGCTCTGAGCACTTTTCTCAATTGTTTTGTAAGGTGAGGGCGGGCCCTGGGTGCCAGTTTTTCTGCAGAGCCCAGCACAGCCCTGGACAAACAGAAATACTATGTTGAACCTTGTCAGTTGATCAGGTGTTTGATGAGGGCCTCTGCAAAGATGGCTTCTCATTTTCCTTCCACGCCCCAACTGCTTAAGACACCAAATCGTTTCAGTGTGGCTTCCCTACAACTCAGCCCTTGCGTCTTGAAAACCTGTTCTCCCTTTCTGAGACTGCCTTCCTACAAGCTTGTCATTCACCTTCACTTTGTTTCTGGTGCCTGAGAAGTATCTGGTGGTGGCTAAGAGCCTGGACTTTAGAATCAAGCCAGCCTACTTTCAGCACTCACAGTTTAGCTCTGAGACCTCTGGCATGTTATCTGACTGCCCTCAGTCTTGATTCTTTCATCTGTAAAATGTGGGTAGCAATGTTTATGTGTTTGTGGTGTGGGGAGGGGTAGTGAGAATGACATAAGATGATATTTTAAATTGATTTAAGTTAGACGAAGTATGAGGAATGTCAGGCTCACGTGAAGTGCTCAAAATCTGACAGCTGTTAATTAGAATATACACCCATATCATATTAGTGGTGGGGGCAGTAGGTGACATAACAGTGCCCAAAAGCTATATATTTAAAGATGTCTCATTCTTTTTTTGATCCTGTTTCCTGGTATCTAGTATTCCATATAGCCAATCATTTTTTCTCACATCATCTTGAGCTCAGAGTTAGGAATTAGATATTATCCATCATTTTTCCACAGTGACCAAGCATCTGCTCTATCAATCAAAGTGATGGACAATGGACCCCCTGCCTCAGCCTGCTTTCTTTGCAAAGTTGTGTTTGCTGGATGAAGGGTAGTTCACAGATTCTGTGATCTGAGGATTCTAGGAGTGAGATATGACATTTGTCAGTTGTATGGGAGGGAGTTTGTCTGAAGGTCTCCCCTGAAGGCACCACAGGCCCCCTTGTCTCCCTCTGGAGGGAATCGCAGTCCAAGCAGCAATGTACTTTTGCCTCCATAGATATGGAGTTTCCATGCTTATAGCAAGAGTGGGGCAGTGGGGGCTTTTCAGTGGAAAAAAGAGGAAAGCCCTCCTTTTGCTGACCCTGCATTTCCATGACCACACCCCATCCTTCCATGGGTCATCTATGGACTAACCACTTGAGAGTCATTCCTGTTCTCTAGGCAGACCTTGGGGCCAGGACCTCCACTGGCTGCCGAGCCCAGGTGTCATGACAGCCCTAATCAGAATAGCAAAGAAATATCACTTAGAAGACATCACCAAACCCAGAAAATAAACTATTCTAAAAAATAGTGACCTTTACCTTTTTATGTAATTTTGTATGTCCACTTGAATAATGTGAGCTCCATGAGAACAAGAATCCCCCCTGCCTTGCACTGATTTTACATCCACAGTACCAGGTATAGTAGGCATTCAGTAAATATTTGTTGAGCAAATGATTTTCAGGTGTCCAGAGGTGGTCTTCCAACACTGAAGAGTTTATCATATGCTCAATACTGCTTTGTACACCTTACACAAAATAACATCTTCATGCCTCAGTTCCCTCATCAGTAAAACGGGTATAATATTGAGAATGAGAGTTACTGTCACATGTTATGAATTAAGTAACTTGTCCTGGGTCACATGGCTAACAAATGATGAATCCAGGCAATCCAGATCTTGAGTCTAGGGGCTGAGCTGACAAGGTCATAGAGTTACCTTCATGGAGAAGTCCATCTGGGCCTGCTACCCTCATAGGTGCTTATGTTTCCTTGCCCTTACCCAATGGACTCTGATAAAATAACATTTAAATGGCTATTTTTGCCTGCTTGGTAGAGTGGGAATGGGTACCAGATTACAAGCTTGAGGGAGGAAGTTAATGCCAGCCTTGCCATGTGGCAGTCCTATGGAGGGAAACTCTGGATGTTAACTAGTCCAGGGCTTGTCCCTCTTCTCCAAAGCACACTTCTCTCACCCATCACAGACACAAGTTCTGAGCTAGACTAAGCTCTGCCAGGACAAGGGCTAAGTCTGTCTCATTCATCCTAGAGCTTCCTTGCCCAGAGGAGTACCTGATGGTACCTGCAGCTAAAAACAAGTTTGTGGAATGAATGAATGATGACATTACTATGTGATGGGTGAGGATTTTTTTTTAAACAAAGAGCATTGAGTGTAACTGTCCAGGGTTCAGGGAGAAAGAAAAAAAAAAAGCCAGTAGACATAGTTTTCTTTTTTGGGGATTCAAGTTTTGAATCGGATCCCAGAACTCAGATTCCAGAAGAGATGACAAAAATAATTATCTTTAAAACTCACATGGTATAGTGTGACTTTTTCTTGGAAATATTCAGTACACAATTTTGAGGATGCCAGTTGGGAGGGAGGATTTTTTTTTTTTTTCCCTAATAAAACAGTACAGACCACTTCAATTATCCCTGAGAAAAGAGATGTTTGTTCTTCCCTCCGCCTGTGTCTGACTGGTCTCTGCCTTCCTCCTGAGGAGCTATGGGAAAGAACAGGATGTGTCTGCTTCTTGCCTTTCCTCTAATAAAGTTTGTCATTTACTGAGAACTAAAGTGCTGTCCTCTTCCCTGCATGATCCATGCCCAGCCAGCCTCTCCAAGTTGGACCTCTGAGCCACCGGTGAGGAATGGAGCCCCATAGCCTTCCCTCTGCCTGGAGCCTTTTCCGTGTTTGTGTCAGCCCAGGCCAACAAACTTAGCCAAAAGGGAAAGATTCCTGTTTCATTGCCCCTTAACCAGGACCTCCGGGTGGATTTCTGGCTCTCTGCAGATGGCAACAGCTGAGATCAAAGTTGGCCTTTCTCTTCTTTGGGGACTCTAGGGAAATACAGAGCACACCACACCTAGCTGTCTCGGATGAGGGGGACGAGGGGGCCATCCTGGCATAGAGACAGCTGTTCAATCTTGCTGAAGCAAAGGCGGCATCCATGATATGCTCGCGGCACATAAGTGCCGGAGGGACAGGGGTCCTTGTCTGTTGAGTTTACTGATCTATCCTAAGTCCCTGCAAGGGTGCTTTGTGCTCAACAAATACGTTTTGAAAGGATGAATAACTCTGGATAGTTTTTAGAAAAACACATCATCTTTGTTCTCCTGGAATAAATTTCCTGCCTTGACTATCCCTCTCTCTCCTACACTTCCTAAGGCAAAGTCCCATTTCTATTTGAAAGGTAGCACAATGTAACCTCCCCTGTCCCAGGTGCCAGTATTACTGCCTCTTCCTAGAGATCAAATGTATCATTTCACTTTTCTTAGGGAAATGGGCACATGAAGTTACCTTTATGTTGTTACATGTTTCTGTCTTCCTCTAGTAAAAAGGTTTCTCCAATTTGACACCCCATTTGTTCATTTCTATGTTTCTAGCATCCACTGAAGTTATAACCAGTCACTCTGGCCCAGTGACTAAAATGCTGCCTCTGGAGCCAGGAGACCTTGGTTGGAACTCCAGTTCTGCTATTTGCTAACCATACAGACTTGGCCAATTTCTAACATCACGTTTTTGTTTTCTTTTTCTGTAAAGTGATAATATTAACAGTATTTACTTCATAGAAGTTGTGAGGCTTTAATGAATTAATACATGTAAAGCACTTAGATGGGCTTCATAGATGGCACTAGTAGTAAAGAACCTGCCTGCCAATGCAGAAGACATAAGAAACACTGGTTCAATCCCTGGGTTGGGAAGATCCCCTGGAGGTAGGCATGGCAACCCACTCCAGTATTCTTGCCTAGAGAATCCCATGAACAGAGGAGCCTGGCTGGCTATAGTCCACGGGGCTGTACAGAGTCGAGCATGACTGAAACAACTTAGCATGTATGCACAAAAGTACTTAGAATGCCTTTCACATGCTTTGTGAAAATGAAGCACTCAATAGATACTCACTTTTATTTTTTAATTAAGAGTGGCACTTATAGTAGAATCTATTTTTAATTTATTTTTTAAAATGTAGTTGTTTTGGGGTTGTTTCCCATTCCAGCAGTCTTTTACCAATAGTAACCTTTGCTTTTTTCTTTGGGAGCTCATCTCACCCTGAATTCTAAAGTGCTTCTAGTTTTCCCAGAGCTCCATCCACCCTTTCCTTCCCCAGTGCAGTGGGCTTATGAATCAGGTCTGGTCAGTAATTTCCCTGGTTCCATGATTGGGTCAGAGATGGATACCTGACCTTACTATAGACAGAAAAGTAGTCTGAAGCTTTTGTTGGGATTCCTGGGACAAAGGAGGAGACCTTCTCTATACTGGACTGATCTGCAAAGATTTGACTTACTCCAGTTGTCTCACCTCCAGAAGGGTGGAGAGTATTGAAAGCATCAACAAAGACGAGCTGGACCAAGAGATAGAGAGGGGAAAGCTGGGGCCTTGATGACATTGTTTGAGTCCTGATCAATCTATGCCAGGAGTCAGCAACATTCTTGGACATTTCCTTTTATGGAGCCTTCAGATGATGATGGCTGCATAACAATTGCTCCTCAGTGTAGTAGCTTAGCCAGTGGCAGCCTGTATTTTGCTCATGAATCTGCAATTTGTGGAGGGTTCAGCACAGATACCTCAGATCTCCTCTACTAACTGTCAAAGGTGGTAGCCCTTTGGGCTGGGGGCCAGGACATCTGAGGGTATTATGATTGATGCGGCAATCAGCAGTGGGGTGGGCAATCAGCTCCTCTCTGTATGGTTCTCTTCCTGTGTTTTTTCCTCATGAGTTAGTCTGGGCTTCCTCTCATCATCAGGTTCAGTTCAGTTCAGTCATTCAGTCGTGTCCAACTCTTTGTGACCCCACGGACTGTAGCACGCCAGGCTTCCCTGTCCATCACCAACTCCAGGAGCTTGCTCAAACTCATGTCCATCGAGTCAGTGATGCCATCCAACCACCTCATCCTCTGTCGTCCCCTTTTCCTCCTGCCCTCAATCTTCCCCAGCATCGGGGTCTTTTCAGATGAGTCAGTTCTTCACATCAGGTGGCCAAAGTACTGGAGTTTCAGTTTCAGCATCAGTCCTTCCAATGAATATTCAGAACTGGTTTCCCATCACGGTAACAGCTTTTCCCCAAGTGAGCGCCCTACTCTTACACCCAATAAAAGAGAGAACCAGGGAAAAACTTCATCCATTTAATGGAAAGTCACTCAGCACCAATTCTGTCATCTTGATGTTTTGGAACACTCACAAAGCAACTTAGATTCAAGAGGAGGGGAAAGGCAGTGTTCTGGAAGAGCATGTGGGACTGGAAATATATAGCTCGCCATTTCTGGAAAATACTTGTGTCACAAGGCCTTCTTGATAAAGTCTGTTGTTTTCCCCTTTAATCAAACAGCAATGTTGATCATCTTCTGCTCCACATTTTGTTTAGGAAGAAAAAAATCTTGGATTGTAGGAAAACCCAACAAGAGTGGCATATTAATAGATTTATTCAACTATTTATTCAACTTTGCCAGTCAAGGCAGGCTTACTCTGCAAGCTTTAAGCAACATGGCACCCAGGATGTATTTGTGTAGACATTCTAAGCCTCTCAAAACATTTCTATACCCATGAAATATCTTGGCCCATCCAATAAAGAGGGGCAGGTATAGTTGATTTTGAGTCACCCAGTTTAAAGATGAATAGAATTTGATAGCTAGAGAGAAAATCATAATATTATATAGTAGACTGTAATGAGTTTAATAGAAGCCTACATAAAATTGCTATAGGCTCATAGATATTTGGGGAAAGTTGGGATGAAGCAAAATGAAAGAAGGGTGTCTTTTTAATTTTCAGTTTAAGACTTTGAAAATCCTGATGTCATTCAGCACCAGGGACTGTAGAGCACAGACTATTCTGAGCTAATTGGATCCTGGAATGTTTTCTTCTAAGACCCTCTTGCTCAATTCTGATGTTCCTAGGAACACAATTTGAGAAATGATGGCATTGCTAAAATCTTGGAGGCAACTACAAATCTTTTGAATTACTTTTCCTACTTGCTTTTTTTAAAAAAATGAGTTTTTTTATTATTATTTCCTCCAGCCTATTAAATTTCATAGATTTTTTATAAACACTCCACAAATGGTGTCCATATGAGAATGACATCTTCTGATTTATTTGGGAGAGTGACTGCTATCTTCCTGGGTGGGATAATGTCTTTCATCTGTAGAATGTGAGACTCTATGGTGTGTGGTAACACTGACATGCCATTGAGCAAGATAAGTCTTTCTGCCACAAAAAGAAGTGCCTTTTCCCAATTCAGGGGGGTTCTAATTCTTTTTGACAGTCTCATGGGTGCACTGTGTCTGGTATATATCTCCCGACTCTGGAAACTGGATCTCATCCTTCAAACCAGGCCTTCTTTTTAAAGACAACACTATGAGCCAACCAACAAATAGTGGATATTCACTTTTCTTTCATAGCAGTGTTGCTTTGCTAATACACATTTGTTGTTGTTCTCTAGTTTTTGTTTGCTTGGAACTTGGCCTTGTTGTGATTGGTTCTCCTAAGCATAAAGGAGGGTAAAACAATTCTAGAAATGCTGGCTTCCTTTCAACTCTCTTCATTTCCCGATGAAGTTCCCTGGTACTTGCTGTCCCCTGAGCATTCTTATCTGGAAACTCCTCTATGGTTTCATGTGGTATTTGGTACCTATTGTTGTCAAATATTTACAGACTGCCAGCACTCAGTGCGTGACATGGAACGGATCCCAACTAGATCAGTCTAGTGAGCATCTACCCAGCTATTTACAATTCTTTTGTTGTGGGTTTCTGATGGAGAGAATATTACAAACAGCAGGAAGAAATCTTATCCACCAGCTGACACTGAAGTGTTACGTTGTTCCAGATCTCTCTCTCTTCAAGAGAAAACTCAGCCCAATAATACAGAGGTCTTTAGAAAAGAGACTATGATTCTTAATTAGATCTCCTGAGTGATAAGAGAAAAGGACAAGGAAGTCAACAATGGGCAGAGAGGGTTGATGTTTGAGTCCCACATTGCTCAAAGTATTTTCCAATTAGCATCCATTCTGCAGAATATTAATAGTCAATAGTTGAAAAAGAAAGAAGTTGTTCAGTCAGATGAATTTTTAAAAACTGCCGTTAAGAACACTTTTTAGTATAGGACTCAGCAAAACCCTTAACAGTGGTCCCCAATCTTTTTGACACCAAGGACTACTTTCCTGGAAGACAGTTTTCTCATGCATTGGGGATGAGGATATTTTTTGGATTATTCAAGCACATTACATTTATTATGCACTTTATTTCTGTTATTATTACATCAGCTCCACCTCAGATCATCAGCATTAGATCCTGGAGGGTGGTGACCCCTGCCTTGATACAGTAATGTGTTTATGCATCTCCAAAAGGAGATAGTCCAAAAGGACAGTGTTCTAGACATTTCACATGAATTTGTTGTAATCTTCACAATTACATGAAATAGGTAATATTACTGTAACTCACTTTACAAATGGGAATGGCAGGGCACAAAGATAGGACAGTCCTTGCGCAGAATCACTCAGCAAATGGGTAGTGGAATTAGAAATTAAACCCAGGCCATCTCACTCCAGAACTGTTGCTTTGACCCACTGTGTGCTGTGTGTGTTCAGTGACAGCCATGTCAGACTCTCTGTGGCCCCACGGACTGCAGCCCGCCAGGCTCCTCTGTCCATGGAATTTCCTAGGCAAGAATACTGGAGTGCGTTGCCATTTCCTCCTCCAGGGGATCTTTCCCACCTAGGAATCGAACACCTGTCTCCACTGTCAGCAAGTGGATTCTTTACCACTGAGCCACTTGGGAAGCCCCTGAGCCACTGTACCATACTGATTTTATGAATATTGAGGAGTGTGAATGCACCATGAGAGTTATTTCAAAGACATGAAAAAGCATTGCCCTTAAAATGGTTCTGCAGCATGTGTCAAGGAAAGAATCTGATGGAAAAATATCTGTACTTTTTCATGTGATAATCATATTCCTGACTCTTTCTAGTGATACCAGCTTCTCCCACTTACATCATGCCCTTAAGTGTGCAATGATTGGCTCATGAGAGCACATGTGAATCCTGGCTCTGTATCAGGTGGCTCCTTCCTGACCTTGGAAAAAGGTCCTGTTGCTTAAGATGTTCTTAAATTATACTCCAAAGTTTCATGTGCTTTTTAAAAGATAATAGACTTTGTTAAGGCTGACTTAGGTTTTCAGAAAAATTAAGCACAAAGTATTTACAATTCCCATGCACCCCCCTCTTCCCACTCCTATAACCAGTTTTTCCCATTATTAACATTGGTGTCATACATTTATTAGAATTGATGAACCAATATTGATATATTATTATTAATTAAAGGCCATAATTTACATTACAGCTCACCTTTTGTGTTCTGTAGGTTTTGACAGATGATCAATGTCATGTATCCACCTTTACAATATTATGCAGAATAGTTTCACCCCCCTAAAAATCCCTTGCTTCAATTATTAACCCTTCTCTCCCTAGATCCAAGCCCCTGGTACTATCTTTTCCAGAATGGCATATAGTTGGAATCATATAGTATGTAGCCTTTGCAGATTGTATATAAATTTAAGATTTCTTCAAGGCTTTCACAGAATGGTAGTTCATTTATCTTTATGACTAAATAACCTTCCATTATATGGGTGTACCATAGTTTCTTGATCCGTTCACCTTTTGAAGGGCATCTTGGTGCTTCCAAGTTTTGTCCGTTATGAGTATTAGCTGCCATAAATATCCATGCACAGGTTTTTCAACTCATTTGGGTAAACAACTCGAAGTGTGATGATTGAATCATATAGGAAGAGTGTCTTTAGCTTTGTAAGAAACTGCCAGGCTACCTTCCAAAGTGATTGTACTATTTTGCATTTCCATCAGCAGTGAGTGAGAGTTCCAGTTGCTCCACACCCTCAGCAGTATTTGATGTTGTCAGTGTTTTGGATTTCAGCTAGTCAAATAGGTGTGTTGTAACATCTCATTGTTTTAATATGCAGTTCCCCAGAGGCTGAACATCTTTCATGTGCTTGTTTGTTATCTGCATGTTTACTAAGGTCTATTCAGATCGTTTACCCACTTTTAAATTGGGCTGCCTCCTTACTGAGTTTTAAGCGTTTTTTGTACTTATTGGTTATGAGTCCTTTATCAGACTTGTGTTTTGAAAATATTTTCTCTACGTTTGTGGCTTGACTTTTCATTCTCTTAATAGCTTCCTTCATGGAGAAGATTTTTTAAAGTTTTAATGAAGTCCAGCTTGTCAGTTTTTCTTTCATGGATCATGGTTTTGATGTTTTTTTAAAAGTCATTGACAAACCCAAGGTTTGTTGGTTGTGTTAGTTTTATGTATGTAGCTGTAATGGTATTTTGTTATGGCTTAAATTTGCATTTCCTTTGTGAATAATGGTACTGAACACCATTTTTGTGAGCTCAGCCATCTCAGTCATTTTTTGTATTTCCTTTTTCAAGGTACTGTTCAAATAATTTTCTAATTTTAAATTGAGTTGTTTTATTTTGAGTTGTATAAGTTCTTTACACACTTTGGATGTGTGTATAGTTGTATATTTTGTAAATATTTTCTCATCTGTGATTTGCCTGTTCCTTTTCTTAATGTTGTCTTTTGACAAGCAAATTTACAAATTTGGTGAAATCTAAAAGAAAAAAAGTAATTTACAAACCCAATGTGTCACCTAATTTCTCCTATGTTAGTTTATAGGAGTCTTATATTTTTTCATTTTGCATTTAGTCTATGATATATTTTTAATTAATTTTTGTGAAAGATGTAACATCTGTGTCTAAAGTCATCTTTTTTCCATGTGAATATCCATTTGTTTCAGCACCATTTGTTAAAAAGACTATACTTTTTGCATTGAATTGCCTTTGCTTCTTTGCCAATGACCAGTTGACTATATTTATATGGATCTATTCCTGGGCTCTCTATTCTGTTGCATTGATCTGCTCATTATTTTACCAATAACATACTATTTGATAACTGCAACTTTATAGCAAGTCTGAAAATTGGGTGGTATGAGTGTTTCCAATATCTTCTCCTTCTTTGATATAGAAGAAGGCTATATCAAAGGCTTCTTGTAGGCTATTCTGGTCCATTGCCTTTCCATACCAATTTTAGAATCAATTTGTAGATATCCATGAAATAACTTGTGGGGATTTTGATTCATATTTCTTTGAATCTAATATCAAGTTGGAAACCCTGACAGCTCTACAATATTGAGAGTTCTTATCCATGAACTTAAAATAGCTCTCCATTCACGTTGAGATTTTTTATTTCTTTCATTAGTGTTTCATCATTTTTCTCATATATTTTATATGTATATTAGATATTTGTGTGTGTGTGTGTGTGTGTGTGTGTGTATGTAGTATATATTTTGTTAGACTTATACCTGAGTATCAATATTTCTCTGCTGGCATTGTAAATGATGTGTTTATAAATTAAAATTTTAATTCCAATTGTTCATTGTTGGTATATAGGAAAGTAATGGGATTTTTTATATTAATGTTATATTTTGTAACCTTGCTATAATCACTTGTTAGTTCCAGGAGTTTTTTTGGTAAATTCTTTGCAATTTTCTACATAAAACAAAATGTCAGCTGCAAGAAACAAAATTTTATTTCTTCCTTCTCAATTTTATACCTTTTATTTTCTTTCCTTGTCTCATTGCATTAGCTAGGAATTCCAAGATAATGTTGAATAGTGTTGGTTAGAGGGGGCATCCTTGCCTTGTTCTGATATTATGAGGGAAACTTCTAGTTTCCCATCATTAAGTATGATATTGGCTGTAGGTTCTCTGTGATGTATAGTTGTGGAAGTTCTCCTCCATTCCTATTTAGCTGGGAGATTTTATCAAGAATGGGTGTTGAATTTTGTCAAAACTTTTCGACATCTATTGATATAATCATCTGATTTCTTTAGCCTGTCAATGTGATGGATTATAATAATTGATTTTTGAATGTTGAACTCACTGCTTACCTGACATAAATCTCATTTGGTTGTGCTGTATAATTCTTTTTGTATATTGTTGGGTTTAATTTGCTAATATTCAGTGAGGATGTTTGCATCTGTTTTATCATATATATTTGTCTGTAGCTTTTTTTTTTTTTTTTTAATAATGTCTTTGCCTGGTTTGGGTGTTAGGGAAATGCTGGCCTCATAAAAAGCAATAGGAGGCATTACCTCAAAATTTTTATTTCTGTACAAGGTTGAAGATAAATGGCATAATTTTTTCCTTAAATGTTTGGTAGAGTTCACCCGGTAAAACTATTTGGACTTCACCAGTGAAATCATTTTGGTGTTAGTAGTAAAGCCATTTGGGCCAGGTGCTTTTTGTTTTAGAAGTTTATTTATGCCATATTTGTCTTTCTCTTACTAATTTCACTTAGCATAATGCTCTCAGAGTCCATCTATGTTGTAAATGCAAGCTATCCTTTGTATGGCTAAATATATATATTGCCACAAAATATGATGTGAATATTTTTCACATCACAAAGAAAACACTTTTCCTTTATGTGTTCATATATATGTATTTCCTTTATTCACTTATATATAATAATATGAATATTTATCACAGTTCCATTAAACATTTCATCTGTGTATAAACCCTTAGGTTGTTTAGCTTGTTTTGGTATCTTGGCTGTTATAAATAATACTGCAATAAACTTGAGGTACAGATATATTTTTGAGACAAGGATTTCATTTCCTTCAGATAATATACAGAAGTGAAATTATTGGATCATATGGTATTTCTATTTTTAATATTTTGAGGAAACCCACAATGTTTTCCATAGTGTCTATACCAATTTATCTTCCTACCAACAGTGTAACAAGGGTTTTTTTTTCTCCACCTCCATGCCAACATTTGTTACTTCTTAATGTTCTTACAGATTTGAGGTGATATCTCTTTGTGTTTTTAATTCACATTTCCCTGTGTTTCTCATTACTCGTTATTTTAATTTCTTGGAATAAGTCTATTTGAGTTATCTATTCCTGTTGGTGTGAGTTTTGGTATCTTTTATAATTCAAGAAATTGGTCCATTTCATCTCAAGTATCAAATTCATAGGCCCAGAGTTGTCAATAATACTCTTATTATCTTCTTAATGTCCATGGAATTAGTAGTAATGACTCCTCTTTTGTTTCTAATGTTAATAATTTGGATCTTCTCTTGTTTCTTCTTGGTTAGTGTGACTAAATGTTGTCAATTTTATTGACACAATGAACAAACTTTTAAAATAATTTATTTCTTATTTTGGCAGTGTCAGGCCTTAGTTATCTCACATGGGTTCTTTGTTGCAGCATGTAGGATCTTTTGTTGCAACACACAGACCCTCTAGTTGTGGTACAAGTGCTCCAGAGCATGAGTGCCCAGAGGTTGCATGTCTCAGGCTTAGCTGCTCTGTGGCATGTGGGATCTTAGTTTCCTGACCAGAAATTGAGCCTGTGTTCTCTGCACTGCAAGGTGTATTCTTAACCACTGGAACACTAGGGAAGTCCCAGTGAACCAACTTTTGTTTTCCCTGATTTTACCTACTGATTCCCTTACTTCAATTTCATTGATATCTGTTCTAACTTTTATTTATTCTTCTCTTCTTATTTGGAGCTAATTTACTCTTCTTTTTCTAGTTTCTGAAGGTGGAGCTCCAGATATTGATTTTGGTCTTTCTTTTCTAATCTGTGCACTCAGTGCTATGAACTTCCCTCCAAGCACTGTTTTTGCTGCATCCCACACATTTTGATAAATTGCATGTTCTCTCTACTTCAGTTTGGAAGATTTCTGTGGATATATCTTCTAGTTCACTGATGCTTCCTTTAGCTATGTCCAGTCTACAGATGAACCCTTCAAAGACATTCTTAATTTTTATTACAATGTTTTTGAATTCTCACATTTCCTCTTGATTCTTCCTTAGGGTTTGCATATTTCTGTTTATAGTATCCATTTGCTCTGTAATCTGTTTATATTATCCATTAGAACTGTAGTATGTTAATCAAAAGTATTTTAAATTCCTGGTCTGAGAATTCTAAATTTCTGCCATAGTTGAATCTGACTCCAATGCCTGCTTTGTCTCTTAAAGTTGTGTTTTTGCCTCCTAGCATACCTTGTAATTTTTTGTTTATAATTAGATGTGATATATTGGGTTAAAGAAAGTGAGGTAAATATGCCTTTGCTGTGAGTTTCTATGTTTATCTGGCTAGAATTTAGGCTGTATTTGCTGTTTGCTGAAGCTGTAGGTATTAGAGACTAATTTTTCCTCTTTTATTCTTATTTTTGTCTTCTCTGGTTCCTCTGGGTTTCCCTCAGTCAGTCAGTCAGTTCAGTCGCTCAGTCATGTCCAACTCTTTGCCACCCCATGGAATGCAGCACACCAGGCCTCCCTGTCTATCACCAACTCCAAGAGTCTACTCAGACTCATACCCATTGAGTCGGTGATGCCACCCAACCATCTCATCCTCTGTTGTCCCCTTCTCCTCCTGCCCCCAATCCCTCCCAGCATCAGGGTCTTTTCCAATGAGTCAACTCTTTGCATGAGGTGGCCAAAGTATTGGAGTTTCAGCTTCAACATCAGTCCTTCCAATGAACACCCAGGACTGATCTCCTTTAGGATGGACTGGTTGGATCTCCTTGCTGTCCAAGAGTCTTCTCCAGCACCATAGCTCAAAAGCATCAATTCTTCAGTGCTCAGCTTTCTTTATAGTCCAACTCTCACATCCATACATGACTACTGGAAAAACCATAGCTTTGACTAGATGGACAAGACTTAAACAAACTCTTAAGCTTTAAAGTTTGTTTCCCTGTAAAGCACTGTTGACAATACAACAGTCTGATAGATGTGGTTGAAAATGTGGGGTCAGTGGAAGCATCCAATAGTTCTGTAATTAATTCTCACTGAGTGAGACTGTTGATGTGAACTGGGACATTCAAAAGAACTTCTCAGCTTTTTTCCCCATTAGATGTACCAGGAAGCCTAGAGCAAGCTGTACCTGGGCAAGTCCTTTCTCCTACAATGAAGGCTAGATGTGCCTAGAGTTGGTTATTTTCCTTCCTTTAAGTCAGTGGGTCTCTGGTAAAACCCACATCATTAGGCTCTGATAAAATGTTGCTTTTCTTGTACTTTATTTATTTACCTATCTATTTATATATTTAGAAGTATAATTGACATATAGTTTCAGGTGTACAACATAATGATTTAATATTTGTGTATATTGTGAAATGATCACCACATTAAGATATCATCTCTTACCATACACAGTGGTTTCTAGGTAGCACCATTCATAGTGGTACATAAAAGGACCTCTTTTAGGGAAGTCCTTTTTATTATTTAATTAGTTTTTATTGGGATATACTTGCTTTGCAATGTTGAGTTATTTTCTACTATACAGCAAAGTGAATACAAAGAGCATACATATATCCCCCTTTTTAAAAACTTTCCTTCTCATTTAGGTCACCCAAGAGCATTGAATAGAGTTCCTTGAGCTATAAAGTAGGTTCTTTTTAATTGTCTATTTTTTACATAGTATCAATAGTGTATATATATATGTCAATTGCCATATCAATTCAATTCATCCTATCACCCCCTTTCCTCCTTGGTATCCATATGTTTGTTCTTTACGTCTGTAAGATCGTCTATACCAGTTTTTTCAGATTTCACATATATGTGTTCAGTTCAGTTCAATCTCTCAGTCGTGTCTGACTCTTTGTGACCCCATGGACTGGAGCATGCCAGGCCTCCCTGTCCATCACCAACTCCCGGAGATTACTCAAACTCATGTCCATTGAGTTGGTGATGCCATCTAACCATCTCATCCTCTGTCGTCCCCTTCTCCTCCTGCCCCCAATCCCTCCCAGCATGAGGGTCTTTTCATTTTTTTTTCCCCAATTATTTTTATTAGTTGGAGGCTAATTACTTTACAATATTGTAGTGGTTTTTGCCGTACATTGACATGAATCAGCCATGGATTTACATGTGTTCCCCATCCTGAACCCTCCTCCCACCTCCCTCCCCATCCCATCCCTCTGGGTCATCCCAGTGCACCAGCCCCGAGCACTTGTCTCATGCATCCAACCTGAACTGGCAATCTGTTTCACACTTGATAATATACATGTTTCGATGCTGTTCTCTGGAAACATCCCACCCTCACCTTCTCCCATAGAGTCCAAAAGTCTGTTCTATACATCTGTGTCTCTTTTTCTGTCTTGCATTTAGGGTTATCATTACCATCTTTCTAAATTCCATATATATGTGTTAGTACACTGTATTGGTGTTTATCTTTCTGGCTTACTTCACTCTGTATAATGGGCTCCAGTTTCATCCACCTCATTAGAACTGATTCAAACGAATTCTTTTTAATGGCTGAGTAATATTCCATTGTGTATATGTACCATAGCTTCCTTATCCATTCGTCTGCTGATGGGCATCTAGGTTGCTTCCATGTCCTGGCTATTATAAACAGTGCCGCGATGAACATTGGGGTACACATGTCTCTTTCAGATCTGGTTTCCTCAGTGTGTATGCCCCAGAGTGGGATTGCTGGGTCATATGGCAGTTCTATTTCCAAAATTTTAAGGAATCTCCACACTGTTCTCCATAGTGGCTGTACTAGTTTGCATTCCCACCAGCAGTGTAAGAGGATTCCCTTTTCTCCACACCCTCTCCAGCGTTTATTGCTTGTTGACTTTTGGATAGCAGCCATTCTGACTGGCATGTAATGGTACCTCATTGAGGTTTTGATTAGCATTTCTCTGATAATGAGTGATGTTGAGCATCTTTTCATGTGTTTGTTAGCCATCTGTATGTCTTCTTTGGAGAAATGTCTGTTTAGATCTTTGGCCCATTTTTTGATTGGGTCATTTCTGGAATTGAGCTGCAGGAGTTGCTTGTATATTTTTTAGATTAATCCTTTGTCTGTTCTTCATTTGCTATTATTTTCTCCCATTCTGAAGGCTGTCTTTTCACCTTGCTTATAGTTTCCTTTGTTGTGCAAAGGCTTTTAAGTTTAATTAGGTCCCATTTGTTTATTTTTGCTTTTATTTCTAATATTCTGGGAGGTGTGTCATAGAGGATCTTGCTGTGATTTATGTCGGAGAGTGTTTTGCCTATGTTCTCCTCTAAGAGTTTTATAGTTTCTGGTCTTACATTTAGGTCTTTAATCCATTTTGAGTTTATTTTTGTGTATGGTGTTAGAAAACTATAAAACACTGATGAAAGAAATCAAAGAGGACACAAATAGATGGAGAAATATACCGTGTTCGTGGATTGGAAGAATCAATATTGTGAAAATGAGTATACTACCCAAAGCAATCTATAGATTCAATGCAAGCCCTATCAAGCTACCAACGGTATTCTTCACAGAACTAGAACAAACAATTTCACAATTTGTATGGAAATACAAAAATCCTCAAATAGCCAAAGTAATCTTGAGAAAGAAGAATGGAACTGGAGGAATAAACCTGACTTCAGGCTCTACTACAAAGACACAGTCATCAAGATAGTATGGTACTGGCACAAAGACAGAAATATAGATCAATGGAACAGAATAGAAAGCCCAGAGATAAATCCACATATCTATGGACACCTTATCTTCGACAAAGTAGGCAAGAATATACAAAGGAAAAAAGACAACCTCTTTAACAAGTGGTGCTGGGAAAACTGGTCAACCACTTGTAAAAGAATGAAACTAGAACACTTTCAGGGTCTTTTCAAATGAGTCAGCTCTTCACATCAGGCAACCAAAGTATTGGAGTTTCAGCTTCAGCATCAGTCCTTCCAATGAACACCCAGGACTGATCTCCTTTAGGATGGACTGGTTTGATCTCCTTGCAGTCCAAGGGTCTCTCAAGAGTCTTCCCCAACACCAACATTCAAAAGCATCAATTCTTTGGCATTCAGCTTTCTTTACAGTCTAACTCTCACATCCATACATGACTACTGGAAAAACCATAGCCTTGACTACATGGACTTTTGTTGGCAAAGTAATGTCTCTGCTTTTTAATATGCTGTCTAGGTTGGTCATAGCTTTTCTTCCAAGGAGCGAGCGGCTTTTAATTTCATGGCTGCAGTCACCATCTGCAGTGATTTTGGAGCCCAAGAAAATAAAGTCTGCCACTGTTTCCACTGTTTCTCTATTTGCCATGTAGTGATGGGACCAGATGCCATGATCTTTGTTTTCTGAATGTTCAGCTTTAAGCCAACTTTTTCACTCTCCTCTTTCACTTTCATCAAGAGGCTCTTATTTCTTCACTTTCTGCCATAAGGGTGGTGTCATCTGCATATCTGAGGTTATTGATATTTCTCCTGGCAATCTTGATTCCAGCTTGTGCTTCATCCAGTCCACCGTTTCACATGATGTACTCTGCATATAAGTGAAATAAGCAGGGTGACAATATACAGCCTTGACATACTCCTTTTCCTCTTTGGGACCAGTCTGTTGTTCCATGTCCAGTTGTAACTGTTTCTACCTGACCGGCATACAGATTTCTCAAGAGGTGGGTCAGGTGGTCTGGTATTCCCATATATTTTAGAATTTTCCACAGTTTATTGTGATCCACACAGTCAAAGGCTTTGGAATAGTCAAGAAAGCAGAAATAGATCAAATTGCCAACATCTGCTGGATCATCAAAAAAGCAAGAGAGTTCCAGAAAAACATCTATTTCTGCTTTCTTGACTATGCCAAGCCTTTTGACTGTGTGGATCACAATATATGTGTTAAAGTATGATATTTATTTTTGCCCTGTATGAGAGTCTCAAGTTCCATCTGTGGTCTCTAAATATGAACCAATTTTGTTCCTCTTTATGGCTGAGTGATATTCCATTGTATATATGTGCCACATCTTGATTATGCATCCTTCTGTTGATGGACATTTAGGTCACGTCCATGTCCTGGCTGGGCTTCCTGGGTGGTAGTGGTAAAGTGGTAAAGATCCCACCCACCTGCCAATGCAGGAGACATAAGAGACAAGGGTTCAATCCCTGGATTGGGAAAATCCCCTGGGGGAGGGCATGGCAACCCACTCCACTGTTCTTGCCTGGAGAATCCCCATGGAAGAGGAGCCTGGCAGGCTATAGTCCATAGGGTTGCAAAGAGTCAGACATGACTAAAGTGATTTAGCACAGCACAGAGCACATGTCCTGGATATTGTAAATAGTGCTGCAATGAACACTGGGGTTCATGTTTCTTTTGAATTATGTTTTTTTCTGGGTATATGCCCAGTAGTGGGATTGCTGGGACATATGGTAGTTCTATTTTTAGTTGTTTAAGGAACCCCTATACTGTTCTCCACAGAGGCTGTATCAATTTACATTCCTACCAACAGTGCAAGAGGGTTCCCTTTGCTCCACAACCTCTCGAGCATTTATTGTCTCCATATTTTGTGATGATGGTCATTCTGATCAGTATGAAGTGATACCTCATTGTAGTTTTGATTTGCATTTCTCTAGTGAATTAGTGATATTGAGCATCTTTTCATATGTTTGTTGGCCAATCTTTTGTTGTTTTTGGAGAAATATCTGTTTAGGTCTTTTGCCTGTATTTTGACTAGGCTTTTGTTTTTTTGATATTGAATTGCATGAGCAGTTCAATATTTTGGAAGTTAACTCTTTGTCAATTGCTTCATTTGCCAATATTTTCTCCCATTCTGAGGATGAACTCCCTTATTAGGTTGAACAGAATAAGCAGAACAAAATATTCTGGGAGTATTTCAAAATGGTTATTTCTTTACTTCTCTTGCCCACCCACTCCCACCAGAAGAACAGGAGAATGTTTCTCCAGTGTATGTCCTGAGAACCTAGTGGAGGTCCTGGAGATAAAAGTTCACAAAATTACATGATCCATTCCCCTCCCCACTTAAGACTTTGTCTTTCATACTAGTCTACACTGAATTTATAGAAATTTTTTAATTACACTCTAAGTATTCCTACCATAACTGGGTTCATTGGCTATTTCTATTCCTGGACTTCTGCTCTAAGTAAACTGTGATTCTCTGTACCTACCTCTCTCTCCAGTTTTCAGGGCAATGATTTATTTTATGACCTCAATTCTCTGATGACTCAAGAAGTGTTGATTTTTCACTTTAGTAGCTTTTTTCTTGTTGTGAGGTTGAGTGTGGTAACTTCCAAATTCTTTACATGTCATACCAGAAACTAGAAGTCAATATCATATGCTTTTAAGGAGAAATATTTCCCACACTCCATATGCTGTCTCTTTGGATTATTTTTCCTGCTTCTGCACCTTCTCTTGTATGGAAATTCTCTTACTACCTGTAAATATGATAAACATTTAGTGCTCATTCAAGGTCCAGGTCAATTGTTTCTCCACCAGTGCACAGTAGATTCTCTTCACAGAAAACATTTGTAGTACTTATTCTCTACCTTTGCATACTGTTCGTGGGGTTCTCAAGGCAAGAATACTGAAGTGGTCTGCCATTCCCTTCTCCAGTGGACCACGTTTTGTCAGAACTCTCCACCATGACCCATCTGTTTTGGGTGCCCCTTACAGGGCATGGCTCATGGTTTCATTGAGTTAGACAAGGTTGTGGTCCATTTGGTCAGCTTGCTTAGTTTTCTGTGATTGTGGATTTCATTCTATCTGCCATCTGATGGGTAATGATAAGAGGCTTATGGAAATTTCCTGATGGGAGAGACTGATTGAGGGGGAAAACTGGGTCTTGCTCTGATGGGAGGGGCCAAGCAGAGTAAATCTTTAATCCAATTTTCTATTGAAGGGTGGGACTGTATTCCCTCCCTGTTGTTTGACCTGAGGCCAAACTATGGTGGAGGTAATGAAGATAACGGTTCAGTTCAGTTCAGTTCAGTTGCTCAGTCCTGTCCGACTCTTCGCGACCCCAGACCTCCTTCAGAAGGTCCCATGCCACACTTAGTGCCCCAGACCCCACAGCAGGCCACGGCCAGCTCACCCTTCCACGGAGACTCCTAGGTACTCACGGGCAAGTCGCAGTCAGTCTCTTGTGGGGTCACTGCTCCTTTCTTCTATATAAAACTTTCTCCTAATCAAAAAGGAATTATGTAAGAACTATACAAAAAAGGTCATCATGACCCAGATAACCATGATGGTGTGATCAAATGTAAGAACTATACAAAAAAGGTCATCATGACCCAGATAACCATGATGGTGTGATCACTCACCTAGAGCCAGACATCCTGGAATGTGAAGTCAAGTGGCACTTAGGAGGCATCACTACAACAAAGCTAGTAGAGGTGATGGAATTCCTGTTGAGCTATTTCAAATCCTAAAAGATGATGCTGTGAGAGTGCTGCACTCAATATGCCACTAAATTTGGAAAACTCAGCAGTGGCCACAGGACTGGAAAAGGTCAGTTTTCATTCTAATCCCAAAGAAAGGCAATTCCAAAGAATGTTCAAACTACCACACAATTACATTCATCTCACACACTAGCAAAGTATTGCTCAAAATCCTCCAAGCCAGGCTTCAACATTACGTGAACCATGAACTTCCAGCTGTTCAAGCTGGTTTTAGAAAAGGCAGTGGAACCAGAGATCAAATTGCCAACATCCATTGGATCATCAAAAAAGCAAGAGAGTTCCAGAAAAACATCTACTATGCTTTATTAACTATGCCAAAGCCTTTGACTGTGTGGATCACAACAAATTGTGGAAAATTGTTAAAGAGAGGGGAATACCAGGCCACCTTACTTGCCTCCCGAGAAATCTGTATGCAGATCAAGAAGCAACAGTTAGAACTGAAAATGGAACAACAGACTGGTTCCAAATAGGGAAAGGAATACGCCAAGGTTATATATTGTCACCCTGATTATTTAACTTATATCCATAGTACATCATGTGAAATGCTGGGCTGGATAAAGCACAGGCTGGAATCAAGATTGTCGGGAGAAATATCAGTAACCTTAGATATGCAGATGACACCACCCTTATGGCAGAAAGTGAAGAAGAACTAAAGAGTCCCTTGATTACAGTGAAAGAGGAGAGTGAAAAAGTTGGCTTAAAGCTCAACATTCAGAAAATAAAGATCATGGCATCTGGTCCCATCACTTCATGGCAAATAGATGGGGAAATAGTGGACACAGTGGCTGACTTTATTTTCTTGGACTCCAAAATCACTGAAGATGGTGACTGCTGCTGTGAAATTAGAAGACACTTGCTCCTTGGAAGAAAAGCTATGACCAACCTTGACAGCATATTAAAAAGCAGGGACACACACACACGCACACAAATAAATAAATAAAAAATAAAAAGCAGAGACACTACTCTGCCAACAAAGGTCCATCTAGTCAAAACTATGGTTTTCCCAGTAGTCATGTATGTCTGTGAAAGTTAGACTATAAAGAAAGCTGAGCACCAAAAAATTGATGCTTTTGAACTGTGGTGTTGGGGAAGACTCTTGAGAGTCCCTTGGACTGCAAGGAGATCAAAGCAGTCAATCCTAAAGGTAATCAATCCTGAATATTCATTGGGAGGACTGTGTGCTGACACTCCATTACTTTGGCCACCTGATGGGAAGAAATGACTCATTTGAAAAGACCCTGATGATGGGGAAGATTGAAGGCAGGAGGAGAAGGGGATGACAGAGCATGAGATGGTTGGATGGCATCACTGACTCAATGAACACGAGTTTGAGTAAGCTCTGGGAGTTGGTGACGGACAGGGAAGCCTGGTGTGCTGCAGTCCATGGGGCTGCAAAGAGTCGGATATGACTGAGTGACTGAAATGAACTGAACTGAACTGATTCTCTATACCAACCATTTGACCCAAACTTCTGTTTTGCTTTGACTTTTTCTGATTATTCTGTGACCTGATATTTCAAGAGAGAGATGTAAAAGCCCTTAGGTGAAATAGGGCTTCACTTTTTGGGTTGGCCAAAAAGTCAGTTTGGGTTTTTCCATAATATCTTAAAGCCCAAACTTTTTGGCCAACCTAATAAAACAACCTGAGAATTGATGTGATTCCTTTTACCCTAAGGGTCTCCTGAGACCTTGCTGGATGAATTCAGAGACGAGAGAATTCATGAATTCTGACCATAAAGGACATGTTCTCCCTACCTTTCAATCTCAAGCTTCCAATCACCCATAGGGTGATTTTGTAAGAATAAAAAAAAGACATTCTTCCCTTAAGAGGTCTACTTCTAGCACTCACTCATTAGCATAGTAATTTTGTGAGAGCAAGGTGCTTTACTACCATCTGCAAGGAAATGTTGTAATACGTGCACATCTATGATGCTTACCCTGTGAATGGAGCCTTCTTGGATATGCATGCACAATCTGCACAACCAAACTGGGAGGCCCTGCCTCTGATTGCTTAAGACATTTAAAAGGGATTCTCAGTCAGAACCATAAAAAAGCAGACCTCCAAATCCCTCTTATTAAATTTAAAAGCCAACAACATTTTACTTCTTTAAATGTTCTTTTTATGCTCAATTAAATCTCTTCTCTGTTCATTTGACTATTCTACGTTCTTCAAAACCCAGCCTAAGTCCTACCTTCTCTAAGACAATTTCAGTCACTCCTGCAAACCTCATTGTTCTCCCACATCTCTTAAAATCTAAACCAATGATCTATATTGTCATGTCTTTATATATTGTCATGTCTTATTCACTATTATGTTAGAAATGTTAGCTTTTATACTTAAGGAGGTTGGGGTGCCCTGAGCACAGAAACAGAACTTTTTACTTTGTCTTATGTCCCCCATTGACTTTATTTGGAGGCATTGAGTGGTCTTTTTGTAAGCACATTCTGGTTGGATGATAGTATCATTAGGAGACAAATGAACTGTCTCCTGAACTTTTGTTTCTGTAGCCTTTCATTGTCCACCCTTTGCATCTCAGCTATAATTAATCCTCTCCATTGTTTGCAACTTTATACCTGGATAAAGACATAAACCATGAACAACAAACACTACCCTAGATTGAGAGTGTGAATGAAATTACCACAAAAATGTAAAATAAGCAAAGGGTGGTTCATATACATTTCTAGTGAATTTGGGGTCCTTCTTTTTTGTTTGTTTTTTAAATTTTTATTGGAGTATAGTTGATTTACAATGTTAGTTTCTGCTATAGGGTTATACAGATTTCCACTTTTTTAGATTCTTTTTCCATATAGTTTATTGCAGAGAATTCAGTGGAGTTCCCTGAGCTAGAGTAGTAGGTCCTTGTTAATTATCTATTTTATATATAGTAATGTGTATATGTCAGTCCCAGTATCCTAATTTATCCTTCCCCCCAATAACTATAAGTTTGTATTCTACACCTATGACTCTATTTCTGTTTGGTATTAAATAAGTTCATTTGTACCATTTTTTTTTTAGATTCAACATGTAAGTGATATGATACTTGTATTTCTCTGTCTGACTTACTTCATTCAGTATGACAGTTTCTAGGTTCATCCATGTTGCTGCAAATGACATAATTTAGTTCTTTTTTTATTGCTGAATAATATTCCATTGTATATATGTACCACATTTTTATTCATCCCTCTGTTGGTGAACATTTAGGTTGCTTCCATGTCCTGGCTTTTGTAAATAGTGCTTCAATTGAACAGTGAAGTGCATGTATTTTTACAAATTATGGTTTTCCCTGAACATGTACCCAGGAATAGGATTGCAGGATCATATGGTAGCTCTATTTTTAGTGTTTTAAGGAACCTCCATATTGTTCTCCATAGTGGCTATGCCAAATTAAATCCCCACCAACAGTGTAGGTCTCCACTCTCTCTCCAGCATTTATTTGTAGACTTTCTGATGATAGCCATTCTGACCGGTGTGAGGTGATACCTCATTGTAGTTTTGATTTGCATTTCTCTAATGTTGAATATATTTTCCCATCTGTCTGTCTTCCTTAGAGAAATGTCTATTTAGATCTTCTGCCCATTTTTTTATTGTTGTTTTTTTTTAAATTGAGCTGCTTGAAATGTTTGTGTATTTTGAAGATTAATCCCTTGTCAGTTACTTCCTTTGTAATATTTTCTCCCATTCTGTGGGTTGTCTTTTTGTTTTGTTTATGATTTCTTTTGCTGTGCAAAAGCTTTTGAATTTCGTTAGGTTTCATTTGTTTAGTTTTGCTTTTATTTTTATTACTGTAGGAGGTAGGTAAAAAAAAACTTTATGTCACAGAGTGTTCTGCCTATATTTTCCTCTGTTTCATAGTATCCAGCCTTACATTTAGGTCTTTAATCCATTTTGAGCTTATTTTTGTGTATGGTGTTAGGGAGTAGTCCAGTTTCATTCTTTCACATGTAACTCTCTAGTTTTCCCAACACCACTTATTGAAGTGACTGTCTTTTCTCCCTTGTATATTCTTTCTTTGTCACAGATTAACTGACCATAGGTACATGGGTTTATCTCTGGACTTTATATCCCATTGCACTGATTTCTGTTTTTGTGCCAGTGGCATGCTGTTTGGATGACTATAGCTTTGTATATATTCAGGGAGCCTGATTCCTTCAGCTCTGCTTTTCTTTCTCAAAATTGCCTTGGCTATTCAGAGTCATCTGTGTTTTCATACAAATTGTAAAATTTTTCTTCTAATTCTGTGAAAAATGCCTTTGATGCTGTGAGAGGGATTACACTGAATCTGTAGATTGCTTTGGGTAATCTCATCATTTTCTTAGTATTGATTCTTCTAGTTCAAGAATATAGTATATCTCTCCATCTATTTGTGTCATCTTTGATTTCTTTCATTAGTACCTTATAGTTTTCTGGGTACAGGTATTTTGCCTCCTTAGGTAAGCCTGTTCCTAGGTATTTTATTCTTTTTGATGTAATGGTAAATGTGATTGTTTGATTAATTTATCTTTCTGATCTTTTGTTGTTAGTGTATAGGAGGGAATACACAAGATTTCTGTGCATTAACTTTGTATCCTTCAGCTTTACCAAATTCATTGATGAGCTCTAGTAATTTCCTAGTAGCATCTTTGGGATTTTTTATGTATAGTATCATGCCATCTGCAGACAATGACAGTTTTACTTCTTTTCAAATTTGGATTCCTTTTATTTCTTTTTCTTTGCTGATGGTTGTGGCTAGAACTTCCAAAACTATGTCTCACTAAGAGGTGAGAATGGACATCTTATCTTGTTTTTCACCTTAAATGTGTTCAGTCTTTCACCATTGTGAATGATGTTTGCTGTGGTTTGTCATATATAGGATTTATTATATTGAGGTCAGTCCCCTCTATGCCTCCTTTTTGGAGAGTTCTCACCATAAATGCATGTTTATTTTTGTCAAAAGTTTTTTCTACATTTATTGAGATGATCATTGGGGTTTTTTTTTAGTTATTTTATTTTTTTAAATTGGAGTATAGTTCCTTTACAATGTTGTGTTAGTTTCTGCTGTATAGTGAAGTGAATCAGCTCTGTATACATATATCCCCTCCTTGAACCTCCTTCCCATCATCCCCCGTCCCATTCCTCTGGGTAACAGAGCACCAGGCTGAGCTCCCTGTGCTAGACAGTAGATTCCCATCTATATAATTGTCTTACAAAGATTATATGGTTTTTATTCTTCAGTTTGTTCATGTGGTGTATCACATTGATTTACATATGTTGAAGAATCCTTGCATCCCTGGGATAAATCAAAATTGATCATGGTGTATAATCTTTTTAATGGTTGCTGAATTTGGCTTGCTAGTATTTTGTGGAGGATTTTTGCATATATATTCATTGGTGATACTGACTTGTGATTTTCTTTTTTGTGGTATCTTTGCTTTTAATGTTGGGGTGATAGTGGTGAATTTTGGATGATAATGTTGGGGGGTGTCCCTTCTTGTGCAATTTTTTTGGAATAGTTTCAGAAGGATAGTGTTAACTCTCCTCTAACCGATTGATAGATATTACCTGTAAAGTCATCTGGTCCTGGACTTTTGCTTGTTGAAAGTTTTTAAATCACAGTTTCAATTTCATTACTTGTGATGGATTTGTCCATATTTTCTATTTCTTCCTGGTTCAATCTTCCTGTACTTTTCAAAGAATTTGTCTGTTTCTTCTAGGTTGTCTATTTTATTGGTGTATAGTTACTTGTAGTAGTCTCTTATGATCCTTTGTATTTCTGTGGTATTCGTTGTAATTACTTTATCATTTCTAATTTTATTGATTTGAGCTTTGCCCTCTTTTTTATCTGATGAGCCTGGCTAAACGTGTCAGAGAATCAGCTTTTAGTTTCATTCATCTTTTCTATTGCTTTCTTCATCCCTATTTCATTTCTTTCTGCTCTGATCTTTATGATTTCCTTCCTTCTACTAAGGATTTTGTTTGTTCTTCTTCCCCTAGTTGCCTTAGGTGTAAGATAAGGTTGCTTACTTTATATTTTCTTATTTCCTGAAGTAATATTGTATTTCTGTACATTTCCCTCTTAGAACTTCTTTTGCTTCGTCTATAGGTTTAGGGTCATTTTGTGTCTTCACTTGTCATTTGTCTCTAGGTATTATTTCCTCTTTGATTTCTTCAGAGATGCATTGGTGTTTAGTAACATATTGTTTATCCTCCACCTGTGGGACTGTGTTGTTGTCTTGCTGGGGTTTTGGCCTGAGGCTTTCCAGCACTTTCCAGCCTGCAAGCTGTTGGGTGTGGCCAGGTCTTGGTGCCAAAATGGGGACCTCTAGGAGAATTTATACCAATCAGTATTCCCTGGCCCCTCTGTTCTTGGCTCATAGCAAGTTACAGCCAATCCCTCCTCCCCCACCCCCAGGAAACTTCTAAGACCCCTAGGTAGGTCTAGCCCTGGTTCCTGTGGAGGTATTGCTTTGTGCTGGATCCCAGTGCACATGAGACCTTGTGGGCACCCTCCAAGAGTGGAATCTCTTTTTCCCCCAGCCCTATGGAGCTTCTGCACTCAAGCCAAATTTTAGTGGTTTTCTTGTCAAGGCTGCCTCTCACAGTGTCTGCCAGTATTTATATACACAAACACACATGCAAACACACCCACACTGCACTGGGTCCTGAGAGAGGTTATTTGCAAGAGATAAAAATGGATTCAGTGCAGTGTTTGTCTTCAGGGAGGCGCTGAGTCTTGCTGGTGCAAAAAACAAACTCATAGAGTACAGTGAGTGCAGGAGAGTAAACGTGGTGTAAGTGGTGTGCAAGAGCTCATAGGAGGGAGAGGAGGTGAGCTAGAGAATCAGAGGGAAAGGGGCTTTGACCTGGATAATGAACTCAGAAGTTTATTTGGAAAAAAGAACAAAAGAAAGTATTAATGATGGGCATGGAAAATACACCAGAAGCAAAGACACAGTTAAGGGAGGTGGAGAGATGTGCTGGATTCCACTAGAAGATACATTTGTAGTAGCACTTCGAAGATAGAGGAGATGTGGGAAGAGGTCAAATTTTTAGAAAGTCGATTCAGTAAGTTGTATCTTAGAATCCTTTTTATTTGAATGTTCTGCAATCCCAACTCAAACTTGCTTAAGTTAAAAAAAGAAAGGGAAAGATGGAAGATGGAAGGAAAGGAGAGGAAAAAAATTTATTAGTGTACATATCTTTCAGTTCAGTTCAGTCACTCAGCCGTGTCCAACTCTTTGAGACCTCATATACTGCAGCACGCCAGGCCTCCCTGTCCATCATCAGCTCCCAGAGTTTACTCAGATTCATGTCCATTGAGTCAGTGATGTCATCCAACCACCGCATCCTCTGTCATCTGCTTCTCCTCCCACCTTCAATCTTCCCCAGCATCAGGGTCTTTTCAAATAAGTCAGTTCTTCACATCAGGTGGCCAAAGTTTTGAAGTTTTAGTTTCAGCTTCAGCTTTCAGTTCTTCCAATGAATATTCAGGACTGATTTCCTTTAGAATGGACTGCTTGGATCTCCTTGCAATCCAAGGGACTCTCAAGAGTCTTCTCCAACACCGCAGTTCAAAAGCATTAACTCTTTGGTGCTCAGCTTTCTTTATAGTCCAACTCTCACATCCATACATGACTACTGGGAAAACCATAGCTTTGACTAGACAGACCTTTGTTGACAAAGTAATGTCTCTGCTTTTTAATATGCTGTCTAGGTTGGTCATAACTTTTCTTCTAAGGAGCACGCGTCTTTTAATTATATGATGGCAGTCACCATCTTCAGTGATTTTGGAGCCCCCCAAAATAAAGTCTTTCTCTCTTTCCACTGTCTCCCCATCTATTTGCCATGAAGTGATGGGATAAGATGCCATGATCTTAGTTTTCTGAATGTTGAGTTTTAAGCCAACTTTTTCACTCTCCTCTTTCACTTTCATCAAGAGGCTCTTTAGTTCTTCACTTTCTGCCACAAGGTTGGTGTCATCTGCATATCAGATGTTATTGATATTTCACCCAGCAATCTTGATTCTAGCTTGTGCTTCATCCAGCCCAGCATTTCACATGATGTACTCTGCATATAAGTTAAATAAGCAGGGTGACAATATACAGCCTTGACATACTCCTTTCCCTATTTGGGACCAGTCTGTTGTTCCATGTCCAGTTTTAACTGTTGCTTCCTGACCTGCATACAGGTTTCTCAAGAGGCAGGTCAGGTGGTCTGGTATTCCCATCTGTTTAGGAATTTTCCAGTTTGTTGTGATAATATCTTTAGGTGTACATATCTTTAGGTGTACCTGGATCCAGGTGTTTTAAGGTAGCATCAAGAATGTCCTTCTCCAATTTTAATTGCATCTTCCTCTTTCATGATGACTAATGACCACCAACATTTCATATTTTCATTCTGTTAATTCAGCAATGCCAATGGAAAGGGAGCTTCACTTGTGTAATGACCCTAGCAAGTGATTCCATGATTGTCTCATTGGATAGATTTATTCCATCTGTCAATCTCTGCACCAATTACTGAGGTCAGAGGGACAAAATGCTTTGCTTGGCTCACTCACAGTGTGCAATCCTAGAGTCCCAGGATCGAGTCAGCTGTACCCAAACCACTGAATCTAGTGTAGGGGAAGAGAAGAGACAGTTTTCCAAAGAAAACTGGAAAGCTATTTCCTGAAGGGAAATGCATGCAGGGCAGAGAACAATGAGACAAACCATCTACAAAGGCCTTAGAAAACTAAGCAGAGGGCATCTTATGAAGTAGACATCAGTGAATAATAGCTAGAAGTCAGAGGAAGCAATTTAAAGATACCTTGGAGGAGTACAAACTAGACAGAACCATTCAGGAGAGTGTGTAGCGTGGAGTCAGGCAGGCTTCATAGCAATGCAGCCCAACACCAGTACTCTGAAAGCATGATGATATTCAATAGACTTTGCTTTTATTGTGGTCTCTTATCTTCACTGTCTATTACAGTAGTCACTAGCCATATGTGGCTATTTATATTTAAATCATTTAAAATTAAATTAATTAATTAAATTAGAATTCAGTGCCTTGCTTTCACTATGCACATTTCAAGTGCCCAGTAACAACATGTGGCTGATAGCTACCATATTACATAATACAGAACAGAACAATGCAGAACAGAACATTTTCAGCGTTGCAAAATGTTCTAATAGGTAGCGTTGGATTAAACTATCACTTCCATCACTTCAGTTAATTTTCCCAGGAAACATATGTGCTCAGACATCACAGTTTTCTTTTATTTGCTGACCAATTTAAAATAATGGGAAAAGGAGTAGAATTATTCTGCTTGTGATAGATCCAATATAGAATATCCGATGAAAGGCTTAAGTTCAAACCTGAAATTCAATTAAAAATGTTGATTATCTATGCATTGCTACACTTATTCCCCTGTGTGCTCTCTTTTTCTCTTCCTCTAAGCATGTCCTGTCAAGTTGGAAAATAAGTTGTGATTATTGGAAGCCAGTCAGGCTGATTAACAGACACCAACTAAGTATCTATTGAAAGGAACAAACATGAGGCTGGTTAATTCTGGCTTTAGGATTCCATGGCCTTCTATTGGTATTATGCAGGCCTCCAGCAGGGTTTAGGATAAGGTCTCCAATTCCTCTGTCAGCCACCCTCCAGGCACCCTGGATGCTCCTGATAACATCAAGGGAAGCCTGGTGTTCCAGGACTGAATCTTGTAATTGAGGAAAATTATTTACAACCACCACATCCTGAAATTGTAACATATGTTTCTTATCTTAAAGGAAATCTTATGGCACATGTAAGATGTCTTTTTGATTTTATGAATGAATTGGGAGTGTTTTGAAGCATCACAAAGGGAATGGGATGGTAGCCATCATAACAAGACTCTATGCCAGGAACCTGACAACAAAGAACCCTGTCATGTAGGAATTTTACCCATTGTTACTGATGAGGAAGCTGAGGCTTAGTGAAGTCAAGCAAGTTTACAGATATTTCAAATGTTGCCATTAAGTGGCAGAGATGGGACATAAAGCCATCATTGTCTGACACCACGTTACACTCCAGCAGTGTCTGTGCTGTACAGATAAGAAAGCACAGCCTTTGACTGGGACCACCTCCTCCACTTTATCATAAGCCCACACGGGCTCCAACTGGAAAGCCTTAGAATTTGGGCAGCGCTCAAGTTGGAAGTTTTTACTTTTGTCATGGGCATATATGTTGGGATCTTGGCCCATTTCTTGTATGCATGTATTCATTGAATCATTCTTCCAGCAAACAGTTATTAAGAATCTGTTGTGCATCTATGTGTTGGGGATATAGAGATGAATAAAGAAGGCCTTTCTGCCTTCTAATAGCTCAAAATATCCCCTATGATATAGATACATCAATAAACTATTACAAAGCAGGGTGACAGGTGTAATGACAGGAGGAGACGTAGGGTGTTCTGCAGTGGCCTTCCACAGGTAAGGTGGTGGGAGGAGCAGCCAGCGAGGGAATGCATTGTGGAGAAATTAAAGATAATAGCAAAAGCAACTAAAAGTTAGGTCTCTCTTTTTAATATCTCCATGTGATAATAAATTCTAGGCACTGTCAGCAATAAAATTCCCCTTCTCTCCAAAATAATTTCTTGGTGTAAATTCTAAATAATGGCTGGTGTTACAGTCTAGTTTAAATAATGTATACATAAGCAAGGAATTGGCACATTTTTTGATGCTTTTCCTTTAGGAAACATTTCACTCTATCTGTAAGTTAATTCAGAGAATTCTCAGTTATACCATCAACTCACCGCCCCCAACTTCTCCATCCGCCAACACACACCTGACAGCACTCGCTCGTTCCCACAATCAGTTCATAAAAGTATAGACGCGTTCTGCTCTGATGTTGTCTCCACCCTCTGTAGTACAATGTATTCCTGAATTTAAACAATAGATTCCAAATAAGCATTGAGAGCACAATGGTTGGGAGGATGACAGAGCAAGTTATTTCCTGCCAAGTGACCTCTTATTTGATTCAAAATTGAAAACAGAAACAATAAGAGTTTTATTATAGGTAAGAAGAGATTTTAATTTCTACGTGAAGTCTTTAAAGATTGTGTAAAAACCTTTGAAATTGGCATCTGTTCTTTTAAAATTGTTTTAAACTAGTGAACACATTTGGAAAATAACAATTATAATATTATGAATTCTTATGTGATTTCAACTGAAAATAATTTCATCATTTAGGAGAGGTGTTAAAAAGTATGCTCTATATATCTGATACACCAAGTCCAGCACTGGTCTTGTGGGTTCGGAGAAGGAGGCTCCTGAACCTCCATAGACTTGAGGGAGCTCCGTGCATTTGAAGAGTTGGAGATGGTGGAAAGCTAGGATAGGTGTTGTGAAGAACAGGAGCTAAGTTTGATGAGGCCATCAGGGACCGGGTAAGGAAGGCCAGAGGCTCAGAAGGTTTTGAACAGGGAGGGAAGTGGTTCCATTTGTGCATTGAAAAGTCCATTGAGAAGTATGACCACTGGCAGCAGCCTAGTATTTTGTCACTTTATTTATTTATTTTTTTACTTAAAAAATTTTAGCAACTTATTTTAAATTAATCTCAGGCTTACAGTAAAGTTGCAAAAAGACTTTTCAAATATTCTTTGCCCAGAATCCCCAACAGTTATATCTTAGGAGGACTGATACAATACTGCAGCTATACTACTGTTATCTAATCTATAGACCTTATTTGAATATCACCACTTTCCCACTAATACCATTTCTTTTGGTCTAGTATTCAATACAAGGTATCACACTGGATTCAGTTACTATGCTTTTGCTTAGATCTCCTTGAATTTGGGACAGTTCCTTAATCTTGCTTTGTATTTCATGACCTCAGCACGTTTGAGAAGCACTGACTGTTTATTTCATAGCCTGATCCTCAGTGGAAGTTTGTCTTCTGTCTCTACATGATTTCTTTCTGATTTTAAATTTTTGCGGAAATATGGAAAATTGATATTTTGTTCTTTTTAAAATACATATCAGAAAGCACTTGTTGATTTGTGACACTACTGATGATGTTAACATCACTATAAGGGGATATACACTTGGTTTCTTCACTGTACTTATTTTTTTCCACTTGTAAGTATATTGTGTGGAGATATTTTGAGATAATGTAAATATCCTGTTTCTCATCTTACTTCCACCCACTAATTTTAGCATTCACTAATCAATTTTGCCTGAAACAATTTTTACTGTGATGTTTCTCAAATGATGCCTTTCTATTTCCACAATTTCTTCTACATGACTTAGTTGGAATTATGCTATAAAGAAAATCTGTCTAATTTATTTGTTCATATCAGCATATAAATGTATAAATGTACATTTATATAAATATCAGTATAAATAAGGATAAAGCCATGGAGTCTTATTTTAATCTATGGGTTATAACTGATTACTGTCATCATTTTGTTCCTTAAAATTTCCTAGATTTGGCCATTGGAAGCCACTTTAGGTTGACTTCTGAGTCTTTGCAACATTTCCTAATGTTTTTTATTGCTAAAACAGCATGCATAGATAGATAGATAAAGTTAGGATTTTTTAAGGGAAAAAAAAAAGAATTTGGATATATTAGGTCTCTTTTTCCCATTACTAACATTAGATGACTTGATATTGTCTCACAACTCTAGGATACTCTGTTTCATGTCTCCCCACTTCCATTCTTTTTTCTTCTTATGTTTCAGTTGCGTAATTGCTAATGACTTATCCTTCACCTTAACTGATTATTTCCTCAGCTGTGCCAGTCTACCAATGAGTCCAACAAGAGTGCTATTCAAGAGTGCTATTACCAATTTTTCTTTCTAGGATTCATCTAGGAATGGATATTTCCTATAGTTTATTTCTTCCAAAATTACCCATGTTTTTATTTTTTATGAATGCTGCTTGCCAATTTACTGGAGCCTTTAGCATGTTAATTATATTTATGTTTGATTCCCTCTCTGATGTTTTTAACATCTGGTTTACCTTTGAGCATTATTCTGCTGATTGCCTTCTCACTTAGCAGTGGGTGCATTTTCTGCTTTTTAGCATCTTGTTATTTTTGATTGAATGGCAGACATTGTGTATAGATCAGCTGAGGCTGAGGTAAATAGTATTTTTGCCTAGAAACAGGCATATGTTTCTTCTGGCAAGCCATTTAGGGGTTTAGTCAGTCTAGTTAAGACTTGAACTGAGTTTAGTTTTATTGTTATGTATAATGTACTCCATCTGTAAATTCTTTAGCATTACCTTGTGTTTAGATTGGAGTCTCTGGCGTGGGATAGCATGCGTCAACTGTCAGCTTTTCCCATGCACCTGTGCAAGAGTGGTTTCTGTCTGCACTTTTGCCATTCTGTACTTTAGTAACTTCCGTTTATATCTGTGTTATATTCTCTTGTGCTTTCTTTTAGTCTGTTTTCTTATACATTGTTTATATTTTTGTTGAGCTGAATATTTAAGTTTTTAACTTTCATTGTTTCATTTTGATTTATGAGAGTATGGTTATTCAGTTTCTGAAAATCATTGCTTTAAGTGTATCCATAGATTCTTATAATCAGTGTTTTTGCTATCATTAATTTTTTAGATTCTGTATTTTCAATGTGTACTTTCCTTTTACATGAGGTGGTTTTCAATTACAGGTGGAAGGGAGTTTAGAATTTTTTATTTTCTCAGTGATAGTTAAGTGCTCATTGGTTTTTTGCATAGTAATCAAACAGTAAGTTATATTTCTATTTTATGAAACACATTACTATTTTCTTTGTAACTTAATATGAGATCAATTTTATGATGACCCACAAGTAGTTTAGAAGAAGGTATAATATATTCTTTGTTATCAGTGTGTGATGTGTGCCTGTGTTATCAGTGTAAGATGTATGTGTTTTCTTGAAACCGTAAGGATTTTTCTTTTATCTTTGAAGTATAATAGTTTTATATTATTATCTCGGTGTTGGGAAAGATGTTTACTTTCCCAATAATTTTATGGGTCCTTTCAATATGTAGATTTAAGTTTTCTTTTGTTTCTGGACATAGTATTGAATTACAGTTTTAAAATATTAGATACACTAAATTACTTTGGTTTTCTTGCTCTGGCCATCCAATTATATGTATGTTATTCCTTCTTTGCCTGTTTCCCATTACTAACAGTTTTTTCCTGTCTTTCTTCCTTCTTGATATGTCTCATTTCCATTATCTTGGATATTTCCTACCTTTATTCCATACCATTTATTAAATTTTCATTTGAACTTATTTTCCTCTGAGAATCTTGCAATTTAGTCTTAATTTCTGGAATAATTTTGCTTATTTTAATCATTTTATTTCATTGGTTTGAGGAACTGTCCTTTCTTTTTTCTTATATTTTTGTTTCTGCCTTTTGAATTTCTGATTCAAGGTGATTTTTCATATTTCCAAAGGCTTGCTCATTTATATGTAATTAACTGCAATGTTGTCTTGCAAGTTATTTCTACTTTTTGGTTATTTTTTGAGGGAGAATTTACATCAGCTTAATTGAGTTGACTCTTCCTTTCTGATCCATATTATAATTTTTAATAGATTCTTGTTTCCCATGGATTTTTGAAAGATATGATAATATTTAGATTTCTAATTCAATGCTGCCCTCTTCTGCCAATTCTAAAGTCCATTTCTTTAGTGGAGTGTGTGTGTGTGTGTGTGTGTGTGTGTGTATGTGAGAAAGAGAGAGAGAATGGGAGGGAGGGAAAGAGGGAGGTGAGGAATATGGTCCATGTCTTTTATTTTTTGTGAGTCTTTTTGTTTTGCTTGTTCTCTTCCAAAACTCTAAACTTTTCCAATTTGTTTCTTTTCTCCTTTTCTATTTTTCAAGGGAATCATCTCCCTTTCCTTTTGTTGTTCCTCTCCCTGAAGCCATGCCTTTCAAAAGCTGCCATTTGAATCATGTGTACTTTTAAGCATCTTTCTTGTCATCAATAATTATATTTGTCAATAGACATTTTTTAAGTACTTTCACACTTAAGGTCAACTTTCTCTTTTTGGCTGTGGTTTTGAGAAATCTTTGTCTACCTTTACTTTCCATCTCCTCATTTTCTTATAGTTTTTCTCAAACTTGTTCAGCTTTTGGTAGGAGTATGAGTAAGAGATCACCAAGATTTGATGAGTTTTATTTCTCCAGTTATTGTAAAGTTTGATAATCCTCTGTGTTCTAGTTATGCTGAGATTGCAGGGTTTATGTAGCTTCATTTGTTCCTCTTATTGTTCTTTCTTATTTTTATAGGATATATGCGAAGTGTAGACCTAGCAAGCTGCTATTGTTTTCAACTCTCCTGAAGTTCTCAAAGTGTGACTGTAGAACAGCACACCAGTTTTATAATCAAAGATTTAAAAATGTCGAGGCTCTATGGCTAGTATACCCAAAACTATACAGTTCATCAGTGACAAAAACTGACAATAAAGTAGCTATTTGAAAGCAAGTGCTCCGTTAAGCCTTTCTTCCCAGACTGTGGAGCCTTCGTTGTTTTGGTGGCTGATTCTTCTCTGTAGAAATAACTAGACTTCTGCATGATTGTCCCTAAGGTGGGTTGTAGGATGTTTTTCCCTATTCACTAAGTGTACCAGGTCCCTCTCAGAAATGTGCACTTTGGATCTTTTCTAGATTCCATTCCTTCCATACAGAAGAACATCTGTAATAGTGATTTCTGCCACAGATGCTAAAGTTATAGGATATAGATGCATGCCCAGCAGGACCCAAGACCAGTAATGAAAGCTATCATTTCTGATTTTTCTCTGATGCTTTCTCTTATTCAGACTTTTTTTTTTTTTTTGCAAGGGGGGATAGATTCTCTCACTCTCACTCTTACTCTCCCCATTCCTGGCAGCATTTTATTGAATATGATTGAGTAGGTCAGTAATATAAACTGCTAAGTTGCATAGAAATGTAATACAAATATAAAGGCAGATTTCATCAAACAAGTTTAGAATGGTTCCAAGTTTTAAAAATAGTTACAAATAGACTTGTCATCGAACCTCAATTTAGCAGCAAACATGACAACAAAATAGAATACTGTCTTAAAAACTTGTTACTTGTATATCTACCTTACTCATCATGTCTATTATAATATCCTAATTTCAAATAAATATTTTTACCACTTTAGGTCACGTCAAAATTTTCATTTAGTCGACACAATCGCCAAACCCATAAAGCATGTGATGTTCCAATATCCCAACTCAGTGATTATCATCCACAAAACTGTAGTATTGTTAGTAGCTGTGGTAATAATAATGATAGATAGCTTTTATTGAGTACTGTATGTCCACTGGGCTAAGCACTTTGTTGTTTAATTTAATCATCATAAAAATCCTGTAAGTATTCTGTAGGCCATGCCTTTTCCTAAGTTTACTATAAAATATCTTTCTCTTCACCAAACTTCTTGGAAGAGTCTCTACTTCATGACTTTCCTTTGCATTCTCTTAGCATGTGGCTCCTGCCCTCATCACTGTATTGAAACTTATCACCAATAATCATCTTATTGACCAACGCAAAGGCTTCTCTTTATTTCTTATCTAGGTGGGCCTTTGATATTTTTGACCACTCAACTTTTTGTGCAGTTTTATTTATTATTATTCATTTATTTGGCTGCATCAGGTCTTAGTTGCAGTACATGGAGTCTTTATAGAAGCATGGGATCTTTCTTTGGTGCTCAGCTTTCTTTATAGTCCAATTCTCACATCCATACGTGACTACTGGAAAAAGCATAGTTTTGACTAGATGGACCTTTCTTGGCAATGTAATGTCTCTGCTTTCTAGTATGCTGTCTAGGTTGGTAATAGCTTTTCTTCCAAGAAGCAAGCGTCTTTTAATTTCACAGCTGCAGTCACATTCCGCAGTGATTTTGGAGCCCAGGAAAATAAGGTCTTTCACTGTTTCCGTTGTTTCCCCATCTATTTGCCATGAACTGATCGGAACGAACATCATGATCTTAGTTTTCTGAATGTTGAGTTTTAAGCCAACTTTTTCACTCTCCTCTTTTACTTTCATCAAGAGGCTCTTTAGTTCTTTTTCACTTTTTGCCACAGGGCTGTGTCATCTGCATATCTGAGGTTATTGATATTTCTCCCAGCAATCTTGATTCCAGCTTGTGCTTCATCCAGCCTGGCATTTCACATGAGGTATTCTGTATATAAGCTAAATAAGCAGGGTGACCATATACAACCTTGATGTACTCCTTTTCTGATTTGGAACCAGTCTGTTGTTCCATGTCCAGTTCTAACTGTTGCTTCTTGACCTGCATACAGATTTCTAGGAGGTGGGTAAGGTGGTCTGGTATTCCCTTCTCCTTAAGAATTTTCCACATTTTGTTGTGATCCATACAGTCAAAGGCTTTGGTGTGGTCAATAAAGCAGAAGTAGATATTTTTCTGGAACTTTCTTGCTTTCTCGATGATCCAACAGATGTTGGCAATTTGATCTCTGGCTCCTCTGCCTTTTCTAAATCCAGCTTGAACACCCAGAAGTTCATAGTTCATGTAATGTTGAAGCCTGGCTTGGAGAATTTTGAGCATTAGTTTGCTCGCGTGTGAGAT
The DNA here is from genome assembly GCF_019320065.1 of Cervus canadensis. Classification (NCBI taxonomy): domain Eukaryota; kingdom Metazoa; phylum Chordata; class Mammalia; order Artiodactyla; family Cervidae; genus Cervus; species Cervus canadensis. The sequence goes on along the minus strand of NC_057393.1, from coordinate 61,223,372 downwards.
GAGTGCAATTGTGCAATAGTTTGAACATTCTTTGGCATTGCCTTTCTTTGGGATTGGAATGAAAACTAACTGAGCTTTTCCAGTCCTGTGGCCACTGCTGAGTTTTCCAAATTTGCTGGCATATTGAGTGCAGCACTTTCACAGCATCATCTTTTAGGATTTGAAATAGCTCAGCTGGAATTCCATCACCTGAACTAGCTTTGTTCGTAGTGATGCTTTCTAAAGCCCACTTGACTTCGCATTCCAGGATGTCTGGCTCTAGGTGAGTGATCACACCATTGTGGTTATCTGGGTCATGAAGATCTTTTTTGTATAGTTTTTCTGTGTATTCTTGCCACCTCTTCTTAATATCTTTTGATTCTGTTAGGTCCATACCATTTCTGTCTTTTATTGTGCCCATCTTCGCATGAAATGTTCCCTTGGTATCTCTAATTTTCTTGAAGAGATCTCTAGTCTTTCCCATTCTATTGTTTTCCTCTATTTCTTTGCATTGATCACTGAGGAAGGCTTTTTTATCTCTCCTTCCTATTCTTTGGAAATCGGCATTCAAATGCAGAGTAAATCTACAATCAGGTTTGCTCTCTGGCCCTCTACAAAAAAAAGAAAAAAAATTGATGATCCTTGCTTTTGGCTATTGAAGAGTATACTTAGCAAATGTTAAGTGTAATTTTATATATATATATATATATATATATACACATATATATACACACACACACACACACGTATATATATATGTATAAATTGTATCTTTGATATCACTGTTTTAATTTGTTCACACTAGATTCCATGACTTTAACTGCATCAAGAAGAGAATGTTCCAGTAAGTGAGGAAGAAATAATAACTTCTATCCAGGAATCTCTCACACTACTCATTTCCTTCCTCAGGAGTTCTGTTCTGCCATGAAGCATTTCTCTTATTTTGCTAAACCATTGGATGGTTTGGAGAAAGAATTGCTGTGGAATCATAGTCTTAGAAGATTTAAAATAACGCAAAATGTTTCTCCAGGGAAATATATTTTGGAAAAAAAAAACTCTGTGTATTTATGGCTTTCCTCAACCCTGATTTATAAGTCTAAAATAATCAGCTAGAGCCACTGGAGAGAGTAGGCTTCCTGGCTGATGCAGAGAGAGGCATATTCAGTGAATGCCTTGTGTCCTTACATGTTGCTTTGGCAGGGTGTTAATGGGATTACCCACGCTTCATTTGGACAAGGCTTGGCCCAGAATACATATCTGGTTCATACCTGAATACCAAAGGAGAGATTCCTCCATCATAAACATCCCTGAGACCCTGCATTGATGTTAAAACCTTGGACGCCTTTGTTGTGGCCCTTAATTCTGTTAATCGCCCTAGGTAAAGATTAGCTGCTCTTGTCAATTTAATTCAGCTTCAAACAAAGCAACAAGGTCACTATTTTTTCCCCTTCTCTCCCTCTCTCCCTTTCTCTCTCTCTCTCCCTCTCTCTTTGCCAGCAAACAGGATTGAGTTGTCATGTAGCTCTAATAGGCAGCGTGGGGAATCGTTAGTCCACCTCAACGCCCTGACTGATGGGCACTTCACTTCAATCATCTGCCTGAGCAGTAGTGGCCCAGTACTATTGACACTGTGTCAGCTGCAAGAGAAGATGCCTTAATCGGCCTCGACACCCTCTGCATTGATTTGACAAGTTGCTGTAATGACCTTCTTGTTTTTCTGAAGGATTACTGTTTACTCAGGAGGTGCTGCTGACTAAATGTACTGCATCGTCATGGAAACGCTGCTGGTGGAGGCTGCCTCCCCACCAGGACTGGGTGGAGGGTGACATTGATAGGAGACTCTGAATATTTCAATGAACTGGTCTGTCCCAATAGTACTAATTCCAGCCCATTAATCAGATCTGCTCTGAAGAGCCAACTGGAATTAGGGACCAGCCTTGTCAGGTCCCCTGTAAAAGACGGTTTGCTACAAAACTCATTTTTCCCCCCAAAATCCATGTTGAGGTTTACTTATAGTAAGAATGCACGGTTCACTGTGGCTACCTCCTGGGTGCACCTGGAAATTATGATCATTTACATATTATTGAAGGAGGCTGCTTTCTCCTTCACAGACACACCCTTGCATTAGAAGAAGGACAAGAATGGAAGGAAAGGAAACAATACTTGTAACTGGCAATGTGTCAGCACTGTTACATATATGAATAAGAATTGCTCTATAAATGGTAGCTATTGTTATTATTTTATTTCATTGATTCTAAGATAGAAAATGTGTGCCCCTAACATTCCTGAAATCAAGCACGTCTTATAAATCAATCTCTGTACATTTGTTGTCAGCCAGGTGGCACTTCTGACACAGGAGAAAATGTTCCATTTACATTTTCTAGTAAGAACAAAAACAACAGCATCAAAGTCTCTTAGATTTAATATTGCAGATTTTTGCAGTGAGTGCTTTATACAGATTACTTCTTTGAATTTTTAACAAAACTCATGTAATTGCATATTGTATTTGGCTGCAAGAAACAAGAGCCCTGTCTACAGAGGACTAAATGCAAAAGGATTTATTTTTTTTCTCATTAACAAGAAATCTAGAAGTAGGAGTTTGTTGGCATTGTCTCGGCAAGTCAAGGATTTCAGATCCAAAGTCTCAGCAATTCTCTTTATCTTTTCCTCGTGGGTCCAAGATAACTACTGAAGTTAAAGGCATTGCCTCCTAACTGCAGTTGAAGGGAGGAAAAGGGGAAAGAGTGTAGCTCTCTTCAGCCCCCTTCAAAAGGAATCTTCTACATCACTCTTAACCATTTCCACCATCTTCCATCCAGTGGTAGATGAGTGGTAGATCTCATCTACCCCTCCTATATTCAAGAAAAGCTGGGTCTTTAAAAAATCATGGCATGTTGCCATCCCTACCAAAACTGGGATTGTTGTCACCAAGGAAAAAGAGCAGGAAGGATATTAAATAGACAACTCTAATGTATCCCATGAGCAAAATGTAACTGTACATATGCCCATTGTATAGATCATGAAATGGAAGCTTAAAGAGGTTAAGTGATTGAAGCCTCACAACTGTCCCAAGAAAGAAATATTATTTTTCCTATACTACAGATAAAGGGTAAGCCAAGTTTACAGAAATTAGGGAATTTGCTCTCATTGTCACACATCTACCTTATTCTAGAATTTTGGCACCATGTACTACACCACGTCATTCTAGGGAAGGCTTAGATTCAATGGCAAGACAGTTTGAAGATGGAAAGAGGAACTGGGCTAGGAAACATGATTGAGACTTTGTTTTTCTTCTTCCAGTGATTCAGCCAGTGGTCATGAGCAGAATCTATTTTGTGGTTGTGTGTGATTTGTTTGATGTCTATTAAGTGAGCACAGAACGTCTGGCTACTTTTTCAAGACTCTTGAATGGAGACCATCTGCTCATTTTTACTGCTTATTTTGAGGCTTATTGGCCATGCGAATGTTTTATCTCTTGGGCTTCTGTTGACTCCTGACTTCTCTGGAAAGTCCTGGGCAACTTCAGCTATAAATTAAAGACTACTTAGAGGAAAAAAAAAAAGAAATTGAGACCTGGGTGGAGGGTAAAGAACTGTAGAGTCCTATACATGGTAAAATAAGGAGAGATGACCGTATGAGGTGATCCTGAGTCAAGGAACCTGGGTAGGTAAGGAGAATTCTAATTCCCCTTTCCTGTGAAAGCTACTCTTCCCACTCACAACCCCAACCCCCAGCACACAACATTACATGTAGTTCTGATGGGGCTATTTATACTGAAATTCCACTTTTAGCCCCCTGGTCCTAAGCTGTTTTCTGTCTCTGGCTAGACCTGGAATGTAAACAAATACAGTGATCAGTCCAGTGATTGGCAGTGTAAACCAGGTGGGGCCATTTAGAAATCTCCCTGAGATTCTAACTCTTAACAGTGAAAGAATGTCCCTGTTTTTTCCAATGATGAGCCATTAGTATAAAGGTCTAGGGATGCTAATACTATCTCTTACTACCGGGAAGAGAACTTATCTGCGAATGATACAGTCATTCAGTGGGGAATGAATCCAGACATGGCAACATAGCCAGAGCCCTGAAAATATCATTGAGCACCTGGATCTACCGTTGTCTGACCTGTGACCTATTTTAAACTAAGTTAAACAAAGGAACAGCAACAAAAGAAAAACAGCAAGAAATCTGTTGTCTGGTGCAACTGGAAAGTCTCTATCACTTTTGATAACAGTGATCCTGACTAAGACTAGGAATGAAGCACCTTGCTAAATGAAATCAACTAAAAAGTTTAAAGGAACATAACCAAGGCAATAATCCAAGACTAGCTGAAGGACAGATAAGGAATGAGTTGAGAAGGATGGCTCAAAACTAAGTTTGAGACCATAGAAGGTGAGATATTGCTTTTCTTCACACAGTGAATGTATACATACAAGTACATATATGAATGTATGTGCATACACACATACATACATATATTTGTATATACACATGCATATGTACACACATAGACATATACACCTTGTATGTCTGCATGTACAGGTCTATGTATGTGTATATACAGTTATTTTTCAGATCTATTTAAGTGCTATTGTGATTGAGTTGATAGTGCTTATAGACAAATCTGAATTTTCTCCAAGGTCCTTTTTATCATTTTCTAAAGCAACAAATAAGAAAAAAAATGTTCCTACCCCATTCACAAAAAGGTCAATGAATTTTTTGTGTTTTTCTGTGGTCTAGTGGCTAACTGAAAACTCTCCGCATCTCTTACCCCAGCAATAACTTCAGAAACACAAAAGCTGATGCAGGGTCCCTAGTTCTTAAAGCCCTTCCTCCAGACTTTTTCCTTTAATGAGTTTAAAAATTCAATAATAACTATGCATATGGGAGTAGAATCCATTGTGTCATCCTTGTTTAAGTGTTTCACTATTAACCTCTTACATTTATAAATATTTTCAAGGGAGAGTGCATGCATATTTCATATGCTATGCTGAATGTGCTTTCTACACAGGTTGCCAGAAGGCAAAATACAAACACATGAAATGTTCAACTAGATCATATGCAACTCAGTTAAATAAATACTAAGATGACAGACTCTAACAGTAATTCACTATAAAATTGTTAATAGACGGTCCATTGTCTGTTATGCCCAAATTGTGTTACCAGTGAGTCAAATTAAAGGGTGAAGAAAGTTAGATTTGTGTGTCACTTTAAATTGAAGCCTGCTTCAAAATGCTATCGAGCATAATGAAAGAATACCTATAGACCATCCTCTGTTGGCATGGTAATGTATTAAGCTAAGATAAATGGGGCAGTCATCTGAAGCAGGAACTAATGTTGACCAAACCAGCAGTTAACAAGCTGGGTACCTGACATATATCAGGTTTTGAAAGACAGAAAACATTAACAGTCCTGCTGATCAAGATCTGATGAGGGTTTTTAAAAAAAAGAGAAAGAAAGAAAGTTCACTGGGTCTTGCTAACCACATATCTAAAAGAAAGAGTCCCTTTTTAAAAAATTGAATTTATCATTTCATGTATTTATTTTTGGCTGTGCTGGGTCTTCACTGCCGCACAGGCTGTCCTCTAGCTGCTGCGACCAGGGCCACTCTTCGTTGCTACGCGCAGATTTCTCACTGCAGTGGCTTCTCTTGTTAAGGAGCACGGACTGCAGGGCGCACAACAGTGGTTTGTTGAACTCTGCAGCTGTGGCTCAAGGGCTCCAGAGCACAGGTTCAATCGTTGTGGCACATGGGCTGAGCTGCTCTGTAGCACGTGGGATCTTTCCTAACTGAGGTTGAAGCCACGTTTCCTGCATTGGCAGGCTGATTCTTTTACCACTGAGCCGCCAGGGAAGCCCAGAGTCAGTTGACATGAAGGCAAGTCAAATTCCCGGAAGTGTGGTATCACTTTTTGTAGTAGCAGGGTTTGCCATGGTTGGGAGGATTAGACCTCATTATCCGTGCCACCACCTCAGGCCACCACCCCAGCTATGTCATCTCAGGATAACGACCAGATGACTTAAGCTCCCCCATGAAGTGTACTTCTTGGCAGGAGACAAGAAAATTCAAACTGATTTATGTTTCAGAGCTTAAATGATGTGGACATTTCTGTTGTTGTTGTTATTTTTTGATACTTGGGGGTTCTTTTGTTTGTTTTTCTCAGTTTACATCTTGAAAGATTTGTGCTACTCTACCATTCCAGGCCAGAATGCTATCTTATTCAGAGAGCAGGTTAGTACCATCATGCATCTGCTGGACCACAACCACGTCCACTCCTTCCTCAATGGAGTCTTAGGCCATGAGCCTGGGAAAGAGCTGACATTCAGTGCCCCAGTGTGCCCATCCGTTTCCTTGTCTGACCCTTTCTCCCTCATCCAATTTGAGTGGTCTCCACGCCTCTCTTTTCTTTATGCTATATTTTACTTACTCATAATGACCACACACTGAGATACCCAAGTCACATTCCACCCCTAAGACATGCCTCCTAAAATTGTGTCGTCTGTTTGTGATTGGAACCATACAGCAATTCCAGAGATATCTGTATATATGTATATCTACCTGTCTGAGCCCCGAGGCAGCTATGACATGGACTGAAATGAACTGGTCAGTGAAATATCAACTGAACATGTGTACATCTGAGTGATCCTGGACATATCTGTGTATGCATGTGTCTGTCAGTCTGGGGAGCATAAAGAACAGTGACCTTTGTGTTGATGGAGACATCTGTCAGGGGCTGAGATATATATCCCTCTGCTCCCCTAACCCAGCCATGGATAAGCAGATACCCTGATAAACCCCTCTCTACCCATCTGTATTCATGAGAATTTGATAGTAACAGCTAACCTTTCCTGCATTTAGTAATACATGTGTGTGTGAATAGGAGTCACATGGTGATCAGATACATTAGTGAGAATGCTAAGATAGTAGGATTTGGAACCCCTTAAGCAGCCAGTGGGATCTTCCAGTTCCTCTCAAAACCATCTGCAGAAGTAGTCACCTTTGTGATCCCTATAAAGAGCTGGGTCTTACTGTGGACAAAGCCCCATCATTAACCTGTGCATGTTTTTCTTATGCAGCAATAGAAACATGAGGTTGGTCCAGCCTGGGGCAGTTTCTCTCCAAGAGAAGATGGAGGAAGGACAGCTAAGGGACTGAAAATTTGACTTGCCTTCATGTCAAGAGATGCCTTCACCTTTTGGAAACAACAAACCCTTTGTGGTATTTCAGTGGGATCATCAGTGGGGCATGATCCTCTCCTGGATGAGGTAAGAGCTCTGTTATGTTTACCTGGCCACTGAAGGGCTTCTGAAGCATCATCTCCTTTCCCTCACCAGCTTTACACTCCTGGTTCTTTCCATCACATCCATTTCCCCAAGTGGCATCTGCCTATTACCTCCAGGTCTGTGGAAATTGTCTCCATCTGCCTCTTCACCTGGAAACCTCTCACTGACAATCTAAGTCTCAGCTTCTATTCCCTTCATACAATACTATCTCAAAACCAGTGGTCCTTAAAGTGTGCCCCCCTCAAACCATCAACACTGATAATGTGTGAGAGCTTATTAGAAATGTAAATTCACATGTGCTTATCTTGTTTATCTTTTTAAGAGTATGGAAACAAATAACTGTGCAGTTCCCATTCATTGTGAAGTCTCAACAATCAGACCCATTGTCCTTCAGAGCCGAGAATGCGCCTGTTCTTGCCTGATCCTTTGTGTCCAGGTGTTGTTGCTGGGGGAGGTTCTAAGCCTGACTTCGGGGGAGTTCAGTAAATATTTATTGAATGAACAGATGATTTACAAGTGAATGGGAAGCAGAATCATAAGGCAGTAGAAAGTCAAGGCTCTGAGGCCAGACTTGCTCAGAACAAATCCTGCTCCTATATTCCTGGTTCTGTGGCTCTAGGACAGTTCCTTAGTCTCTATGCTTGCTAGCAAAAAAGGCATGGTAATGGTGCCAATTCTGTAGGCAGTGTGTGGATTTGATACATTAATACTGATAAGTACTTTGAACAATGCGTGTCATCTAGTTGTTGTTATTGTTTAGTTGCTCAGTCGTGTCCAAATTTTTGTGACCCCAATGACTGTAGCCCACCAGGCTCCTCTGTCCATGGGATTTCCCAGGAAAGAATATTGGAGTGAATTGCCATTTCCTTTTCCAGGGCATTTAGTAAGCAACCCCTATTATGAGTATGAATTAAGAAGGATTTTAATTCTGACATATTCCTGTTGAAGGATTTCACTGGATTTCTCCAAAGGATACTTGGAATTAGAATCTGGATTATACATACAGACAGTCTGTGACTTATGATAGTTTGACTTATGATTTTTCAGTGTTATGAAGACGTGAAAGCAATGTACATTTGGTAGAAACTGTACTTTGAATTTTTCATTTTGATCTTTTCCTGGGCGAGTGATATGTATTACAAGACTCTCTCAGGATTCTGGAAGTGGCAGCCACAGCTTGCAGTCAGCCCCGACTGACAACCAACACACTTATAACCACTCAGCACCCAGGCGACCATTCTGTTTTTCACTTTTAGTGCAGTATTCAATAAATTACTCAAGAGATTCAGCACTTGATTATAAAATAGGCTTTGTGTTAAATGATGTTGCCCAACTGTAGGCTAATGTATGTGTTCTGAGCATGTTTAGGGTGGGCTAGGCTAAGGTACAACGTTCCATCAGTTGGATATGCTAAATGCATTTCAATTTGTTATGTTCTCAACTCATGATATATTTATAGGGACATAACCCATCATAAGTCAAAGAAGAGCTGTGTATATATTATCTTCTGATTTCTATTTCTTGGCACTTCTCAACACAGTGTCTGGAGAAGAGCTTTATTTGGTGATGTCATTTTCTACCCATTAATAGTGTTTATAAATTTGAGACAGAGTTGAAGAGAGCAGAATTTGCTGAAGTCTCTCTTACTCCTCCCTTCTCACCTCTCCTTTTCCTCAGCCCCCATCTTCTTTTGGGCTTCCCTGGTGTCTCAGTGGTGAAAAATCTGCCTGCATTGCAGGAACTGCAGGAGACGCAGGTTCGATCCCTGGGTTGGAAGATCCCCTGGAGGAGGGCATGGCAACCGACTCCAGTATTCCTGCCTGGAGAAGCCCATGGACAGAGGAGCCTGGCAGGCCATAGCTCATAGGGTCGCAAAGAGTCGGAAGCAACTTAGCACACATACATCTTCTTTTTCCTCCTATTTCCTGCTTTTCCCTTGTTGTCTTTCTGTGCATCTCTCTCCTCTCTCTGCCTCCCCTTCCTCTTCTCCCACACTGACTTCCTACTTTCCTTCCTCTCTCTCACCCAGATGCTTCTGGAACCATCACAACTGGTTTCTGCCAAAACAGTTAAATGCCACAAAACGTCTAAAATATTATACATGACTCTTAACAGCCCGAATGAACATGGTAGGAAAGTGTCCAGGGAAAAGAAACATTATTGCAAGTGAAGTATTCAAAGTTATTTTTTCACCATACCTGAAATTGAACTTCTTTGCTGTGCTTTCAGCTGAGAACATCTTGTTACAAACTGTCCCCAAAGCAAAGGCAGGAGGGGATGCCTGGGGACCACTTGGGTACCAGCTGGTATCCCAGCCCACCAGCAGAATGCCAGTCTCACCTGCCTTGCAAAGCAGACAGACTGCAGGCCTCACGGCTGCTGTCTTACATCAGAGGCTTCAGTCACCCCTGCAGCTTGGAGGGGGTCTAAAATGGAGAGTTCATGGTCGCCCTGTGTTCAGAAGGTCTAAAATGGAGAGTTCATGATTGCCCTGTGTTCAGAGGCTGAGTATGCCCCTCACATGTACTGAGGAGAGGATTCTGATGATCGGTGGGAGGTTGGACAAGATGACCTCAGAGATCCCTTCAAAATGGAAATTCTGTGATTAGGGTCAATTCTTCACCTCCTAACTGTTGTTGGAGGGAACTGGAATTCTGCTGGACTCTGGGTCACCCCACCTCAGCCCTCAAACCATGGAGGCCTTTTTTAATGGTCAGCATCCCCTCAGCCCTCTGACAGTCATCCAACATAACTCCTCTGAATTCCACCTTAGCTCTGTACTCTTTCTCAAATATAAACAGTAAGTCGAACACCTCTCTCTGAAGTGGCTGCAAAGAAGGGGTGTTGCCCACCCAGGCCAGCTGATTATGGGTTTTTGGTTCAGATGGGGGGTGGCTCAGCATAGGAGGGAGTGATGGTGACAGAGGACCATGCCCTCCCTTGACTCCTGCCTCAGCAGAAAAGCCCTCTCCTCCTCTTGGGGGTGCATCCTCCTCCCTTTATAAAAGTCAAACCAAATTTATACCCCCTTTTCTCTCCCAGCCAAACAGGTGACTCCTGCCAGGCCAGGAAGAGAAAAAGGGCATTGTCTGCTTCTACCTCTGGCTCCACTTCATTTCATTGAGCTCACGCGTTCCCTCTTCATGTCACTGAAAATGTTATTTATCGATCCTCCTGACGGCGGCAGTAAATAGAGCCCAGGCTGTTTTACATCGCTGATGAGAAGGCAGGCTCCATAACTCATCAGGCCCAATCTGACTCCACATCAGTCCTCTTCCCCTTTTTTCTCCTCTGTATCTCATTACAGAAACAGGAATTAATACACATGGACAGAAGAGAAATGAGTTCGGCTGCTCTTAGGGCTTTTGTGGGAAAGCAGACATCCTCAGTGGCTCTTGAAGAAAAATGGACAGAGGGTCAGCCCAGTTGCTCACTGTGGACCATTAGCTGTGCCCTGATGATAACAGATAAAGGGGTCCTCATACCCTTGGCTGGAGCTGAGATTTGGGGATTAGCGTAGAGAGGGCTTCCCAACCATTCTATGGGCCAGGGATGCAGTGAACTGTAAGATAAAATGATGCATTTTCTTGTAATGCCTACTTTAGATTTAAGGAGTAAATGTATATTAAAATAAACACAAATATTTTAATGTGGGGTTAAGTCAAATGGACATGGATTTTAGTGTGACACTTCAAAGAAATTTCACTTTTGTGATGAGTTCCATTGGAGCTATGCTTCAGACCTCAGTGACGAGCAATCCCTTCATCCCTTCACTCTGGCTTTGGGCCTTCTCAAATAAAACACTTCCAGAAATGAGCCAACCTATTCATCCTACTCGTCCATCTTTTAATGTTTATTTATTGGGCTGCATCAGGTCTTAGTTGGGGCATTTGGGATCTTCATTGTAGCCATGGACTCTCTAGTTGTGGTGTATAGCGCTCAGGAGCTATGGCGCTCAGGCTTAGTTACTCCACGGTATGTGGGATCTTGGTTCCCTGACCGGGAGCTTCTGAAAACACCATCCTTAAATGGGGACCTCACTTTGTGTTGAACCCACAGTAGTAGACAGTGAGTCTGCACTGAGACAAGTGGTGCTGAGTGGAATCCGTGCTGAATGTAGGGTGGGAACCCTGAGTCTATTCTCTAGGCCTATCCCTTTGTTGCTGGACTCCAGGCACAAAGCTCCCTCTTGCCCCAAACTCACTATCCTCCTCTGTTAGATGGGGTTGACGGTACCTGCCTGCCTGAGCCTTTGTGAGCATTAACTAAGACAGAGAGAAGAACTTTGCTTGTCAGTAGTCTTGTACCTCGGAGAAGGCAATGGCTCCCCACTCCAGTACCCTTACCTGGAAACTTCCATGGATGGAGGAGCCTGGTGGGCTGCAGTCCGTGGGGTCACTAACAGTCGGACATGACTGAGCGACTTCACTTTCACTTTTCACTTTCATGCATTGGAAAAGGAAATGGCGACCCACTCCAGTGTTCTTGCCTGGAGAATCCCAGGGACAGGGGAGCCTGGTGGGCTGCCATCTATGGGGTCGCATAGAGTCAGACATGACTGAAGCGACTTAGCAGCAGTAGCAGCAGCAGGAGCAGTCTTGTACCTGGGATTAAAGCAGTATTAGAGTGCAGAATCAGCACCAATTGCTTTTCTTTTATCTTTTTAATATTTATTGATTTGTCTGTACCAGATATTTAGTTGCGGCATGCAGGATCTTGGTTGCCACCTACGGGATCTTTCAGTTGTGGCATGCAAGATCTAATTCCCTGACCAGGGATCAAACCCAGGCCCCGTGTGTTGGGAGCAGGAAACCTTAACTGCTGGACCGCCAGGGAAGCCCCTGAGCACCAGTTTCTGACTGCAGGTACATCATTGTCATAGGGCATGTGAAAGGACTACATGTTATAAAATGTCCCACCATGAGAAACAGAATTCTTGTCATTATTGAGCACTCGCTAACTGAATTAAGGTCGGGCATGGAGAATACTCTGTGGGAGTACAAGAGGACTCTGATCTAAGGAAATCCATGTCTCACTGAGAAAATTAGATAAATGTCACTAGAGTGGGACAATGGGCAAGCAATGGCTAGATTGTGCCAGTGAACCATCTGTTCAGACTCTAATAAAACACAGGGCTATCACTGTGAACGTTTATGGGTGTTTAGTATGTTCTAGGCATTGTCCTAAGGGTGTTACCTGTAGTTATCTCCACTACATCGTCTAACAGACCTCAAAAATGTATCTTCATTTATAATCAAAGAATCAAGGTTTAACCAGATGAGGAGTTTTCCCCATGATCCTGCAGTGTTTGCACCAGATTTGTTTGACTTCAGAGCCTCTGATGAAAAGGCTTTCCCCAGGAGCTGTGACCATGCAGGGCAGGGGTGCATGAACATTGCCAAATAAGCCCAATATTGTTCACTTTTATCCTCTGGGCACTCAGGCTCCTCGACCCCTCGTTGTGCCTCAGGTTCTTCATTTGCAAGAGAAAAAGGATTGACTTAGTTGATCTCAATTCTGAGACTCTGGATATACTTGTGAAAAGGTATACTTGTAAACCTGTCTAGTTTGAACTTCAGTCTACAAAAGCTTGTGATAGGCTTTGAAAATGGGCTGAGACAACCCTAAACTAAGACTCGGTTATCTCTCAGGAGATGGTTCCTTTAATTTTGGAAAAATAGATACACAATTCATCCACTTCTTTGAAATAAATTTTGGACATATGTGTGTACATGTATGTACATACACATATATATTCACATGTAAAATATGTGTTTATACATATAATACATATATATTCATATGTAAAATATAGGTGTTTATATATATGTACCATATATATATAAACTATGTATATGTATACAAACGCTTAATGTATACAAATGCTTATCATTATTATTGCAGTCTTTATTAACTTGCTTGAATTTTAGGTTGACTCTCCCTCTTCTATACTCAAAGTTTAGAGCTCTGAGTATTGAGATATCTGAAAATCCTAGCTTTTATTCCTTTATTTGCCATCTTTAGAAGTTACTGCTGCTTGTTTTCTTAGCTATTTCATAGTTCCTAAACTTTGCTTAAAAGCATTTCTAATTCTTCACATTGAAAAGTGGATTGCAAATGAAGTTTAATACGGAATGTTTTGTACCAAGAAAACTAATGCCCCGTTTTCCCCTCTAATGAATGCCAAAATCATCACAGACTCAAGGCTCATGAATAATGTATATCGTCCAATTAAGTGCAAATGCTGTTCAGTTCTTGCAAGTGGTGTGTGATACCAGTTCTGGCCTTAGAATGGGCACTGAGGGTAGGGATGGAAGAAGAGCTTGGGGAGCGTTGTGGTTGTGTGCCTGTGTGTCTGACAGCTAAGCTCCCACAACTTGTCATGCTCGTTACATCCTGGGAGCTAAACTTCCCATGCTCGAGTCCAGAGAGAGGTGTTTTATTTTTTTTCCTAACCATAAATAGAACTTATCTTAAAAATTTAAATCCTCAGGCTCTAATGGCTTGGGAATTCTTGTCTGGTCATATTGTCCTCTGCTTGTGAAACCATCCACTCTAATTGGCCAGCAGACCCCTCACCCCAAGTTGAACTGCTTCAGGTGGTCATCCTCTAGGGGCTGACCCTCCGAGGGAGGTACACCAGTGATTCTTTGTACCAAAGAATACACTTCACTCTTTTGGCTCCTGATCAAGATGTCCTTCACCAAGAGATCTTGGCAACCTTTGGAGGCTGCTGATTTGGGTACTGGGTATGTGTTTGTTTATTTCTGTTTTAGCATTTGTTTATTTATTTGCACACAATACTGTGGTCAACAGCTTGCTACTTCTCCAGGGAAGTTGTCTGCAATGCATCATTGAGGCGACAACTTAACAATTCACACTGATCATTCCCTGTGGTCTGCCATGGAGATTCATGAAAGCATGAATTGGGTGTGTTCTTGATCTTCCACTGCCAAAAATACAGAGCATGGAGGACATGATATCAAATCAGTGCTTTCAGACACCCAGTAAAGGTGATTATATATCAGAGCCTCCGTTCCCTCATCAGAAATAGAAGATAGTAACTAACAAATTTTTATCCAGGTGGGTGTATAGAGTAAAAGCATTGTTATCTATAAATCCTGAAGCCTTGTACAATGTTTGTAATTACCCTCTTTGCTATGAGTGTATAGACGTCCCCACTACGACTTCATGACTGGACATGACAAATCTCCAGGACTTGGGCTTACCCAAGCCGGATTAATGTTGTTCATAAAAATATTCATCCATCAGGGTTTGCATTTGTAGCATTTAGTTGTGCCAAATAACAGAGCCAGCCAGCGGTTTCTTAGAATTACACAGTCTAATAATGAATGCTGGAGACAGAATTTTTTTCAGCCTAAAATCTCTTCTTATAACTCAGGGTTGATGAGTGCTGCCCTGCGTTTCTCGATGGATCCAATTTAACACCAGACGAAGCAGTGACTCAGACTAACTTAAATATCTCAAGACGAGTTTCACCTTTTCCTCTGAGGCCGTATCAGTTCAATTGCATAAGTGCAAATTTATTGAAAGTGGTTTGGTGCTTAGCTTTTCTCTATTGGCAGTAATGGAGTTTAAATTTATAGCAGGCTGATGAATTTCAGATAAGAGAACCATTACCTTACAACAACATTAAGGAAAAATATATAACTCCAATTGCTGAACCTCAAATGCGTATTGTTTGAATGAGGGGAGATGGATGAGGTAGGCTGACATTTGCAAATGCAATTCCTTTCCATCCTCATGGTACTAGCCCAGGAGTTTGAAAGCATGGCATATTCCAGAAAGGGCTTGGGGTAGTTATGCATTACAAGTGCATTATAGCAAAATAGCAAAAGTAGGACATGATCTAGAGGTGAGGGATTTTTCCTTCTCTTAATTAATATAATTGGAGGTGTCTTTTGGCAATAGACCAAGGCTGTCATAGGGCTTGGGTGGTTCATTTGGTACTTGTGACATCCTCTCCCATATGTTATTTTCCTTTTATACTTGGCTTTGTCTTCCCACAGGGTGGAACTCTGGTATTACATAGACTAAAATGAAGGATGCAGTACATGTGTGAGGTCCAAAGATGCCTGGGCGTCTCCATTTTCTTGAGACTTCCAGTATATGGGGGGAGTGGGAGAGGAATGAAACTGAAACAGCTTTTTAAAAATTATGTGTGTTATATTTATGTGTTGTGTTTTTAAATGTTTATGCTGAATGAATGAATTCTTTAACTTAAAAAATGCAATATTATTTGCTACATAAAGATTATCACATAATTGATAAAATGGGGATTATAGACAGTATTTTCACACAATGGAACACAAATTTCAGGTTGTGTGATGTTCTTTATCTTTTCCCCATTTCTGTCATGCATCCTAGAAATTGTGTGAATGACATCATTTAGAGATAGTCTCTTTTGTAAATAATTTATTTTGATTGTAGTTGATTTACAGTGTTTCAGGTGAGCAGTGTGACTCAGTCCCACATACATATGTATATCTATTATATTTCAGTTCCAGTATAGGTTATTACCAACTATAGTTTCCTGTGCCATACAGTAAGTCCTTGTTTATTTTATATAGTAATGTGTATCTATTAATCCCAAATTCCTAATTTATCTCTTTGTCCCTTTCCCCTTTAGTAACCATTAGTTTAATTTCTAAGTCAGTGAGCCTGTTTCTGTCTCGTAAACAAGTTCATTTGTATCTTTTTTTGAGATTACACATATAAGTGATATCATATGATACGTCTTTCTCTGACTTAACTTCACTTTGTATGAATATAAAGTCTTAACATGAAATGATTTGTGGGTTTGTGTGTCAAATAACCCTTTCTACTTTTCCATTTCCACCCCATTTCCCTATGGGCCATAGCTTTCCAAAAAATTTCATTCTTGGGCAAGTTACTTACTTTTCTGGCTCTTGTTGTCATCCATAAAATGTATGTGTGTCTGAGGCAGGGGTAGAGGTATGGGGGGTCCCCAGCACCACCACAATCCAAGGTGAGACCCCAGATTTCCCCAGGGTGAGAGGCATTTTCCCAGCTTTTAGAGAGAGGGTCACTTCAGTCCCCAGGGAAATCCCACTTGGGATGATTTCTCTGTGGTCTTCTTTCAGACCAAGGCCCCGTCTTTGCAGTTCATGCTATCCATGGGGAACCAGCCACTACAAATGCCCCAACCCTTCTGAGACGGGAGTGGCTGAAGAATGAGCCATAAAAATTGTCATTTTATTTATTTTATTGACATTTAGTTGATTTACAGTGTTGTGTTATTTTCATGTGTACAGCCAAGTGATTCAGATAGGTAGGTAGATAGATAATTCTTTATCCAATTCTTTCCCTTACAGATTATTACCAGATCTTGAGTGTGCTATACAGTAAGTCCTTGTTGATTACCTATTTTATATAGCGTAGTGTATATATTTTAATCCCAAAGTCCTAATTAATCCTTCCCCACCCTCACCATTTCCCCTTTGGTAACCATAAGCTTGTTTTCTATGTCTATGAGTCTATTTCTGATTTGTAAATGAGTTCATTTGTATCATTTTTTTAGATTTCACATATGAATGATATCATATGACATTTGCCT
Organism: Cervus canadensis; assembly: GCF_019320065.1. NCBI lineage: Eukaryota > Metazoa > Chordata > Mammalia > Artiodactyla > Cervidae > Cervus > Cervus canadensis. The sequence continues at coordinate 61,206,514 of NC_057393.1, read as the reverse complement.
TTGTCTGGCTTACTTAAATTAGTACAATAATCTCTAGGTCCATCCATGTTGCTACAAATGGCATTATTTCATTTTTAGGGCTGAGTAATGTACCATTGTATATATATACCACATCTTTTTTATCCTTTCATCTATTGATGGACACTTAGGTTGCATCCATGTTTTGACTATTGTAAATAGTGCTGGAGTGAACACTGGGGTGCATGTATCTTTTGGAATTATGGTTTTCTCCAGATATATGCCCAGCAGTAGGATTGCAGGACTATTTATGGTAGTTCTATTTTTAGGTTTTAAGAAACCTCTGTACTGTTCTCCATAGTTTCTGTACCAATTTATATTCCCACCAACAGTGTAGGAACAACCGCCTTTCTCCACACTCTCTCCAGCATTTATTATTTGTAGACTTTTGATCATGGCCATTTAGAGTGTTGTAAGGTGGTTGATACCTCTTTATAGTTTTGATTTGCACTTTTCTTATAATTAGCAGTGTTGAGTATTTTTTCATGTGCCTGTGGGCCTTCTGTATGTCTTCTTGGAGAAATGTCTATTTAGATCTTCTGCCCATTTTTTTATTGGATTATTTGGGATTTTTTTTTTTTTATACTGAGCTGTATGTGCTGTTTGTATATTTTGGGAATTAACCCCTTGTTGGTTGCCTCATTAGTGGAATATTTTCTTCCATTTCATAGATTGTTGTATTATTTCATTGATGGTTTTCTTTGCTGTGCAAAAGTTTTTAAGTTTCATTAGGTCCCATTTGTTTCTATCAATGAATATTTAGGTTGCTTCCAAGTCTTGGCTATTGTAAATAGTGCTGCAGTGAATACTAGGTACATGTATCTTTTTGAATTATACTTTTCTCCTGTGTCATTTTAGACACCATTCCTCTGACCTTTGTCCCAGCAATGTGGACAGGCAATGGAAGTTCTACACATTCAGTGTCTTTCCTGTTTGGTTTGTAATCTCTGTCCTATGATATCAGAGTCAGCCAGCACTTAAAACACAGTTCTTTTTAAGAGAGAATCTTCAGTTTTCTGTAAATAATACAGAGGGATTTGTGTAGAATGAGACATTCATTTTGTAGTTATTCACACAGCACATTTGAAAGAAAGGGAACTGAATTCAGTTGGCTGGTGGTTTATTAGGAAAAGAACTGGCTATTAACTGAACTCAGGAAAGTTTGAATGAAATTAAATAGACAAACACATGATGTTTTGCCAGCAGTTTTTTCAACCAAGAAACAGTTTTTGGTGTGGCCCAATCTTGGAAAGGTTGATACTGTCATTCTAGGCCAGAGCAACTGACTCTGGTCCCTTGTTATAAAAGCCCGTTAGAAAACACCCAGACTAATGTGGCCTCGGGGGGAAAATTATATTTCAAATGCAAATTGCAGAGCAGTGTCCATAGCTGATCCAAGAACATCTAGTATAATTTTAATATGGAGCCTTTGAGGGTCTAACAGTAATCCCAAGCTGTTTGTTTTTAACATAAGGACAATGGTACACGTCAAAATCATAAAACTAAAAGTGACCGCAACTATCATATTACATTTTGATTCACAAACATAACTTTGAAAATAAGAGATTATTTAGTTCAGTTTTCTTATTTTACAGAGAAGAGACTACGACCTATAGAAATGACCCACGTGCCTTCCCTGGGGTAGAGATTCTAGTCCCATCTCCTTTTTGTAGTGTCTTGCCTGATAGAAATTGACATCGTGGAGCTTCATGAATTAGGAAGGACAGATTACTTTTTTGGTCCTATTTTAATTTTTCTCAAAACTCATAAAATATCATTAGAGTGCTTTTTAATTTTTTCTGAAAAGCAGGAAATCGTAAGATTGATAAATAGTTTAATGTGAACCTGATGGCTTGATTAATTAATCACCAAGCTGAGGAACCACTACAATTCATATGTCAATTCAGACTATTTTCGGGAAATGATTTGAATCAATTGCTAATGAAATTGAGAAATTTAGGAGCCACTTTCTGACTTCCAAATGACAGGGCTCATATTTAACTCAAGAGACGTGACAGTTAATGACAACATAAAAAGTGCCATGAATTATTTTCCAGATCATGGGAAAATTACAGCATCTCCCCATTGAAACAGCTCACAGCTCATCAGCATGAAAATAAACAGCCTTAATCACATGCTAAGAAATCTTCGATGCTGTTTAAAAATCTAGGTTCTTTTTTGAAATAAACAAAGACCATAATCCTCAGGAATAATTGTAATATTTCATAACCTCTTCCTTAATACAGAGTGATAGATGAACCTAGTCTAACTGATATTACTCCTGAAATAATATGGGAAAAAAACAGTATGGATCATTGTAATTAATAACTCTAATTACTTTAAATCCTTATACTAGGTAGAGGTTAATTTCTCTTCCCTACTTTAATTCATAGGCTGAGGTTTCCAACCTGTATATGTATAAAAGGGCTTGCTTTGTATATCTTTCCATAACTTTTCACTTCTAGGCAGACTCTTTAATGAACTTAACATTACATTGAGATATAACAAGACAGTTGTTATGTATTAATGAAATATCAATGGCAAATGGGAAAGTGCACTGATCAATATTTAATCTAATTAAGGTGTATACAAGGCAATATTATGTAATTAACTCAAAAAAGCATAAGTGATACATGCATATTTAAATTTTTATTAATATATTTGTTAAGAATTTTTACATCATGCTGTTTTATGGGCTTACTTGAGAGACATAAAATTAAAATGTTTGTCAAGATGCTACTGGAGCAACTATTAAATGTGGCTTTTAATCATCTTAACAGTCTTTAGGGTTCCCGTGCAGTTCTGATAGTCTCACTAAGGATGAAAGATGAATTTTCCAACAAACAAGAGTCCATATATAAAACCTTTCTGGAATGGTCTTTTAATTTTTTTCTTCTAGGTTCTCACGCTGCTTTGCAAAGCGAATGTATAACAGGATTTGTACAGGTAAGAAAATTTGAAATATGTTTACTATTTTTAAGAACATTCTTTAAAGAGCTACATGTTGCCAGGGAGAAAATATATGGAACTGTAAATATCATTGGGTTACTCTACATATATCTTTTGGGATTTTAATACCACAGCTTCACAAATTCCTGTAGAATTGTAATTTGGGGGAGGGGGAGTGAATTTTGGTGGGATGGTGGTTATGTATCTCATACAAAGACCAGAATAGACTGTTATGATTTTCTACTTTCCAAATATACAAAGCTGCAATATGGGAAAACACTTAAATGGGATCTTGAAGCAAATCCAGAAACAGGCCATTGTGCATAGACATTAACATGGATGGTGCTGTGGGATGTACATTTGTGCTAAGTAAGAACAGGTTCAAGGTTACAAAGCCTAAGCTCCTTTTTAGGTCATTGCTCAGAAAGTTTGTAGTGTCTCATGGTTCTCTAAACCCTGCAGGCAAATCTAGCTCTTGAACCAGAGAACCATCTACTTAAATGTACTCATTTCATGTGCAGATATTAATAGATGTGGTTAGAGACTCTTTGATTGCTGTAGCTGCTGGAACACCAAAACTATAGGAGAATTTTTATCTGAATAAATATATAAAGACTGACTGTGGTTGCACAATGATCTTATTCTAAAAGCTTTCATTGCTTCCCTCCATCCTACCATTTTATTGTGGAAAGAAGATTGGAGTCACTGGGACAATTTATTGTTCTCATACATTCCTGGTATGTATATCTTGCCTAAATGTTGGGATGGCATTTCTGTTTTTATCTCTGTGAATGAGGGAGTGAGGGATAAGTCATACCTTATGACTTCCCATCTCTCCTGTGAGTGATGATAACAACAGGGTTGAGTCATCATATATTACACACACAACATATTTTTCTTCCTCTCTCTTGAGAAGGGCTGCAAATGCTGAAGATGACAGTTAAGGAAGATGAAAAATCCATAAAAGGTATGGGATAAAGATGTTCCAAATAGAAGTAAACTTTTAAATACTTCTGTGTGACTGTGTGGGTAATGAAGCCATTGATACGTGTGTGGCAAGCTAACAAGAATGGCTGAAAATGATTACCTTCACCTCTGGGCTTTTTTCACTGTAGTTAGAATCATCTTGAGTCCATAATTCCTGTTGTGCTACAAATCTTTTATAGCTAGACAGTTTTTAGGCCTAAGCAACTCTTAAGGTGAGCAAGGGAAAGATTCACAATGTCCTTCCTTGTGTAGGCTCGTGTCTGAGCCCAGTCTCATGGTGAGGCAGGATAACCCACCTTGGAGTTTGTGAGGGAGCAGGAGAACTGACTAACCCAGATAATCAAAAACTCCCCTACCTCATACTGTCCCCAGAAGGAAATGTGCAAATGAGAATTCTGGCATTTGATTACCCTTTTCATATTAAAACTGAAGTTTTAAAGGTTCTTTGCCTATAAAGGAACAATTGATCCTTCATCTTAAGGAAAAGGAAACAAATCAGCAAAGAACACAGCTAAACTCTTTAGGAGGGTTTTCTAACAGTCATTTCTAAATTTGATGTGATAAAAGTATTCCAAGTGGCCTATTACCCTCAACTCTTAATTTGCAAAGAAAAATGGTTCTTTAATTTCTCTGTCATTTTTAAGCCTTTCTTTTTTATCAGCTTCGTTGAGGTGAACTTTACATACCAAAAAGAAAAAAAATCATGAATTTTAAATGTACAACTTTATGAGTTTGGCAAATATGTAGTCATTTAATAACAACAGTTAAGATACAGAATAATTCAATCACCCGAACAAGTTTCATCCTTCTCCTTTGCAGTCAATACCCTTCCATGACAGTGAGGCAACAACTGATACTATTTCTGTAATTTTGCCTTAACTAGAATTTTATTCTTATGGAATTGTAAGATTGTCTTTTCTGTTAGGCTTCCTTTACTTAGCATAATGCTTTTGAGATTCATCATGCGGCTGGTTATTTCAATAGTGTGCTTTCATACTGGTGAATAGAACTCTTTGAATGGATATGCCATAATGTTTAATTCACCAATTAATATATTTTTGGTTTAATTTTTAGCTATAAAGACTAAGATCCATATGAACATTTGAGTACAAATCGTTCAACAGCCCTATGTTATCATTTGCCTTGAATAAAAAGAAGTGGAAATGCTGGGTCGAATGGTAACTGTGCATGCATGCTCAGTCATGTCCAACTCTTTGCGTAGCCCACCAGGCTCCTCTGTCCATGGGATTCTCCAGGCAAGAAAACCAGAGTGGGTTGCATGCCCTCCTCCAGGGGATCTTCCCAACATAGGGATCGAACCCACATCTCTTGTGGCTAATGCATTGGCAGGCGGATTCTTTACCACTGAGCTGCCAGAGATACACAGAAGTGGGAATGCTAGATTGAATGGTAAAGCTAAGTGTGAATTCTTAGAAACTGCCAAGATGTTATTTAAAGTGACTATGTAACTTTGTATTCACACCAGCAATGTATGAGAGATCTAGCTACTTCATATCTTCACCGAGACTAAGGTTGGTGGTCTTTTTATTTATACCACATCTTTTTTTTTCCCCATTCATTTGCCAATGGGCATTTGGCTTGTTTACATGCCTTGGCTATTTTAAGTAGTGCTACTATGAACATTGAGATGAATGTATCTTTTTGAATTTGAGTTTTCATCTTTTCTAGATGATTACAGGATCATACAGTAGCTCTATTTTTATTTTTTAAGGAGCCCCATACTGTTTTCCATGGTAGCTGTACCAATTTACATTCCCATTAAGAGTTTAGGAGGTTTCCATTTCCTCCACACCTTCTCCAGCATTTATTATTTGTAGACTTTTTGAGATGACCATTGTGACTGGTACAAGGTGATATGTCATTATAGCTTTGATTTGCATTCCTCTAATACAGTAAGCCCCCTACATAGAAACCTTGTGCTTTCTGAACTTTATAGTACTGTATGCAGTAGTACAGAATCTTTATCTCAAGCCCAGATGTCTGCAAGCAAGCATAAAAGCAGTGGTGATGTAGCTGGTACTACTGTACTTTTCAAGGCACTTTACAGTAGGAATAAAAAATATCTTAGTTTTTGTAGTTTTTGTTTGTTTTTTTATGTATTATTTGTGTGAAAAGTATTATAAACCTACTACATTACAGTTCCTATAAAGCTGGCTGTGTTTGTTGGCTACCTAACTTCATTGGACTTAAAAACATGCTCTCAGAATGGAACTTGTTCATATGTAGGGGCTTACTGTAATTAGCAATATTGAACATATTTTTCATGTGCCTATTGGCCTTCTGTATGTCATCTTTGGATAAATGTCTATGTAGATCTTCCACCTATGTTTTGATTGGATCACTTGTCTCTTTGAAATTGAACTGTTTGAGCTGTTTGAATATGCTGGAGTTTAATCCCTTGTTGGTCACATTGTTTGCAAATATTTTCTCTCATTCTGTATGGTGTCTTTTCATTTTGTTGCTTCCCTTTGCTGTACAAAAGCTTTTTAAGTCCCATTTATTTTTGCTTTTGTTTCCATTACTGTAGGAGATGTGTTCAAAAAATATTGCTGTGATACACATTGTAGAGTGTTTTGCCTATGTTTTCCTCTAGGAGTTTTATAGTATCCAGGTCTTTTGCTTTCTGAGCTAAGTTTATTTCTGGGTATTTTATTCTTATGAGTCATGCTTTTTTTGTGTTTCCTTAAAAAAGCTTTGCTTAACTCAAGGCCACTAATATTTCTTCATTATTTTTAGTTAATAATTTTAGACCTGTGATCCATGATGAGTTATATATGGTGTAAGATTAGGGTTCAGGTTCATTTTTTCCAATATGAGGTCTAGTTGTTTCAGTACCATTTGTTGAAAAGGAACTTCTTGCATCCACTGAATTTCCTTGGCATATTTGTTCAAAATCAATTAACCATATAGGTGCAATACTATTTCTGTAACTGTCTATTCCATTAAACTGTATGCCTATCACACTATTTTAATTACTGTAGCCTAATAGTAAGTCTTGCTAACTTGCTTCATACACTGATGATTTACAGTTTCAAAATAGGCTTGACTATTCTAGCCTTTGCATTTCCATAACTTTAGAATCAAATTGTCAATGTTTTTAAAAATCCTGCTGGGAATTTGATTGAGATTGCATTGAGGCTCTAATTTTGTAAAATTGGACACTAACATTTAGTCAATCTTTAGATGTATGAACACTGTATAATTCAGTAATATGTTTCAGTTTTCAACATATTCATCTTTTATAGCTTGTCTTATATTTATCTGTAAAAATTTCATGTTGACATTGCAAATGGTACTTTTAATTAATCCAATTATTGATTGCTAGTATAAGATCCCCTGGAGAAGGAAAAGGCTACCCACTCCAGGATTCTGGCCTGGAGAATTCCATGAACTGTATAGTTCATGGGGTCACAAAGAATTGGACACGACTGAGTGACTGTCACTTTCACTTATAGTATATAGAAATACAATCAATTTTGTATATGAACATTTTGTCCTGCCATCTTACTAAAATCACTTGTCAGTTTGCCTAGCTTCATGTTGTGTGCAATAGGTCTTCACTCCTTTTAAATCTGTTTATTTTTCTTACCTTATTGCACTAGTTAAGATTTCCTGTGTGTATGTTAGTCACTGTGTCGTATCTGAATCTCTGTAACCCCATGGACTGTAGCCTTCCAGGCTTCTTTGTCCATGGAACTCTCCAAGCAAGAATACAAGAGTGGGTTGCCATTTTCTTCTCCATAAGATTGCCTACACAACATTAAATAGAGTTGGTGAGATCACATATCATTGTTTCCTATCACGGACATAAAGCATTCAACCTTACAATGATGTCCAGTGTAGTTTTTCATCAGGTTGACGAATTTTCTTTCCTACTGAGAGAAATTGAAAAAAAATGTAAATAATTGGAGAGGCATATTTTATATTCATGGACCTGAAAATGCTAAAAAAAAAACTTCAGAAAACTTTGAAAAGTCAGAGGGATTATGCTATCTGACTTCAAGATTTGTTCTAAACTTACAGTAATTGAAATCTGTGATGTTAGAGTCAAGGTAGAGGGACAATGAAATAGAAAAAAGAAACTAGAGATAGATATCTGATTAGTTTACCTTCAACAAAGAAGGAAATACTATTTAATGGAGAATAAATAGCTGTTTCAACTTATAAGAAATGAGTAACCTAATTTTAAATATGGACAGACCATTTTATGGATAGAACAGAAGTCCCACTATAATATGTAATAGAGGTTTTGGAGAAAGGAAGAGAATGAATGTAAAGCAATATTCTAAATCATAACTGGTAATTACTAAGTAGTAAATTGAAAGGGAGACAGAGCAAGACTAAAGTACACACAGTAAGAGCACCAAAGTTGTATTGAGGTATACACCTCAGGGCATTGTTAGTAAAGACAAAATCTACTTATTTGCACATCTTTGCCTCAGAACATGCTGCAAGAATTCAGGTTACAATAGGTTTGTCATCAACAGTATTGGAAACAAGAAGACGTGAAACACCTGTAAGTACAGATGCAAACACTTTGAAAGTACTTTGATCCTAGAAGTCTGTGACCACAAATACTATCAGGTAAGGGTGAGTTTCATCTCAGACTGTTTACAGGCTGTTTCTGAAAATAGCTACTTTTTGGAGGATAAAGTACATCAGGGAAGAAAGTTAACCCAGAAAGAAACAGAAGTATGTGCGAATATATAGTGGATGGAAGTGAGAACTACTCATTGGTAGGTCTAAATAAGTATTATGAAAAGAAAAGAATCTCACAATAATATGAATTAATATTCTAGGCATTTTCCACATGGACATTGATGGAGGCAAGAAAAAAATCAGGAAAATGAAAGCATGTGCGACTCTTATATTGGTCTGGAGGAAACAGTTACTAATTAACTGACTCCAGACTTTAAATGAAATAAAAACTACAATAAGGGGTAACAGAATTACCTCACATAGGGATTGCTCAGTTAATGATGTTGTACCATAAGAACCTGAAAAAATATACCATTTTTTTCCAATATGACTCCTTTTTTCCTTGGCATAGTGACTTATCACCTAAAAACACATTAAGTAAATGCCCTCTAAGATCTGCTGTTTTCTAAGATGTTATATTTTCAAGCAGAAATCCTCACCAATTTACTAGACACACTGTCTAGCCAGAGACTATCATATGGAACAAATTTAAACTGCAGGCACGGCTCAATGAACAACATTTTTATTTGTGAATATATGCCAAATGAGAAGAGGAGTTGCTTCTTCCTCTCTTCAGCCTGTGCACTTTTTTCAAACGTTTCAATGTGCTTCTAGACCTACCTTTATTTTGCCAAGATCGATCTTTCCTCTTGCTTTTATTTATGAGTCCAAACCATAAACTCCAAAATGTTAACTAAGAAAGAGGTGTATAATAGTGAATTCACCTTCCAAAGAGTGAGCTCTGCCCTTCCTCTCCACCAAACAGCACCTACTCTGAAATTTTCTCTTTGCTACATGGAGAATACAATAAATCTGTATTACATCAGGTATTTATTGGCTTTAAAATTATTATCCCACAAAGTTATTTACTTATTCAGTGTACATAGTTATTATTTGTGAGATTATGTGGAGTCTTAACACTTAAAATGAAGCACATCTAATTTTTCCCATTCCCAATTGATAGACCTGGTTTTATCTGTTTCAGCTTTAACATGTAAAAGAGATTACAAGGCATCACTCTTGGCATTATAAGAAAAAGCTTGGAAAAGTGAAAACTAATAAATGTTCTTGAACTTATCAAAGAACTGAGGTCACAGGGCAAACTGCCCCTTTAAAATCTGGAGACATTGGTGCATACAGAGAGATACAGCACTCGACATTTGCTTACCTGGACGTGAAGCCTCCAGAAGCCACAGTTATATAAATGCTTCTTTTACTAGTAATTTTGACAGTTTGCTGTAAGCTAAGTGGTAACTAGCTTGATTAGGACATTCCTGGGGGCTGCAGTCAAAGGAGAGTACTTAACACTGTCTTGGGCTTTTCTTCCAGGAACTCCACAACTTCGCACAGTATGCATTCAAGAAAAACCTCCTGTGGCTCTGACAGGGGAAGCGCTGCAAGGGTAAGCCTCTCATTTTCTTCTCGGAAACGAAGACTGACAATCTCCAAAGAGATATATTTTGCCGTAGAGCAATATTGAAACCTTATCTCACATAGGGAAAGAGATTTTCTTCCCCGGTAGTCCTTTCTAGGATTAGGATTTCATCTAAAGCAGGGGAAAGGAAACATGAACAGCAGTTTCAAGGAAATATATCAGGAACTGGGTACAAGGAAGATGGGAGGAGCTATCTGCCTGGAAAAGGAATAGAAACAGGGGTGAAGGCCACACTCTGAGACCAAGTTCCACTAAAAGACTTTCTTACCTTCTCTGCACCCATCCCCCACACCAACAGTCAGTGTAGCGGAGAATTTACAACTGAAAATCTATAAAACTTAGACCCCTCTGAGAAACTGTGTAACGAGAAACCTTAAAGCCAAAAGAGGAAATAAATAATGACACTAGAGGAGTTTGGAATCTCTACCCCTTACAGCTACAGCAAACGTTAAAATACAGCCCAACTCACATGTAGATTACCATAAATCCTGTCCTCTAAAGGTCTATTTCCTGCAGTTGACTATTGATACATGTCAACTTTGAATTTTTTATTAAAAGGCATACTAAAAGTCACAGTTTTGGAAGACTTGGCAATCATAACCACATTCAGCTATGTGAATTAACAGATAAGGTATTTCAAATAACCATGATTAATATGTTAATAGCATGTAAGATCAGATGGGTAATGTCAGCAGAATTGTAGAAATTTCAAAAGTAAATGTTAGAAATCAAAAACACAGTTAAAGAAGGCCTTCAGGAGGCTCATAAATAGACTTACCCACAGTTAAGCAAAGAACTAGTAAACTTGAAGATAGATCAATAAAGACAAAATTAAAACACAAGCAGAGAAAAAAGAACAAAAACCCGAGAACTCTGTGTGTGTGTGTGTGTGTGTATATATAATTGCAATACCAGAAAGAATGGGGCAGAAGAAATGTTTGAAGTGATAATTGCTGAGATGCTACCAAAATTATTCCCAGAAACCAAACCACAGATTGCAGAAGTTCGGAACACCAAGCAAGATAAGTACCAAAAATGACCACATCTAGATGTATTATTGATATGTTTACCTGTAGAAAAACCAAAGACAAGAGAAAATGCTGAAAGAAACCAATGAAAGAAGAAAACCTTCCCAATGTAGGGGACAAGGATATGAACACGGCAAACATCTCATTGGGATCCATGCAAGCAAAAGTAGAATACTGCAAAATATTCTAAGTGTTGACAGAAAATGACCAACATAGAATTCAATGTCTAGCAAAAGCATTTTTAAAAAGTATATGAGAAATAGACTTTCTAAAACAAAAACATAGCAAGTTTGTTACCAGAAGAACAGTCCAATTAAAAAACTAAAAGAATTTCTTCAGACAGATGAAAAGTTTCTAGATCAAAAACTTGGATCTACCTTAAGAAAGGAAGTGTGTCAGAGAAGGAACAAAGATAAAAATAAATATTTTTATTATTCTTCATTCATCTAAAAGCAATAAAGTAGTAATGTATTGAGTAACTGTAACTTATGTGTAAGTGAAATATATTACAGAAATTTCACAAGGGATAGTTGGAGGAATTAATACTCTGTTATAAGGTCCCTGCACGATACATGAAGTTGTATAATGTCATTTGAAAGATGATTTAAATTGTTAACCTATATATTGTGAGCCCTAAGGAAATCACTAAAAACATGTTAAAAGGAAATAAAAATGATATACCAAGGGGAGACAATTGAGAACAATTGAGAATCATATAAATTCTCAATTAAAAACCAAAGAAGACAAACAAGAGGTAAAAAGAAGCAAAGAACAAATGTAGTGTTTAGAAAACAGTTACAAAGATGGCAGAATTCAATCCAACTATATCAAAAGCCACTTATAAATGGACTAAAGAGTTAAAACCCCAAGATTGTCAGACAAGAGAAAGAAACATAATTATCTGTTATCTAGAAGAAAAACATTTTAAATATAAAGACTGCAGATAAGGGAAAGCAGTGGTAAGTAATACAAGATGCTTAACATCAAAATTAAGCTGGAGTAACTATATTAATTTCAGATAAAGTAGACTGTCAGAGATAAAGAAAGATATTACATAATGATAGAGGGAAGTCAGTTCTTCAAGAACACACCAAAAATTATAAACCCATTGGTACCTAACAAAAGAGCATCAAAATGCATGAGGCAATAATTAATAGAATAGAAAGGAGAATAGATTAGTCCGCTATTATACTTGCAGACTTCAACACAACTCTGTCAGTAATTGATAGATTAGGCAGGCCAAAAATCAGTAAAAACATAAGTGACCTGGACAGCACTATAAATCAATTTGATCAAATTGACATAAATAGAATACTCCATCAAAGAACAGGAGAATACTCATTTTTCTCAAGAACACATGAAATAGTCACCAAAATAGAATGATACACTAGGCCATGACATACATCTTAACATTTTTAAAAGAATAGAAATCATGCAGAGTATGCTTTTAGATTACCACAGTATTAAACAAGAAGTCAGTACCAGAAAGATAGCTGGAAAATGTCCAACTATTTGGATATTAAATAGCACACTTCTAATTAATCACTAGGTCAAACAAGTTTCCAAGAAATTTTAAATTATCTTAAACTAAATGAAAATATAACATGAAAATATTCTTAGCAATTTATAGCATTAACTACTTATATTTTAAAAAAGAGAAATTTACAGTTGATTTCCTAAACATCCACCTAAGAAAACTACAGTAAGGAGAACAAATTGAACCTAAAGCAAGCAAAGGAAATAAATTACAAAAACTAGATGAGGAATCAACAAAAGTTAAAAGAGGAAAACACAAGAAAATGAATAAATCAAAAAGTGCTTATTTGAAAAGATTAATAAAAATTGATAAGGCTCTAGACAGCCTAGACCTGAAAAAGAAAAATGATACAAATTACAAATATCAGGAATGAGAGAGAGATCATTACTACTACTACCAAGGACAGTAAAAAGATAAAAAGAAGTACTATGAACAACTATATGCCCAAAAATTAGACAACAGATAAAACAATCTAATGTCTTAAATTACAAAGATTACCATATCTCTTTTGAGAAATAGATATTCTGAACAGTACAACATAACTATTAATGAAATAGAGTTCATTATTTACGAATTTCCAAAAATAAAATCACCAGGTCCAAGTAGTTTTACTGGTTAATTCTATCAAACTATTAAGGAAAAAATGATACCATTCTCCACAGTATATTTTAAAATACTTTCTTCATGAGGAAACACATCCCAACTAGTTTTATGAGACCATAATTACCCTAAAATAGAAACCTGATAAAGACATTATAGCAAAGGAAACTACAGGTTGATATATCTCAGTTCAGTTCAGTTGCTCAGTCGTATCTGACTTTTTGCGACCCCATTGACTACAGATCACCAGGTTTCCCTGTCCATCACCAACTCCCAGAGCCTGCTCATACTCATCTCCATTGAATCAGTGATGCCATACAACCATCTTCTCTTGCCGCCTTGAAACTTTCCCAGCATCAGGGTCTTTTCCAATGAGTCAGCTCTTTGCATCAGGTGGCCAAAGTATTGGAGTTTCAGCTTCAGCATCAGTCCTCCCAATGAATATTCAGGACTGATTTCCTTTAGGATGGACTGCTCTCCTTGCTGTCCAAGGGATTCTCAAGAGTCTTCTCCAACACCACAGTTCAAAAGCATAAATTCTTTGGTTCTCAGCTTTCTTTATAATCCAACTCTCACATCCATACATGACTACTAGAAAAACCATAGCTTTGACTAGATGGACCTTCGTTGGCAAAGTAATGTCTCTGCTTTTTAATATGCTGTCTAGGTTTATCATAACTTTTCTTCCAAGGAGCAAGCGTCTTTTAATTTCATGGCTGCAGTCACCATCTGCAGTGATTTTGGAGCACAAAAAATAAAGTCTGTCACCATTTCCACTGTTTTCTCATCTATTTGCCATGAAGTGATGGGACTGGATGCCATGATCTTAGTTTTCTGAATGTTGAGTTTTAAGTCAACTTTTTGACTCTCTCCTCTTTCACTTTCATCAAGAGGCTCTTTAGTTCTTCTTTACTTTGTGCCATATGGGTGGTGTAATCTGCATATCTAAGGTTACTGATATTTCTCCCAGCAATCTTGATTCTAGCTTGTGCTTCATCCAGTCCACCATTTCACATGATGTACTCTACATCTAAGTTAAATTAGCAGGGTGACAATGTGCAACCTTGACGTACTCCTTTTCCTATTTGGAACCAGTCTGCTGTTCCATGTCCAGTTCTAACTGTTGCTTCTTGACCTGCACACAGATTTCTCAGGAGGCAGGTCAGGTGGTCTGGTACTCCCATCTCTTTAAGGGTTTTCCACAATTTGTTGTGATCCACACAGTCAAAGGCTTTGGCATAGTCAAAGCAGTAGTAGATGTTTTTCTGGAACTCTCTTGCTTTTTTGATGATCCAATGGATGTTAGCAATTTGATCTCTGGTTCCTCTGACTTTTTCTAAATCCAGCTTGAACATCTGGAAGTTCATGGTTCACGTACTGATGAAGACTGGCTTGCAGAATTGAGCATTACTTTGCTAGCATGTGAGATGAGTGCGACTCTGCGGTAGTTTGAGCATTCTTTGGCATTGCCTTTCTTTGGGATTGGAATGAAAACTGACCTTTTCCAGTCTCGTGACCACTGCTAAGTTTTCCAAATTTAGTGGCATATTGAGTGCAGCACTTTCACAGCACCATATTTCAGGATTTGAAATAGCTCAGCTGGAATTCCCTCTCTTCTACTAGCTTTGTTCATAGTGATGCTTTCTAAAGCCCACTTGACTTCACATTCCAGGATGTCTGGCTCTAGGTGAGTGATCACACCATTGTGGTTATCTGGGTTATGAAGATCTTTTTTGTATAGTTCTTCTGTGTATTCTTGCCACCTCTTCTTAATATCTTTTGATTCTGTTAGGTCCATACCATTTCTGTCCTTTATTGTGCACATCTCTGCATGAAAATTTCCCTTGGTATCTCTAATTTTCTTGAAGAGATTTCTAGTCTTTCCCATTTTATTGTTTTCCTCTATTTCTTTGCATTGATCGCTGAGGAAGGCTTTCTTATCTCTCCTTGCTATTCTTTGGAACTCTGCATTCAAATGGGAATATCTTTCCTTTTCTTCTTTGCCTTTCACTTCTGTTCTTTTCACAGCTATTTATAAGGCCTCCTCCGGCAACCATTTTGTCTTTTTGCATTGCTTTTGTGGGGGGATGGTCTTGATCACTGCCTCCCGTACAATGTCACGAACTTCTGTACATAGTTCTTCAGGCTCTCTATCAGATCTAATTGCTTGAATCTATTTGTCACTTCCACTGTATAATTGTAAGGGATTTGATTTAGGTCATACCTGAATGCTCTAGTGGTTTTCCCTACTTTCTTCAATTTAAGTCTGAATTTGGCAATAAGGAGTTCATGGTCTGAGCCACAGTCAGCTCCTGGTCTTGTTTTTGCTGACTGTATAGAGCTTCTCCATCTTTGGCTGCAAAGAACATAACCCATCTGATTTTGGTATTGGCCATCTGGTGATGCCCACGTGTAGAGTCTTCTCTTGTGTTGTTGGAAGAGGGTGTTTGCTATGACCAGTGTGTTCTCTCAGCAAAACTCTTGTTAGCCTTGTTAGCCTGCTTCGTTTTGTACTCCAAGGTCAAATTTGCCTGTTACTCCAGGTATCTCTTGACCTCCTACTTTTGCATTCCAGTCCCCTATAATGAAAAGGACATCTTTTTTGGGTGTTAGTTCTAGAAGGTCTTGTATAGAACCATTCAACTTCAGCTTCTTCAGCATTATTAGAAGCTTGGATTACTGTGGTATTGAAAGGTTTACCTTGGAAATGAACAGAGATCATTCTGCCATTTTTGAGATTGCAATACGTAATTGGACTCTCTTTTTTGACTGTGAGGGTTACTTCATGTCTTCTAAGGGATTCTTGCCCACAGTAGCAGATATAATGGTCATCTGAGTTAAATTCACCCATTCCAGTCCATTTTAGTTCACTGATTCCTAAAAGGTTGATGTTCACTCTTGCCATCTCCTGTTTTATCACTTCCAATTTGCCTTGATTCATGGACCTAACATTCCAGGTTCCTATACAATATTGCTCTTTACAGCATCAGAGTTTACTTCCAACACCAGTCACATCCACAGCTAGGTGGTGTTGTTGCTTTGGCTCTGTCTCTTCATTCTTCCTGGAGTTATTTCTCCATTTCTAGTAGCATATTAGGCACCTACCAACCAGGGGAGTTCATCTTTCAGTGTTCTATCTTTTTGCCTTTTCATAATGTTCATGGGGTCCTCAAGGCAAGAATACTGAAGTGGTTTGCCATTCCCTACTCAAGTGGACCACGTTTTGTCAGAACTCTCCACCATCACCCATCTGTCTTAGATGGCCCCACACGGCATGGCTCACAGTTTCATTGAGTTAAACAAGACTGTGATCCATGTGATCAAATTGGTTAGTTTTCTGTGATTGTGGTTTTCAGCCTGTCTGCCCTCTAATGGAGAAGGATAAGAGGCTTATGAAAGCTTCCTGATGGGAGAGACTGACTGAGGGGGAAACTGGGTCTTGTTCTGATGGGTGAGGCCATGCTCAGTAAATTTTTAATCCAATTTTCTGTTGAAGTAGAGAAGGAAAGGGCAACCCATTCCAGTACTCTTGCCTGGAGAATTCCGTGGACAGAAGAACCTCGTAGGTTATAGTCCATAGGGTTGCAGAGAGTCAGGCACAACTGAGCGACTTCACTTTCATTTTCTGTTGATGGGTGGGGCTTTGTTCCCTCCCTGTTATTTACCTGGGATCAAACTATGGTGGAGGTAATGAAGATAATGGGGACCTCCTTCATAAGGTCCCATGCATGCACTGCTACACTCAGTGCCCCCAACCCTGCAGCAGGCCACCACCAACCCACGAATCTGCCAGAGACTCCTGGACACTCATGGGCAAGTCTGGGTCAGTCTCTTGTGGGGTCACTGCTCCTTTCTCCTGGGTCCTGGTGCACACAAGGTTCTGTTTGTGCCCTCCGAGAGCCTGTTTCCCCAGTCCTGTGTAAGTTCTGGAAGCTCTGTGGTGGGGTTAATGGCGACCTCCTCCAAGAGGGCTTATGCCATACCCAGGTCTGCTGCACCCACACCCCTGCCCCTGCAGCAGTCCCCTGCTGACCCATACCTCCTCAGAAAACACCCAAACACAATTCTGTCTCAGTCTCTGTGGGGTCTCTGGGTCCTGGTGTGCACAAAGTATGTTTGAGCCTTCTGAGCATCTCTGGTGGGTGTGGGGTTTGATTCTAAATGCGATTTCACCCCTCCTACCATCTTACTGGGGCTTCTCCTTTGCCCGTGGACGAGGGATATCTCCTAAAGTCACTCAAGCACTGTGTAGCCACCTCTCCAGCGCTTCAGCCTGAGCCCCATGCAGATATCTCAGACACAGATAAAAGATTTTAATAAAATATGAGTAAATTGACTCTAGTAACATACAAAAAGCTTAACAGAGCACTATTGAGCAGGGTTCATTCCGGGGAGTCAAGGATAATTTGATATCACAAAATCAATGAAATTCACTATGTTAACATACTGAGAAAAATCATATTCTCATATCAATGAATACAGACATTTAACAAAATCAGCACCCATTTAGGATTTTTGGAAACTAGGATAAAGGGAATTTCCTTAACCAATGAAGTATATATTAAAGAGCCTCTATAGCTAACACTATAAGATACTGAATACTTTCTTCCTAAGTTTTGGACCAAAAAAATGATGCCCTCTGTTACTACATATGTTGAATGTTATAAAAGAAATCCCAGGTAGTACAATAAGAGAAAAACATAAAAGT
This sequence comes from Cervus canadensis, assembly GCF_019320065.1. Lineage (NCBI taxonomy): Eukaryota > Metazoa > Chordata > Mammalia > Artiodactyla > Cervidae > Cervus > Cervus canadensis. The sequence continues at coordinate 61,188,533 of NC_057393.1, read as the reverse complement.
TATAGAGCTTGTAAAGAAATGAAATTATTCTTATTCACAGATCACATGTCTAGGTAGAAACTCATAAAAAACAAACCCTTGGAATTAAGAAGAGTTTACAGGATACAAGGCCAGTATACAAAAGTCAAATATTTTCCTTTATATAAGCAAAGAGCCAACTCATTGGAAAAGACCCTAACGCCGGGAAAGATTGAGGGCAAGAGAAGGGAGTGACAGAGGATAAGATGGTGGGATGACATCACTGATTCAATGGACATGAGTTTGAGAAAACTCAGGGAGAAGGACAGGGAAGCTTGGCATACTTCAGTTCTTGGAGTCACAGAGAGTCAGACACAATTTAGTGACTGAACAACAACAGCAACATAAGCAAAGAAACAACGAATTTAAAAAAATTTTAAAACACCACGTAAATAAAAAAAAAAAATATGTACAGGGTCTATATGTAGAAAACTATAAAACACTGAAAAGCTAAATCACAAAAGATCTAGATAAATGAATAAATATTCAACATTCATATATTACAACTTTCATAATCGTCAGTTCTTTCCAGCTTGTTCTATAGAATTAATACAATCCCAAAGTCCTGGCAGCTTTTTTGGTAATTAATTCTAAAATTTATAGGAAAAACAAAAGACCCAGAATAGTATCAACATACTGAATCAAGAAGAGCAAAGTTGCAGTGATCATATACTAAACTTCAAGACATATAGAAGGAGGAGACAAAATGTCAGAGTAGAAGGACTTGAGCTCACCTCCTCTTACAAAAACATCAAAATCACACCTAGCTACTGAACAATCATCAACAAAAATGACTAGAGTCTACCAACAAGGATATCCTACATCCAAAGAAGCCACAACAAGGTGGTAGGAAAGGTGCTCGCTCAATAGAATCAAATCCCATACCAGGGTGGGTGACCCACAAACTGGAAAATAGTTATGTCACAGAGTTTCTCCAACAGGAGGAAGTTTTGAGCCCCGTGCCAGGCTCCCCAGCCTGACGTTCAGGCATGGGGAGGAGCAGCCCTCAGAGCATTTGCCTTTAAAGGCCACTGGGGCTTGAGTACAGGAGCGGCACAGGCCTGGGGTAAACAGGGAGTCAACTCTTGGAAAATGCACAAGGTTTCACAGGCACTGAGACCCAGGGGAAAGCAGTGACTCCACAGGAGCCTGGGACAGACCTGCCTGCTGGCCTTGGACAGTCTCTTTTGCAGGCAGGGGTTGGCCGTGCTTTACAGTGGGGACAAGGACACTGGTGGGAGAGGACCCAGGGACTACTCCTCAGTCTGAGCTCTCCCAGAGTTTGCCATTTGGCACAGAGATGGAGCACCACCCACTGCCAGCAGGCTCCAGTGCTGGGAAGCCTCAGGTCAAATGTCCAAAAGAGTGAGAACACAGCCCCACCCATCACCAGAAAGGCTGTCTAAAGTCTTCTTGAGCCAACAACTGCCTATCAGAACACCTCTGGGATTAAGCCCAATAATATGGGCAAGCTAGAAGAAATGGACAAATTCTTAGAAAGCAACAACCCTCCAAGACTAAACCAGGAAGAAATAGAAAATATAAACCAGGGCAATCTCAAATAACTGAAATTGAAACAAATAAAAATACTGGAGTCAGTAGCTTATCCCCTCTCCAGGGAATCTTCCCAACCCAGGAATCAAACTGGGGTCTCCTGCATTGCAAGCGGATTCTTTACAAGTTGAGCTGCCAGGGACTCCCAAACTAAAGTCTAGGAGAACATAAAGTCTATGCCCCAACCAAAGCAGCTGAAGTTGAACAGTTCTATAAAGACCTGCAAGCTCTTCTAGAACTAACACCAAGAAAAGATGTGTTTTACATCCTAGGGGATTGGAAGGCAAAAGAGGAAGCCAAGAGATACCTGTAGTAACAGGCAAGTTTGGCCTTGGAGTACAAAATGAAGCAGGGCAAAGGGTAATAGAGTTTTGCCAAGAGAATGCACTGGTCATAGCAAACCCCTCTTCCAACAACACAAGAGAAGACTCTACACATGGACATCACCAGATGGTCAATATCAAAATCAGATTGATTATGTTCTTTGCAGCCAAAGATGGAGAAACTCTATACACTCAGCAAAAACAAGACCAGGAGCTGACTGTGGCTCAGATCATGAACTCCTTATTACAAATTCAGACTTAAATGAAGAAAGTAGGGAAAACCACTAGCAATTCAGGTATGACCTAAATCACATCCCTTAGGATTATCCAGTGGAGGTGTTGAATAGATTCAAGGAACTAGATCTGGTAGACAGAGTGCTTGAAGAACTATGGATGAAGGTTCATAACATTGCACGGGAGGTTGTAACCACAACCATCCCCAAGAAAAATGCAAGAAGCAAAGGGGTTGTCTGAGGAGATCTTAGAAATACCTAAGAAAAGAGAGGTGAAAGGCAAAGGAGAAAAGGAAAGATATACCCATCTGAGTGCAGAGTTTCAAAGAGTAGCATGGAGAGATAAGACAGCCTTCCTAAGTGATCAATGCAAAGAAATAGTGGAAAACAATAGAATGGGAAAGACTAGAGATCTCTTCAAGAAAATTAGAGATGCCAAAGGAACATTTTGTGCAAAGATGGGCACAATAAAGAACAGAAGCAGTATGGACCTAATAGAAGCAGAACATATTAAGAAGCGGTGGCAAGAACTATACAAAAAGATCTTAATGAACTGGATAACCATGATGGTGTGATCATTCACCTATAGCCAGACATCCTGGAGTGTGAAATCAAGTGGGCCTTAGGAAGCATTACTATGAACAAAGCTAGAGGAAGTGATGGAATTACAGCTGAGCCATTTCAGATCCTAAAAGATGATGCTGTTAAACTGCTACACTCAATATGCCAGCAAATTTGGAAAACTCAACAGTGACCACAGGACTGGAAAAGGTCAGTTAGTTTTCATTCCAATCCCAAAGGGCAATGCCAAAGAATGTTCAAACTGCCACACAATTGCACTCATTTCACATGCTAGCAAGGTCACACTCAAAATTTTCCAAGCTAGGCTTCAACAGTATATGAACTGAGAACTTCCAGATGTTCAAGCTGGATTTAGAAAAGGCAGAGGAACCAGAGATTAAATTGTCAACATTTGCTCGACCATAGAAAAAGCAAGAGACATCCAAAAAGATCTACTTCTGCTTCACTGACTACACTAAAGTCTTTGACTGTCTGGATCATAACAAACTGTGGAAAATTCTTAAAAAGATGGGAATACTGGGCCACCTTACCTGCCTCCTGAGAAACCTGTCTGCAGGTCAAGAAGTAACAGTTAGAACCGGACATGGAACAACAGACTGGTTCAGAATTGGAAAAGGAATACGTCAAGGCTGTACATTGTCACCCTGCTTATTTAACTTATGCAGAGTACATCATGTGAAATGCCGGGCTGGTGAAGCACAAGTTGGAATCAAGATTGCTGGAAGAAATATCAATAACCTCAGATATGCAGATGACACCTGCCTTCAATCTTTCTCAGCACCATGGTCTTTTCCCGTGAGCAGGCTCTTCACATCAAGTGGCCAAAGTACTGGAGCTTCAGCTTTGGCAGAAAGTGAGGAGGAACTAAAGAGCCTCTTGATGAAGGTGAAAGAGGAGACTGAAAAAGCTGGCCTAAAACTCAACATTCAAAAAACTAAGATTATGGCATCCAGTCCCATCACTTCATGGCAAATAGATGGGGAAACAATGGAAACAGTGACAGACTTTGTTTTCTTGGGCTCCAGAATTACTACAGATGGTGACTGCAGCCATGAAATTAAAAGATGCTTGTTTCTTGGAAGAAAAGCTATGACAAACCTAGACAGCACATTAAAAAGCAGAGATATTACTTTACCAACAAAGTCCCATATACTCAAAGCTATGGTTTTTCCAGTAGTCATGTATGGATGTGAGAGTTGGACCATATAGAAGGCTGAGCACCCAAGAATTAATGCTTTTGAACTGTGGTGTTGGAGAAGACTCTTGAGAGTCCCTTGGACTGCAAGGAGATCCAATCAGTCAATATTAAAGGAAATCAGTCCTGAATATTCATTGGAAGGACTGATGCTAAAGCTGAAGCTCCAGTACTTTGGCCACCTGATGTGAAGAGCTGACTCATTGGAAAAGACCCTGATACTGGGAAAGATTGAGGGCAGGAGAAGAAGGGGATGACAGAGGATGAGATGGTTGGATGGCATCATGGACTCAGTGGACATTAGTTTGAGCAAGTTCCAGGAGATGGTGAAGGACAGAGAAGCCTGGCGTGCTACAGTCCATGGAGTCACAAACAGCCAGACATGATTGAGCAACTAAACAACAAACGATAAGATGACTTCACAGGTAAATTCTACCAAACATTTAGAGACAGTTAATACCAATGCCTCTGAAACTGGTCCCCAAAAATTGCAGAGGAAGGAACCCTCCCAAACTCATTCTATAAGGACAAAAATCACCCTGATACCAAAACCAGACAAAGATACCACAATAAAAGAAAATTACAGCCCCATATCACTGATGAACACAGACATGAAAATTCTCAACAAAGTACCAAGCAAACCAAATCCAACAATACATCAAAAAAAAAACCATATACCATAATCAACTGTGATTGATCCCAAGGATGCAAGGATTTTTCAGTATCTACAAATCAGTTTGTTACACTACATCAACAAATTTAAGAATAAAAACCATAGTATCACCTCAAGAGATGCAGAAAAATCTTTTGACAAAATTCAACACCCATTTATGATAAAACTCTCTCGAAAGTGGGCATAAAGGAAAACTTAAAATAATAAAGGTCGTATATGATAGACCCACAGCTAATATCATACTCAATGGTGGAAAGCTAAAAACATTTCCCTCTAAGATCAGGATCAAGAAAAGAATGTCTACTCTTGCCATTTTTATTTAATATAGTTTTGGAATTCCTAGCCATGGAAATCAAAGAAGAAGAAAAAAGGAATCCAATTTGGAAAAGAAGTAAACTGTCACTGTTTGCAGATGACATGATATGATACATAGAAAATCTTAAAGACGCTATCAGGTAACTTCTAGAGCTCATCAGTGAATTTTTTAGTGCTGTAGGAGACAAAATTAATGCCCAGAAATCCCTTGCGTTCCTATACACTAACAATGAAAAATCAGAGAGAAATTAAGGAAACAATCCCATTTACCATTGTAACAAAAATAATAAAACACCTAGGAATAAACCTACCTAAGGAAGCTAAAGACCTGTATTCAGAAAATTATAAGACACTAATGACAGAAATCAAAGACAACATCAATGAAAAGAAATGCCATGTTCTTGGATTGGAAAATCAATATTGTCAAAATGACTATACTACCCAAACTAATCTACAGATTCAGTGCAATTCCTATTAAATTACTAGTTATATTTTTTACAGACTAGAACAAAACATTTTTGAATGTGTATGAAGACTCAAAAGACCCTGAAGAGTCAAAGTAATTGTGAGAAAGAAAAATGGAGCTGAGGAATCAGGAATCCTGACTTCAGTATTCAAAACAGTATGGCACTGGGACAAAAACTAAATAGCGATCAATGGAAAAGGATGGGAAGCCTAAAAATCATCCCATGTGCCTGTGGTCAGTTCATCTGTGACAAAGGAAACAAGAATATACAATGGAGAAAAGACAGTCTCTTCAGTAGCTGCTGCTTGAAAAACTGAACAGCCACGTGTAAAGAATGAAACTAGAACACTCCCTAACACCATACGCAAAAGTAAACTCAAAATGGATTTAAGACCTAGGTGTAAGGCTGGACACTATATAACTCCTAGAAGAAAACATAGGAAGAACTCTTTTTGACATAAAGCACAGCAGTATCTTTTGGGATCCACCTCTTAGAGTAGTGAAAATAAAAACAAAATTAAGCAAATGGATCCTAATGAAACTTAAAAGTTTTGCATAGTAAAGGAAACTATAAAATGAAAAGACAATCCACAGAATGGGAGAAAAATCTGAAAATGAAGTGACCAACAGGGATTAATCTCCAAGATATACAAGCAACTCATGTGGCTCAATATCAGAATGGTCATCATCAAAAAGTCTGCAAACAGTATCTGCTAGAGAGGGTGTGGACAAAAGGAAACTCCCCTGTACTGTTGTTAGAAATGAAAACTGGTACATTCACTATAGAAAACAGTATGGAAGTTCCTTAAAAAACTGAAAATAGAGCTACCTTATGATCCAATAACCCCACTCCTGGTATATATCCAGTGAAAACTATGGTTCGCAGGGATGCATGCATCCACTGTTCATTATAGCACTTTTTACAATAGCCAGGACATGGAAGCAACTTAAATGTCCATTGATAGATGAGTGGATAAAGAAGATGTGATACACACACACACACACACAAACACACACAGTTGAATATTACTCAGCCATTAGAAATGAAATAATGCCATTTGTAGAACATGGTTGGATCTAGAAATTATCATACTACTTGAAGTAAGTCAGAGGAAGACACATATCTATCACTTATATGTGGAATCTAAAAAAAATGATACAAAGGAACTTATTTATAAAACAAAAATAGATTCCCAGACTTCAAAAACAAATTTCTGGTTACCAAAGGGGAAAAGTCAGGCAAAGGACAAATTCAGAGGTTGGGAGGTTGGAATTAACATATACACACCACTGTATACAATGTATAGTCAACAAGGACCTACTGTATTGTGCAAGGTACTCTGCTCACTCTGGTGTAATAACCTATACAGGAAAAAAAACTGCAAAACAATGCATATATATGTAACTGAATCAGTTTTCTATATACCTGAGACTAAAAACATTGTAAATCAACTATACCCTAACATAAAAGAAAGATGAAATTTAAAAAAAAGACATATGTCTTATGCTTCATTTTAGAGACAGTACAGTTTTGGTGTAAGAATAAACACATAGATCAGTGGAAGGGAATAAAGATACCACAGAAACCTAATCACCTGACTTTTGACAAAGATGCAAAGGCAATTCAGTGGGGAAAGAATGTCTTTCCAACAAACAGTACTGAAACTATTAGACATCTCTCTATATAGACACAGATCTCACAACTTATATAAAATTAACTCAAAATGTATACAGACCTAAATGTTAAATGAAAACTATAAAACATCTAGAAGAAAACTAGTATGATATTCACTGGTTATGACTTTTTAGATACAAAAACACAAAGTATAATCCATGAAAAAAATGACCCCAAGTTGGATGTTATTAAAATTAAAAACTTGCTCTGTGAAATACATTGTTAAGAGAATGAGAAGCCATAGACTGCTAGAAAATATTTGCAAATCACATATCTAATAAAGGACTTGTATCCAGAATGTACAAAGAATTCTTAAAACTCAGCAATGAAAAAAATAAAGTTTTAAAAGATCAAAATATTAAGCACACCAGTAAAATGGATATGCAAATGACAAACAAGCATATGAAATGACACTCAATATCATATTTCATTGTTGTTGTTTAATTGTTTAGTCCAGCTTTTTTGCAACCCCATGGACTGTAACCTGCCAGGCCCCTCTGTCCATGAAATTTCCCAGTCAAGAATACTGGAATAGGTTGTTATTTCCTACTCCAAGGTTCTTCCAGACTCAGGGATCAAACCCACATATCCTGCATTACAGGCTGAATCTTTACCACTGAGCCACCTAGAAAGCCCCAGATGTCATTAGGGAAGTGACAATTAAGACAATAATGAGATGCCACCATCAAAACAATGAGATATCACTACACACCTATTAGGATAACTAGAACAAAAACCCAAGACAAAGTCTGACAACTAAGTGCTAGTGAGAATGTGGAAAAACATGAACTCTCATTCATTGGAAACAGTTTTAAGGTTTGCTTTTGTTTTTTAGATAAAGCATATTTCAATTGTGGTAAATATACATTATGTAAAATTTCCCATGCTAATTATTTTTAAGTGTATAGTTCAGTGGCATTAACTGAGGATATGCACGTTACTATGTAATCATTACCACCATTCATCTCGGGAACTTTTTTCGTCTTCCTAGACTCAAACTCTGTATCCATTAAAAATTCATTCCCCATTCCTCCCTCCCTCAAACATCATTCTCCAATAAAGGAAACTAGGACTTCCAGAAGAAATGACAGTTTTGAAAGCCAAGGCAAGAATATACAGGATGGGCCGGGAGCATCTCATAGTGTCAGAAGGTAAGGAAAAACAAAACCCAGCAGGATATGTCAGAGGAACATAGAAGCCACAGAAAGAGCTCCGAACGTCCAAAGCACAAACCTTGAGCAATAAAATAAATAACATGTATTAGAATATAACCCAATGTATAAATCTAAACTTAAATACCTATGAGCCTATAGTGATGTAATAAATAATTTAATTAATAAGAACAGGTAAATCTCCCATACAGAAGAATTCCTAACAATATATATATAGTTACTCTCTCGTGAAATAGGTGGATTGTAATCCCTTACTCCCTTAATTGTAGGAGGGACTGACTTCCTTCTAAATAACACGGTATAGAAAAAGCCAAGGAGTAACTTTACAGTGGAGAAAGTTGACAAAACTGCCTCAGCCATGTGATTAAATTTAGCATCTTGAGTGATAAGTCATATGCGTGGCATGTGCACTTATGATGTGATAAAGCTAGCACTTTACAGATCCTGTGGTCTTCTAAAGACCTGGAAGTCCTGTTTAATCATGAAGGGGAAAAAAAGAAAATCAGACAAACCCAAATTAAGAAACATGCTTCTCAATACCTGACCAGTATTCCTCTAAAGTGTCAAAGTCATTAAAAACAAGAAATATTTGAGAAATTGTCATACTCTAAAAGAGCCATTGTTCTAGATGGAATCCTGGGACAGATAAAGAACAACAGGTAAAAGCTAAGTAAATCTGAGTAGTTTGGACTTTAGTTAGCAATAATGAGTCAATATTGTCAATCAGTTTTTTAAAACATACTAATGAAAGATGACTAGTTCTGTTCTAGAGCATGAATGATTAAGGTCTATGAAACATGACACATTAATACTAACTTTCCATATTCAACCCTCAGAAGTTTAATAAATGCAACAAACTATCAAAAATATTTGATCTTTTCTTTCTTTCAGAATCCCATTTCTCATTTCCTCAAGGTCCAATCCTCACAAGCCAGGACTATTCAAGCACATCCCAAACCCATAGTCATTTGTACTATGACCCAGTTAAGTTGAGCTATTGGTTTTCCTACAACTTTTCCTTCTGTAGATCTTTGTGAAAGCTTGAACATTAAGCTTTGTGAAATGACTCTGATTCTTCATTATCTCTGTATCTTGCTCAATGAAGGACATACAATCCTGGAACTGATTCTAGAATTCATTTCAAAAACAAGGGAAGAGAGAGTAAATGACTGCAAGCAATATGTCCCTGAAGTTTCTTCATTCCCAAGAGGATATTTTTACCAGATGAAGAAATCGTAGGTTACTGAAATTGGAAAAAAGCTATGGATAAGATCCTTGAACAAGAAGTAAAGATCCAGCCCTGTAGAGATTACATGACTTGCCCAAGGTCATAGTTTGTTAGTCTCAGAGAAGAAATAATGCATTTCTATAAAATAAGATGCTTCTCACATTTTAGTCTTTTAGCAAATTTAACCTTTTCCATACAGCTGTTGAGATAACCTACTGGTTTTACAAGCTAAATCAACACAAGGGACATAGCTCAGAAAATGCCCCCAGACTGCCTTCCTTTTCATTATTGAAAACCACGAGATGAAAGTCTTTAATAACTCACTGCACAGGAGGACCATTACTGTCAGCATATACCACTCAGCCATATATTATAGCTTTTTACTTCTCCACACAAAATTGCTTTGAAATTTACATTTGCTATAAAGGATTTAAGTCCATCACTATTAATTTTCTTCTACAAATTATGTTTAATTATCACCTCTTTCTACCTAGAAAGAAGCCCCTCTTGTACTGCCATCTCCATATAGCTCTCAAGAAGAGTGTCCTCAGCATGAATCTTTGATGGTGATTTTATACTCCTTACTTGCCCTTCCTTGTCAAGCGCACACAGCCCACTTAGAGATATGGAAATGAACTCTTTGCCTGGCTCTGCATTTCCTGCATACATATGAAATCTGGTCTCTCTAAGCAGGAGGAAAAAGGAACATTTTCCAGCTTTACCCTGTGGAAAATTAGGCTAGAAACATCCCATTTTAAGATTCAAAGCAGCTTTGAAAGTCCATCCGTGATTGATTGCTTAACAGGTCTTATACTACATCTAATATTTCTGATGCTTCAAGAATCATCTTTTTCCCTCAGTTTTGGAGCCCTAGAAGAAACTAGTTTAAGAGAAATAGAAATCCAAAAATTATACTTTACTATTTTTTTCCATTTAATTTCTGTGCTTCCTTACTGCACGGTACCATATAAATAGCATAGGCTTTGGAGTTAGAAATACTAGCAGTCCAATCATAACTACCAAAAATTTACGTAACTTCAGGCAAATCGCTTATCTCTGAGCCCCTGTTCTCTCAACCTTAAAGATAAAGCTATCTTAAGTTTAACTAAGATTAGCATGTATTATGCTTGGCACATTCAAGGGATTCAAATGCTAATTGTCCCCTTCCAGATTCAGCACAGAGGTATTTTTGTCTATAATCAATCTTCTGTCTGCAGCTGGTAGAAACTCAACTCAAACTAGCCGAAGCTAAAATGGAATTCACTGACTCACATAACCAGGATGTCCTGGCATGCTTCTGACTTTAGACATAGCTGGAATAAACTTTCAAAACAATGTTGCTATGGCTCTTAACTCTGTTGATCTCTGCTGGTGTTGCTCTGAACGTAAGCACTAACCAACATGACTTGCACAATATAAGTTACAGATCTCTAGCCCCCTCTCTTACTAGACCCTCATTGAAGATATTGCCTCCTACTAACTACATCAGAGGGCAGACACACTAAAACCATAATCACAGAAAACTAGGCAATCTGATCACAGGACCACAGCCTTGTCTAACTCAATGAAACTCGTCCAACTCGTGTGGGGCCACCCGAGATGGACGGGTCATGGTGGAGAGGTCCGACAGAATATGGTCCACTGGAGAAGGGAATGGCAAACCACTTCAGTGTTCTTGCCTTGAGAACCCCATGAACAGTAGGAAAAGGCAAAATGATAGGATACTGAAAGAGGAACTCCCCAGGTCAGTAGGTGCCCAATATGCTACTGGAGATCAGTGGAGAAATAACTCCAGAAAGAATGAAGGGATGGAGCCAAAGCAAAAACAATACCCAGTTGTGGATGCTGGTGATAGAAGCAAGGTCCGATGCTGTAAAGAGCAATATTACCTAGGAACCTGGAATGTTAGGTCCATGAATCAAGACAAATTGGAAGTGGTCAAACAGGAGATGGCAAGAGTGAATGTCGACATTCTAGGAATCAGCGAACTAAAATGTACTGGAATGGGTGCATTTAACTCAGATGACCATTATTTCTACTACTGTGGGCAGGAATCCCTTAGAAGAAATGGAGTAGCCATCATGATCAAAAAAAGAGTCCGAAATGCAGTACTTGGATGCAGTCTCAAAAATGACAGAATGATATCTGTTCGTTTCCAAGGCAAATCATTCAATATCTCAGTAATCCAAGACCATGCCCTGACCAGTAATGCTGAAGAAGCTGAAGTCGAATGGTTCTGTGAAGACCTACAAGACCTTTTAGAACTAACACCCAAAAAAGATGTCCTTTTCATTATAGGGAACTGGAATGCAAAAGTAGGAAGTCACAAAACAGCTGCATAACAGGCAAATTTGGCCTTGGAGTACGGAATGAAGCAGGGCAAAAGCTAATAGAGTTTTGCCAAGAGAACGCACTGGTCATAGCAAACACCCTCTTCCAACAACACAAGAGAAGACTCTACACATGGACATCACCAGATGGTCAACACCGAAATCAGACTGATTATATTCTTTGCAGCCAAAGATGGAGAAGCTCTATACAGTCAGCAAAAACAAGACCAGGAGCTGACTGTGGCTCAGACCATGAACTCCATATTGCCAAATTCAGACTTAAATTGAAGAAAGTAGGGAAAACCACTAGAGCATTCAGGTATGACCTAAATCAAATCCCTTACAATTATACAGTGGAAGTGACAAATAGATGCAAGGGATTAGATCTGATAGACAGAGTGCCTGATGAACTATGGACGGAGGTTCGTGACATTGTACAGGAGACAGGGATTAAGACCATCCCCATGGAAAAGAAATGCAAAACAAAATGGCTGTCTGAGGAGGCCTTACAAATAGCTGTGAAAAGAAGAGAAGTGAAAAGCATAGGAGAAAAGGAAAGATATTCCCATTTGAATGCAGAGTTCCAAAGAATAGCAAGGAGAGATAAGAAAGCCTTCCTCAGCGATCAGTGCAAAGAAATAGAGGAAAACAATAAAATGGGAAAGACTAGAGATCTCTTCAAGAAAATTAGAGATACCAAGGGAACATTTCATGCAAAGATGGGCTCGATAAAGGATAGAAATGGTATGGACCTAACAGAATCAAAAGATATTAAGAAGAGGTGGCAAGAATACACAGAAGAACTGTACAAAAAAGATCTTCAGGACCCAGAAATCACAATGATGTGATCACTCACCTAGAGCCAGACATCCTGGAATGTGAAGTCAAGTGGGCCTTAGGAAGCATCACTAGGAACAAAGCTAGTGGAGGTGATGGAATTCCAATTGAGCTATTTCAAACCCTAAAAGATGATGCTGTGATAGTGTTGCACTCAATATGCCAGCAAATTTGGAAAACTCAGCAGTGGCCACAGGACTGGAAAAGGTCAGTTTTCATTCCAATCCCAAAGAAAGGCAAAGCCAACAAATGCTCAAACTACCACACAATTGCACTCATCTCACGTGCTAGTCAAGTAATGCTCAAAATTCTCCAAGCCAGGCTTCAGCAATACGTGAACCGTGAACTTCCAGATGTTCAAAGTGGTTTTAGAAAAGGCAGAGGAACCAGAGATCAAATTGCCAATATCTACTGGATCATCAAAAAAGCAAGAGAGGTCCAGAAAAACATCTATTTCTGCTTTACTGACTACGCCAAAGCCTTTGACTGTGTGGATCACAATAAATTGTGGAAAATTCTGAGAGAGATGGGAATACCAGACCACCTGACCTGCCTCTTGAGAAACCTATATGCAGGTCAGGAAGCAACAGTTAAAACTGGACATGGAACAACAGACTGGTTCCAAAGAGGAAAAGGAGTACGCAAGGCTGTATATTGTCACCCTGCTCATTTAACTTATATGCAGAGTACATCATGAGAAATGCTGGACTGGAGGAAGCAGAAACTGGAATCAAGATTGCCAGGAGAAATATCAATAACCTCAGATATGCAGATGACACCACCCTTGTGGCAGAAAGTGAAGAAGAACTAAAGAGCCTCTTGATGAAAGTGAAAGAGGAGAGTGAAAAAGTTGGCTTAAAGCTCAACATTCAGAAAACTAAGATCATGGCGTCTGGTGCCATCACTTCTTGGGAATTAGATGAGGAAACAGTGGAAACAGTGCCAGATTTTATTTTTTGGGGCTCCAAAATCACTGCAGATGGTGATTGCAGCCATGAAATTAAAAGACACTTACTCCTTGGAAGGAGAGTTATGATCAACCTAGATAGCATATTAAAAAGCAGAGACATTACTTTGCCAACAAAAGTCTGTCTGGTCAAGGCTATGGTTTTTCCAGTGGTCATGTATGGATGTGAGAGTTGGACTGTGAAGAAAGCTGAGTGCCAAAGAATTGATGATTTTGAACTGTGGTATTGTAGAAGACTCTTGAGAGTCCCTTGAACTGCAAGGAAATCCAACCAGTCCATCCTAAAGGAGATCAGTCCTGGGTGTTCATTGGAAGGGCTGATGCTGAAGCTGAAACTCCAATCCTTTGACCACCTGATGCAAAGAGTTGACTCATTGGAAAAGACCCTGATGCTGGGAGGGATTGGGGGCAGGAGGAGAAGGGGACAACAGAGGATGAGATGGCTGGATGGCCTCACCAACTCGATGGACATGAGTTTGGCCAAACTCCAGGAGTTGGTGATGGACAGTGAGGCCTAGCGTGCTGCAATTCATGGAGTCACAAAGAGTCGGATACAACTGAGTGACTGACCTGAACTGAACTAATTACATATGTTAGAAGTCCAGGGCAGATTCTAATTGGCCTTGCTTGAATTGTGTACCTGCCTCCAACCCAATCATTGTGACCATGGGGAAGGGATGATTCAGTTTGGCCAACATGGGCAATGTCCTACCATTGTGGTAGAGAACAAAGTGGCATGATTTATAGTCTTAAGGTTAAATGGAGTTAGGGACCCTGAAGAAACCAGAAGAAGGACTGTTAAAAATAATGCTGAAAGAAAGAAATTAAATAAATGACAACTATAAATCAATAAATACATACTTGGCATCTTTATTCACAATCTGATTCTCCTTTTCACTCTAGGTTGTCTTGTTTGGGGATCTGTGATCTATGCCAGGGATTAGCAAACTACAGAGACCAAATGTTACCCACTACTTATTCCGTAAATAAAGTTTTACTGAAACCCAGTCATGCTCTTTCCTTAATGTGTTGTCCCTGGTTGTTTTGACACTACATAATCAGGGTGGAGTAGTTGCAACAAGGTTCACAGAAACTGCAAAGCTTAAAATGTTTACTCCCTCAATCTTTTCAGGAAAAGTCTGCTGACCCCTAATCTATGTTACAATAACAAGATAACGAGGCAGGAAAACATGCTTATTTAGAATATTTGCTTGAAATAAAATAGAAATATTGATGACAATTTTACATAATTTGCATCCACAATCTGTTAGAAGTTAGAAAAATGTATCTTGTCCAAAAAAGTATCCTCCACACAGTAGATGCAGTATATATTTTTAATACATATTTAACAGTACAACCATCCACTAAATTCACTCAAGCTCCCAAATTAATATCTATCCTTAAAGCATCCTTTTCCCCCATACTCCACTTCATCCATAACTTCAAATCCTCTTAGCTCTACCTTGATGATACATTTGAAATGCCTCTACTGCTCTCCATCTTTCAGCTCCATCTGTAGTACAAGCCAACACAATTTCTTGTCTAGACTAATGCATTCGTTTTTTTTAAATTAATTTATTTTAATTGGAGACTAATTACAATATTGTGGTGGTTTTGCCATCTATTGATATGAATCAGCCACAAGTGTACATGTGTCCCCCATCCTGAACCCCCTCCCACTCCCTCCCCATCCCATCCCTCTGGGTTGTCCGTGTACCGGCTTTGAGTGCCCTGTGAAGCCAGAATTGAAAGAGACACATGTACCCCAATGTTCATCACAGCACTGTTTATAATAGCTAGGACATGGAAGCAACCTAGATATCCATTGGCAGACAAATGGATAAGGAAGCTGTGGTACATGTACACAATAGAATATTACTCAGCTATTAAAAAGAACACATTTGAATCAGCTCTAATGAGGTGGATGTAACGAGCCTATTATACAGAGTGAAGTAAGTCAGAAAGAAAAACACCAGTACAGTATATTAATGCATATATATGAAATTTAGAAATATGGTAACAACAACCCTATATGCAAGATAGCAAAAGAGACACAGATATAAAGAACAGACTTTTGGACTCTGTGGGAGAAGGCGAGGGTGGGATGATTTGAGACAATAGCATTGAAACATGTATGTTACCATATGTGAAATAGATGACCAGTCCAAGTTCAATGCATTTTTTTTAAACAGTCTCCCTGCTGCTATTCTTGTTGAAGTAATAGAAGTAATGTTGAAGTAATCCCTTCAACATCCAAGAAGAAACCTTTTAAAAACAAATCAGATAATATTTCTTTCTTCCCTAAAGCCCTCCAAGGGTTTCCTACTTTGTTTAGTCTGAAACCCAACTTCTTGTCCATGGACCAAAAATCACCATGTAAACTGGTCCCTGCCCACCTCTTAACCTTAACCAGATTCACTACAGCCCTTCTTCCCCATTACAACTATGAAAGACTCCTTTGGTTCCTAGAATATACCATTGTCATTCCCTCTTTAGGACTTTTCCTGTCCCTCCTTCTGCCTGGAACTTTCTGTTCCCATCTCCACATGGCTGGCTGATTTTGCCTAGTAATTCAGGAATTCAAAAGTCACCTTTTCATTGGAATAAAATATATTGTTTCATAACTTTTATAGAATACATTATATTGTAGTATTAAAAGCTACGTGATGTTGAAGCTGAAACTCCAATACTTTGGCCACCTGATGCGAAGAGCTGACTCGTTTAAAAAGATCCTGATGCTGGGAAAGATTGAAAGCAGGAGGAGAAGGGGACGACAGTGGATGAGATGGTTGGATGGCATCACTGACTCAATGGACGTAAGTTTGGGTGAACTCTGGGAGTTGGTGATGGACAGGGAGGGCTGGCGTGCTGCAGTCCAAGAGACTGCAAAGAGTCGGACACAACTGAGCGACTGAACTGAACTGAAAAGTTATGTTCTGTTTTCTAACTGATTACCACATACGTTATGAGGTTTACGTTATGTGTAATTACAAAGTAATTGACATCTGTGGCCTATTGTTTATGACTAATCATCACATATTAATAGCCTGACTTTCTAACATGATCTTTGTGGTGATTGGAGTGATATGAACATGATGATATATGCTAGGCAAATGACTATTTATGAAATGTAGCAATACAATATTCATATATTTTCTTATTTTCAAAGACTTTTACTAACTGTTTTATAATGAGCTCTAACTCATTTACAAGTTTTGTGAGCTTGCTGTTGAAGTTAACAATCATTGGCTAAAATAGATTTGACACTGATATGTACTATGAAAACATGTTTCTATATCCAGCTTAATAAATCAATGAAGCTATATATTTTGACCCAAGAGCTTTTGATGTCAGGTAATGCAGGCAAAAAAAAAAAAAAAAAACAAAAAAAAACCCTTCATCATGATCAAAACATCAAATTTCATAAATCTCATATCTTTTTAGAATAATGTGAGGCAGGAGGTATTTACAGATTTTCTGTTATAGGACATAGTTTTAAATGACCCTGAATATGACTAGCCTCTGCTGGTTCATAGTTATTCTGAATAGCCACAAGTTGAAATGAATATATTAATGTAGGTTAAAATTGAAAAAAAGTGAAAGTGTTAGTCGCTCAGTCATGTTTGACATTTTGCAACCCAATGAACTGTAGCCTGCCAGGTTCCTCTGTGGAACTCTCCAGGTAAGAATATTGGAGTGGGTATCCATTCCCTTCTCCAGGGGACCTTCCCAACTCCAGGATTAAACCCAAGTCTCCTGCACTGTAGTCAGATTCTTTACCATCCAAGACACCAATCCATACTCTTTAGACACAATCCTTCCACCAAGCACTAGCCACCTTACTGAGTATGTCAACCCCATACTTGTCCATAAAACCATTTTGAGGTAGTCAATGCCATTTTTTTAAAAATCCAGATACAATGTATACATATGCTTGATCTACAAACAGTATCAGAAACAAGAAATGGGATTTATCTGTCATGATTTTTCTTGGTTGACCCCACCTTAGGTCCTGATGGGAACTGCTTTCCCTCTTCAGTACTCATAAAGCAACTTATAATTTTCATCCAAAATGTCTCAGATCGATAGTGTATCATGCTTTTCAAGAAAACCAAATGCTGCCTCTGTCTTATTCTCTAGCGCATCTCTTAATGTTAAGGGATCTTATTTGGAAGCTGGCTTCATAGTTCAGCATATAAGGGCAGCCATTAAGGAGTTATGCACTCAAGTAGAACCACAACTGACCTCCTACCATCTTGCTAATTACCTAGGGTCTTAGTTGCCACACACTCAGTACCAAAGATTTCAGTATGAAAAAAACATTTCTTTGACCAAAAAGACCAAAGGAAAAGTGAGTTTTGCCCATTATATACATTGTTATCTTAGAGAAGAGTCAAAGAAAGACCTCTAGATATTCAGCGGATCAGCTCCAGGGTGGTCAGTGGCAGTGGCGAGGCCAGGGGGGCCCTCCACTCCTGGGCGTCTCCCAACATGGGCTCCAGCCTTCCCCGGAATTCCTTCCCAGCCACTCCACCAGGGCCTTTGCCTCAATCCCTGGCAGTGTGTTAATTGACAACCAGCACCCAGTGAAGGTTTACACACTCAATGAGGACCAGCAGTGGGACAACCAGAACACCAGGCATGTCATCCAGCTACGCTGAGTGGCTGAAGGACATGTCCCTGCTAGTTAGGGACTGACAAAACATGGTCCACTGGAGAAGGGAATGCCAAAGCATTTCAATATTCTTGCCTTGAGAACCCCATGAACAGTATGAAAAGACAAAAAGATAGGACACTGAAAGATGAACTCCCTGGGTCAGTAGGTGACCAATATGCTACAGGAGAAGAGTGGAGAAATAACTCCAGAAAGAATGAAGAGGCTGAGCCAAAGCAAAGACAATGCCCAATTGTGGGTGTGATGTTGATGGAAGTGAAGTCTGATGCTGTAAAGAGCAATATTATGTAGGAACCTGGAATGTTAGGTCCATGAATCAAGGTAAATTGGAAGTGGTCAAACAGGAGATGGCAAGAGTAAACATTGACATTTTAGGAATCAGTGAACTAAAATGGACCGGAATGGGTGAATTTAGTTCAGATGACAATTATATCTACTACTGTAGGCAAGAATCGCTTAGAAGAAATGGAGTAGCCCTCATAGTCAACAGAAGAGTCCAAAATGCAGTACTTGGTTGTAATCTCATAAATGACAATGATGTTGGTTTGTTTCCAAGGCAAACCATTCAACATCATAGCAATCCAAGTCTATGCCCCAAACCACTAAGGCTGAGAAACCTGAACTTGAACGATTCCATGAAGACCTACATGACCTCCTAAAACTAACACCAAAAAAATATGTCCTTTTCATCATAGGGGACAGGAATGCAAAAGTAGGAAGTCAGGAGATAGTGGTGTGTGTGTCAGTCGCTCAGTCGTGTCCAACTCTGTGACCTCATGGACTGTAGCCCACCAGGCTCCTCTGTCCAAGGGATTCTCCAGGCAAGAGTACTGGAGTGGGTTGCCATTTCCTTCTCCACAAGAGATAGTGGAATAATAGGCAAGTTTGGCTTTGGAGTACAAAATGAAGCAGGCAAAGGCTAAAAGAGTTTTGCCAAGAGAACGTACAGGTCATAGCAAATACCCTCTTTCAATAACATAAGAGACAACTCTGTACATGGACATCACCAGACGGCCAGTATCAAAATCAAATTGATTATATTCTTTGAAGCCAAAGATAGAGAAGCTCTATACAGTCAGAAAAACAAGGCCTGGAGTTGACGTGGCTCAGTTCATCAGTCCCTTATTGCAAAATTCAGGCTCAAATTCAAGAAAGCAGGGAAAACCGCTGGGCCATTCAGTGGTTGGATGACCTAAATCAAATCCCTTATGATTATACAGTGGAGATGAAGAATAGATTAGAGGGACTAGATCTGGTAGAAAGAGTGCCTGAAGAAGGACTGTGGACAGAGGTTCATAACATTGTATGGGATGTGGTGACCAAAACCATCCCCAAGATAAAGAAATGCAAGAAGGCAAAGTGGTTGTCTGAGGAGGTCTTATAAATAGATAAGGAAAGGAGAAATGGAAGGCAAAGGAGAAATGGAAAGATATACCTAACTAAATACAGAGTTCTAGAGAATAGCAAGGAAAGATAAGAAAGCCTTATAAGTGAACAACACAAATAGAATGGGAAAGACTAGATATTTCTTTAAGAAAATTGGGGATACCAAAGGAACATTTTAGGCTTCCCCAGTATCTCCTACACCTGCAATGCAGGGGCCATAGGAGATAAGGATTCAATGCCTGGGTCAGGAAGGTCCCCTGGAGGAGGGCTTGGAAACCCACTCTGGTATTCTTGCCTGGAGAATCCCATGGACAGAGGAGCCTGGCAGGCTACAGTCTATAGGGTCACAGAGTTGGACACAACTGAACCGACTTAGCACGCACACATGTAAGGAAACATTCCATGCACAAGCTCCATAAACAACAAAAAGGGCAAGAACCTAACAGAAGCAGAAGAGATTAAGAAAAGGTGGGAAAAATACACAAAACTGTACAAGAAAGCTCTTAACGACCCAGATAACCATGATGGTATGGTCACTCACATAGAGCCAGACATCCTGGAGTGCTAAGTCAAGTGGGCCTTAGGAAGCATCACTATGAAAAAAGCTAATGGAGGTGATGGAATTCCAGCTGAGCTATTTCAAATCCAAAAGATGATGCTGTTAAAATGCTGCACTCAATATGCCAGCAAATTTGGAAAACTCAGCAGTGGCCACAGGACTGGAAAAGGTCAGTTTTCATTCCAATCCCAAAGAAAGGCAATGCCAAAGAAAGTTCAAATTACCATAAAATTGCATTCATTTCACATGCTAGAAAAATTATGCTCAAAATCCTTCAAACTAGGCTTCAACAGTACATGAACAGAGAACTTCTGGATGTACATGCTGGATTTAGAAAAGGCGGAGGAACCAGAGATCAAACTGCCACCATATGCTGAATCATAGAAAAAGCAAGGGAATTCCAAAAATACATCTACTTCTGCTTCACTGACTACAGCTAAAGCCTTTGACTGTGTGGATCACAACAAACTTTGTAATGTTGTTAAAGAGATGGGAATAGCAAACCACATTACCTACGTCCTGAAAAACCGGTATGCAGGTCAAGAAGCAACAGTTATAACTGGACATGGAACAATGGTTCAAAATTGGGAAAAGAGTATGTCAATTCTGTATATTGTCACCCTGCTTATTTAACTTATATGCAGAGTACATAATATGAAATGCTGGGCTTGATGACTCACAAGCTGCAATCAAGATTACCAGGTGAAATATCAACAACCTCAAATATGCAGATAATACCACTTTAATGGAAGAAAGTGAAGAGGAACTAAAGAGCTTCTTGATGAAGGTAAAAGAAGAGAGTGAAAAAGCTGATTTAAATTTCAAAAAAATGAAAACAGTATCAGATTTCATTTTCTTGGGCTCCCAAAATCAATGTGGACAGTGCCTGCAGCCACAGTTGCTGGAAACACTTGCTCCTTGGAAGAATAGCAGTGACAAACCTAGGTATATTAGAAAGCAGAGACATCACTTTGCCGACAAAGGTCCAGGTAGTCAAAGCCATGGTTTTTCTAGTAGACATGTATGGATGTGAGAATTCGACCATAAAGAAGCCTGAGCACTGAAGAGTTTATTTTGAACTGTGGTGCTGGAGAAGTCTTGAGAGTCCTTTGGACAGCAAGGAGATTCTAAAGGAAATCAGTACTTAATATTCTTTGGAAGAACTGGTGCTGAAGTTGAAGTTCCAATACTTCGGCCACCTGATGCAAAGAACCAACTCACTGGAAAGGGCCTTGATTCTGGGAAAGGTTGAGGGCAAGAGGAGAATGGGGTGACAGAGGACGAGATGGTTGGATAGCATCATGGACTCAATGGACATGAGTTTGAGCAAATGCCTAGAGATGGTGAAGGACAGGGAAACTTGGCATGCTGCAGTCCTTGCGGTCACAAACAGTCGGACATGACTTAGCAATTGAACAAGATATTTGGGGAAAAAACCTTAGTCTTGTCACTACATAGCATTTGTAGCATTTTCCCTACCAGAAAGTCTCATCAGGTGATTGCTTGATTGACTTGAACTGAGAGCAATGTGTCTATCACTTGCTGATAACTGCAGAGACAGAGATTTAATGGTAGACAGTCCTGGAATTTAAGTCATGTGTGTGTGTGTGTGCGCGTGCACATGTGCACACATGCATGCACATGCACGCAAATATATAACCAGTTTGGAGCAGAGAAGAAGAGACTCCCTCAATAGATTTTGAATCCAGTTTCCATAAATGGATCAAAGGAAAATTGAAAAAAGCTGGGTAAAATTTTTTGTTTTTGCTTCACCTCTATTTCCCCTTCCTCATATGCTCTAGCCCCTCTTTTCTCCCAAGGCCTGGATCGTGTTTCTCCCCAGTGGTTGTCTCAATTTCCCAGAGAGACACCTCTCAACCCCATACATAAAACTTTGTGTTCCTAATTTTTTAATGATAGACTCTTAGAAATGAGCTACTAGAAAATGTTGTGAAAACATTTCTAAGAACCTTATTACATATTGCCAAAATGTAATTTTGGCAAAATGTAAAATTTGGCAAAATGTAATTTTGGCAAAATGTAAATTTCTATTTCTTCATCTCAGAACCGAGATCTGTGGTTACAAAGTTTAACTCCCAGGACTGAGACCTCAAGACAGTTCTATGAATTTGATTTTACTCTTTCTTCTTGGAAGTTGTTGCCCATGAAGATAAGGCTATAAACCAATAAATCACTTTCACTGTTAGTTTCAGAACTTTTCTGGAAACCAAGTTATATGAATAATTAGCTTGCCCATCTAGATAAACAGAACTTCTTGTCAAAACAATAGATTGTTCACATGAGCAAACAGCTCATATATCAAACTATTTTTACTTAGAAGACTAGCTTGAAGATCCTTATCTTACAGTAATCACCAGTCTTAAACTCTTGTATCATAGTTTGGCCATTCCTTATCAAATCTTTAACACTAAAGCCTGCCTTAAACCACTCAATCCTCAAACTATAGATTTCTACCCATGACCACCCTCTTTTGAGACATGACTAAGACTCTGTCGAGGTTTGCTCTCCCTTACTGCAGTAGGTTTACTCAAATTAGCTTTGCTTAAGCCTCAGTTTATTCTAGTGATGTTTTGGGAGGTCAAAGTCAAAACATCCAACAAATATGTATTAACTCTCTTGTCTTTAGCTAGATACAGGGGATTCAATGTTGACTAAATGTGACAACAGCTCATGTAATCCTGGGAGGGAAAAATATGTTAGTCAAATCATTATAAATATATACATTTTGATTATGATTAGTGTCATATGGACAAGTTATAAGGTGGTGTGAGAGCAAATAGCTAAATAATGTGACACTTGCAGGGAGAATAAGGTGAATGCACTGAGCAGGTAATGTTTGATCTGAGACTTCAAGGATGAAAAAGTCTCAACTAGGAAAAGATGCAAAGAAAATGGTAGAGTAAGAGAAAGAATGGAAGGGAAAAGGGATAAACATGGGAGAAGGGGAGGAGCAAAGAAAATGGAGGAGGGGAGCTAAGGAGGGGAATAAGAAATGAGGAGGAGGAGGAGGAGGAGGAGAGGGAGGGAAGAGAGGGGAAGTCTCAGAATCTACTAGGCATACAGAAAATCTGTGTGAAGGCAACTGGGAAAAAAAAATTCCCCTCATCCTAGAACAGAGAGCAAAGGGAAAGCAATATGAGGTACAACATATAGGCGCACAGACCAGAAAGATCATACAATTTAACCTTCATCCTCAAGTATACGAGAGTGTCAGCTTTGCCGTATTATCACTAACATTAAGTATTACCTTGTTTATCCTTGCTAATATGATACATGAAAAATATCCTATTATCTTAATTTTTAATCCTTTGTTTACTGGTGAATATACAAATAAAAGTCTTCCCTGGTGGCTCAAATGGTAATCTGCCTGCAAAGCAGGAGACCCAGGTTCGATCCCTAGGTCAGGAAGATCCCCTGGAGAAGGAAATGGCAACCCACTCCAGCATTCTTGCCTGGAAAATCCCATGGATGGAGGAGCCTGGTAGACTACAGTCCATGGGGTCACAAGGAGTCAGACACAACTGAGCAACTAACACTTTTTAAACAAAGAAAAGCCAATTTAACATTTTTATTTCCTCCATTATAACGCATCTCTTCTTGACCTCAATATAACCATTGAGATTCCTGTTTCTTACCTATTTGAACAGAATTTTATATATTGTGATCTTAGCCCATTAGCATAAGTTTTACAAATATTCCCCCTAGTTCACTCTTGGTTTTTAATCTCTGTATTGTTTTATAAAGACATACCAATTTATTTTTATGCACTAAATACATGAACATTTTCACTTGTGATTTTCCTTTTGCTTTTCTCCTAAGAGAGTCTTTCTTAATCCAAAGAGTTAATCACCTAAATATTTTAAACAGTTTTATAATTTGCATTTCTACATTTAAATCTTGAAATATTTGGTATTTATTTTGGAGCATATCATCTGTTAAGGATCTAAATATACTTTATCCCCTTAATAAGTTCCAGTGATTGCAGAGTCATTCGTTGACTAATCTTCCCATTCTCTCTTTACAAGTCCTTGATATCTCCTTTATCATATTTTGCCTTTTCAAATACTAGCTGGAAGCTTTTACAAGGTCACCTATTCTACTTTGTCTGTTTATCCCTGGGGCCACAGTGATTAAATTATTTGAGCGTTAGGCTAAATTTTAATATCTGGTTGTAGCCTGTCCCAGCTCTTACCTGGTTATTCCTCCAGAAGCACTTTAGAATAACAGTATCAAGTTCTGAAGAAACAAATCCTTTTGAAATGTTAATTTGGAGGTTGTTAATAGGTCCACCTTCTTATACTGGAATGCTATTCCAGACACTTCCTGTAAGCACATATATTATTTAGCCTGCTAATTCAGGCTTTCAGAGCCATAATTAGAAATATTAACACCCAAAGACCTGCATTTGAGGCCAGATTTCACGACTTTCAGCATCTACTTAGGGGTGCCTTGTGATGACTTCTGCTTCCCCATATAAAAGATGGTGGTCCCTGTGAATCACATGAAGCTATTGCAAGGATGAAATAATGTATGAAAAGGTTTTTGTGGGCAAGAGGTCAAGATAAGTGCTAGAGTCTGGAGCTAGGCTAGGCCATCCTCTTGTGGCCATGACTGTACCACAGTTACACCAGCCTCTTCGTCATCTTCCCTGGCTTCTTCAGCCTAAAACCTCCCCATTATCAGGATCAAGTTTTGTAATTTTTGTAATTAATATTGTGAAATCCAATATTGCAATGCTTAAAAAGGACGACAGTGTAATCCAGCTGTAAAGATAAGAGCCTAAACAAACACATGAAAAGATGCTCAACATCACTCATTATCAGAGAAATGCAAATGAAAACCACAATGAGGTACCATCTCACACCAGTCAGAATGGCTGCTATCAAAAAGTCTACAAACAATAAATGCTGGAGAGGGTGCAGAGAAAAGGGAACCCTCTTACACTGGTGGTGGCAATGCAAACCAGTACAGCTGCTATGGAGAACAGTGTGGAGAGTCCTTTAAAAACTGGAAATAGAACTGCCATATGACCCAGCAATCCCACTGCTGGGCATATACACCGAGGAAGCCAGAATTGAAAGAGTCAAGTGTACCCCAATGCTCACAGCAGCACTGTTTACAATAACCAGGACATGGAAGCAACCTAGATGCCCATCAGCAGACGAATGGATAAGAAAGCTGTGGAACATATACACAATGGAATATTACTAAGCCATTAAAAAGAATACATTTGAATCAGGTCTAATGAGGTGGATGAAACTGGAGCCTATTATACAGAGTGAAGTAAGCCAGAAAGAAAAACACCAATACAGTATATTAACATATATACATGGAATTTAGAAAGATGATAATGATGACCCTATATGCGAGACAGCAAAAGAGACACAGATGTAAGAACAGGCTGCTGGACTCTGTAGGAGAAGGCGAGGCTGGGATGATCTGAGAGAATAGCATTGAAACATGTATATTATCATATGTGAAATAGATCGCCAGTACAGGTTGGATGTATGAGACAGCGTGCTCAGGGCTGGTGCACTGGGGTGACCCTGAGGGATAGGTTGGGGAGGGAGGTGAGAGGGAGGGTCAGGATGGGGAACACAGGTACACCCATGACAGATTCATGTGAATGTATGGAAAAACCATCACAATATTGTAAAGTAATTAGCCTCCAATTAAAATTTTAAAAAGAGAGAGAGAAGAGCCTAAAAACAAACAAAAACCAGAGGCCTCTTGGATGGTAGAGAATCTGCCTGCAATGTGGGAGACATGGTTTCGATTCCTGGGTTGGGAAGATCCCCTACAAGAGGGCAGTATTCTTGCCTGGAGAATTCCATGGACAGTGGAGCCTGGCGGGCTATAGTCCATGGTGTTGCAAAGAGTAGGACACAGAGAGTCACAAAGAATGACTAACACTTTCACTTTCTCAAACTGAAAGAGCTTGAATTTGAGGATATGGAGTTTTTTCCAAGACCAGATGGAGAAAAATGATTTCCTGTGTGTTCATTCTATGTGAAGAAACGAAGAGAGATGGGTCTGCCATGGGGTCAAGCAAATAGCTAACAGAGAAAAAGAAAAGAGGAACAGGAGAGGACCCTTTAAAATTCATCCAAGCCCCCTCATCTAGGTGGTAGAGATGAATTTCAATGAGGATGAAAATCCACACTCTTTCCTAGATGGGATCTCTCTTCCTCCAGCCCAGAGTGCTGTTTGCCCAGGTCCAGCCTTACAGGAAGGCAGATCCCAGAGAGGCCTCTCTGAAGGCAGAGCCACCCTCCCCTCCTCTGTGGCTGGGCTCCAGGTTGTCACACAGCTCAGCAAACCCCAACAAATTAATTTGTAATCTTAGGGGGAAAATGATGGTTGCTCTGCGTCTGTCACCGAGCACTCTCCCTGCCAGTTTAAACAGCTGATTAGTTAGCACCACTGGAATCGATCCGCATCAGTTCCACCTGCATGCACCCACCAGGAACCACTTTATTGTAAATCAATCATTCTGTAAACATCTCACAAAGGGGCCAGGCTTTGCTAACAAGCCGCCCCTTCCTGCTCCCTCTTGGAAGCGCCCAGCAAAGGCGACCAACATTTATTCAAAAATTATCTCTTCAGGTTCTTTTGAGCCTGAGCAGGGAGCAGAAAGGCAGAAAAGGATTGAGGCTTCCTAATACAAGCACATGCAGAAGGTGGTGGGTTTGTCTCTCTGGAATCAGGGCCAATGTTTGTCCATGCCCTCTCTTAAAAAAAAAAAGTCTGGGCAAAAGTTTTGAGTAGACTTTTCACAAAAGAAGAAATATGGACGGCCAGAAGGACATGAAAAAATGCTCAACATCACTTGTCATCTCAGAAATGTAAATTAACACCTCTGTGAGATACCTACACCACCACCAGAAAGGCTAAAATTAAAAAGACAAACACCTGATGTCAGTGAGGATATAGAGCAAACTGAACTTTCAAACTTGGTAGGTGAGAGTGTAAGATGAGAGAACTACTTGGAAAAAAGGTTTGCAATTTCTTATAACACTAAACATACATATACCCTATCACCAACAATTTTACCCCTATCTATTAACCCACAATAAATGAAAGCATATGTGTTCATGAAGACTCATACACAGATAGTCACAGCCACTTTATGCACAACAGCCAAAATCTGGAAATCATAATCATAACCAGGTGAATGGATAAACAAACTGTGGTATATCTACACATAGGGAATAATACTCAGCAATAAAAAAGGAGTGAATTACTGATACACACAACATGGATGAATATCAAAAAGATTATCCTGAGGGAAGAAACTTACCCAAAAGAATTATCTACTCTTATGATTCCATATATATGACACTCTAGAGTGAGCCAAACTGTTCTATCTATGGGGGGAAAAGATTGTAATATTGGATACCTCTGGGGAGGTGGGGTCATAGGTTGACTGGAATGTGACACAAAACTTTCTGGAGTAATGTTCATATTTTATACCATGATACGGGTTTGGATTCCACAGGTATGTGCAGATGTCAAAACTCAGTGAAGGGTCCACTTCAAATTTCTACATTATATTGTATGCAAATTTTACCTCAAAATTCAAAGGTAAAAGAGATACATAAATATTAGATTTAGTAAGAATATGTATGCTGAAGTGTTTGGAGTGAAGTGTACCAAAGTCTGCAACTTATTTAAAATGTATTAAAATAAGATGGATTGGTAATTGGACAGAAGGATGGACAGAGAGATAGATATGACATAAAGCAAGTAAAATAAAACCTAATAGGGGTGAAGGGGTTATGCACTGTGAAATCCTTTCCACTTTCTGTATGTTGGAAATTTTTCATAATAGTATATTGGGAAGAAAACGCGAGGAGAGAAAGAGAGTGTCTTCCTCACCTGGTCAGCATTAATAGTATACCAGGGCTTTGTGCCTTGTCTGAGGGTTCCCACAGGTCTCTAGCCCAGTCTTTACCGTATCCATTGGCTAAATGAAATGATTAAATTTTGACTACCCAGAAGATGAAGCTGCCAGGTATAACACTGGAAACACACTCCTTAGTGAAAAAAAAAAAATGTGCAGGAAATATTGTAATTGGTTTCCAAGAGCCTTCTATAAAACAAGTTCAAATCTTTAATTAAGGAGATGGGACAAAAGCATCTTGAGATATTTCCTCTCTTCCTTTGTGGCTTCTGCGTGAACCTCAGAATGTGTGCAGGAAAGACAGAGAAAACTGTGCTCCCGTTCTGGGTCATGGAGAGCTCTACTGTTTGCATCTGGTTAGAAGGCATGAAGGTAAGTCATCTGATTTTGCCAAGTATGGCCCAGACAGCCTCACGCAGGAACCACTCAGCTCACTTGCTGACAGGTGACTGCACTGTCAGCGCTGCATGGCTGAGGGTGACTGGGTGATGCTGATGACTCCCCTGTAAACCTGGCACCAGAAGGCAAATTCCGGGTGTCATCTGAGCCGTGGAGAAGAGGAGAGCTGGATTACAAGGGCCTGTCGCCCGTTGCCTGTGGCCACATCGACTTGGGTGGGGGTTTGTGGAAGCACAAATAGGAGAACTGCTGGCTCACCGGGGAGAGTTACAGTAATACAGTGTTAGGCTTCAGACATCACTCTCTGCTGCTTGGCTACTCTCAACCCCCCATTCAGGTTGGATATTCTTGTTCTGGGCATGGGCCATAACTTATCACAGTAAGCACTATAAATGCAAGTTATGAGCAAGTCTTTTTAGGCTGAGCAAGTACATCTTGAGGATTCTTTCAAAGAATTAAGGCACAGGGTCCCTATACTTCTGGGTGGTTATCAAATATTTCTAGGCCTTAAGTGTCTCTTGTTAGAATAAGGATAATAATGCCAGCTTTTGCAGAGTTATTGTGGGGGTAAGAATAATAAATGTAAAGTGCCTGTAACCATATATAACTCATAATAATTGCTAGATAAATCATATTTGCATATATATGTGCATTTATTGAACAATTAACATATGCATATGTAAAATAAATATATACACACATATAGCTGTAGTAATAATTATCATATATAGTTATAACCAGATGAATGAGGGCTGGAGGTGAATTATCTAGATATATGAGTATCCTTTTTTTCAGGACTAGGCAACTTGGAAAGTAATGTTCTAGCAAATGATTCACCTGGAGATGTTTGGTAAATTTTACTTCTACCTGAGTCTATTTTAAAGCTATATATATCATAGTAATGAAACTTATGAGCTATTTAATACTCCATGTAGAGCAAAGGTTAAAAGAAACAATTTTCTGTGACATACATATTAATAGTAATAGATTGGTAGAGGTGGTTCTGATGCTGATAGTAATAAAAAATCCACAAAGTATTTCCCAGTTTACCAATGTATGTTCATTCAAATTGTTCTTCTAAACATGTTAAAATCACCAAACAAAATAACACGTAATTTTAATTCTACATATCACAGATAAGCAGATTGAGAAATCGGGAAAATACATAACTTTAATCATTCATTCATTAAATATGTTATAACCCATCATGTGCCCAGCCTAGTGCTCTGAGTTTAGGACATAAAGAGGGCTAAGTCAATATAACTGTGGATAGAGGATTAAAATCTAGGTAACATACTGTTTTTCCAGGTCCCAACAGACACATCCTAAAAATAAAAGTCTTCAGTTAAAACAAAAAGTTGTGAATTTCAACCTCCTACATATGCCCCTGATGGAGATTTGTAATGCATGTGGGCATATTAAATACTCTAAGTTTTAGGAGAAGTTCACTAACACTCTACTTCTATAATTATTTGACCACAGAATCATTTTGCCAGCAAGACATGTGTTGATATAAATTGGAAATTCTGTACTAGAAGAGTACAGACGTACACATACATGTGATGACATGCAATAAAGGCTGGGACAGGTTGGTGGCCTGAGCAGCCTGAAAACAGAGAGGATGGGGGAGTCAGATCTGCCTCTCTGCATTAACCAGTGGGTGAAGGAAGGCTTCCACCTTTGAGCCAAAGTCCTGTAGCCAAACAATGGAGGTACCAGGACCACCCCAGAGCACCTTTAACTAGACTACAGTGCTTCTAACAAGAAAATACAGATTTGCTGTGTTCTTCATACTTAATAGAGATATTCCAACAAATACAATTTTTTTAAGGCTTTTGCTGTCTTTGAGAAGTTCAGCATTGACTTCCCAACATATAAAACAAAGAGACTGAACTTGGTCATTTCTAATTGCATGCCCGCTTTCCAGGATTCTGTGCTTTAACTAAAGGTACACACATTCTGCAGAGTTTCATTAAAAGCCAGTGGCCTACAGGTCAGCAGAGCAGGGCATTTCTGCCCCAACCCCAACCAAGATGAAAAACCAAAGCTCTTTACAAAGAAGTTGAACTCTTTAATAATGAAATGTATTGATTTAGGCTGCAGAGGACAACAGATCGCATCATAGCAGATACTATGAGAAATAACCTTCTAGGTTAGATTTGATTGTAATACAGACTTGGGAAGTCAGAAAGCCATAAGATAATTGCTTTGACCTCTCCACTGATGAAGGACTTCATCATACCAATGGGTAACTCTGGGTTACTCTAGAACCTAGAGTTCTGTTCAAAAGAAATACAAAGAAGAAATAGACTCACACACATAGAAAACGAACTCATGGTTACCAAAGCGAAAAGCATGGGAGAGGAGAGATAAATTAGGAGGTTAGGATGAATATATACACACTACAATATAACAAAATAGGTAAAAAAAACAAGGACCTAGTGTATAGCACAGGAAACTATACTCAATATTTTGTAATAACTTATAATGGAAGAGAATCTAAAAAAGACTACATATACATTATACACATATACATATATATACACGTGAGGAGGAGTAGTTTTAGTCACTCAGTCATGTCTGACTCTTTGCAACCCCGTAGACTATATATAGCCCGCCAGGCTCCTCTGTCCATGGAATTCTCTAGGCAAGAATACTGGAAGTAGGTAACCATTCCATTCTCCAGGGGCTCTTCCTGACACAGGCATCTAACCCAGGTTTCCTGCATTACAGGCTGATTCTTTACTGTCTGAGCCACTATATACATACATACATACATACATACATATATATATATATATATATCACTTTGCCATACACTTGAAACTAACACAATATTGTAAATTAACTATAGCTTAACTTAAAAAAAAAAGAAATACAAAGAAGAGGTGCACGTGTGAGTACCTTGCAACACCACTTGTATAAACAGCACTCAAGCAACCATCCTCCTGTGTGGTTTTCACAGAGATCACTAGCATGTATGGGATACCTCCTTACTCAAACTAGGGTCTCTAATTCCATGGGTTGAATACAGTCTCAGGAATTCATGTAGTTAGAAGAAGATAAAAAGAAGATGGCAGGGTCAGGGAATATTTTAGAGAGATTCTTATTCAGTTAAAGCATGAGGACAAAGACATAGAATCATGAATGGCCTCCAAATTTCTGACTTGAGCAACTTTGCAATTTAGAGAACAATTTTGTATGGGTTTCACTAATAATGTAATGCTGATATATTTAATTAAAATTGGCATTCTAGGACTTCTAACAAGTAAAGTATTGGCAGAGAATCAGGTCTGACTGTCCTGACCTAGCAAACAAGGTCTGGATAGTATTTACCTCATTCTGAAAAGATTCCTTTGCATGCAAATGCCCTGTGCATTCATGTTATTAAATTCAAAATACAGGGAAATAAGTTCATTATAGAACCAGATCTGAGGCTCCTTTTATAAATAATGACAACTTCTATGAGTAGGGTTAGTGTAAACAATGATATCTGTCACACTGAATTAATATTTTAAATTCTATTTTTATTGCTTTTATAGTTTTTTTACTTAATTTTCAAATTTGCTATATAGTGCACAGCTTTTGTTTTATTTTATAGTTGAGGAAGAGCTATATGCATAAAGATTTCATTACTAGTTTTATATTTATACATTTATAGAAAATTTTATTTAACACATATAATACCTAATATATGCCAGGTTATCTGTTTTTAATGCTTTGCAAATATTAACTAATTTGACAAACCAAATCCAGCAACACATTATAAAGATCATGTACCACAACCAACTTGGATTCATGCCAGTGTCACAGTATGGTTCAGCTTTCACAAATCAATGGGATGCATCCCATCAACAAAAGACAAAAACCACATGATAATCTCAATAGATGCAGGAAAAGCATTTGATAAAATTCAACATCGATTCATGATAAAAAAAAAAAAACCCTTATGAAGATGGGTATAGAGGAAACATATCACAATATAATAAGACATATTCATGACAAACCCACAACTAATACTCAATAGTGAAAAGCTGAAAGCCATCCTGCTAATAGCTGGAACAAGACAAAGATGCTCACTCACACCACTTCTCTTCAGACAAGTATTGGAAGTCTTAACCACAGCAATCAGACAAGAAAAAGAAATAAAAGTATTCAAATGGATAGAGAAGAGGTAAAATTGCCATTATACAGAGATGACATGATATTGTATACAGAAAACCCTTAAGTCTCCACACAAAAACTACTAGAGAGTTTGGAATTAGCAAATGCAAACTATTATATATAAGATGGATAATCAAGAAGGTCCTACTATATAGCACAGGAAACTATATTCAATATCTTGTGATAAACTGTAATGGAAAAGAATATATATGAGTCATTTTACTGTACAGCAGAAATTAAATGTAACGTTTTTTAAAAAAGAACCTAATAGAAAGCCCAGAGATAAATCCACGAACCTATGGACACCTTATCTTTGACAAAGGAGGCAAGGATATACAATGGAAAAAAGACAACCTCTTTAACAAGTGGTGCTGGGAAAACTGGTCAACCACTTGTAAAAGAATGAAACTAGAACACTTTCTAACACCATACACAAAAATAAACTCAAAATGGATTAAAGATCTAAATGTAAGACCAGAAACTATAAAACTCCTAGAGGAGAACATAGGCAAAACACTCTCCGACATAAATCACAGCAAGATCCTCTATGACCCACCTCCCAGAATATTGGAAATAAAAGCAAAACTAAACAAATGGGACCTAATGAAACTTAAAAGCTTTTGCACAACAAAGGAAACTATAAGTAAGGTGAAAAGACAGCCCTCAGATTGGGAGAAAATAATAGCAAATGAAGAAACAGACAAAGGATTAATCTCAAAAATATACAAGCAATATCCTGCAGCTCAATTCCAGAAAAATAAATGACCCAATCAAAAAATGGGCCAAAGAACTGGGCAGACATTTCTCCAAAGAAGACATACAGATGGCTAACAAACACGTGAAAAGATGCTCAACATCACTCATTGTTAGAGAAATGCAAATCAAAACCACAATGAGGTACCATTACACGCCAGTCAGGATGGCTGCTATCCAAAAGTCTACAAGCAATAAATGCTGGAGAGGGTGTGGAGAAAAGGGAACCCTCTTACACTGTTGGTGGGAATGCAAACTAGTACAGCCGCTATGGAAAACAGTGTGGAGATTTCTTAAAAAACTGGAAATAGAACTGCCATATGACCCAGCAATCCCACTTCTGGGCATACACACTGAGGAAACCAGATCTGAAAGAGACACGTGCACCCCAATGTTCATCGCAGCACTGTTTATAATAGCCAGGACATGGAAGCAACCTAGATGCCCATCAGCAGATGAATGGATAAGGAAGCTGTGGTACATATACACCATGGAATATTACTCAGCCATTAAAAAGAATTCATTTGAACCAGTCCTAATGAGATGGATGAAGCTGGAGCTCATTATACAGAGTGAAGTAAGCCAGAAAGATAAAGAACATTACAGCATACTAACACATATATATGGAATTTAGAAAGGTGTTAACGATAACCCTATATGCAAAACAGAAAAAGAGACACAGAAATACAGAACAGACTTTTGAACTCTGTGGGAGAATGTGAGGGTGGGATATTTCAAAAGAACAGCATGTATACTATCTATAGTGAAACAGATCACCAGCCCAGGTGGGATGCATGAGACAAGTGCTCTGGCCTGGTGCACTGGGAAGACCCAGAGGAATCGGGTGGAGAGGGAGGTGGGAGGGGGGATCGGGATTGGGAATACATGTAAATCCATGGCTGATTCATATCAATGTATGACAAAACCCACTGGAAAAAAAAATAATAAAATAAATAAATAAATAAAAAATAAAAAAGAACCTAATAAAACAAATATTAACTACTTTAATTCTCATAACAATATAATGAATATAGGTATTATTATCCCCATTTCACAGATGAGAAGACTGGGGCAAAGAGAGTTTGGTGATTTGGTCAAGGTCAACATAACCAATAAATGGTAGATCTAAGATTAGATTCGAACCCAGGATGTATGGCTTTTGCATATGCTCTTATATAACATTAATAATTTAAGATAACAAAGGAGGATCTGTGAATTTTTTTAATATATTACTCAAGTTTGAGAAACACTGTCACAGACCATTTGATCCCTTGAGCAGAATGTAAAGAAGATTCAGTATAACATCCTTCTTTTTAGCCAGAGGAAAAAAGGCAAGTATTCTTCGGAACTATTCGTTTGTTGCCTTATAATATTATTCCAGTTATTTCAGTAGTCTCTGAACTTCCTATTCAGATTATGCAAAGAAAGGGTTAGTGTCTTTTCTGTCTCCAAGGACCTTAGGACAGTACTACACACAGACTACAGAATTCACCACCAGTTAAATAGGCTTGTATGAGATTTAGACCAGTTAGGGATCTAACTGGCTAAGAGCAACTGGGACACATTTCTCTCCTCTCACGTATCACAGAAGGTCATTAATATGAGACAGCACTGGGCTCTGTGAGCCACTGAGTTGACCCTAAATATCCACCCATATCAAATGCCCATTTCTTTCCTCATCCTTCCCCATGACCTGGAGAACTACTACAAAGATGGCAAGACCCAGTACAAACACTGTCTCCCTCCTGCCCTTTCTGTGAATTAAGACATGACTTGCTGATTCTTCTCGGTGCCCTCACTACACTCAGCATCCACCTCTATTGCTGCCTGTCTTATTCTACAGCATAATTAGTCTTATTTGTTTCAATGACTGGGTCCTCTGGGGCAAGGACTATGCCCCATTTGTTTTTGTCTCCTTGCATCTTGCATTCTGGGCTGAATTCTATCCCAACCCCCAATACCTCCAAATGTAACTGTATTTAGAGATAAGGTCTTCAAAGAGGTGATTAAGTTGAAATGAGGCCATTAAAAGAAGCACAGTTGCCAGATGAACACACACAGAGGAAAGGCCACATGAGGACACAACCAGAGCTCAGCTATTCTCAAGGAGACTGGCCTCAGAGAAAACCAAATCTGGAGCACCTTATTCTTGGACTTCCAGCCTCCAGAAATGAGGAAAAATAAATGTCTGTTGTTTACCACCTCGTCTGTGGTATTTTGTCATGGCAGCCCTAGCAAACTTATAGAGTTAGTACAGGGTGGTCACATATGCTTGGTGCTAAAGATACAGGTGGGTATGTATTTGTATTTATAATTTCATTTATATCTCTGCTCAAAAATAAAAGTGACTTGTCCAAGGCCAAGTAAACTGGTAAGAGACTGTGAACAGAAAACCAGTCCTTTGCTCATCCAGCTCTCAACCCTGCTTTCAATCCCAAGTTTCTGTGATGATATGATTCATGTGATTTCCAATTGCTGTGAACTGACTGAAACCACCTACCTTGGCCAGGCATCATAGTAACCATTTGCATGAGTTATTTTATCACAGGAGATCCTGGTAAGGAACATGGAACTAACAAGTCAACACCAACTGGAAGAATTCAGTAAAGGTCAGAAGGAGACGCCACATGTCCTACCAATCTCCCAGAAATCTCCTTGCTGGAATCCATCTTGGCTGAGCAACATGTGCACCACCAAGAAGGACCTTGAGCCAGAATGACTGGCCAGAGACAACCTGGAAACTAATTCCATCACCATAAACCTGAGACCAAGCCATGTGGCAGAGCAGCCCTCCTGGGATCCCTTATCCTCCTGCTCTCCGCCCAGGTGCCCCTTCTCAATAAAGTCGCTTGCTTTGTCAGCATGTGTGTCTCCTTGCACAATTCATTTCTGAGTGTGAGACAAGAGCCCACTCATGGGCGCTGGAAAGAGTCTCTGTCCTGCAAAATGAGGACCTTCCAAGAAGTACAAAGTTTTCACTATGACATAATAAACTAGATAAACAATTTCTTACATTTTTGGAGAAGATGCCTGATTGTTTCAATTAGGATCAACTGAAGTAAAGAATAAAGCAGCAAACTGTGTGCACGCACACACACACGCACAGTCACACCACATGATTAATTTTATCAGAATCCTCATGGGCCCTTTTTGAAACCATGATGTCATTCATACTTTTAATATTTCCCCCCAATAAATGTTTATACTTTAAGCAGCCATTGCAGACAGGAGGTGTGGAAGGCTGTGATAACCCTCTAAGAGTTGAAAAAGAGATGGAAAATCAGCAAACGCAGATATCTGAGTTCCTGGCTGGAAGCTAGAGCCAGGACAACCAAATGCCTGAGACCTGACTCAAAGGAGGCAGACATGGAGAGAAACATTTGGAGACAGAGATGTGGGAGGCAGCACAGCCCATTTAAGGATCTTCTCCTTAGCCTGTGACTGAGTTCTGTGCTGCCCTTTCTCAGACTTCAAATGCATTCTAAGTCCTACTCTGCATGCTGTTGCGTCTCAGTAAGTATGTGTTGAATGGATGAATAAATCAAAGGAACTGATTTAAACTGGCAACACACTTTAATGTTGATTATAGAAAAAGGAGGTGGGCTCAAATACTACTAGCCCACAGTATAGAAAGCAGTTCAATTACCAACACTAACAGACAATAAACTCAGGCTAAAACACGGCAATTTGATGAGACAGTTGGCTGCAACAACTTTGCCTTTCTTGTCTTGGTTTCCCCTTTCCCTTTCCACCCCCTATTGACTATTTGTAAGCACCACAGCATGGTATCCCAGCTTTGTTTGCCCCCTGAATCTCCTCATCACTGTGTGGGCTATGGGAAGCCGAAAATGGCTGATTAGTCATTTGTTTTTCTTTTTCCTTCCCATATAGCTGAATAACTCATATGGTCTACAGGCTTAGGTATTTGGCATTACAAACACTGTCCACACAATGAATGGGTACCTTATTTGTTGAGGACTGGGAAATAGAGTTGGGAAGAAGTTTAAAGCACTGAAAGGCTAGAATTTGCCCTGACTCCCTGGTGGTTGAGTAGGTCAGAGAATAAATGTAACCTTAAGATTTCTGGGTCCCTGAAAACAGGGCAAAGGCATTCAATCCAAGGGATTAGCAAGTCTGTTAGTTAACACATGAAAATGCCTTCACAATCTTCCCCGCAGGAGGTCAGAGAAGGGGTAGGGAAGAGGGATTAGTTGCTGGGAGGAGAACCAAGAGGAGAAAGAAGGATGCTGATTTTTAGTCGAAAAGAGAGGACAAAGTCAGAGGCACATTGGGATCTGTCTTTTGGATGATGCAGGGTAGGATGGGGCTTTGATCTATATTTAGTCCTCAAAGCTCAGAGCTGCACGGCAACCTTTGTTATGCAGGAGAGACTCGTGTTGGACACCAGAGCAAGGGCAAGAGAGGACAGTGGGAGAGAGGAATTACAGGAGAGAGATGAGGGCTCACAGGAGCGGGCTACAGCTGGGGGAAGGGGAGCCCTCTCCTCCCCTCCTTTGTGAATATACAGACAAGTCCATCAAGCCCGTGGCAGGCTGCAGTGATGAGAAAGATACATAATATGAT
Source organism: Cervus canadensis (assembly GCF_019320065.1). Taxonomy (NCBI): domain Eukaryota; kingdom Metazoa; phylum Chordata; class Mammalia; order Artiodactyla; family Cervidae; genus Cervus; species Cervus canadensis. Next base: position 61,150,521 of record NC_057393.1, on the reverse strand, counting down.
AAAGCTTGGTAGCAGGCATGTGTGATTGAACAGACCAATGAAGAGATAACATTTGAAAGCTTTACTGCTCGGAAAGCTGTTAGCAAGCTGGTGTCCCCTTCATCATGTTTAATTTTACTTTTACTACCCTTCATTTGCTTTGACGGGTTGATGTTGCCATGGTGCGGTTGGAATTCTCATAAAAGTGCTGTTACCCTTTCAAGATGGCCATTTTTTTCTAGGGTTTATACCACATTTTATAGTTATGTCAGAAGGTTTACTTGGTTTATGAATTCTCCAAGCTCTAAGATTGCTCTCAAAAAACTCCGGGTTGCCTTCCATTCTTGCCGGTTAATTTGTGATCTTTTCACAACAGCCACATCTTTGGGTGATGTCCTGACATAATTAGAAATGCAGACACACACACAGAGAAACCAAGCCCACTTTTCCTAGGTCATAAGTCCCTGAATCTGTGTAACTGCCTATATGCGTCTGAATATTGCATTTGATGTATCAAATGGTAATGTATAAAATAACTATGACCAACTATAAAATCTAATGATTAATATGTAACCATACAACTTGATGACTCCTTGATTTCCTCTCTAACAATTCAAGGCTGGTAAACCATGTGAGAGGAAAACACTCTTTATTAAATCTCTGAGAAGCTCAGGCTATAGGTTATGAATAAGCCTTTGAATAGGTCTTCAACTTCATCAATTAAAAGTCTATTCACTTATTCAAAGAAATTTAATTACTCATCAGATCTGTGTCTAAGAATTTTGGAAACCAGAGGAATTCAAGGCATTGTGTACAATCACGTATGAGAGGTCATCCAAACCAAGACTGTCAAAAGCAGCATATAATTACAAGACAGTATGCTAAGATCTTTTATGTAAATTCAATGAACTGAAATGTGGTTTTAGGTTAAGATTTGAGGTGAGACTTCAGAAATATATTTTAAAGCCCATCTTTCAGGTATATCCTGGTCAATAAATATTTAGTCCATTGTTTCCACATTTCCTTGCAAGGCCTGAAATACAGAAGCTGTTTATAGACATGACAAACTATCCATCTACCCCAGCATCCTATGGTTGTTCTAATTGCCACAAGCTTAGTGACTCAAATTTATCATCATAGAGTTCCAGAGGTTAAAAGTGTAAAAGGGCCTCACTGGGCTAAAGTCACATTGTCACAGGGCAGCATTCCCCTGCAGGCTCTATGGTAAAATCTGTTTCCTTGCCTTTTCTAGCCTCTATAGGCTGCCTGAATTCCTTGGCACGTGGTCCCTTTCCTCCATCTTCAAAGCTGGCAGTGTCCCCTGTCCTCTGACTGTTCTTCCAGTCACATGTCCTTCTGACTTTCTCCTCCTACTTCCCTCCTTCACTCTCGAAGACTCTTGTGATTACACTGGACCCACCCAGATAATCCTCTCTCCCTTTTGTAAGGTCAGTTGGTTAGCAACCTTAATCCTCCCTGCAAACTTAATGCCTCTTTGCCATGTGTAATCACATGTGCACAGGTTTGTGGATTAGGACATGGACATCTTTGGAGGGGGGTCTTTATTCTGCCAATCACACCATCCACGGAAAGTTAGCAAGCAAGTCAAAGGACTGCTTCAAGCAGTATGGAGAAGACTCCCACATTAAATTAGAGCTGAACTAAATGACCAAAGGGCAACTTTCCAGTACAGTGATTATATGACACTTGAAGACTACAGTGAACTAAATCTATGTTTAGCTTCCTCACTGCTAAAATGGGTGTGGTAACATTTTACTACCAACAGGCAAGAGTTTCAAAAACTTCAGGGTGTTGAACTTCCAATTTGTAATCATACTTGGTCCAATGGTATGAACATTTTTAGGGATCTTGATATTTTCCAAAATGGCAGCATAGTTGCTAATGTACATCCTGAGGGATGGACAAGACAGGACAGACAAATGAAACTACTTATGCCCACAGTCCATGGTTCTTGAGGCCTGTTATGAAAGGCTTAATGATACACATTTTTATACATCAAGGCCAATAAATTCGAAGGAGTTAATTTTACAGTGCTCAATGAAATAAACTCCAGAAAGAAAAAAAACCTGTTGCAGTTATTACGTAGAAAAATGGCTTAGGATGTCAGAGTTCAGAGAAATTTATAAAGTGTCCCATGATATTCATCATGTGGTAATTTTTATGACACACAGCTCCCCGTTACAAATTGAGATTGAAATCAAACCTCTGTGTGGGATGTAGTTCACTTATACCAGTGTACATATGTACCAGCCAAGTCCATTCAATGCATATATTCAACCATATTTATTGAAAGTCAACTATGTGCCAGGCCTTGTTCTAGACACTTGTGATGCATCAGTGAATCAAAGATTCCTGGGGCTTACATTCCAATGAAATAGATGTGGCTACTGCTGAGTAACTACTGATTGAGGAAGGCGTACTTAAATAAAAGCTGATTCAGCTTACCCTAACTTGACCTATAAATAAGGCTAGTGTGTGTGCTAAGTAGCTTCAGTTGTGTCCAACTCTTTGTGACGCTACGGACTGTAGCCTGCCAGGCTTCTCTGTCCTTGGGATTTCCAGGCAAGAATACTGGAGTGGATTGCCACGCCCACCTCCAGGGGATCTTCCCAACTCAGGAATAGAACCCACGTCTCTTACATCTACCTGCATTGGCAGGCAGGTTCCTTACCACTAGCGCCACCTGGGAAGCCCTTAAATAAGGTTAGCGAGTAAGTGAGTGAAAATTGCTCAGTCGTGTCAGCTCTTTGCGACCCCAGGGACTATACAGTCCATGGAATTCTCCAGACCAGAATACTGGAGTGGGTAGCCGTTCCCTTCTCCAGGGGTTCTTCCCAACCCAGCGATTGAGCCTAGGTCTTCCACATTGCAGATGGATTCTTTACCAGCTGAGCCACCAGGGAAGCCCTAAATAAGGCTAGAGACCCAGCTAAATCATGCCTAGACTTCTGACTTCCCCCACCAAAACTGTAAGATAATAATTCTATAGTTTGTTAAGCCACTAAGTTTTGTGGATAACATATTCCTAAATTATCTCCTAAAAATGTCCATTAGTTCAGCCATCCTTTGGACTGAAAGTAAGGGGGTAAATTGCTTTAAACTACTCAACATCACCTTTTTTCTGGAAATGCTCTGCTCTCATCACTTGTGATTTTGACAGGCCTGGAAATCATGACTCCTTCCCTTGACTGTGGGGTATTATCCTACTCCCACCGTCAAAGAAAAGCATTGATGCGTTTAAACTGTGGTGTTGGAAAAGACTCTCAAGAGTCCCTTGGACTGCAAGGAGATCAAACCAGTCCATCCTAGAGGAAGTAAGTCCTGAATATTCATTGGAAGGACTGATGCTAAAGTTGAAACTCCAATACTTTGGCCACCTGATGCAAAGAATGGACTCATTGGAAAAGACCCTGATGCTGGGAAAGATTGAAGGCAGGAGGGGAAGGGGATGATAGAGAATGAGATGGTTGGATGGCATCACCGACTCGATGGACATGAGTTTGAGCAAGCTCTGGGAGTTGGTGACGGACAGGGAAACCTGTCATACTGCAGTCCATGGGGTCGCGAATAGTCAGACACAACTGAGCAACTGAACTGACCTGAATCAGAATCTCTTCCTTATGATTTAAATATCAGCTTAATCAGAGAAGACATAGGGGAATATAAGATATGTGGTGCCATGCCACAATATGAAGAGGCCCCAAGGAGGTGGACCCACTGCTGCAACCCCTGGAGGAGGTTTGGTTACTTCCCTTGCAGTGGCCTAGTTATTCTACTCTTCTTGTCAGTTCATGAGCCCCCATTATCCTTCCAATAAATTTCCTTCTCCCTCAAACAGTGATTTTAAACTTTAGTTAGTGAGAGTCCATTTCTGTCGCTTAGAAGCGAGAACCCTGACAGACAGACGCCAGATGCAATCAGCTGGTGAGTGCATATCGACCATAAAGAAATCCTGTAAGGTTTTCATTAGTACTTCTTTTGATGGGCCCAAAATAAAAACACTTAATGACGAAACGGTAGGGAGCTTAGTCCCCGTCTAAAGTAAACTTATTGCTTTTTAGAGAAGCAAATTTAGGCTCACAGTGAGACGGTAACTTGCCTAAGTTGCCATAAGGAATTATTGGTAGATTCAGAACAGTTTTATATGCTTTAAGTCACACCCATATCAATAGCCAGTAGACCAAAAGAGTTGCTATTTTAAATTCTGAGAGAAATAATGCAACAGTGTAACCTTAATCACTATGTAGGAAAAGATTCCATTTAGAGTAGTAGCTATGATGATCACACGTATGCAGGTAGTAGTGGAAATGAGAAGGAGCACCTACAACTCATGATTCTATTCTTTTTAGAATGATTTTGCTCTAAAAATTGGGAAGGAGGCTATTAGTTAGACCTTGGCCTTTCATTATTGTATGAAGCTTGGCCAAGCCTTGAAAACACATTTGTACTGGTTGACCTTGGAATCATATCTATTTCTAGTGGATGAACTCTAGGATGACTCCCAGTGATTCCCCACCTTCCTGGTATGCACACCCTTGTGTAATCTCCTCTTGAGTGTGAACTGACTGACCTAGTGACTTATTTCTAACCAATAGAACATGGAAAGGCAATGTGATAACAATTCTATGATTAGGTTACAAAAGATTGTGACTCTGTCTTACTGGTCTGGATGAAACAGGCTGCCATATTGGAAAGGCCACATAATAAAGAACAGAGGGTAGCCAACAGCCAGCAAGGAACTGAAGTCCTCAGTCCAACAGCCCTCAAGACACTGAAGACCAATAGCAGCCAGTGAGTAAGCTGGGAAGCAGATCCTACTGCCTTTAAACCTTGGCTGTACCCTTGCAAAAGACCCTCAGATCAATGACCTCACCAAGCCATACCGGAATCCTTCACCCCTCAAAAATTGAGAGACAACAGTTTTGTGTTTTTTTAAACCACTAAGTTTTGCAGTACTTTATTACCTAGTAACAGATTATTTATACAGACCTTGATGGAATACAATTTTTGGCCAGTCCTGGGAGACTAAGGCTCTCTTATCACGGTTACATAAGAAAGGAAGCTGGGCTCTGGGTTTGAACACTGTCACCCTAATGGCCCCCGTGCAGAGCAGCAGAAAGTGCATTATGTCTGTGAGAGCCAGCTAACTCTAGAGTAACTAAGGACTGTGAGTCAGGGAACTAGGATGTGCAACACACATTGAAAGAAACTCTTACCACACCTTGAAAAAAACTTCTGCAAGAAAGAAAAAGAATCAAATGGCACTGGTAGGAGAGAGAGTTGTTGAGATATAGTTAGTCTCACCAGTGCCCTTAATTGCACATTTTTATTTAGTTTTAGCCAACTGGCAGTTAAACACCATTTTAATTATGTTAGCACTGGAAAAAGAAGAGCATCTAGTTCAAGTTCCTTGTTCCAACTGGCGTTCTTAATTGCCTTTTCATTTAAGCCAAAGACTTACAGTGGCAGCCACAGCCCAGTTGGAAAACACTTCATTGTGTCAGTGACTAAGCCTCATAACAGAGCACCTTAATAAGACCAACTTCTGCACTTCCTGGCTCCCCAAGATGGATTATGTTCATAGTCTATTATTTGAACAAGGGTATCTGACTTATGGCAAATCTATCTGAAACAGCATTGTAGTACTGTATTTTATCTTTAAGAAATGTATTTTATAAAAGTAAGATATTTACTTCTGTTGCAGGAAGGAATTTAAGCAGAAAAATTTCTCTCTAATGTTTGTTGAATCATAGGAGAATGATGAGGGGGAACAGAGTGATACATCAACCAACTAACTTGAAAAACTCAGTTGTATTTTTATTTCAGGAAGAAAGGCTGAGCTAAAGGCGCCCTGTGGTATTGCATGAAATACCTTTCTTCTTTTTCCAAGTCATGCATATCACCCAGGAATCCACAAGGGTAGCATCTCTGTTCTCTATTACTTAAATTTGCACAAGCATGTGATCAATTCTTCTTTCCCATTCCTTCTTCTTTAGGGCTTGTGAAAGGAGTTGAAATTTATAGTCTTTGAGGATGGCAACCTTTGTTTGGAATCATAGAATCACAGACTGTAAGAACCAGCAAGGACCTCAGAGATTATCTGGTCTGACCTTCTCATTTTACAACCAAGGTAACCAAAGCCCTTTAGTGAAAGATCCTGGCTGTGATTGATGCCCTGAACTAGGTGACACCAGGTTCAGGATCCACACAGAGTGAGGAGATCATGCAACCATGATAGGAGTTTTAACTTCATCTTAGTTTTTTCTCCTTCTTTGAAGGAAATTAGAACAATAGTAGAGGGCCAGAGTCACACAGACCCTGGGGTCTGTTTGGCTCACCCACTCTCTGACTCTGTGACCTTGGAAAAGTCACTTTACATCTCAATTTCAGCCTTGGTAAGCCTGGAGAAAGGCAAGAAAAGCACAGGACAAGAGCTCATAAAGTGCATGTAATTGTTACTATTAGCTTCCACTAGTATTATTGGAGAAGATACTGATGCTGGGGAAGATTGAAGGCAGAAAGAGAAGAGGGCAGCAGAGGATGAGACGGTAAGATGGCATCACCAACTGAATGGACATAAACTTGAGCAAATTCCAGGAAATAGTGGAGGACAGGGAAGCCTGGTATGCTGCAGTCCACGGGGTCACAAAGAGTTGGACACGACTTAGTAAACAAACAACAACTAGTATTATACCACCAAGGTCAAGACTGTGCTGACCCTTGCCAATAGCAAATAATTTTACCTGCTGGGGCCCAGTTTGGGCACATATAAACTGAAAGAGTTTTGGCATTACAACTCTTTTGATCTTAGGTAATACTCTTCCATTGACCTCAGTTTGAAAGTTATCTCCTCAGCCTTGAATGGCCTCTTCCATCAGCCTCCACCCTAGCTACCTCTACACCACTGGACCACAAGTACGTTGAGGGTAAAGCTCATAGCTGACCTTTTTCTGCTTTTTCCTCAGACCAAACACAGTGTCTTTGGCTCCTAGGTTCCCATTTTAAATAAAAGCTCTGCATTTTTATTGCTTCTAGAGACAAGCCAAGCTGGACAGCTTCGTGCAGATGCAAAAGAGAAGATTCTAGCTAAATAACAGCTGAGGATAATATAAGAGAGCTCATAATTAGTGCCAAGAGCTCTGGGAATAGCAGGCTATCAAACTACACAAGGCTCTGGGAAAGCGGGTAGGTGAAATATGAAACAAGAACCGAACCAAGTCATCAATTTAAGACTTGGGGTTGAATAGAAAGATCAGTTTTAATGGAGGGGGAGTCTATAGTGGGATGTTAGAACAGGTTTAGTGGTGGAAAGGGATTCACAAATATTTATTAGTTATTTTTAGTCACTTATCCCTGCGGCAAAAGAAGAATTGGTGCCTGAGTTGATTTTTTCTAAGGACCTGAATTGTAGCTGCAAGCAAGAGGATCTTTAGTTTACCAGCATGCCTGCTCCACAGAGTGGCCCTGGTGTGATTTCTCACCCTTCTTTCTTGCCTTCCACAGAGCTTCCATGACAGGCAAAGGTTTTGGAGAAAACAAGTGCAGTGTGTCCCCTGTTGTCAGGACTTAAATTTTAAATCATTCTTGGCCGCTCAATGTGGTCGCCGGCAAAGAGTCTTTGTCAGGGAAAGGTCAGAGGCAGTTATTAACACAGAGTGACAACTGTACTTCAGAAAACAATTGCCCTCATCCATCCCTACAACCTTCACATAAGCCTTTGCTGACAATCCCTTCATTTCTGTACACTGTCAGCAAGACATTTAACAGCACTTTGTTGTCCATCTTGGCTCTCTCAGAAGTATGACTGAGAGAGTGCAATGTAACTGGGGAGAATAAATGAGAGAAAGAATATTTTAATCTCTGGCCGGGTCAGTTCAATGCCACTTCAGTGAACATTTTTTTGTTTTTCCTCCTTGGCTAGCAAGACAGAGCCAACTCTGGGTCACAGCCTTTGAGTTTTAGAGCTGGGAAGAGTTCCACTTACCCCCTGAGGAACCCCAAAGAACTCCAGGAATCTGACCCTGTGGCCAGTGCTGTCTCTATGCGACCTATTCTCCATCACTCTCTCTGCCTGAGATCTCAGTTACTAGTGGAAGCTCTTGGTTTCTTGGGACCCCAGGTCATGCCAACCAATATGTGGCTGTGATTTCTCAACACTGTGCATCCTGGCACTGTTTGATGTTCTCTGCCATTGTGAGGTTTAACTAAACTTGTCCTGAAAGGATAAATCAATGAATTTCTCTAGACTTTCAGGACTGGGTCAAAATGATCAAAGTTGAGAGGATACTTTGATGGAGAAACAACAGGGACAATTGTCCCTTCTTGGACAATCTATGTGTAAGAGAAAGGCAGTAATGCAAAATCTCACAGCCTTCTATGACTTTGAGTTATGCATCTGGGTCTAGCTAAACAAGGAATATAAATGCAGAGCAGCACACTGTATTGATAACGTCTTGCTAAATATATGTCTCTACACATATTTGTGTGTTCAAACATGCATGTGACATGCTCATGGTCCCAAAACCATGTTCCCAAAGCTGTATGTATGAAGGGAGGAAGAAGACTGAAAGAGTAAAGAGGAATGAGATGTGAACTACTGGCAGTATTATTTTTCATAAGTTCCCAAATCAGGTAGTGACCATGAATCACCAATGTCTGGTCCAAATACTAGTATGAGTCAAACCCCTCTTCTCAGTGGAGGAGGGCCTCTGTGTCTCTCTGTTTTGTTAGCATGCTGATACTACAGATTCCTGAACCTGGCCAGCCCTGTCTTAGGTAGATTTTAAAGAAAGCAATTTCCCCTTCAGATTGATGCTGAAGCTGATGCTCCAAAATTTTGGCCACCTGATGCGAAGAGCCAACTCATTGGAAAAGATCCTGATACTGGGAAAGATTGAGGGCAGGATGAGAAGAGGGTGACACAGGATGAAATGGTTGGATGGCATCACCAACTCAATGGACATCAGTTTGAGCAAACTCTGGGAAATAGTGAATGACAGGGAAGCCTGGTATGCTGCAGTCCATGGGGTTGCAAAGAATCACACACAACTGAGTGACTGAACAACTCTCCTCTTCAGAGTCTATAGAAGAAAGGAACTCTGCTGCAGAGAGCATGTTGAGACTGAACAAAGCTGTAACATGTGATAAAAAGATGAGTTCCCCAGGGAAATCCCCACAGGCATGTCACTAGCTCTATAATTAGCATTGTCATCATTGGGGGATGTACATTGCCTTTTCCCAGACTTTCAGAAGGAACAATATATGATTTGGATATTGCTCTGCTATTGACATGTTGGCATTTCAGCTTTTTAACAATTTTTAAAGAAACAAGTAGGAGTTTATAGCGCTGGATACTTAATAATCCTGGAAGACAGCTGAGGGAGGATGCATGGATGCATATTACGTTTTTCCCCAGTCTTCTTTAGGCCATTAAATGTACCCCAAGCACTTCATGTAGCAATTTCACCTGTCTATACTCAGATAAGGAGAAGGAAATGGCAACCCACTCCAGTGTTCTTGCCTGGAGAATCCTAGGGACAGGGGAGCCTGGTGGGCTCCCGTCTATGGGATCGCACAGAGTCGGACAGAACTGAAGCAACTTAGCAGCAGCAGCAGCAGCATACTCAAACAATAATTGCTGATGAGGTGGATTTTCATGGATTTTCAATAGACAGGGTCAAGAATTTAAAGTCAAATCCCTCCCACCCTGATTCCTTCCTAAAGATTGGGAGTTTATTGCTCTAGTGTTATCTACAGAGCTGATTTGTTTCATAAGGCTTTTGTATCAGGGACCATAATTTCTTCCAAACCTGCAGAATAATAAATTTTGCCAAAAATGGGTTCATCTTTATCCTATCTACAAGAATTTAGACATAGACACCACAGGCAGAGGTCATAGTTTTTAAATCACTTTTTGGAGATGTCATTGGTCATCACCTCTCATTAGCTCATTATTCTCTAATTGAGTCTGAACTATTTAAGATCAATGACAGGAATTTGTTTCCATTTCCAATGTAATGAATGAATGTAATGAATGTGAAGTCGCTCAGTCGTGTCCAGCTCTTTGCGACCCCATGGACTGTAGCTTACCAGGCTCCTCCATCCATGGGATTTTCCAGGCAAGAGTACTGGAGTGGGTTGCCATTTCCTTCTCCAGGAGATCTTCCTGACCCAGGGATTGAACCCGGGTCTCCCACATTGTAGGCAGACGCTTTACCATCTGAGCCACCAGGGAAGCCTCATGATTGGAGGGTGCCAAATGAAAAAATGCTGAATTGAGGTAGGATTGAAAAGTTTACAGCAAAATTCAAAGAAATTTGTCTAGTTTGCAACAATGTTGATGCTGTGATGGCATCATTTTTTTATTCGGCTTTTTAAAGAAATGAACTTGTTCCTGTTTATGAAGTTTAGACTCCACTTCTTACACATTAATGATTGTTTGTTTGCTTTGGTTTGGCATAAACACTGAGACCAAAACCAGGAATCCAGTGGCGTTGAGAAAGTATGTAATTGGGGGTGTTGCCAAGTCTAAATAGTACCCAATTCTTATTGCACTGCATCCCTCTATTTGTGAACATGTTATCACATGCCACGAAAACCCAAGACTTCCACCCAAGCTGGTATCTGTTGACACTGGTCTGTCTTGGCACTTGAAAGCAGGTTCATAGCAAACATTCTTGACCATTTTATCTGCCATCTGCTTTCTAGCATTAATTGAAGGTATTCTCCCTCACACATATTTTGAGTGAAATTGCATGTAATCTATACATAAATTTAGAGAAACTTTTAAAATTGTGAAGATTGAAACTTTTCAAAAATAAACACAGTGTATCTCTTGATTTACTTAGGTATTTCTTATAGCTATCAATAAAACTCTTTTATCCATGATGTTCTAAAAGCTTTGTTGCTATTGGGAATTACAATTCTTAAATTGTATTTTTGAATTGGTCATTACCAGCATGTAGAACTAATTTACAAAGAATAGCCAGGAGAGATAAGGAAGCCTTCCTCAGCGATCAATGCAAAAAAATAGAGGGAAACAACAGAATGGGAAAGACTAGAGATCTCTTCAAGGAAATCAGAGATACCAAGGGAATATTTCACACAAAGATGGGTTGGATAAAGGACAGAAATGGTATGGACTTAACAGAAGCAGAAGATATTAAGAAGAGGTGGCAAGGATGCACAGAAGAACTATACTAAAAAGATATTCATGACTCAGATAATCACAATAGTGTGATCACTCACCTAGAGCCAGACATCCTGGAATGAGAAGTCAGGTGGGCCTTAGAAAGCATCACTATGAACAAAGCTAGTGGATGTGATGGAATTCCAGTTGAGCTATTTCAAATCCTGAAAGATGATGCTGTGAAAGTGCTACACTCAATATACCAGCAAATTTGGAAAACTCAGCAGTGGCCACAGGACTGGAAAAGGTCTGTTTTCATCCCAAACCCTAAGAAAGGCAAAGCCAAAGAATGCTCAAACTATCACACAATTGCACTTATATCACATGCTAATAAAGTAATGCTCAAAATTCTCCAAGCCAGGCTTCAGCAATACGTGAACCGTGAACTTCCAGATGTTCAAGCTGGTTTTAGAAAAGGCAGAGGAACCAGAGGTCAAATTGCCAACATCTGCTGGATCATCAAAAAAGCAAGAGAGTTCCAGAAAA